>NC_083807.1:2052482-2652482 GCF_015708825.2 Lethenteron reissneri | reverse complement strand
CTCACCACCTCGCAATACAATCTTATAATACCTAATATCTCCAGGGAAGTCTTCCATTCAAGTACTGACCACCAGTCTGCACTCTGCTTAGCTTCTGATATCTGATGAAATAGGATGCATTTCGAGACATGGATTTGGGCTGTACAAGTCATAAGGAGGAATGGGTGGAAGGTGTGAAGTCAGCAGAGATGAATTGCCTGGTAGACTGAGACCAGGGGTCACCATCATTTGCGAGGACACAGCTCCCTTGAATTTGTTCACCGTCATCGGCTGTGGCGGTCTCTCGGGTACAGGGATGACAGTTGTCGGCAGATGGTGGAATCATCGGTGCGTCCGTAGATGGCGGGACAGACCGATTTGAGATCCGCATACTCGACTGCAGACACAGCAGGTGGCTCCGGGTGGAAGGGGCAGGTCCTGTTGATGTTTTATCCTGCCCTTTTCTTTCGTCTCTGCCATTTACCCGCTTCATCGGCGGGACGAATTTGTTCACTCGTATAGACCAAGCGGTGTTGTGTATTTGTCACTGCTGAGGTTATGTAACCACCCCTGTTGCAGTGCTGTGTGTTTAGTCATCTTTTCGTAAATTATATACCACACGGCTGTCCTGCTGTTTGCCAAAAGATCCATTGACTTTTCTTTTTTGCCGACCTCTAATTCAAAACCCTTATCCATTCACACTCTAATATTGATTCCTATGGACTGACCCCTCAGCCTTTTGAAATATCCCCTAAATCCACCTCCCTTTCTCCTAGGGGTCCACAGATCCCTGGTGGAGAACCATTGTCTTAGACAATACTCTCAGCACTTGCTGTGCGATTTTCTCAAATGAAGAATTGATCTGGTCATCTCAAGTGGACTTTTAAATTGAATCCACACCAAAATCAATGCGTTAAGAAAACTGCAAATCAGTTAGAATAACAGATGGGGAAGAGGAGAGGCAAAACAAAGACAGAGAAAAATAGAGACAATAATGATTAAATAACTATTGAATGTCAGGCCAAGGTTCACTTTATACCCGTCAAAGGCAGAAATGTGTTCTTGGTTATGTGTTGTGACAAGCATTGTTTTTCTGGATATAACGAGTTCTACCCTCTCGCTCTAAACCTCCCATGATCCCATTAATCGCTATGTCGCTGTGTGATGAGAGGTCACTCCAAGTTCTGCATCTATCGTCTAAAATGACGCATTTACTGCCATGCGTATTATGACACCCACGTGTAATTTGATGTGGGTGTCAAAGCCAGGTCAGTCTGCCAATACAATACGGTATTCCTTTAACCTGAATGACTAATCACACACCCGTGTTATATATTTTTAAATAACCTGTTATTTTTATACTAACTCGGCATTTACAATTTCAGTTATTCCAATTTTGACACGAAGGCTTTCACGACTGATGATTGATAATATATTTTATATCCGTTATTACTAATATAATGAGCCAAAAATGTCTGTGTGTAACGCGCGTGACGTCACTCCACATACCGCACCGCTCCCCAATAACCATTAACGGGTGACGTCACTCCACATGGGGCAACCACCACCCTCATTAATAATCATGAGCAGATGACGTCACTCCACATTGGGGGGGGGAGGCGCCTCCTCCCTCCTCAGCGACAACTTATAACCCTCGCTACAAAGGCAGAACCCTCGCGTCACGCGATCCCCGTCACGCTGTTGAGACATAGAAGTAAAAAGGACGTCATGATGAACAAGGGATTATAACCTTTAAATGAAATAAGTTTGTGTCACCACGGCCTTACAAATTGCACACCAACGGATGCAATGAATATGACGTCGCGGTCTGATTTTCGCTTGAATGTTTCAGATTTACTGCAATACACCCGTCCTTGGATGGGTTATAGGCTAGTTACTAATATGATGAGCCAAGAATGTCTGTGTGTAACGTGCGTGACGTCAGACCACGTGCACCAGCCCCCCTCAATAATCATGAACAGGTGGGATCCTCCACATGGACCCCCCACCCGTCATTAATGACCATGAACGGGTGACGTCACTCCGCGTGAAGAAGGTGGATCAGAAAGGAAAATTTCTTTACGCAAATTAGCTTTCATTTTGACCTTTATGGAAAGTAAAGCTAATAAAGAAATCAACGCAGCAACGAATATAACGAGCCAAAGAAGGCTGTGTGTGTGTGTCCCGCGCGTGACGTCACTCCACATGCGCCCCCCCCCCCTCATTATTAATGTGTGCCTGGATTTTTATTTTATTTGGGTATTTATCTCAATGAACCCATATTTTCTTATGGCCAGTTGTAGGTGGCTCTGTCTAGATCTAAATATCTTCAGCGGATCAAAGTGTTCATCAAGAATAGCCAACTGCAGTGAAAAGAGATTCAGACAATATCGTAAACCGAGAAATCTTCCAAGGTCCTTAATTAAATTTAATAAATTAAGAAAAAAATGGTGTGCTACATTTCCTAATCAAATTAACAATCGCACAATAAAACGTTAATTTACATCTTTAATATTACAGTTTCCGCCCTACGACGGGCTAACAAACTAGTGGTCGATAAAATATTTTTAGCTCGGATAACACGAGAAAACTGCCAATGTGTGTCGTACACCCTTGCTCCGACCGACACAGCCAAACAAATAAAGTCGTCATGAACAAATGTGCCAGTTTTGTATTCAGCACACTGGTATGTTGAACTTAATTTTTACATGTGGGATTTCTCTCCAACATACTGGTAGTGCTGAAGCAGTAATACATTTCAGTCCGAGTTGGGGTTGACAATTACAATATAATTAGGAAAAAATGCACAAGCTAAAAGATATATGAAATGCATAGCCCTGCAGTGTAAGTTAGTGCATGTTCTTGGGCCACGTTTGCGGAACAGGAGTTGACTGGTAAAGGCTGTCACGCGATCATTGTTCGCCCCATGCTGGTTAAAGCTCGCAACTGCACATGTGCAAATACAATACAGTATAGAGAAAACCCTCCATGCGTGGGCTGAAACTCTAGATTTTCATAGATAGATTTAATAATCAATTTATGCACTGGCAACTCATTGTTACATGCCAGGCCAAACCTACAATAGCTTTGCATTCAGAGGCATTCTTCCATCCAAATACTAACCAGGCTTAATTCTGCTTAACTACCGAGATCTGATAAGATCGAATGTGTTCAGGGTGAGTTGCCATCTCAAGATGCTATGCAAATAGAGGAAACGTGTATCCAGAGAGTGTGAGTTTACAGAGGAGGATTTTTTGTAATATTCTTTAGGGTAGGGCCTTAATGCTCCATCCCATTAAAAAAGAGAGATGAGATGGCATGATTGTCGATGTGTGAATGAATCGACTTCAAAGGGAGAGAATCAGATGACAAGAGAAACGTCTTGAAGCTGAACTTGAACAGAGCAAGGGTTAGAGCAAAGGACCTCCAACAGAGAAGACGTGAGCTTCCATTGAGTGAAGGTTGACTTGGTATTTGCCAGAAGGCCATGGTAGGTTCGAGCAGAGAGCACATGAATGGGAGATGAGAGAGGAGAGGGAGGCAGGGGTGAGTCTGGAGGATCTTGAAGACGGTGAAGGTGATGTTTAGATTGATTGTGAGCCAGTGGATGGATCTGAGGACTGGGAAGATGCGGTCTCATTGACGGATGAGGATAAGAAGTATGGCATTGGCTTTAAATTGAAAATACGGGTGTGCTACCTTACTATTCACATTTCACTCCACGTCTCCCCGAGGTCAGAAAAATAGACGTTTTACAGAAATGTTCTTGACTGGGCTGTCACAAAGGACTTTACAGACATTGCTAGATAAATATTAAATATCTCTCCTTTGTTTATGAAAGCTCATTTAGATGTCTCTTTTGCAAGGTATTAAATAATAAAAAATAAATACTGTATACTCCATTATATCAATCCTTTTATGGATGAAAGCCTCCCCACACTGTCAGTCATGGGGGTAGTTGGACCATGCTTCACCACGCCGGTCAGTATAGGTTTGTAAAGGAGAGGATGCCAGGACCAGTAAATGTATCATCCATCACTGATGTTCGCCATAAATCAAACTTGGGTCGCTGTGTTCATAGCACAAGTACACGAACCACTATGCCACCACTTCACCCCAACTAATCAAAATATATAGTCCAAATAAATACAACATATTTTCAGGGTACAATTAATGTGGAGAACACAATGCCAAATAATGTTTATTTTTTATATCTGGCTGGGTGGCACAGTAGTTAGCTCATCACAATAAGAAGGATGAGTTTAACAATCTTACAGAATACGTAAGATGAGTGTTGTAGAATTTGTTTAGGAAATCAGCAGCGGTTGTCCTGTGGATAAAGTGTGCCGTAGGAATTAAAAATTCACACAACTGGATCATGTTTGTAAACAGAAACTGAATTCCACTGCACAATTTTAATGGAAAAATTACGAATTTTTTACAGCAAATGTATGCCTATTGTAAGTAGTCAGCATAATGTCAAAAGCTACTTTACTACAAATAAGTGCAAACCCCCTTGTTTATCCTTTCCAAAGAGTATGCCAGTAATCTTTGGGCAGATTTTAGTGTTTCTGGCAAATAGGTTTTTTTATGTGCCAGTGTTTCCATAGGGTGATATTTCTACTTAGGTTATCCATTTCAGACATTGTCTTGATGCAGTGGCGGCTGGTGATATTTATTTTTGGGGGGGCGCATTTTTTTTATTTTATTGAGGGGGGCAAATAAATATAAAGCAGTACCAAAAACCATTTTGACTACTTTAATATAAATTTTGATGATCTTTATTTACATTTCAGACCAAAAGAAGTACCAAAAAGCATGTTTCCTACTTGAACATAAATGTTTCTCTTTTATATACATTTCAGACCAAAGTACCAAAAAGCATGTTTCCTACTTGAACATAAAAACGTTAGTTTCATGCTATTATCAATATGGCTGCGGCTACTTTCATGACGTTTGCATTTGTCAGAGAGATGTTTGAGGTCTCTTACCCCCGTCGTTGTCCACAAAACTTCAGTGCCGACACTTTGAAATAAAAGACAGGGAAAACAAAAAAGAGAATTGCTAACATCACATCCAGCCAGCCACCTCCGTTTCTCATAACAAGCGCGGGTGAAGCTTCGTGTGTAGCTTCGTCCTCTGTCACTGGCCTGCTGCTGGATTGTAAATCGTGTTGGTCCGGTCCGAGATCCTTTATCTTTTTTATTTCTTCCAGCGAAAGCCTTGTGAAAGGGTTTTTTTGTAAATAAATTACAGAATTTGGATGAACTGCTGCCATTGTTTACACAAAAAATTTGATCAGCCTAGCAAGTGTCAAAGTGGTGTCGCCTGCGCACTCGCAGTAGTGGCCCAGAGCGTAAATTTGAATGACAGGTGACGAGAACCAATCAGATTGGATAAAATAACATGTATCCAATTCTGATTGGCCAGGGACGCAACGACTTGCGCCCCGAAGAGAATCTTTAAGAAACCAATTAGAGACCAGCTTCAGGTCACATGCTGTCCGAAAATTTAAAGTCTCACATAGACATCCATTTGTCCGGCGCCCCGCATGAAACACATTGAAAAACATAGAAAATAGTTGACCGATTAAAGCCAGTTTTTATTAAATGCTGATGCTTTTCTTACTACCAGCCGGCACATCGTATGAAAAAAATATTTTATTTATGTATTTTTATATACATTTTGTATATGTATATTTCTTGAATATTGATGGGGGCGGCGCCCCTGCGCCCTCTATTGACGAGCCGCCACTGTCTTGATGTGAAACTGGGCCTTACATTATCATTGTATGGTGATGGGGTAAAGGTTCTAACAAACCGATTCTAACATACATGCAGAAGGTTGATGTGATATGCAAGGTATGCTGGGAAGACTGAGCTTATGATCACAATCTGACCTCTTGCTGTATAGAAACCACATCTTTTGTGCATTATTGTTGGTAATTTTCTATCTGGCCTGGTGGTGCAGCAATAGAGTGATCAGCACGTTGCCATTTCAAATCCTGGTTCTGGGTTGACTCAGCCCATCAAACTCGGGGATGGATAAAACACATTTCTGCGGAGGGAGCTGGTAGGAACGTTGGGTTGCTCGGTCAACGGTGGCGTGGTGTATTCCACAAATATGGCCGACTGTGAGGGCGGGCAGAAGCCGGCGTGAATAGGTAAAACGTTGAGTTTTATAAGGGCACCACGGGGTGACCAGCCCCTCCCCACCCAGCCCCACCCCCCACCCTCCCCACCCAGCCCCTCCCCACCCCACCCTCCCCTCCCTACCCAGCCCCTCCCCACCCTCCCCTCTCCACCCAGCCCCACCCTCCCATTTGTGGATGCACGACGGATGGACGGTCACGATAATCCCCTGTGGGCTGGTGTAACCAGGAGGTTCCTACCAGTAATAGCTACCACTATCTGGAGATGTCAACAGTGATTGTCCTACGTTTAGACCTGCCCATGCCATCGAATATGCGGAAATTTTGCCACTGGCTCAGGGCTGTAAATAAGAGATGAGCTGCCTGAATGCTCGTTGAAGCAAGAAATCACTTCAACTTTTTCCTTTGGTGGTAAAGGTTGCGTATGCTTCTCCACTAGGCTCTGGTGGCATTGGATAAATTACACGTTGTGGACCATTCCATTCACAAGCAATACTTTTATTTGAAGGCGTTGGAGAGCCACCCTGAATGTAACGGTAAGTCCGTTAGCAGACGCTGCTTGTAAAAAAAATACTCGTGCAGTCATAATTTCGTTCTTGCTTTCACAATCATTGTTTTCTGCTTGTGAAATATACGTGAACTCATCCAGTTGCATATTACACGAGCAGGATATTGCATGTCAATGTCACAGCTCAAATGTTTTGCATTTAAAACGTTAATATAACCCATTCTGACCAATTTGTGGAGGCAAAGAAAAAACATGTGTTGACCCAGATATCCCGCACCACAAGATGTCACACCTGACTGCAGATATAATTTACCATAAATGTAAATTGATATAATTTTTGTTCCAATTTCAGGGAATCCTGGCAGTTTAAATTCTCTGGTGAGCACGTAACAAGATTGGCATATCACAAAACAGTACATTGCTCACTCACGCATAACGAGATTATATTATTTTTTGAGATGGAATCGAGAAAAGACCATTCAACCATGTTCTTATTTATTCCATTGCACCTGTGCGATTACACTTAAATGTGTTTGCCTTTCCTAATGTGCTGTTTAACAGCTGGAACTCATTGTGATACATAAATTATTTGATGTTGCGAGTCATCCCGCTGTCAGAAAACTCGTCGACATTAAATGGAAGGCATATGGTCTGTGAGTATCCACACAGCACATACACAAACATACAAACCCTCTCACACCAATGGAACATGATCCCACCTCTATTTTCTAAGACCAGTGGCTCAAAACGGCAGTTGTGGGTGATCGGGTTTCAGGCCACTTTTGTGACTCACGTCCATTTCGGTATTTCGCGAGCTTACTGGGAGATTCTAATTTGACAGCCAAGTACATTTTAGGATTAAATTGTGTTGTGGTTTCCTTAATATAGTGCCTGCGGTGTAATCTGCATGACAAGCCTCACACTGGGTTCTTACAAAATAGGTTAAACAGATGGGAGGTGACTGATTTGAATGGTCGGGGTGTAACGATGCATCACTCCATCAAGCCCTATGCGTAGAAATCTAGCTCGGGAGGTAGAAGATAGACCGATTCTCAGCACAAGATTGAAATCCCTAAAGAAAAGTGATACAAATGGATATAACATCTTTAATGAAATGAATAACTTTGAAAAGAGTAGAGCACTGAAAGTGACATCCAATGGAAATAAGCTACAGAAAATTATTGAACAAGTTTAATAAAAGATAATGGTGCAAACCTGCTTACACCACTGTTGATGGAAAAGCCACACGAGAGGGAAAGCTAGAGAGGTCCTCTAGAGGGTATTTGGATGCTGGCCATATGAGGTAGGAGTACTCACACTTGACCCCACCACACGCAAAGTTCCAGTCGATGAACTGCCGTGTACCCATTCATAATGTCAGATTGACGGGGGGTGCGGGATAAAAAAAACGTGCCCATTGTTTTTCTCTGGGCGATCGAACCAGCGACCTCTATTGCAAATCCAATGTGCTGACCTTTACACCACGCCAGCGTTGCTGACGAGCTTAACAATAAGATCGTAATGATTGTGGCTTCCGCACTCCACTCTGTGTACTCACAGGGCCGGCGCTTGTGTTCGACTGTTCCTGGAGTTATTCTTCATCATCACGTGGTCGGTCCTCATGATGGGCGTTGACTGGGAGAACCGCCATGTGTACACCTTCCCACAGGCAATGATGCATTGAATTGGTCAAATTGACAACTGCCGTTCGTATGTATGTATGTTGAACTTCTTTTGCACCGTACTTAGCCAACCGTGCTCATCTGGAGGTGCGGGGCAAGGACAACAAAATTGGCCAAAATATGGTGGTGGCGTCAGCACGGCGCTTGTGCCATGCTAAGTGCACTTTGAAGCCACGTGAAGTGAACCTTATGGCGGGAGTTAAAATCGTAATTAAAATTTTTTTGGCGACTCCGTCCCACGGTGCACATAAACGCCACGACCCACCTGGCGCGGATCATTCTGTTGTCGTGTCGTCCAAGCGCAGCGAGGACGAATGCGCAGAAGAAACAAAACTTTGATTAGCTCATTGTGTAGAGCTCGTCGAGAGGAATAGATTGCCGTATTGTTCGCCTTCAACAGACATAAAATGACGTCGCAACGCAGTTTATGCGAGAGCCCGGGGGCTAATGGCACCCCAGGGTTCCACCATAAGGTTCAAGTGTCGTAGGCCTGCTGGCAGGTGACGGAACATACCCAGGTGTCATGGCTTGAGATGACTGGCTTATGAGGTAAAGTTTAGACTGATTGTCCGAATCGCCGAATCTGATCTGATCTCGGAAACTAAATAAGCTTGAGCCTGGATAGTTTTGATGGGTGACCATCATGCACAATAGGTTGTTGTAGGCTCTGTGGCAGCAGAAGGGCAGTTCAGCAAAATCTCATTGTACCATACTTTTATGATCACTACGCTACGAACCGAGTGACCCAAGTTAATTCCCGCTCAAGGTCAACACCAGTGACGATTATGTGAACCAATCCTGAACCTCAACTAGGTCGACTCAGCCTCAAATGAGTACCTGGTGCAGTGTGTAAACATCGCCACTGGGGAGACAAAGGACGGCCGGGCATGGTGTTGGCCACCCCACCCCCTTGTTTCCTCGCCTTCGCCACTTGCCCAAACAGCCCGTTAAGGCCATATGGGTGATCTTTGTCATTGCACGCGTATGTGTGTGTAGAGTGTGTGGCGTGCGGTGCTGGCTACTGTGTGCCTGGGCCAACTGGCGATAAACGTGGTGGCCGAACTCGGGGAGTTCCGCTCTGCGTCCCGCGCCCTTCGATGCTGGCGCGAGTGGTGGCGCAGTGAGCTGAGCCAGAACCTCCGGTTCTGCCACCCATGCTGGCCACAGGTACGTACAAACAAGAGTGAGCAGCAGCAACAGCAATAGCCACCGTTCACCAATGAGTGGTGGAGATGTCGCCAGAGTGCTGGGCTCCAGGTTAAACTAATTATTTGGTGGTGCTGCTTTGACAGCGGTGCACAAGTACAAATAACAAAAAGCTCACATTTTTTAGCGGATGTTTCAGGCTGTGGGCCTTCTTCACAGCAATGAGGAGGGGTTAATTCCCAAAACATCCACGATTTAACATTTTTTATGGTTTTTCTTTTCAGAATGTGTTGAGTTTTTTGTTCTAGGTTAGGTTAATTTTCAGGCCATGTGAAGTGTCAAAACACTCGCTGGCAGGTATCATGTATACACGCGCACATGGTCACTTACACAGGTCGGCACACAAAAAAACAATATCCCACATAGCCTACACAGCTGTTGGGGCAAGTGCTGTTAGTGAGCAAATGTGAAGGCTGACACGGCACATAAGGGGGTGGGTGGCCAGCACCATGCTCGGCCGCTTTTGCCTCCCTAGTTGCAATATTTACACACCGTACCAGGTACTCATTTGAGGCTGAGTCGACTGTGAGCGGGAAACAAACTCGGGTCGCTAGGTTCGTAGCGCAATGCGCTAACCGCAACACCACCACTCCCCACGTGCACAGACATACATAAACACATCCACACACGTGGTTGCATGATTAAACAATACAAATACTTACTTTTTTTCCATAATATCCTCGTTTAGCCTCCAAGACCTTATTCTCAGTAGCTCGGCCAGATGGACTGGTTGCTCAGTTCTCTGGGTGTGGTTGCCTTTGCGAGGAAACCGGATAACCCCGAGAAATGTGAAACGTTTAATGTTTAAACACTGGCTATGTGAGGTCCACTTGCAGTGTGTGCATTTAGAAGTTAATATGGGCATAATGGTCATCGGATTTCACTGTCAAAGGTAATTAAATTATTATGTTCAGCTTATTAAAATAAATTTGACACCCCCCCCAAAAAAAGCACCTGACGGTCAGATTATGTTGTTCGTTTTGGTTATAAGCATTAGCAATAGATGTTGTTTTTCCATTATATTGCAGGAGAAAATTTACTTGGAACAAGAGTTGAAGAAAATAAACAAAGTCAAGGCTAAATATTTTGTGGGTTTTTGGTACGTATAGTGCACTACAATCACGCAGATGATTAGTGTTTCTCATTCTGCTCATAACTGGTGAACCAAAAGCAATCCATGAATGAGCAAAACACGCAAGATTCTCATTAAATATTTTGGCTTCGTAAAACTTACTCAAAATATATAGCAAATATAAACACGTGTAAAATGTGATGCAGGAAATACTGTTGTATGTATCGTAAGGAAAATGATTGGAACGACCTTCTTCATGGACATCACGAAAGATTTTTCAACCAAAATCTGTATATATTAAAAAATAAATGTTAATTTTCATCTTGATTTGAAGCTTTCGTGACTGCAGGAATCCATACTCTTTGGTTCTTTCGGTAAAGTCACGTAGGTAGAAATAAAATAGAACGAATCACGACGTTTTGATCGCAACTCTGGACAGATATCTGAATTACAATATTTTTTAAAATCAATTAAATATGTTTATCATACTACCGTTATTTGTTTTGAAATGTTTGTTTTAATCTTCGTCATGAAAACTCAAGCAATTGAATGGATAAATCACTGAATATTTATTGGTTGCTCTACAAAAAGCCATACAAAAGGAGATCAAACTACTCTTCATTTGTCTATCGCATCGGCATGATACCAAAGGTGTCACGAACGTCTAGCGTGCCATCTCACAGAACGAGGAAGGCTAAAAGTAGAGTGATCAGTCTACCTCTGGCTTCTCTATGTGCTGTGAAGAAGGTCCATTGCTGCAAATGTCACCTATTATCTTTTTATTATAAAGGCCACAGTGTTATTGACGAACGCGATTAGTTTCTTTGCTGCTTGTTGTACCACTGCCAACGCAATATCACCGAACCATTTTCTCAACTCAAGGGGAGGCAGCGCTGCGACCGGATGAGTGTCGCCCCCTCGCTTTCCGCAGGAGCTTCCTCCACTGGCTGGTGTTAGTGCTGCTGCTGTCCCTGGTGGGACTCCACGTGGCCTTCATACTGAAACCGAGCTGGAACGACGCCCGGAGATATGACCACTTGGTTGCCATCACCATAATTCCACTGTGGCTCCACAACATGAAGCACCTACGTCCTTTCAAGTAAATCGCGAGCGGGGAACCTTTTTAAATCCTTTATATTAAGTTTGCTTGCTTGCTTGCGCGCTTACGACCGTGCAAATCTTTCGGTCGTTTTTTAACCCACTTCCCGTGATCCAATCGAGCTGACATTTTGCACACAGACTCGTTGTGCGTGACAATTTATTTTCGTGAAAATTTTTTTCCAAAATTTTACACTTTTTAGGAAAATGTTTTTTAGATGTAATTACCAATTGCTTAATGGTGGCAGGCAATCATCTGACCCATAGGTGGCAGCCATCTCAAGCCAGAGGACGAGAGGACTCTAGCCGCCACGCATATAAAGGATTTATAGTGAAAAACTTAGTTTTTACGGGTTAATTTTTTTCCCTTACCGAGAGCCGAATCGGACGTTTAAATATTCATGGCCGGCCACGCGTGTGCGTGTTGACCAAATATTAATTGGCCCTTGCAGCAACAAGTCACTGAACATTCATTATTTAGAAAGGGAGTTTCCAGTTTGAAAATATTTCCCTCTGGTGGCCGATTAGTGCAGCTAAGATTATTGCAGTGATGGATAAATGTAGTTTGTGGGTCATATTCAGCAAATAGGTAGTCCTCATGTGGCCTGGGTCATAAATGTCCCACTAGGGTTGCCACCCGTCATATTTTTTATTTAGCTGTCCTGGCAAATATGTACTGTCTCCCTGGGACATTAAGATGCCCGGCTCTTGTCAGTTGCGTAACAGCAATAATAACACGCCACTCAAAACGCCATCAACGGGACGATCGAACATCGATCATTCATCTCCCGGTCTCAACAGCAACAACGCAACACACTCAAACCAATGCGTCCACATGTAGTCCTCCCCTCTTCCGGAACTGTGCAATTTTCTCTTTTTTTTTTAACCTCGCGAGGTGGCAACTCTATTCGTCACCTCTAAAGATAATGCAGTGCTGTCTTAAGTAGAAAGCCTGCAAGTGCAAAGACATGGCGAGTGTTACCCATCACTCGGCACAGCAACATCATTTTAACTGGCAGCTGTTTGTATTGTGGCCGCTGCTGCTGCTGCCTTATGATTCTGTCATCGAAACTGTTTGACGAGCTTTTGTTCACACATTTGTTCCGGTCACATGTGTGGTTCTGTGCAGGATCGTGGGCCCGTTGATTATCATCCTGGGAAAGATGGCTGTTTACATCCTCAAGGCGTTCTTCCTGTTTGGGCAGTTTTTCCTCGCGTTTTTCTTCTCGTTTTGGCTGATATTTGGCAGTAAGTCGTCGTTGGCTTCTACTACAAAACGTGACACTTCACGTGTCCATCATGTACACAGCCTTGTGCAACAAAAAAAGATTACAAACACATGTGCAAACAGTTACACCCCTGTTACACAAAAAATACGCTGGTTACATTTCCTACTTCACAGTGACTCGATTGGCGAAATAACTTTAATTTCTAAATTCTAAAACTTTATGCCCAACCCCCACTCCAGATTTCAGATGATCCAGATGTTCTGGTTAAACTTCTCACTTCGGATACGGTTCTGCGGCGTGTGGAACACTTCCTTCTGATATAAGGAAGCCACTGGAGCTATGCACTTTTAAATCATCTACATTGACGAACTCATTCTTTTAGAATAGCTTTTTGTGTTTAGTTGTCCTTCCTCCGCACCTCCGATTCGCGTGGTTGGCTAATTACAGTGCGAAAGAAGCTCAACATACATAAAAGCATGTCGCCCTATCTCACATATTCCCTCCCATCAACAGCAAGATTACCCTCGCCTAACTTCAAGATGCACCATGGAGTCGCCCCTGCCTAGTTCTCCCCTCTCATCTCCGGCTACTCACCCGCAGCCAAGGCTTTCTATCAGTCCACATTTAGCCTCCGCTCAGAGGAGGGGTCACCCCTTCTCCTCTGCTGTCCCCTTAGTATGGAACTCTGTGTCCATCTTCAGTCCAGGCTCAAAATATTGCTCTTCTCTGCCAATAAAGGACCGCTTATTTTTCTTTACAATGTATATACACACACACATGCACACAATAAAAAACAAAGATAGCATTCTTTCACAATAGAACGCATTGCGATTATTCGGCATAACAACCGCTTTATTTTATTAATTTCACCAGATAAAGACATAGCGTCAGTTCAAGACTGTTCCGGCGACCCTCTTCACCATGTTCCGCATCAGCGTCGTGGACATGGACGAGTACGAGGCCATGCACAAGCGCGACTTCACGATGCTCTACATCCTGGTCGCCTCCTTCCTGAGCATCACCAACATCTTCGTCCACAACGCCATTCTAATCGCCATGCTCAACCAGGCCTACAAGCGGTGAGTTGGGCCTAGCGACCGACTGTGGCGGGGGCGATTGCCGTCGGCCGTCGAGTGAGCAGGTGGCGCAGTTGGTCTGGTGGGGCCCGGGCACCGATGGGCTACGAAGAGGATTGGAAAATATGAATAAGGGGCCCCATTTCATCCTTGCACTAAGGCTCGCGTCAATCACGCCACACCACTTGATGGTGGCGTTATACTTATCCATTATTCCCAGTCTTTGTTAGGCACGTTTAATGATGACATCTGCGATGACAGATGTATCATACGTGAGGTGCCCGCCAGGAATTACACGGAGAGACAGAGAAAAAACGTGGATGAGTAAACAGTACGCAGGTTAGACACATCACATTGACTTGCTCATGCATATTCGGGTTGTACCCTGTGTTGACTTTCCAAAGAACCTCCGGGCCAGTAGAACGAAACGTCAGACATTAATCCGACAAAATGTGGTACAATCAAAAATCACATCAGAACTGCACAGGGCAACCGCGAAAAACTATGCGGTCATATAACATTGACTGTTAACAACAGTAATTGGGAATAGGTCTGACGCATCCCTAGAAGGGATGATAGCCGACTGACAAGACTGGTGAAGGAATTGGAGGCAAGGGAGGGAACATGCCCAAGAAGGTGTCCAGTACTTGTGTCTCCCCACAGCGTGTCCCTGAACCCTGTGGGCAATGAGTATATGCAGCGAACCATCCTGCTGCTCTCCCTGGAGAAGAACCCGCTCTTCAGACGCAGGCGCGAAGCGACACGCGACCACATCCAGCGCTGCGATCGGTTCGAGTGCTCCTACGGGGCGGGCGATGAGGGGCCCGGCAGTGACGGCGGTGGCGGCGGTAGCGGTGGCGGCAAAGACGCGGCGCATTTGGAGTATGGCAAAGTCTCGCTCAAAATCGAGGTGCGGTCATGGTGTGGTTATTTATTTGTGTTTTACGTTGGTTTTTTCCCTCCCATAAGTTGTATCAATTTGTGCTGCGAATTAGCGTTGCGTCATCACACGACGGATCCATTTGGAACTGTTGCAGAGCAATGCGTAACCCGATGGTTAGAGAACTCCCAGCGGAAGGAGGGCTCATAGAACTGCTTCTGACATCCCTTCAAATAATAAGAGCATAATTTATCTTCATAATGTATTGCCAATTTGATTAATTGCAGTTACCAGGAAGAGTTGATGGATGGATGCATGCATGCTTGTTCTTTAAAGGGTTATTTACGTTGTATGTCTACCCAGGCTACGCTGGAGGGGATGGTATCGTCCCTGATGAATAGAAGTCCGACCAAGAGTGAGAATGAAGGGATCAGCACACCTCTTTCCTCTGCCGACGTCACCCATGACACACAAGGGTATCTACAGCACAGTGCACAGAGAAACTGGAAAATTATTGTCAATTGAAGCTCGGATCTTACGTAAAAGCACCGAGTACTTAAAATCAGCATATGGTGAGGTGTATCGTTTTAAGAAACAATTTAAAAACCATACTTAACCACGAAACTATAATCTAATAGTAACACATGAAACAAAGATTGTAACCATATTGGGTAATCTTTTCGAGAGTAATAACTGCAGATGGAAAGACCTTCTTTGGAAATCGCTATGAACTCCACAAACTCTCATGGGCATGCTTCCCCAAACATGAACAATAATACTACCACATTTATAAAACTTGATAAACTCCCAAATTGTATTGTATGCCATGTTGCCATGAACGCATCGATGCTTCAACTATAACCATGGTAGCATCACACCACGGAGGTGTGATGCTACCTTCCTTGCCTGCTATGCACAAGTCGGGGATTCGATCCCGACCCTGATGCCTGTCTATTTGGAGTTTGCGTGTCTCTCTCCCCATAGTCGTGTGGATTTTTTCTCCGGGTCCTTTTTCCCTCCACATTTAGAAACATGCATTGAGATTCGATTTCGCTGATATAAATGTCCACGTATAAAGCCACTTTGTTGAGCTATCGTTTGTGGCCAGCTCGCTTCTGAGAAATAAGTAAGTCCCTCAGTGGGCTCTACCTGGTAAGATAAAACATAATTTACTTTCATTTGTATATTTGTATGTAATTTGTTTGCCTGTCTTATACGTTGCACCCATATCGTGTTTCTGTACCGTTTGCTGTTGTAATGCTCTGACCCATCCCGACTGGACATGTGAAAAAGAGCTTTATATTTCGATTTAAAGCTTTCGTGACTGCAGGGATTCATCTTCTTGGTTCTTTCGGTAAAGTCACGTAGAAGGAAATAATAAAAATAAAACATAAAATACAATTCTCACGACGTTTCGGCCACAACGCAAGCAGCCGTCCTCAGGTGAAGAACCGGTCTGTCAGAGAGACAGTTTGTTTTATTATGTTTTATTTTTATTATTTTATTATTTCCCTTCTACGTGACTTTACCGAAAGAACCAAGAAGAAGAGCTTTATAGCTCATCAGATTCCTCCACCAGGGCACCCCCCGTGTGGCGGGACGCGCTGCCGGGAATCGAGTCCGTGCCGTCCACGCTGTGCCGCCTGCGGGAGGAGGCACAGGCGCTGTGCTCGGAGCGGCGTGCGGCGGCTCGGGACATCCTGGAGGAGGCGCGGGCGCTGCGTGGCCACCTGCAGGCGCTCGTGGACGAGAGGCCGAGCCGAGGACGGTGCCGTCACCAGCTGGGAAGGGAAGCGGCAGCGCAATAGTGAATGTAACGTGAGTGGAGGGGGAAGGTCTTCAGGAGCGGAGTACGCTAATCGGACAAGAGCTCAAGCAATTATCCTAAGCATGGTAGCCAACCGCAGGTTATCCATGCACATAACCCTGACCACACGAGCCAACGGGACCCAAGCCTTACTACACTAACCTTACCCACTTGAGCCAGGAATTAATCTTACCCATATCCCTATCCCCACAACTAATTACCAACTCGTCATACATATAACCCTAACCACACAAGCCAAAAAGAGCCTATCCCTTAAACATACTGGTCAATCAAACCCTATCCCTACCTCTACCTCAAACCTTAACGATTAGCCAACCAGACTCTAGCCCAACCACGATACCACTTACCCTAACCAGTCACCGATCCTATCCCAAACCAAATACAAGCCCCACCTCTGGTACCTTAATTTCTGTCATCCTAAGCGTTTTAACAATTTAGAAATTGTAATCGGCTACACTTCGTAACGTTGGATAGACACATAATTGCGAGAAATTAACAGCGGCACGCCAGTGGAGAAACTCACCTACGCCAAAAGAACATGACATTTCTAGTTGGTTCAGGGCTGCGAATGGTGAGAAGCGTCACCCCAATGCTCACAAGTTAATATTCTTTGACAATGATACAAGTATTGCCTTGTGGCAGCTTGGCTTAGTGTGGGTATGTTCCTCAGCTTCGTAATTAAGCCCCGACAAAAATGAAGGGCGTGCAAATTGAACACTTACTGGTTGGAGACTAATCTAAAATGTACCCAATCTAAAGTTTGTGTGCAGTTCACAACCCATATCACAATAAGCAAAATGACAGTTGATTCTGAGTTTGGGTCACTGTTAGTAGAAATACACCAGAGTTTTTATAGGTCATGTTAATATGCCACCTTAGTGGGCTCTCACGGGCTAAAGGATTTATCATTGCTGTTCTTCAAGTGCAAAACTTATACTCGTACACCGATTTGTTACGAAAGGCCAGAACACGGCAACATTTTTGGCTGTGGAATCCTTCCCAGCTCTGCACGTTTTTAGCTCTGGCTCAAGTTGATTAGTCGGGTCGTATCTGTAAATTTGACCCAGTCACACATTACATTGTCGTCCGCTTGTGCTTAGCCGACCGATCAAAACCACCCACTTGTGAATTAACACTTTTTAGTGAAGCTTTGTGCTGGTAATTAAAATGTACAAAGCACAAACATGTGGCTGGCAGAATTCGCAGTACTTAAAACTTTTATTCGTGCAAAGTCCAACAGCAAAAGCTAGCAAGGAACAAGTCTATTTTAACTGTTGTTTTATGGCTTACAGTTAATGAGTTCAACATTTTGTTGAATTCCATGTGCAAGTCTTTGGCACAGTTCAAGTATATAAAACGAATCTAATTAGTGCAGTTATATTTGAAACTTAATGGGTTGAAGTGTATAAAATACAAACGAGACAAAAATCCCCCATATAGCCTCAACAGACTGTAGGAGCAAGTACTGTTAGCGAGCACTTATGAAGGTCGGCACGCCACACAAGGGGTAAGTGGCCAGCACCACGCACGGTCGCCTTTATCACCCGTGGTCCCTGATATACGTCACCCCGATATACGTCGTTTCGCACTCACATCGCCGGCTTTGAGGAACACAACGTAAAACTTCCCCGCATCTACGGCGTTTTCGATTCGGTTCAGCCGAGCCAAGTCGACAACATTGTGCGTGGCTGTGGCGTGGTTAGCGCGCTGCGCTACGAGCCTGGCGAGCCGACTTCCATTCCCGGGCACGGCTAACAGGAGTGACGATTTTTATTTTCGATTCGGCTCACTTGAACTTGGCTGAGGGGGGCGGGACGTTTTGTACAACTCGTGCACGCGCCACCATCTTCTCAGTCCCATCGTGCTCGCTGTAATCGGTGCAGACTTTATCGCAGAATATCGTCACAACGCTTCAACACAAATAATTCACCCAAAGTGAGATCTTACAAATTTTAGGTTCAATCTTTTAAAATGCTGTTTAAGATTGAGCTTTTTACACTAAAATGTTTAAAATGTCTATTAAAAAAAAACTTTTAAAACCATACAGGGCTGCTTCGAAATGCTCGTAAAATGGTTTTCAAATAAGTGTTTAATGGTGTTTGAACTTGTGAACATTATGCATTGTGAAGTATAGTACATGTACAGTACGTATTTTGGTTGCTATTTATTCTGGGAGAAAATTCCCAGTTTTACATGATTTCGTAATAATTCTCAACTTTCCAGCCCCGAACCCCGACTTTTATCGGAGACCCCCCTTGTACTCGAGGTTGACTCGATCTTGGGGAGGCCCAGGACCAGTTCCGATTGATCGAGAGCAGGAATTGAACCCAGGTTGCTGGGTTCGTAGCGCAGCCCGTTAACTGCTGCACTACCGCTCCCAGCATAACACACACATGCACAAAAATCCCAAGTGAAAGTAGTTTTATAACAAATGTTTATTCGTAGCATGAATTGAGGATGATTTACAATAAGGACATGACTGATGTGCAAAGGGATTTAGAACTGAAATACAACCAAAGAACGCTAAAATTGAGTTGTGTGCCAGTGGCGTTTGCGTAAAGCAGTCTTTGAATCCAACACCACAGGAAAGCATTGAAGAATCTTCCCAAGGCCTTCAAATCCTGCAAGCAGAAGACAACAGTTGACGCGAACATTTTTACTCGTGGCCAATTGCATCGGAGCTCACAATCTAAGCCTTAGACATGGGGGCAACCATTGGCCACTTGCACATCATTTCTTAAGGTTAATTTGCAACTTTGTTCACACTGATTTACATTGCAAACTAAGGGAAAATATCACTTCGTAGTTATAGAACCGACCACACAGGGCTTGCCAGATGTTTAAGGCATGGGGCTGCGAGGTGGCCAGTGGATGGCAGTGATGAGTCACCCCCCTCCAGAGGTCGCAACCGGGTACCCGGTACCCGTACCCTACCCGATACCCGGCTACCCGTACCCGGCCAGGTACGGGTACCCGTTTGCGACCCTGGTGCGGCCGGGTACGGGTAGGCCGTGAGTCACTGGTGAGTAATCGTTTGTCACTCATTTCGGGTAGGGTACGGGTAGCGTACGGGTACCCTTACCCGGCCGGGTACGGGTACCCATTTGCGACCCTGGTGTGGCCGGGTACGGGTAAGGAATCAAAACCAGTTTGCGACCTCTGCCCCCCCCCCCTCATAAGCATCGCGCGATTTCTCTGGTTTGAGATTTCCAATTTCCTCTCACACAAAGCCCAACACTCACGAATGGTATTGTTTCCCAAAATTGAAATGCAGTACTCTTGAGACCGAATTGAGGTTCAGTTGAGGCTTACTTGGGTATATAACTTGTCAACAATAATGCAAGTAAGTATTTTGTGCAAGTCACAAACCCCTTTTTTGTTCTGGGCTTCAGCTCCTCCGTGGCACTCCTAAGAAAGATGTAGTTCTTCTTCTGTGGGCTATAGTACTCGTGACCCTGACAACACCAAGGACAGACAAACAAAAGGGTTATGAATGAAAGATGGAACCAGCCCCCACAATAAACAATAAATTCAACAGCTTTCGTCGATACACGGCTAGCTTGTATCCCCGGTCTGTCTGACATGAGCTTTAAGTTGTCATATCGATTTTTTTTTACTTTAAAGTCTCAAGTGAGCCACAAGGATACATTGACACAACAAGACGTTTCGAGACTTTCATCCAGAACAGATCGTGGCTGATGATACATTACAGACACGGTAATGGCTATTTAAGCTCATGGAACATTGAAGACTGTGCGAATGAGAGAAAACGTACGAGACAAAACAGGCAGCACACACGACTGAAATAAAAAACTGGACCAAAAAACTAATTGGTTTTCGAATCTGATAGCAAGCCTAAATAGTGGCAATTCATCGTGTCGCGACAGATAATCCTTAAACGCCTAGCTTCGTCTTGAAACGATCCGAGAGACTGAACAGCGGAGCGAGCGCATGCACACACGTAACAACACAAGGGCTTCTGGTAAGGGCAGATGAACTGACCTTGGACCAGTCGTAGCTGGAGGAATAGGCGAAGATGTTGCCATTGTTGTTGATGGAGCAGGCCGTGATGGGCTGATCCAGCTGCTCGGAGGTTTTCAGCTTGGTCCGCGCGTCCTTGTCCCAGAAGCTGAAACGGCCGTCGGAGCCCACCGTCGCTAGCGTGCCGTGCACTGGGTGGAATGCAATTCCGTTGACCTTGTGACACGAAAAAGCAACACGCGCGGACCGGGTGAATGACAGATTCAATTAGATAAGCTCTGCGTGCGTACGCATTTATGTTGAACTTCTTTCGAACCCGTATGTAGCCAACCGTGCTTATCGGAGGTCAGCTTGGTTAGCATCAACTGGCCATTACAGGAGCTATTGCTCTACAACAGGCCAACCTGTAACAGGCCAAGAACCAAAAGGTATCCATGAGTTCTGCAAAGAGTCAACTATATATGTGTGTGTGTGCATATATACTGACAGTTTCCAGCACAGGAGAAATTGATCATTCTATGTTATGCCCCTTCGATAGACCCGGATGTGGGTGTATTTAAAGCCGCATGTGGGCTCAAGAGATGCCAGTTGGCCACCGCTGCTCTATAGCAATGGCCTGTAGATACTATTATGACCACTGTTAAGACCTTTTCCCAACATTTCTTCGTTTTGCTTTTTTTTTCTCTCAATTGTATGAGAGCAGCAAGTGGAATGGTGGCACAATCGTTAGCGCTCTTCATGTTATAAACTTTGTTACTGGAGTTTAATTGCCGGTCATGGCTAAGTGGTGAGTTATATCCGAAATTATACCGAGCCTTCCCTTCACCAACCTGCACTGACCAGTGTGGTGAAGTATGGTCAAACAGCTTTCATATTGGGACACTGCACGAGGAGGCCTTCATCCAGCAATACTGACAGACAGCTGTATATATAGCTGTGATATCAATGTTACGTGATGAGATATAAAAAGAGGTATGCATTTGTAACTCCCGCAGAAAGCAGTGAAACATTACCTTCTTTCCAAAAGCCCCAGAAATTGTAATCGCAGAACTAATTTTAACCGTCCCTTGCAATTTTCACATGGCCAGCAGGGTGGTCATCGTATCACAATTAAATAAAACGTGTAACCAGTTGGAATATGACGACTCAACCAACAGTAATTGTGGATGTGCAATCACCAGTAAACAGGCTACACTGGAGAACCCTGTTACAGGTAGGAACAACAGTTCCACACTGCCCACCAGGGATTACTTGTCTGTCTGTCGTGCATAGCCACGCCCTCGATTTGTATTTCATAGAGCGCTTCAGGCGGGCTCAGCACCACGTGACTCGCCGCGTGACACGGATCGCACGAATGCGCTGTCCAACCAAGTTCCTACCTGCCCACTCCGTAGGAATGTGTTTAAATAATGGGTGGCTGACACCTGGATATGGACCCAGTTTCAGTCGAGCCAGCTCAGTACAAGTGTAATGAGGCCCCCTAAGCCAGGGACCCCCTCCGACATTCATTATGATGAACACACAAGAAAACAAACACCTTGATGGCACTCACCGCATAAATATCCTGGGGACCCGTTTGACCATTGGAGCGATGGCACTTGAATGTGAAGTTATCTTTGGCTCTGCAACAATATTTGTGAAACATGGGCAACTCGTGAGCTCGGTATTATGGCGGCCACTTTAGGCCGATGCCATCAACTCGTTTATAATCGCGGTTGCTGAGTAGAGGCCCCAAATGTATGTATGTCGACCTTCTTTCATACCGTACGCAGCCAACCGTGCTAATCGGATGTGCGGGGGAAGAACAACAAACGAAACACACACTAAACTAAAATAGCAAGTGGCCAGCAACGAACAGCACTATTTAAGGAGTATTATATATTTGGTGAACACATGTATTGAATTGGGCAGGTTTATAATAGCTTGGGAAAAGCGAAAGAAGCAGAAAGAGAAGTGGTTTGACCTGCAGTGTGGTGATTGAGACACTGTGGATGAGATGAAAAAATCAGTCCGGTAGACCGAGTGCTCAACATCGGTGGAGGAATAAATAAGTGAAGTTTATGGGAACAGTGACCATGGTAGTAGCGATATAGGAGTTATAAGGAGGCAACTGACCGCTGGTGAGCGAGTGACTGGAGCAAAATCAGGCAGTGATGGATCATCAAGTCATCCTGACTGCTTTAAATGTAATGCTATCAAGTGGTTGTGACACCTGGATTATGATAAGTTATATTCTTTGGGTCTTTCGATAAAGCCACGTAGATAAAAAATAAATATCACGACATTTTGATCGCAACACAAGCAATTGTCATCAGGTGAAAAAAAATAGCGGGAGAGCTGCAGAGGCAGGAAAAAAAAACGTGAAATTTTTATTATTTTTCTATCTACGTGGCTTTACCGAAAGACACAAAGAATATGAATTCCTGCAGTCACGAAAGCTTTAATTCAAGACAACAGTTATACATCACATTATAGTAGTAATAATTGTTCAGAGTATTAAGACGGCTTTGGCAGGGAGAAAAAAAAAAGCCAAGCATCTCTAACGCCTCCTTAGCGAGAACAGCAAGAAAGAATAGTGATAGCTCGCGCGAAAGTAGCTGTTGTCCCTTACGGGTTGGCGGGCTGGATGTACTGGATGGCTACTCTGCCCTCGATGCTGCCCAGTGCAAATCCCGTCGGCTTGTTCTGCTTGTCCATGAAAATAGCCACACAGCGATGCTGCAAATACAAACACCAGACGTCCAAGTCACATTAAGCACCACCTATGATGACTAAAAATCACAATAATTGTTGCCGTAATTGGCTTTCACCTGATTGAGTAAAGAATGAACGATAGTATACTTTAATTGGTAGACAATTTATTTTCCACTTCTCTCGGGGCTTAAAATAATGCATACCAAATCAAGGCGGGAATTATCTCGGGAACACTCTAATAGAAATTATAATTTTGTAATGTGTTTTGAAATATTTGGTCATTAAAAAAGCTGTGTACTAACTTACCCGAGTGAATAATGTGGTATTTTCTGAACACAGAACTTAAGTGTTTGCTCATAGCAAGCACAGAGATGCAATTTTAATTGGGGAGAACTTGGTGGATTGGGTGACCCCATTAAATTCTGAGCCCACTCGCACAACAGAGGCAATAAAAACGATAACGGAGGTAACAATGTAATTTTTCTAAGTATAACAATTTACAGTTCATGGCCAGTTCATTGCCGGATAAAGGCTTCACCAGGCCATGTCAGTCATGGGGTTGACCATAACTTCCTCAGTGCAAGTTCCTAAGATTACAAGGACCGGTTCAGATGTCGCTTGTCGTCGGTGTTAGCCACGGCTGATAATCAAACGGAGGTTGATGGCGCTATTGCACCAGATTCAGAGTGCAGCGTAAAGGCCACTGTGATACTGCACCCCCCCTCCTCCCGTCTCTATGCAGTAATATGCACGTATAACAGAGGTCGCAAACGGGTTTTGATTCCTTATCCGTACCCGGCCGCACCAGGGTCGCAAACGGGTACCCGTACACGGCCGTACCCTACCCGTACCCGGCCGGGTACGGGTATTAGGTACCTGATTGCGACCTCTGGGATGAAGCCATGTTGCAGGCGCGGGTGGGTTGATTCTAGGAACTTGAATTGTGAGAAGAGACAAGACGTTGGGAAATGAGTGACAAAGAGTTACTCACCAGTGACTCACGGTCTACCCGTACCCGGCCGCACCAGGGTCGCAAACGGGTACCCGTACCCGGCCGGGTACGGGTAGCCGGGTAGGGTACGGATATCGGTTACCCAGTTGCGACCTCTGACGTATAATCACTATGCACATGCAAGACACAATCTGCGGTTTGAAGCAGACCTGGTGCTTTAGTGGGGAGTCGATGCGTTTGTATTCCGAGGGCTGGTTCTCGAGCTGATACACCACGAGCCCACGCTCGGCTGTTGCCACCACAGCCATGGGGTAAACCTGAGACAAACACACACACTTTTCACTTCGACCGCACTGATATAACTACACGCATACAAGCAAGCCAACTCCACAGTGTGTGTTCATTTGTTTAATATACATTTTTATATTTTCTCCATTTCACTTCCAATCGTGCAAATGGCATTGTCACGAGACAGAATAAATTCCATTCAGAACTATCGCACAGCGGTGCGTCCCTCAGCTTTTGAGAATGGCCTGTGAAAAGACTACTTCAGACGTTCTCTGAACGGTCCCTTATTCACAGTATGCAGACCACGTCCCACTATTGTGGTGCAAGTCCTATGACAATAAATCCTACATTTGTAATACTCAGAGTTGGAATAAGTCAAATGAAGCAACAAATATATTTTCATGATGGGGCTTGTGTAGTAATTGATTACTTGGCTGAGATCATCAACTCACTATATTTGAGAATCTGTTTTAAATATCGAAGGCTGAAACTCAATATTGAACTCTGTATCTCAGTCAATTTTCACTCGATGGGAGTTCGCTCATGCTCCTCTGCTGCTCCTATGGTCTGGGACACCCTTCGCCAAGACATCTGTCCTGTTGACTCCCCCTGCCCCAGTTCAAGTCCAGGCTCAAGATGTAAATTTTTTACTCTGCCTCTGACTACTATATAAAATAAATATGCCACGTTTCTGCATAGCAATGCATTTTAGATGCTAATTGAATCCAAATTGTACTTTATCGTATCTGGTGTTCTAACGTGGAGGTATGTACCTCCTGAATCACACGGCAACCTACAGTGCTTGCATTAACAATGACTGACGGCGGTTCATCGTGTGACACGTCTAAGTCTTTGTTGGGTATCCAAAAGGCGAGTGAATGGATTCGTACCACATCAGCGCAGTAGCACCTCTCTGGCAGCTGAATGGTGAGCAAAGGGTTTGGAGTGCGCGTGTCCCAGAACTGTAGAGACAACAATGCAAACAAACCAGCAGGGATAATTATTGCACAAATAATGGCGCGACAGAAAAATAAAAGCTATAGGGTTAAGAAAAAGAAACTCGTCTGCATGTGCCACCACATTCTATTTCAGAAATTGAATATTTTGTCAGGAAGGCTTTTGGTGGACAACATGGTGAAGAATAAATGTCTCGGAAGCTTTCACAATCGCACAAACCTTTAAGCTTTTATCCCAGCTGCCTGTCATAATGCAGCTATAGCTTGGTGCCTTGATCCAATGTATTGTCTTTATTGGTCCATCATGCTGCAACACATAAAACATCAAGACGCGTTATACAAGACAACAGCACAGAAGCAATTGCAATTTTAATTAAAATAAGAGTAGGTGATATCTGTCCTATGCCCAATTTACCCAGGATGGGTCTGATCTCACCAGATCTCGGAGGCCAGGGGAATGTGTGCATGGGTGACCACTACGCAGCCAAGTTGGCATAGGTGGCAGCAGGGCTATGTGATGGCTAGCAGAGGGCAGTGAAGCAAAATCCAATGTTGTACTATGAATCTGCATGCCCATTTCTATGCGCCTTGCCTTTACCAACCGACAGTGACCAGCATGGTGAAGTATGGTCAATTACCTCCACGACCCGCTCAGCGTGGCAGTCATCCAGTACTGGATTGGCCGCAGGGTTCGACGTGTAGTATATATTTCCGTTCTACTGTTCAACTACACACAAAGAGTAAACGAACCACTGACCTGTGCAACCTGGATAGCCTGATTGCTGTTCAGATCCCACATCTTGGCCGTCTTGTCACTGGACGCAGTAAACACTTTCGTTCCATCCTGAAACAAACACACAGTGAAAATGCCTCCGTGTGCACATGAACCCACGCAGGCAGCCTCCTCGCAAAAGGGCAAAGAGAATGTAAAATCCTCGACATTGGGGGTGTATCCAGTTGAACGATGAATGATGTCACTCACGTCACTCCAGCAGACGTCCAGTATGGGCCCTGTGTGCATCTGCTGGGCCTTGGGAATGGTCTGTCCACTGTCCTGCACTTCCCAGCAGCGAACCTGCAGCGAGACAACACAGTGACGTTAAACCTGTTTGCTGTTACGATGTTTAATTGTACACGCATTGCCATTTGTCAATCCTTTGCTGGATGAGGGCCTCCTCACTCCACGGTTGGCTACGTACGGCGCGAAAGAAGTTCAACATACATACAAGAGGTCGTGGATGTTTCATCACCATGCTTGTCAGTGCAGTGAAGGCAGGAAGTATATAGAGTACCACGATTGTTTTTCTGTACTACCTTCTGATGCCCACGACTTAGCACGTTTGTCAATGACAAACGTAGCTTATATAGTGGTCAGCCATCAGAGTAAAATCCTTCAGGTAACATTTTTTTGCCATACTAGGACGTGCACTCTCCCAAACTTCCTGCGACATTGAAATGTTTGCTGGGTGGCAGTCAACCGAAATTAAAATTATCAAAGATGAATACAGCTGAATTAAGCGAATAACCAACATTAATGCAATGGTTCAACAGTCATTGGTAGCCTGAGTTGAAACCATAAACTCAGCACAAGTGAGAACCTGGTTTAATCACAGGCTGGATTCGAAGCCAGATTCTTGGTGGTGCAGCTCAGGAGTTAGAATTAAACTATAAGCTGAACTAAATTTTATTTTACCAGGTAAGGCCCACTGAGATAGCTCTTTTTCAGAAAGGGCCTGGCTATCACAAATGATAACTCAACAATGGTGGCTTAACATCATGTGGAAATGTATAGCAGCCAAATACTCTATGCGCATGTTTCTAAATGTGGAGGGGAACACTGGAGGATCTGGATAAAAATCCACACGACCACGGGGAGAGACACGAAAATTCCAAATAAATAAGCGTCAGGGTTGGGATCGAATCCACGAGCTCTTGCATACCAGGCGAGGGCATTAACATCTCGCCACTGCGGCACCTTTTAAGTTCTGACGTCTGAGCCACCGGGTCACCTCGGCTGCACTGCATCCCTCAAGGCCACAGCATGCTGCCTGCCACCACGATCTCACTCACATCATTCGCCCAGGAACCCGCGATGAGGTAGTTTCCGGGCAGAGCGGCGGGGCTGAACGACAAGCAGCTGATGCTGTCATCTGGCGGAGAAGTCACCTCGATATCCTACGAGACGGGGGTTAGCGACAGGTCAGCACTGCACGCACACGCAACGCTCCTCCATTCTAATACACTCAGTGAACCACTGACGCTTTTGCAACACATCAGGAAAATATTTTTTTAAGTGAAAATATAAAATTCAGTTTTCTTTTTCTTGCAATGGCATGAATAGCAAGACGTGTTATTCTTTTGTTCACATCAATTGTACAAAACATATCTAAAGATCTTACATATTCAGCGGTAAGAATATGCGTGTGGCTATTGAGTGCACAGGCAGTGCAATTGCACCAGGGTGCATGGGCTGGAGAGGCCCAGGTGCCGGGCCAGAGTGGAACTAGACAGTCCCCCCCACCCAACCCAATTCTTGCTTTTTTACTCCATGGACAATGCCCAATGACTCTATGCTCTTATAAAGAACGTATATTTTAATGTTCTATAGCTGAACCCATTCAGCAAAACTGATCAGCACGGGCGCGTGAAAGCGGTGACCACGGGGATGTTGCACTGCCCACGAGTAAAACAAGGCAGTACATGCGTCACTCTTCACTGCCTAAGTTCATCAAATGTCTCTCATCGGGTAACTGCAAACCCAGCGGTGGTGACGACGACGATGGTGGTGGTGGTGGTGATTGCAATTGCCGCGATCGAGGCGAAAATCGCACGCGTAGAGAAGTGTTACCACCTTCATTGGGTTGTGGTTGTCCGTAGCCGCGTTTCCAAACATCGTGTTTCCTCCAAACCCCGTGCTGGTGCCAAACAGACTCATATTTACACCTGGAAGAAAAGAGAACAACAACAACAACAACAATTAAGAGGCGAAAATGGGTGTCAGTCTGATCAATGAACCAAGGCGCCGATTGAATGGATTTCTTGGTCTCTACCGCATCACACACGCGGTTATCCTGAACGGGCAGCTTCATTATAACTCACAACGATTAATTCCAAACAAACCCCCCACATCAAACTCGCACATTTTTTGGTTGAATAATAAAATACCAGCAAATAAATACGTGCACAAAAAACATTAAAATCGCGCCGTTTCGAAAGCGTCTTTATCGGTGGCGGCGTTACGCCGACGCCGGCCTCGCCACGCGGTCGGGGGCCGCCTACGCGCTCAGGATCGGTAGCCCGACCAGGCAAGACCGGTGCTCGACCTGCGGCCTACCCGGCCTCATGTCCCGCGGGGGAAGCGACGCGATAACACGAACGGCTCGTGCGACCACCCGGGGTCCGCTCTCACCTTGACCCGCTGGGTTCGACACCGACTCCGCCGGACACGGGAACGGCTCAGGAGGCGCGAGAGACGCGCATTTGCAGCCCAAAACGAAGCACGTTTGCAGAACGTTAGAGAGCTTCGGCAGAGCTGAGCGGGAGCCGCTTCCATTGGACGGGGCAGGTCACGTGGCGTCGTGGGAGTGGGCGGAGCTTCATACCCAAATCTTTAGATTGATTCATTCATTCTCTTTGGTTCTCAGGGTTCATTCATTCGTTCGTTCATTGATTCACCCACTCACTCCACCATTATTTAATACATTAATTCGTTCATTTATTCACCCACTCACCCCACTTTTCATTAATAAATTAAATAATTCGTTCATTAATTCACTCACCTACTCACCCTTTATAAATTCAATTAATCTTCTTGGTACTTTCGGTAAAGTCACGTAGAAGGGGAATAATAAAATAATAAAAATAAAACATAATAAAATAATAAAAATAAAACATAATACAATAATTCTCACGATGTTTCGGCCACAACGCAAGCAGCCGTCCTCATGTGAAGAACAGGTCTCTCGCAGAGACAGCGTCTGAATGAGCACCACCATTCTTGGCAACGTATATTTAAGCTGGGTTGGAGGGGGAAGGGCGCCTTGACAAAGGAATTTGCATATCAAGAGGATTTGTCAAGGCTCCCTTCCCCCTCCAACCCAGCTTAAATTACGCTGCCAAGATATTAACTCACTATAACTAAACTATGTTTATATTACCAGGTAAGGCCTATTGAGCTGTATAGCTCTTTTTCAGAAGTGACCTGGCCACAAATGATAGCTCAACGAAGTGGCTTATCACGTGGGAATTAATGGCAGCCAAATACTCTAAATGTGTGATGTTGATTCTAAATGTGGAGAGAAAACCCGGAGGACCCGGAGAAACATCCATGCGACCATGGGGAGAGAGACATGCAACGTCAAGTCTCTAGGCGTCAGGGTCTGGATCAAACTCACCAGGCGAGGTAGTAACCATCTCGCTATACCGATAATATTTATTAATTACGTATAGATATTATTTCTACGTATATTATTTATACGTGACAAATGTATTGATCAAATTCTGACATGAAAGGCGTTTGAGCAATGGGTCGTTGAAGGTTAATGACAAGAATTGTGGCATAAAACTACCACGTTGCTTAACTTAAGACACATATGGATAATTGCATTGGCTACACAAACCAACGATTTAAGTAAACTCGACGATAGTGGCTAGTTCAGGTTGGCGAAGGTAACGGCGGTGCCCTTTCACATGTCACTAGCCACTTGATTGTTAGCCGTGGCCCGGAATGAAACTCAGATGGCTGGGACCCATCGTTCAGTTGTACGAATCACTGCGGCAACTGTTCCCCACATTACAGCAATTGCAAATATTTTTTTATTATTGTTATATTGTTAATACTATACCCCTGGGCATCAACGAGTTAACGGAATAATTTTAGTTGAAATTTACAACAAAAAACAAACACGGCATCTTAGTCCAGGTCAGCATTAATTTCTTCCCGTAGAAACCTTTCTTGTCTTTTTAATTATGAAGTATCTCGCTTGTTCACGAGTTATAAACTTGGTTGGAGAGCTGCTTAACAATGCATGACATCTGTGCCGTCAAAACTAATCTGCGGTGGCACACGAGGCAGAACATTGATGAAATATCGATGGCATTTCTTTCCAGCATCTCCGGGAATTCCAGATTTTTCCTGTTCGCTGAATTGTTTATGCGTTTTATTTTTGTCTTCATGCAAAGTGGCTCCGAGGTGACGCACGTGTCTGTCTCTCTGACTGCTCCAAGAAACCGCCATCAACGGAGAACGCCGCTTCTCGGTAAACATTGAAAGCTGGGTTATAATTGGCGCTAATTTGGTCTACAATCACCGAATGAAATGACACAATTGGGGCGATGTATTAATTACAATGGTTAGGGAGCGGGAACACAGTGGGTTTGCTCATTGGCCAAGGTTAACATCGGTATTCAGTGATATTGGCAGCTTTGTGCCAAATGTCTTTATTTATTTTATCATTGAAGACAAAAATCCCCCGTGTAGGCTATAACAGACTGTTGGGGCAAGTGCTGTTAGCGAGCACCTATGATGGCCGGCACGGTAACACGAGGGGGTGGGTGGCCAGCACCACGCTCGGCCACCTTTGTTTCCCTAGTGTCGATGTTTACACACCGCACCAGGTACTCATTTGAGGCTGAGTCGAGGTAGCGGAGGCCAAGGACCGGTTCAAATAATCGTCACTGATGTCGGCCGTGAGCGGGAATCGAACCCGTGTCCCCAGGTTCGTAGCGCAGTCACCGCTACACTACCGCTCCCTTATCATTCAAGACCCAGTCTCTCACAAACAGTACCTGCTGAGCTATGTACGAGACACACCTAAAGTGTGGTGTGCGAAAAATGCAGTGTACTACACTAGGCTGCGATATAAGGTAATTAATTAATAACGACTCCTGAATTATGCTGGGAGAGCGAGCCGTGGCGCAATGATTCGCGCGTCACACTATTAACCTTTGCCGACCTGAGTTCGATTCCAGGCCACGGCTATAACATCAGTGGCGAGTGATATCCGAACCGCGCTCTTCCACACTCCCTTGACTAACTTGCATTGACCAGCGTGGTGAAGTATGGTCGGTCAGACAAGGACTGCGAGTTAAAGTTGTTATGATGAAGTATGCAGCATAAAATGCAGCACAGATGCGCACTTTAATTGAAGCTCTCCTCTGCATAATGAAAAAAAGAGTCGTATTATTTAAAGTTTAATCTCGGGAAAGCTACGACATGGATATACAGTACGATGTATAAAGTAGACGTAGGAGCTTTCATGAGAAAACATATCGTCAGCACGGAGTGCATACGTTCACAGCATGAACTGATTTTGACAGAACTTCTGATAGAGCGTGGATTAAAAGAGAACCATATGCACCAGCCGGTTGCTTAATAAAGTTCTTTATTTCGTATAATAATTTCAGTCAAATGCTCCTCTTTAAAATCACATCGTATCGAGATACACGCATTCATTTTATATACAGTACAGTATATATATTTTCCGTTTCCTCTCCAAAGTTTCTCTCAATGTTAAAATAAGCGTCAGTGTTTTTTCTCTCGCATCTACAATACATGTACACACGTCCGTATGTGTCAGCCGATGGAGACTGGACACACTCAAGGGGACATCGCCACCGCTCATGCCACAAATGACCTGGGACGTTTGCATGCACTCGCAGTAGAAACGCTGGCGATTATGAGCAGCCCAAACAATGTACAGGGAAATCGTACAGCGACTTATTTCATAAACAACGCGGCTCTTTCTCTTACCATACATCCCTCGGATAGACCCCACGTGTTCATAGATTACAGAGCTTGCGCTCGGCAAGTTTAAAGCTGTATTGTTTCTGCTCTTTATTTACAAAGTTGTGTGTGTGTGTGTGTACATCAATCGCTTGGATTTACTTTATAGAGCAAGATTTCAATGATGCGAGCAATGGTGTCATGTTTTAATACCCGTCGGGCCCTCGTCCACGGATAATGTTTTTCCACTTGCCAACCCGATGGGAAGGAAGGGGCGTCCTGCCGATATTTTTAAAAACAACTTGCCGTCTAGCGCGGGTTCGTAAAGCGCAATCATAGGTGCTTCATATTCTTGGTTATTTCTCACGTTAAGAAAAAATCCCGCCACTTTTTTCAAATTTTCTTTGCTGTGGTTTTCACACCTGATGATGATTGCTTGTGTCGCAGTCGAAACGTCGTGATAATTTTATTGTATTGTATTTTTATTATTTTATTATTTCCCTTCTACCTGACTTTACCGAAAGAACCAAGAATATGAATCCCTGCAGTCACGAAAGCTTTAAATCAAAACATAGGCGCTTTGTTAAGGACCTACTCCTGGTTATACCAGTGCCGGATTATCCTAGTAGCACAAGTAGCTGCATATGTAGTAGCTACGGGCCCCGCACTTTCAAGGGCCCCGCGCTAAATGCTTCCAAGCTATCAATTCCGGTTGAGTGATCCTGCACTTTCTCTATTACTATAGTACTATACCGCCTTCAACTTTCATGAACGACTGTGTGTTTAAGGTTAGCAATTTATCGTATTATCTGGCTGTATAGCAAATGAAAAAATACAATTACTTTACCTATGCAAGTTAAAAAATATTGTGTTTTATGTTACAGGCCCGCACTAGCTTAATCCGGCACTGGGTTATTCCGAAATGAAACTCCGAAACGCAGAGGCCTAGTTACGACATTTCGGAAGATTCGAATTTGGGATTTTTGTTGCTTTTGTTTTGAATCGGAACAGACCGGTAAAAAACAACAAACCGTGACGTCACTTACGCCCAAATTGACAATCGGGTGACGTCACTAATGTTAGCACACAAAGGACACTTTAACATTCGTACATTGTGGGAATAAACTAAACACATTTTTTTTTCATTTTACCAGGTAAGGCCAACCGAGACACACAGCTTTTTTTCAACAGCGATCTGGCCACAAATGGTAGCTCAACGAAGTGGCTTATCATCATGTGGAAATGTAAAGCAATCGAACACTCTAAACGCGTGATGTTGATTCTAAATGTGGAGGGAAAAACCGGAGGACCCGAAGAAAAATCCACCACCTAGGGAGAGAGAGAAAACGAAAACTCCAAATATACAGGATCGAACCCACGACTTCCTACAAACCAGGTAAGGTAGTTAACATCTTGCCACCGTGCCGCTCAAATTAAAAAATAACCGTGAAATTGTCCTTAAAACTCGAATATTCAAGCCATCAAATCTGAAATTCATCCCTGCCGCATTGTAGAGAAAGAGAAAAAACAAATGTGGGGGTGGTGGGTGAAATATTGACAACGAGTTTTGTTTACAAAATCGGTGAAAAGGGTTACACAAAATCGGAAGCCCAAGCACTTCAATCCGCCGGGTTGGCAAATGTGACACTTTGGGGAGGTCAGTTCTCGATTCAGAACGATCTGCAAGAGACACGCGGCGAGGTCTCCCACTGTGTGACACTTTACATACAAAACAAAAACACCGCTTGCATTATCCCGTGTGTCACATGCTCAGAATGTACACAAATAAATTAAACTTAAATTTAATTATTTACTATTCTATATGTTAATATGAATAATACTTGAAACACAATTCACATCTCGGCAGACAATAATCGCTTTGATGATGTTTCTATATTAGTACCAGTGATGGAGATATCATAATTATCAGCCAAGGTCAATGAACTGCTGGATGAATCAATCAAAATATGTTTACTCTTAGTTATTTCGGTAAAGTCACGTAGGTAAACAATGAAATTAATAAAAATAAAATAAAAATCACGACGTTTTGGAGGCAACACAAGTCTCCGTCATCAGGTGGGATCGTCACAGCCAGATTTGCTGCATCAAGTGAGGCAAGGATTCAAGATGTTATCCCTTGCCTCACTTGATGCAGCAAATCTGGCTGTGACGGTCCCACCTGATGACGGAGACTTGTGTTGCCTCCGAAACGTCGTGATTTTTATTGTTTTATTTTTATTAATTTCATTTTTTACCTACGTGACTTTACCGAAAGAACTAAGAGTATGAATCCTTGCAGTCACGAAAGCTTCAAATCTAGAAAGAATATGTCTAATGGAGGAATCCGATGTGCTACAAAGCTTTTTTTCACAGATGTCCAGTCGCCTTCCCAAGCCCCCCGGCCGTTGCCACCTCTCACAGCCACGCGACGTAACAATCCACCCAGCAGCTATTCACGATCTGATTCAACCGCTCCATCTCCTCCGTGGAGTGCTCACGGGCGCGTTCCATCCCTTGTCTGCTGCTCCGTCATTGCTCTTGAGCGTTGAGCATCGCCCCTTCGAGCCGTGACGCGTCCCTCTCCCACCCCAGCCACTCCTCTTACCAGTGTGGACGTCGTTAAACTGCGTGCGTTCATCTCATCCACGTGTTCCTCCTCCTGTAACTCAATGTTATTCCAAGCGTGCATCTGTTGTATCCTTTCACTGAAAATCAAATATCATCAAAGGGACATTGGCCAACTTTTTGTAAAAATTGGGATTTTAATATTCAAACACTGTAAGCTAAGAGTGAGATCTACCAGACTCCAGTCTCTGGATCTTCTCTTATCATACCAATGAAAGGACACGTGTGTGTTCTCGACGCCTAGTATATATCACGTTACTGCAGTGGTAAGGAACTGAATATTTGGATGTATATATGTCTCATACACGGATGGAGAGGTGGTGCGGTGGTTAGCACGACTGCACTAAGTGTTGGTTGTCCTGGGCGTGAACTCCATCCAGGGCTAACATCAGTGGTGAATGAAACATGAACCGATCCAAACAGTACTGAATAATGTGGTGAAATATAAACTAAATCTTAACTATGTTTTATTTTCCCAGGAAAGGTCCACTAAACTCTATAGCTCTTTTTTCAGAAGCTACCTAGCGACGAGTGACAGCTGAACGAAGTGGCTTATCATCATGTGGAAATGTATAGCAGCCAAATACTGTAAACGCATCATGTTTATTCTCAATGTGGAGGGAGATACCGGAGGGCCTGGAGAATAATCCACGCGACCATGGGGAGAACATGCAAACTTCAAATATACAGCAGCAGGCATCAGGGTCGGGATCGAACCCACGACCTCTTGTATACCAGGCGAGTGAGCAAACATCTCGCCATACAACCCCCCATTACCGACATGAAATTGGGAGGCCTCCATCCATCAATGGACTGACAAAGCGTTGTAAATTACAACTTCACACGGAGGTTTCCGCAGCCAATATTACGATTGCAACATTTGGTTCAATAATGACGCGCACTAACCCGAACTCAATTACGAGTCGTTATATGTCGTCGTCGTCAGCCTCCAACTTCCCACTGCCGAGCAAATGTCTCCCCGATTTGTTTTTACCTTTCGTTCCTTTCCCGAGTTGCATTGTTCCGTGTGATGTCCGTTGAAATTGTTTCGCACCGTACGTAGCCAACCGCGCTAACCGGAGGCGAGTCCTTGTCCAGTCGTGTCATCCGTACTCCGCAGTAGCCATGGAACGTTGGGCCAACAGTTTCAACCGCATGCCTACGTCGGCCCAACGTTGGCATGTTTACTGTGTCTCATTCTATTAGTGATTAAAAAATATATATTGTAGAAATTGTAAAGGACTGACATTGGAACGTTGGCCGAGTGGAACACCCAATCGAAGCCGCCGTGCTCTCATCCGAAATTCAGTGGCAAAGCTGCACAGCCGCTAAGCGTGCTGGAACTTGGAGTGCCTCCCGTTGAGTTGACGGATGGCTCGAGGAAGAACACGGTTTTCTGTTTTGCTCATCGGCCCTGGCTTCGCGCATTAACACCCGTGTCAGGCAACGATACTGAACGATGAACATTTTGGACGCTTCCAATTAGAGGCTCGCTCCTACCCAAACGCGTGAGCCTTGACGGAACGGGCGCCGGTGGTAATTTACGCGTTTTACTGTCCGTGATTTCAGTGGTTTTAACTAAAAATAACCGCGAGATGGAATTTGCCGAGTTTCCCCACGCAGCGCGGAATGCACAGGGAAGAGTGTCGGTGTGCAGCGTGGGTGCGCGGTGTGCCGCCAACATCTTCCAATTGCAACGAAACCACCAACACAACCACCACCACAAGCATCATCAGCAGCAGCACCACTACCCGCACAACTTTCAGCACCATCATCACCGTCAGCACCATCACAACCCACAACCACCATGACCATCATCAGCACCATCATCACCACCATGACCATCGTCATCATCATCAGTGCCACCATCATTGTCCATCAGCCATACCTCTACCAACAGCACCACCACCTGCACCACTGCACTCAGACTGAGACTGCAACATCATAACAATATGTTGTTGTTGTTTTTAGCTCGAATCACAAGGAATAAAGGTGGAACGATTTGGCATTCCAGTTACTCGATATGCATTGTTGTGATTCTGGGATGCAATTCATTATTCTGTTGTCAACATCACAGCGACCTCTTGTGGCTGCACACGACGTACGCATTGGAATGGAATACAAATCTTTATCGATTCATAGACATGCAAATTCGATGTAAATGATGTGAGCGTAAGAATCTAAATGCATCGTTGCAGCTCTGCTTGGTGGAATTTCAGACGGAAAAAAAAACCACGCTCAGAGTCAGCTGCTGTGGAGGAGCGGTGGTGCAGTGGTTGGCGCACTGTAACTCTGAACCTGGCCACTTGAGTGCAATTCCTGGTCCCGGATGACATCAGTGGCGAGTGATATCCGAGCCGGTCCTGGGCACCCCCCTCCCCCCCAACTTGACCCTTCACCAACCCGCGCTGACCAGCGTGGTGAAGTATGGTCAACACCCCCCACGCCCCCCGTGACTAACACGGCATGGGGAGGCCTTCATCCAGCAGTGGATCGACAAAGATCTGCACATTATTCATTTTAATCAACTGCATTACAATTGTAACCACCCGTTTTACTGTTACACCGTTAAACATAAAATCCCATTACTGGAATACGCCTTCTGTACATATGCATAACATATATTTGCGATGTATCCTTACACAGTATATACACACACGCGTGGGGCGGTCAAAGAGTTTTGAGAACAGGATATTTTAGAGGTACGATTAGACTCGAACTTATTGCTTCGTGTTTCTTTATCACAATCGCGAACACCAATGCGTCAATTCTATAACAGCACGTGGCATCATAAATTGGTCAGTGGCGGTGGCTCGTGGCTCCAGGTAGCGGAGGCTACAAAAGTCCACCTCGGAGGTTTTGCCAGTCTCAGTTGATCACGCAAGCAGGGGGACTTATTTACAATCGGAACAGAAAGGACACGCGTGGTCATAACGATGACGGAAGCGTGTGTATGTTGGAGCTATCCTCGCGCCGTATGTAATTTTGCTGTCTTTTCTTGGATTTTCTGTTTGCACTTAGTCACATATTCACTTTAAGATGTTTTTTGTTCATGTTTTGTTTTTTGTTTGTTGCGGTTGCACCCGATTCAAGAGCCGAATGGCTCACAGGGCTATACCTAATAAATGAACTTGAAACTTGAAATTGAAACCAACCGTTGCTAATCGGAGGTGGGCACACCAGAACCAGTGATGGCGTCCCGCTGGACCACTTCTCAGTGGGTCTCTATTTGAATCTATGGGTCTCCATGTGAGTCTATGGGTTTCCATGTGAGTCTATGGGTCTCCACGTGAATCTATGGGTCTCTATTGGAATCTATGGGTCTCCATGTGAGTCTATGGGTTTCCATGTGAGTCTACGGGTCGCTTTATGAGTCAATGGGTCTCTATGGGAGTGTATGGGTCTTCATTTTAGTCTATGGGTCTCTGTGAGTCTATGGGTCTCTATGTGAATCTATGGGACTCTATGTGAGTGTATGGGTATCTATGGGAGTATATGGGTCGTAATTTTAGTGTATGGATCTCTATGTGAGTCTATGGGTCTCTGTGAGTCTATGGGTCTCTATGTGAGTCTATGGATCTCTATGGGAGTATATGGGTCTCTGTGAGTCTATGGGTCTCTATGTGAGTCTATGGGTCTCTATGGGAGTGTATGGGTCTCTACGTGGGTCTATGGGTCTCTATGTGAGTGTAGGGGATCTCTATGGGAGTGTATGGGTCTCTGTGGTAGTCTATTGATCTCTATGGGAGTGTGTGGGTCTCCATTTGAGTATTTGGCTTCTCTGTATGAGAACATGCTGATGACGAAGCCACTGCCGGGCAATTCAAGTTTCTCAAAACTGCAATTTCACCTGCACGCGTCATCACCTGAGAATGGAAACCCCGGATCAGAGTTTGTGGCTTCCTCAGCCCGGAGCCATGAACCGACACTGAGGATGAATTCAAGATCGGGTTTACCCAAAATGTGGCCAACTTTTCATCGTATTTTTTTCTAGTATCTCGCTCTCAAAACACGTTTCAATCACATTTTACACGATAAATTATCATACATTTGCTTCGTAATGTCCGTAATATCATTCAACGTGCACGACTTACAATTGAGCTTAGCACGCAAGCCGGACAGGAGGTGACGATCACGATTACATTCGGTAACAATTATTGCCTCTTTGACTTTCAACTGTGGGTGGGTAGGTGGGTTGACGCGGGCGAGGGGACATTCAAAATGCTGTCAAGTATACTTTTTGGTTCTTTCGGTAAAGTCACGAAAGAAACAAAGAGTATGGATTCCTGCAGTCACGAAAGCTTCAATTCAATGCTGTAAAGTGTTTCAGCTGCGCAGTATCCGTGTCGTCTCGCGTCTCTCGCTTCACTCAGTCCCTCGCCACGAACGGCTCCCGCACCTTTGCTCAACAGCAACATTCACCGCGCAAAAAAACCCCAATGAAAAACAACCCCAACACCATTACCCCTCTTCCTTTCGTTTGTAGACCGATAACCGAGTGCTTTTGTTGTTGTTGTTGTTGAAAATACTACAAAGAGAAAGGAAATATCTTTTAGACCGCCGAGTGTCCGCATCCCTTTTGTATTTTTTGTTGTTGTTGTCGATTGAAATTGTAAAAAAGGGGGGGTTACGCTTACTCACACCTACCACGTCATCATTCTCAATACTGCAAAACACCCGACAACGATGCGCGAAAATACGGAGCGACGCCAACCAACGCAGCGTGGCGAATCTTTTTTTTTAACTTACGAACTTCTCTTGTTCACGACCCCTCGATGACCGCATAATTTTGTACATATATATAATTTACATTCATGCATAAACACGTGTGTGCGTGCGTGCATGCGCGCGTGTGTGCGCAATGTGTGTGCATTCGGCGAGGGATGTCACGCCGGTCAGATACAATTCGCTACAGCCACTAGCCCAACATCTCCCGGTAGCCCGCGGGGATTTTATCTTGCCACAGCGCTCGCAGGTCCCTCCGGGCAAACTCTGCTACTGGCCGCAGGCAGCAGTTGGCCTCGGAGGTCACAAGGTCGTGGAGCTCCCAGAGGGAGTCCGCCTCGAGAAACTGATACATCACAACTCCGCTTCTTCTCTTTGCATTAAAACGGTGCAATTTTTTGTTTGTTTTTAAAGCACACACGCACGTGGGCGTGGCGTAGAGGGTTTTCACCTCTCTGTAGGTAAAAATATAAAAAGTAAACGGGGTGCATCACGGGGAATTACTAATCTCTCTCAATACCAGCAGAGGAGAGAACTACGTACTATAATATCATCTACAATAATGTATTTGTTACTACTAGTACTACGCAAAATGACATTAACCGGAACTATGAAAGACCTGGGAAGACTTACAGATTTCGGAGGACAGCAGCCACCACCTCCTCCTCCTCAACAAGAAGAAGAAGAAGATTCTGTATAAAATACAGGACAGGTGGCAAACCCAGCTCGGTCCCAATGACAGCGCGACTTGACGATGGAAAACCGCAACCTTCAAAAAATAGAAGCAGCGTCCCTATTTCGGTGACGGCCTATCGTTTGCATAAAATCTCATCGTTCGTCACTGTTTCAAAATTGTTATTGTTATCAATTACTGTGACATCCTTCACGTCGATGTTTTGAAAAAAAGAATCCACCTGCCATGTACTCCTCGGCGGGGAAGAACATCCCTTGTGTCCTCCTCCCTCCTCCTCATCAACAACAGCGACAGAAGATTTTTTAAAATCCCCGTGTGGATCTCACCATCCTGGGATTCCACTTCTCATCGGTCCGACTTTTCCCCAACCCTCCCCCCCGCACAAGGCCACATCTACCACCACCACCGCCACCACGGCCGCCACTGGCCGCCGTTGCCGGATATCCACCTGGATATCCTCCCGCCGCGAAGACTGCTCACATGCGCGTCTCGTAAGTGACGGGCGACGCTGCGCCATCCTCGGCCGCCCCCTCCTCGCCGGCGCCGTCGGCGTCCTTGCCGCTGCGCGCCCCACGCTTCCCCTCCTCCTTAGCGGCGGCGGCGTCGTCGTCGTTGGACAGCTTGCTGTACGCGTGGCAGTGCCCGTGCAGCTTGATGAAGTGGCGCCCGTCCCCGCCCGCTCCGTCGCCTCGCCTCGAGCCCAGCAGCGGGGAGCTCTCCACGTGGTTGCGCCCGCCGTCGTAAAAGCCTCCGCGCACGTGGTTCCCCAGCGCTGACGCGCTCCCGCTGTCGCCGCCGCCACCGGCACAACCGCCGATATCTCCGCAGCCGCCAACGACGCCGCCGCCAGCGGTGGCCGCGCCGGCGTCACCGTCGCCGCCCGGGTGACGCCCGACCGGCGCCAGCAGCTCCACCTTCTTGTGCAGCAGCGCCCGGGCCAAGTCGGCCGCCCCTCCCACGTCGTCCTCCCAGGACAGCGCGCTCTTCTTGCCGTTCTCCGGCGCGGACGGCGAGCCCTTGATATTGTAGAGCAGGGGCGCCGGCTTGCGCTGCTCGCCTGCGTAAGCCCTGCCGGAGGGCGCCGGTGCCGGCGCGGCGATGGAGCCGCCGCCGCCGCCGCCGCCAGCCGTCGCCGACTCGGACAGAACCTCGCTGCCGGACTTCGCGACGAACCTCACGGAGGAAACGTTCCCGTTCAGCTCATTGACCGCTGGGTGCGACCCCCACAGCAGGGAGCCGTGGGAGGCGCTCGACAACTTGGAGGTACCGGCGCCAACACCGGCAACGTCGCCGGCGCCGACACCACCGCCAAACACGTGGCCGTACGCGGGGAAGACGCCGGTGGTCTGGCTCCCGTCGCGGCTCGGCTGCACGTCGAACTTGGGCATGGAGAAGTGCGGGGCGCGGGGCGGCTCGGCGAGGAGGCGCGGGTGGGCGTGGATGTTCCCCTGCGAGCCGTACGCCTGGTGACCGCGGCGCCGGCACGGCGTGCTCGTGGTGGTCGAGTCGGGCGTCTTGCCCAGGAAGTCGGCGCTGCAGCTCGCGAAGCTGTCCAGGCTGGAGAAGCTCTTCTTTGTGTCTACGGCGGGCGGCTCACGCAGCATGCCGCCGCCGCCGCCGCTGCCGGGCTGGAACGCCGCCGGGCCCGCGCCGCCGTGCGGCGGATGTGGCAGCGGCGGCGGTGGCCCCAGCAGCAACGTCGTCAGCTGCTGCTGCTCCGGCGGCTTGCGCGGACGCTCCAAGCTCATCAGCTTGTCCGTGAATGCGTCCTCGAAAGTTTCGTTGGTGGCTCCTCCTCCTCCGCAGCCTCCTCCTCCGCCACCGCCGCCGCCGCGCGCCGTCGCGGGCCCGCCGACCATCTCGTTGTAGTCGTCGTTCAGCTTCTGCGCGTCGAGATTGAGCGGCGCGGCGGTGGCGGCGGCGGCGGCGGCGGCGCTCGCGGCGTTGTTGCTGCGGTTTTCCTCGGCGAGGCTGTCGAGGCGCTCGGCGCCGTCGAAGGACCTGGCGGAGCTCGTCTCCGACATGGTGCGCTTCCGCCACCGCCACTTGCCCGGCGAGTGCGCGCCGCGGTCCACGAGCACGTCGGAGAGGTCGCCGCCCTGCGGGAAGACGTCGCGCGAGTTCATCGACACGATGCTGCCGTTGCGCTTGGCGCGCTCGAGCGCCTCGCGCCGCTTCACCGCCTTCTCCTGTCGCTTCTGCTCCTTGTAGAACTCGCTGAAGTTGTTGACGATGATGGGGATGGGCAGCGCGATGACGAGCACGCCCGCGATGCAGCACAGGCCGCCCACGATCTTGCCGAGCAGCGTCTGCGGGTAGATGTCGCCGTAGCCCACCGTGGTCATGGTGATGGTGGCCCACCAGAAGGATGCGGGGATGCTGCGGAACTTGGTGTCGTCCTCGTCCTTCTCGGCGAAGAAGACGAGGCTGGAGAAGATCATGATGCCCATGGCGAGGAAGAGGATGAGGAGGCCCAGCTCGTTGTAGCTGCGGCGCAGCGTGAAGCCCAGCGACTGGAGGCCTGTCGAGTGGCGGGCCAGCTTCAGGATCCTCAGGATCCTCATGATGCGGAAGATCTGGACGACGCGGCGGACGTTCTGGAACTGCAGCACGCTGTGGTTGGACTCGGTGAGGAAGATGGTGATGTAGTAGGGCAGGATGGCCAGGAGGTCGATCACGTTCAGGGCACCCTTTGCAGACGCGAAATGACAAAAAAAAAACAAGCCAATAGTCACACTTGGCGCGTCAACGTTCGGCTTTGGGGAGTGAAGCAATTGGAGCGAGATTTGATTGGGTTGATTTGGAGGGTTTCCCTGGATCTGCTTTATGTATCCATGTAGCTATGTTGAACTTCTTTCGCACCGCACATAGCCAACCGTGCTCATCGGAGGTGTGCGGGAAGGACAACAAACTAAACACAAAAAGCAGTGAGAAAGAAATGAGTTTTCAATCGACTGCACTTTCAGCTGTTACCATACAGGATGTAAAGTTTGACGCCGCAAGCTGAGTCGAGCGGGGGTCGCGCTCGAGATTGCTTGGGAGTTGCCAGGCGCTGGAAGCGCAACAGTGGATTCTTAAATCTGTCTGTGCGAAGCTTCTAGTGTCACCCCCACCACTCCCCCCCCCCCCCCCCTCGTATTTAGCGTGGCGCTGGGTTTTCTCCGGGTGATCCGTTTCCTCGCTCGCTCATTTCTTTATTCATTGGACAAAGATCCCAATGCAGCAGGACCTTCAAAACCTTGAGACCCAGTGAGACTTCCCAAGGTCAAAAGGAGTATTGGTTAATTCAACGGTGCACGTAACACATTCATGTGGAGGGAGCTGGTAGGAACGTTGGGTTGCTCGGTCAATGGCCAGGGTCAACGGCGGCGTGGTGTATTCCGCAAATATGGCCGACTGTGAGGGCGGGCACAAGCCGGCGTGAGTAGGTAAAACGTTGAGTTTTATAAGGGCACCACGGGGTGACCAGCCCCTCCCCCGACCCAGCCTCACCCCTCCCACCCCCCACCCAGCCCCACACTCCACACCCAGCCCCTCCCCACCCTCCCCTCCCTGGTACAAAATAACATTTTCGCTAAACAGAGGTGGCTGGTTTAGGGTCAGAGGTCAGAACCACTGATCCAGCATCACCTGGTCACGAATGACTGAAAAAAAAAACTACCCCATCGTGTTAGATTTGCTCTTTCATGTAACTTGGCAAAACATTCCAGCTGTGAGCTTTTAACATGTCTGTGACAAATGATGTCTCTGTAACCGGGCATATGAGAAAATATTGTTTTCTATTCTATTTCTATGTGACCAGGCAAGGCCCACTGAGCTATTTATTTAAAAGCGACCAATCCACAAACGATAGTTCAACGAAGTGGCTCGTCCAGAGGACTCGGAGGAAAATCCACGCGACCACGGGGAGAGAAACTCCAAATTTTCAGGTGTCAGGGTCGGGACCGAACTCACGACCTCCTGTATACCAGGCGAGAGAGTGTGTGTTCTGGGGCACTTGAAGGGAACTTAGTTCTTTGAGGATCTCCTTCGACGGACTGATCATCTAACACGTGGAGTGATGCACGGCTCTGTGAGAGTTCTAAATTAGCCCTTCGTCTCACACTACGACATCGACAGTGCAACTGAAATAACATTTAGAAAATGATAAAATGTAACAAACATATCATCGCCTTCATCTATCCTCTTCCAACACATCTAGTTAATCCAATGCTGGACCAACTACCACCATAGACTTCTCTCTGGTGGAGGCTCTTCCATCAGCAATGAATAGCCCGCTAAGCAACAGCGGTCAGATTGCGCATGTAAGTAATACCCATTATTTACACGGGCAAGCCTCGCAGAGTGTTAAACACATTTTCAACGCTGCGGCCGTCACCTTGAAGAACTTCCACTTGCTGGGCGAGGAGAGGAAGCGCAGCATGTACTCGGTGGTGAACCACGCGATGCACACCGCCTCCACGTGCGCCAGGCTCGGGTTGTCCATCACGTTGCCGTACTCGTCCGTCTCCTGCAGGTCGGGCAGCGTGTTGAGCGACAGCGCGATGGTGGACAGCACGATGAAGAGGATCGAGATGATCGCCAGCACCTTGGGGGGAGACGGGGAGGCAGAGGGCAGAGGATGGGGGTTGTTTTTTTTTACTGGCGAGTTACAGTACGGTAAGTCGTTCGCTTAACGCGTGTTCATGCGATGAGTTTTCGCTGTTACGCAGTTCTTCAATTCAGGAACAATGTTTCGCACAACACGCTTACTGAGCTGGCGATGACGAACTACTTTCTTGAGCTGCGCGACTGAGCAGTTCGATACATCCTGCGGAATGATGCAGTAACGGGGGCAGCGTGACCCACAACAGGCATTAGGGACGGGATCGAACCCACGACCTCCTGCATACCAGGCGAGGGAGTTAACATCTCGCCACCACGGCGCCCCCGTTCTTTCTCCCGCCACGGGATCACTGCAGGCTGACTTTATGGTGCGAACTTGATTCGGGAGCAGTAATTCACCGCTTCACGCGGTTTTCGCTCAGCGCGAACTCTTTCCGGAATGCACCCGGCGCGTTACGAGGAATTGCTGCCCACGTAAACACAACACGCGTGTGCTGCTGCTGCAGCGGCGTGATTGGTCAGCAGTGCGCTGGAGGTCGCCGGTTCAAATTAGATCTCCCGGCGCGGCAGTTGAAACGTTGGGGCCAAGTTGCTTGAATCCCAAGTCCGCAGCCCTGTCCACACAGCAGTGTAGATGGGTACCCCTAACCCCCCCCCCCTCCCTGCCCGCCACAGTCAGTTGATCGGCACGTCACGTGTGGTGGGGTAAAATGTGGGTACTCACAGCTATTACAAAATAATCTGGCCAGCGTGGAAGAGTAGGCCAAGTACTGCTCTGGAGAGGCTCCATAGAGCTTCATCTATTGGTGGCGCCGCATCGTTACGTTCTGAGCAACGCCAAAGCGGCACGGTGGACGTCAAACACTGCGGGCTTATTTCGTTGGCGAGTGCACGAGGCCACCTGATCCTGAGCCTTGGGTTATCGAGGCTAAAGGTGCGTCTGCCATTGTAGGTACGCGCCTTTGCGGGGAGCGGTGGTGTAGCGGTTAGCGCCGCGCTACGAATCCGGCGGCCCGGGTTCGTTTCCCGCTCACGGCAAACACCGATGACGATGATCTGAAACCGCCCAGGGCCTCCCCTAGGTCGACTCAGCGTCATATGAGTATCTAGTGCGGTGTGTAATCACAGCCACTAGGGAGACAAAGGCGGCCGGGCGTGGTGCTGGCTACCGACCCCCTAGTGTGCCGTGCCGGCCTTCAGAGGTGCTCGCTTACAGCACTTGCCCCAGCAGTCTGTTCAGGCTATACGGGGAATCTTTGTCTTTGCCTTCACTCCCAGAGGCACTTGTAAAACATAGTGGAATGGCAGCTCCAACAAGATCCACGTGTTGCTTTGTGTATTTTGTGCTCAGGGTGTAAATTTTTAATGGGAAATGTATATGGGAATTTTATATGAGAAGTAGTTTTATATGGGAATTTTAATTGGGAAGTATTTTTAAATGGAAATTTTATATGGGAATTTTGTATGGGAAGTCTTTTTTTCATATTGGAAGCCTAAACGGTGGAGCAGCTGTCGAGTGATCAGGTCACGAGTTCAAATCCTGGTTGGGGATTGACTCAGCCCATCATCCCTCTGGGCCCAATAAAACTGAATACCACTTTGTGGGGCAGCTGACAGTGGTCGTCCTATGGATAGACTCACCGCACCCCACCAGGGGAATGTGGAATTTCCACCACTGGCTCAAAGACGATAGAACAGGAGATGTGTACCGCCGAGATGCTCATTTGAGCAAAAACACTGACTTTTGTTATTGTTGTTAGCATAAAGTAAAAAAATCATGGACTTTTATTAGCAATAAGCTCCTCAACAGCAGTCGTTTCGTGAGTTTAAGTGTCGAAGCGCAGGCCTAACGTATGTTTTCATTGCGTAAACAATAACAATCTGAAAAAAAGTAAGTTAGATCTTTGCTTCACGCGATCAGGCCACGGGCGCCATTGTGGCGAGATGTTAACTCCCTCGCCTGGTATGCAGGAGGTCGTGGGTTCAATCGCGACCCTGACGCCTGCTGTATATTTGGAGTTTGCGTGTTCTCCTTGTGACCGCGTGGATATTTCTCCGGACCTTCCTCTTTTCCCCTCCACATTTAAAAACAAGCGTTTTGTGTTTATGGCTGCTATTCATTTCCACACCATGATACGCCACTTTGTTGAGCTATCATTTGTGGCCAGCCGCTTCCGAAAAAGAGCTATTCAGCTCAGTGGGCCTTACCTGGTTAAATGCATAAAAAAAAATTAAAGCGTTGTTCTTTTCTCGTAACACTTTAACCCGTATACGCGTGAAAAAAAAATTCGCCGGGGCTCCGAAATGCGAGCGCTGGATTGAGACATCGATTAGCGGCACTTCTTCGAGCCGCGAGGCATCAACCAACGCTTCGCGAGAGGTCACGCGGCTCCTCCTCGCCGCTCGGCATCATTTGAGACCGCACGGCGGCGAAGAGCGGACGCGCCGGCAAATTTTTTGTTATTTTGCTCGTTTCATGCCACAGAGATAAGGAGAGAGAGGGGTGGGTATGGATGTGGGGAGGGGGGGGGGCAATTCTCAGATTGAGTATTCGAAGCTTGATTTTTTTTTATCTGCGTCGAAATGTCAACGGCGCAATGAACGACGAACACGATTACACGTGTCCATGTTCACGGCGTGCCCCGGAGCTGTCGAGCCGAGAGTGAAACGGTGGTGGTCACGCGCGCACGCAGTCGCATGCCCCCCCCACCCTGTACTCTCCCTCCTCTTCCCCTAACGTCTCTCAGCATTGCTCCGCAGCTCAGCTTTTCACAACACACATACGATGCCTGCACCACCCACACATCCAAGAGAGGTCGCCCGTTTCTAGACTGTTGGGGCAACTGCTGTGTTAGCGAGCAACTTACGAAGGCCGTCAGGGCACAAGGGGTGTGTGTGTGCCGGAACCAAGTCCTTCCGGTGGCGATGTTTACACACCGCATCGGGTACTCATTTGAGGCTGAGTCGACCTAGGTTGAGACCCAGGACCGGTTTACATCATCGTCACTGGCGGTGGCCGAGAGCCGGGAATCGAACTCAGGGTTTCGTAGCGCAGTGCAGCGCCGCGCTAACCGCGACGCTGTCGTTCCCCGCACATCGACACCGCCACACGCCGACACGCCAACACACTCGCAGACCAACATACCAACGCACTCGCAGACCAACATACCAACGCACTCGCAGACCAACATACCAACGCACTCGCAGACCAACATACCAACGCACTCGCAGACCAACATACCAACGCACTCGCAGACCAACATACCAACGCACTCGCAGACCAACATACCAACGCACTCGCAGACCAACATACCAACGCACTCGCAGACCAACATACCAACGCACTCGCAGACCAACATACCAACGCACTCGCAGACCAACATACCAACGCACTCGCAGACCAACATACCAACGCACTCGCAGACCAACATACCAACGCACTCGCAGACCAACATACCAACGCACTCGCAGACCAACATACCAACGCACTCGCAGACCAACATACCAACGCACTCGCAGACCAACATACCAACGCACTCGCAGACCAACATACCAACGCACTCGCAGACCAACATACCAACGCACTCGCAGACCAACATACCAACGCACTCGCAGACCAACATACCAACACACTCGCAGACCAACATACCAACGCACTCGCAGACCAACATACCAACACACTCGCAGACCAACATACCAACGCACTCGCAGACCAACATACCAACGCACTCGCAGACCAACATACCAACGCACTCGCAGACCAACATACCAACACACTCGCAGACCAACATACCAACGCACTCGCAGACCAACATACCAACACACTCGCAGACCAACATACCAACACACTCGCAGACCAACATACCAACACACTCGCAGACCAACATACCAACGCACCCGCACGCACGCGCGCACACACCCACACACCCGCGTGCACAACTGAGCTCCCCAGAGGCGGTCGACGCTTCTGAATGGAATACATTTTTAATGCGACTTATTCCTCTGCCGCTAGAGCCCTGCCACTAGGTCCAGTGATGCCGTCCGACAGGCTGGTGTCCTGGGTGGGCGACGCCAAGCCTCGTGGTGCCGTGCGCAGAGACAGATCCGCATCGTATGATGATAAATGTTGAGGGTTTACTCTCCAACACACAAGCGGTGTGCTGAACTAGTAACGAATTGGCACGTTTTGTTCACGTGACAAACCTTACTAATTGGCCGTGTCGGGTGGTGGCGGGTTTAACGACACGTTACAATTTACGCGATCTAACCCAAAAGCCCTCTATTATGGACGTAAATAGATCTTTGTTGGACTTCTTTTGCACCGTACGTAGCCAACCGTTCTAATCGGAGGTGCACCGTGGCTGCCGCGTGGCTATTCGTGAAGGAGCTTTCGTGGATATCCGTGAGATTATGGATGTTCATGAGTCGCGGTGGCGAGATGTTAACTACCTCGCCTGGCATACTGGATGATCGTGCGTTCGATCCCGACCACGACGCCTGTTCTGCGTTTGGAGTTTGCGTGTCTCTCTTCCCATGGTCGCGTGGATTTTTTCTCCGGGTACTCCAATTTCCACTCCACATTTAGTAACGTGTATTTCGAGTATTTGGCTGCTTAAAATGTCACAACGATGATAAGCCGTTTCGTTGAGCTAGATTTTGTGGCCATGTCGTTTCTGAAAGAAGAGCTACATAGCTCAGTGGGCCTTACCTAGTCAAATAAAAAAAGTAAAGTATGTTTAGTTAATTTGGTGATGCTGCTTGCTGCTGCTGCTACTGCGTTGGCAGCGGTGCACAATCACAAATAACAAACAATCTCAACGTGTTCGTCAATAACGCCATATGGCTTTAAAATATAAATATATAAACAGGCGACTTATCTGGCAATGGAACTTTTTCAAAGGACAAAATTAGGGCCACAGATGATCCACAAACTACTCAAATGGGATTACACATCTATGCACGTATGTATGTGTTGAACGTCTTGCGCACCATACGTGGCCAACCTTGCTAATCGGAGGTGCGGGTTCGAGGCAGGCTAATGCCCTTTTGCCGCACAGGGACAGCTGCCACTGAGAGGTGCCCTTCAAATGTTCGAGATGCAAATGTGATGCAAGTCGCTTTGAGTTGCTGTGGCAGTTAAGCAAGTACCATATAAACGTAAACTATCCTAGTCATCGTTATTATTATTATTATATAATTATCCACTCTGTCTGCTCCCTCTATCTCTCTGCTTTGAAGAAGGACATTGCCCGAAATGTCACTCGCAATTTGCCTCCTTCCAGGGCAGTGTTATTGATACACGCATTGAGTTTTTGGAATTTTTGGAGGTTAGCGGACTGCGGCCCGAGTTGGATTCCCGGCGGTGGCTCACATCAGTCGCTGGGTCGCGTGATATCTGCACCGGTCCTGACCCGCCGCATCCCTTCACCAACCTCCACTGACCAGCACGGTCAAGTATGGCCAAAGATCGTCCACGATCGACACGGTGTGGGAAGGCCTTCATCCAGCAGTGGATCGACAAAGTGGCGTATATTATTATAATTTTTCAAACTAGTTGTCCTTAAAAAAATTTAAACAACAATATATTGGGAACATCACCGGACCCGCCACAATTGTAAACTAAATATACCTCTACAATAAAGGGATAAAGGTTTGCGCTTGGGTGCAATAAAGTAAGCGAGGCAGTTTCATCTCTTTAAAGGCTTCTGACGGTTTTGAAATTTAATGCGGGCCCCGTGGGCTCTGCACAAGCGTTTGAGACAGCGATCGGCACTTCTCAGAAGCTGGCAGCAGCAGCAGCAGCGACACGATCGGGGGATGTGGCTGGGTGGGTCAGAGGTCAAGGGCGCCGAGCCAGCATCGCCGACAACCTGGGTTTGAATCCAAGTGTCGGTGGCCCGTGATTTACGCCAAAGCTCTCGACCATAGTTGAGCTGATAGGTCTAAGAAGGCCCGTGCCAACAAATGATCGCACAGAAAAAATAGACCCTAGTTTACATTAACGTAGATAATTGATTTCATTAATTAACTGCAATTAATTTCGATAATGTTCAGCTCTGAGAATTTAAGTGATTGGTTTGACTTATTACGCGATGAACATTGCTCTCTGTAGCACAGGGAGAGAGCAAGTGATGACGGTGATGGATGTGTGGATGTTGATTTTCTTTCGCACCGCACGTAGCCAACCATTCTTATCGGAGGTGTGGAGATGAATATATTGAATGCCCAACCCACCCCCTAAAATAGAGCCCAATGGATCATTCGACATATAATATTCCATAATTTTTGGGGCAGTCAATAAACAACAATAGGTGTGGAGGGTGTTGGTCCAATCTCCGCACTACCTCTGATTTTGAACGTGTTCAACAACGGATAGTATTGCCAGATTAAGGTGTTTTGTGATGGTACAGCGGTGAATGACAAAGAGCCAAAGATGCCACATTGCATCGTGAGCGTTAAAACAATTTCCGACTGTATTTCAAAAGAAACAGCGCTCCCTTTCACACATCTGACCCTTCACAAAAACAATTGATATTTTTTTCCTACACATCCCAACAACCACACAGCTTTGTGCGGCAGCGCATGATTTCAGCAGCATCAGTTCAACACAAGGAAACTGTGGACAGGTTTTGACACTCACTGTTTCGTCAGTGCAGTCGGGTTCGCTTGCTTGCTTGAAGAAATGCTGGTGAACCCGGCGGATGATTATAGGCAAGGATCTTTGCCTCGTAGGTATGGGCCCTATCTGTGCCCATGTCAGACTATGTATACTGGAGGAATCCGATGAGCTGTGAAGCTCTTTTCCACAGATGCCCAGCAGGAGCATGAGAGGAACAAAGCATTCTAGACGCTCACAGAGCAAGGCAACCCTCCCCGTGTTGGGAGGGAGGCTCACGGTTGGCTCGGTCGGGCTGTGACCATCAACTCACTCACCAAACTTGAGAAGCCAGATCAATCCCAGGCAGTGGCTGAAGCGAGGGATTCAAGCCCAGGGGAGGGGGTCTGGGCGACGCCTGCTCGTCGCTCTGACCTCTGAGCCATCCGACCACCCACCAATCACATTTTCCAGCCTGTGACGAGGAGGGCGACCGCGCGCAGATGGAAATGAGGCTCCGCGAAATATTTTGTGAACGTTCGCGCTGAGTAGGTCGCACGTGATTTATGGGGCTACGGTTGGGCGGCGTTGCCAGAGCACAAATCCAGACGAACTCATCGCATTTATCAATTATCGCCGCCGTACAACAGAGAGGTGTGTAGCAGCATCAACGTGCCAGGCGATGGACATTCTCACTAAAAAACACAAACAAATAAATACGGCACAATGATCAGCTCTCCGATGTTGCTTGGTGAAATGTCCGGCATTTCGCTCCGCGTGCCTGGAAGCACCCAACCCGAAAAAGCCCCCGAGGCACTCACAATGCTCCCTGCACGTGGTAGCGAAATCGTTGCGGACGTCGTGGCGAGCACAATGCGGTGCAAACGCGAAAGCGCCCACCCTCCTCCCCGTGGGAGCCACACGGCACAAGCGAGGAAACCCCCACGCGTCAGTAAGGACGCACGAAACGACGCATCGAGGGACACACATTTGGTACGTGCATCGATTCGTGCGAGTGATAATTTGACTTCTGTGAAAAAGTAAAAATAAATATTTTGGTCATCGGAATTATAATTCATCATCGGAATTAAGAATATTTATGTTTTACTTTTTCACAGATGTCCAGTATTCATCATAGAGGTAAGGTTTTATTGGGGGGTTTTGATCGCGTGAATATAAATAGACGCGATCTAACCCCCACCCAAACCAACCTCTACGATGGATAATATTGGTCGCAAAAAACCCACGTGTTAAGATGTCCAGTAGTTTCACACATGTCCACTCTTCCAGGTATATGCCGGCTATACGATTCTTAGCCAAAGTTGGAAAAAAATAAAAACAATTCGGCAAACGACGTTTTGTTTGTTTGTTTGAAGCAAGGTACATCGCCGGGTGCGCGTTGACCGCCGGTTGGTGGAGACTCACAAAGGAACGACAGCTAAAGGAGGGGGGGGGGGGAATAAAAAAATATATAAAACATATTTAAAATATTTAAAAAATTATGAAGCTTTTGTAATCGGCCCGCCTGGAGGTGCGTGACGATGGGTCGTTACCGCGCGAGAGAGCGACGCATCCGGGAGGCCTTCATCCATCAGTGGATAGATCAGGGCTAACGATGACGGCGGTGGTGGTGGTGGTGGCGGTGGTGGTGGTGATGATGAGGTCACTCGCTCATCGCCCGAGAATATCACGCCGGCTGCCCGGAGTGGCCTAAGTGCGTGGGAAGGTTTCCAGCCAGAAGCTCTTCCACAGCAGCAGCAGCAGTTTTATTCACGTAGGCTTTTATCTACGTTTACTTATTTATCTCATTATTTATTAACGCCACGCATTATTTCCCACTACTTTCTATTTTAAGAGTTAATTTATTTTTGCGTGACCTTTAGTCAATAGTGGAAATACAAAAGACACTTAAAAAACGCACGTACCTGGCAGCAGTTATAATTAAGCATGATGTAGAGCCAGAGAGACAGGCCTGGGCTGGCTCCAGCTTAACAGAAAGTAGGGCCAGGTTTGGGGTAATCTGACAACCCCATTTATTTGACAACAACTGCCAACAACACAGTTATTGCATTCCCACGAGATTTCAATATCTGTGATGTCAAACTGGTTTCAATTAAATCTTCGAAGCCAAGAATCCGATTATTGCTGCTATTCTGTGCCTACTCTTTGTTACTCCAATCAATTATCCATATTCTAGATTCATCTTCTTGGTTCTTTCGGTGACGGTTCCACCTGAAGACGGAAGCTTGTGTTGCCTCCGAAACGTCGTGAGAATTATTTTGTTATGTTTTATTTTTATTATTTTATTATTTCCCTTCTACGTGACTTTACCGAAAGAACCAAGAAGATGAATCCCTGCAGTCAAGAAAGCTTTAAATCGAAACATATTCTAGATTTGAAGCTTTCGTGACTGCAAGGATTCATACTCTTAGGTTTTTTCGGTAAAGTCACGTAGGTAAAAATAAAAAAATAAAAATAAATAATAAAATAATAGACATTATATAACTAAAATAATAAATCACGACGTTTCGGGCGCAACACAAGCGTCCGTCATCAGGTGGGACAACCCCAGCAAGAAACAAGAAACAGCATTTGTTTCTTGCTGTGGTTGTCCCACCTGATGACGGACGCTTGTGTTGCGCCCGAAACGTCGTGATTGATTATTTTATTTCTATCATTATCCATACTTGGAGATCTACCGTCTTACATAGAGATCCACAGACCTACATAGAGGCCCACAGATCCATATACACTTACGTGATCCGTAGACGTAAACAGAGACCCATAGACTCGCATACAAACGTACAAGCTGCAGAGTTACAAAGAGATATACAGCACTTCGGATGTGAGGGTTGACGGATCGCGCTGTGCTGCAAGGTGGGGCCACGAGGTTGCAGTACAGCAAGTGGGTTCGTGAACCCGTCTGTGTAGGGCTTTGAGAGTCAATCTCGCTCGTGTGTGCGATGGGGTTTTCTCCAGATTCTCCGAGTCTGCTCATCCCAAAGCAGGAAACCTCATGAAGAGGAATAAGAGTCTCAATGGCTCTGCGAGGCTTTTCTGGATAAGTTTGGGGCATTATTATTATTATTATGAATATGGAACAGGACGATTCACCTTATGGAACAACTGTCTCAGCTACTCTGAGCGGATTACATTCGTCAAATACCGTACACACTCTGTGTGTATATACATAATGTACATACATCACTTTAAAGGTTCACGAAGGCAAACGCGTCACGCGAAATGGAAGTAAAGAAACGAATGTGTACTTTTAAAATACACCCGCTTGTATGGACAAATAACACGGTATTAGTGATACATACAGACAACATGGTATGAGTGACACATACAGCTGGGTGATTACATTTTTTTGGCATAAAATTTACAACATCGCTTGTAATCAGTCTGGTTTGGCGGGGTGGGGGGGAATAGGTGGGGGGGAGGGATAAGGGTTCAGGGAGGGGATAGGAGAGGCGGGATAGGGGTAGATTAAATATACGAATGTAATCCACTCGGTTGCTGGACAGCAACACGCCCTCTATTTATAATCTCAGCGTCTCCGTCCCAGGACAAGAGTGACCCAGCCCGGCTCCGCCCAGCCTCAACGTAAATGTGTCCACCAGGTCAGCCTACACGAGCAAGGTCACGTTGGCTAGGCTGACGTATGGCTGCTCCGACGCGTGTCTTGTCAGTGTTTAAAGCGTCGACCAAAATACCATTCGGGGGAGGGGATTTACTTCGGCAGCTTAGTGGAAGCGGACAGCCGTTCGCGAGCAAATCAATTGCAGGGCTTCACCCTTTCCAACCTCCCGTCTCGGGGCACCCACCCATCCACCTACCCACCCATCCATCCACCCACCCACCCATCCACCCACCCATCCACCCACCCACCCACCCATCCACCCACCCACCCATCCACCCACCCACCCATCCACCCACCCATCCACCCACCCATCCATCCATCCATCCACCTACCCACCTACCCACCCATCCATCCATCCACCCACCCACCCACCCATCCACCCATCCACCCATCCACCCACCCACCAATCCACCCACCCACCAATCCACCCATCCACCCGTCCACCCATCCACCCGTCCACCCATCCACCCGTCCACCCACCCACCCATCCACCCACCCACCAACCCACCTACCCACCCACCCACCACCGCTGCCGTGACCAGGCACGCGCGTGCCCGCCGCCACCGCGACAACGAAAATAACCAAATCCTGAGCCGCGGACAAATCCGATTTGCCGCAACCCGGCGGGGCCATTCGTGGGAACGCGGTTCGCTTATCGCAGGACGGATTTGGCGGGAGGTAAAGCGGCGTGGACCGATTTGACGTGCCGCCCTTCGCGGTGAGCGTTCGCTACGGACAAACAGGACGCGGCGTGGCCGTGGGCAGGGTGGACGAGATGAGGCCACTGCTCGTCCCGGTTTGGCCGAGGCAGGTTCGGTGGTTTCTAAACTTAAACTCGACGACGAAAACATTCGTTTGTTCACCAGGTACCGTCCACTCGAGCTATGTGGCTCTTTTTTTCAGAAGTGACCTGCACTTCACGAATGATAGCTCAACCAAGTGGCGTAGCATCATCATCAGCATCATCATCAGCATCATCAGCATCATCATCATCAGCATCATCAGAATCATCATCAGCATCATCAGTATCATCGTCGTCGCGTGGACATTTATAACAGCCAAAAACTCGAAACGCATTTTTTCTAAATGTGGAGGGAAAAACCACGCGACAACGGGATGAACACGCAAGCCCCAGACTATACAGCAGCAGCAGGCGTTCCGGGTCGGGCACAAACCCACGACCTCCCGTATACCAGGCGAGGCAGTTGCCCTCTTGCCAGCACGGCGGGGCCGCCTATTTTCCCGTGTCACGGTTGAGCCTCGCAGACTGCGGTGGTGCCGTGAGACTGAGAGCCTCCTAAAATCGCCCGACCGACGCGGAATTCCGTGGCGTGAGGAGGAGGAGGAGGAAGCGTTCGTAATCCGAAGGAAGGGAGCGAGCGAGCGAGCGTCGGCTCTGTGCACAAGCCCTCGGTTGTCATGAGAGCCGGATCCCGTAGTGGGGACGATTTGGGGTTTATCGATTGGCGGAGGCTTGCAGCGCACCGGTCAGATAAATCCCTCGACAGATAAGGCGCACGGGTGAGGTCTTCATCCAGCAGTCGATTGACAGCGAGCTCTAATTATATTACGTTGCTGTTTTGTCTCGTTTTATTCCGTGTCTCGCCCTAACGTGGTTTTAATTTAACAACAAAAAGATCAACGCATTCCTCGATAACACTGCCTGTAAAGAAACTAAATATACAGGTAACGTTTCAGGTAAGTAACCTTCTTCATGGCACGTACATGAAGAAGGGCCATTGATGATTACAGCAGCAATGATGATGATGACAATGGTGATCATTACGATGACAATGATGATGATGATGACAATGGTGATCATTACTATGACAATTATGATGATGAAGACAACAGCGATGTCCGTCTTAGCATGATGATACTAGTAGGAACCTCCTGGTTACACCAGCCCACAGGGGATTATTGTGTCCGTCCGTCCGTCGTGCAGGGAGGGGCTGGGTGGGGAGGGTGGAGCTGGGTGGGGGGTGGGAGGGGTGGGGCTGGGTGGGAGGGGCTGGTCACCCCGTGGTGCCCTTATAAAACGCAACGTTTAATCTACTCACGCCGGCTTGTTCCCGCCCTCACAAGTCGGGCATATTTGCGGAATACACCACGCCGCCGTTGACCCTGGCCATTGACCGAGCAACCCAACGTTCCTACCAGCTCCCTCCGCAGGAATGTGTTTATGACAACGATCTTGATCTGGGGTTGGCACGAGACTCGTTAAGGACTGCCTTCTTTATTAATTTATTTATGCAGGACCACCGTTTCGTATTCACCGCATAGTGCATTGCCGCTCTTGAGATGTGGAATTACATTAATTTTTTACCGAATAAAAAACAAAATGTCTCTTACTATTTTGGTTGCCTGACCCCCTGATCACGATGATGCTCATCATGATCGTGACGATCATTGCAATCATGATCGTAATGATGGTGATACTGACGGTAATGCGATTACATTGACGTCAACCGTGAAGCGCCGCGGCTATTTTATTCCCCGGGCACCAGAAGCCCCGCAGATTTCCGAGCCCCGGTGTTTTTCACCGGCGCGAGTTATAATTAGAGCACCCAGTGGCATTAACCACGACTTACAAACCGGGAGGAGGTGGGAGGAAAGCAGGGGGGGGGATTCTGCACCTCCAACGCCCCCCTCCCATCCCCTGCCCCCCCTCCCATCCCATCCCATGCTCCCCCTCCCATCCCCTGCCCCCCCTCCCATCCCCTGCCCCCCCTCCCATCCCATGCCCCCCCACCCCCACCCCGTGCGTATTCTTGGGCCGTGCGCGATTCTGTCTCTGGCAGAGCCGCGACGTCCCAGCCAAAGCCCCGGCGACCGCTTCACGTGCACAAAGTGTTGGTGTACGGTGCTTTTTATTGGATTTTCTGTTTGCACATAGTCACTTTAAGATGATAATTGTTTTTTTTACCCTTTTATCTGGCAACAAAACGGACACCTTTTTTACGAGGAGTCATGTTTGCATAGACCACAATACCTGCAGTCATAATGCAAACAAAAAACATAACTCTGATAATGTATGCACTGTCCTTGAAGTTGATTGGTCCACACCCGAGACAGCTTTCCTTAGAGCCTAGTCTCACATGGGTTGGACCAGATGACGCCAAAAAAAGGTGTCCGTTTTGTTGCCAGATAAAAGGGTAAAAAAAACAATTATCATATTTTTTACTGGCAAATGAGGTACCAATGGTGTAAATCACTTTAAGATGTTTTTTTGTTCATGGTTTTGTTTTTTTGTTTGTTGCGGTTGCACCCGATTCAAGAGCCGAATGGCTCACAGGGCTATACCTAATAAATGAACTTGAACTTGAACGTCTGGGCGTCCGCTGTCCGTCACCCCGAACGCCGCCTGCCCGCGGTGATTGCCTCCGCGGTGATTCTCACGACGTCGCACGCGACGGAAAGAAGCGCATAGCGATAATAACGCGCCTGGGCGTTTGTTTTTTGTTTGTTTGTTTATTCTTATCACGACAGCTGCACCGTCCGCCCGCGTTGTTTTCGTTTTTGTCTTTGGCCAAAATAGTTCGTGAGACGCATCGCACGCAGAGCCGCTTGTACACAACGCGCAGTAGCAGATATACAGCAGATGACAAACAAATTCTGACTTAAATAAACAAAATAGGCGATTGATTAAATTGAGTCTATTTCGCGTGTGTGTGTCCACCCCAAAACTTTGCTAAAACTTCAACAATACGATTTGACTGTTGTACATTTTCTTAGGTTTTTTCGGTGAAGTCACGTAGGTAAAAAAATAAAATTAATAAAAGTAAAATAAAAATAAAATATAAATCACGACGTTTCGGAGGCAACACAAGCTTCCGAAACGTGCCTCCGAAACGTCATGATTTTTATTTTATTTTTATTTAAATTTTATTAATTTTAATTAAAAAATTTTACCAACGTGACTTTACCGAAAAAACCTAAGAATATGAATACTTGCAGTCACGAAAGCTTCAAATCTAGAACTGTTGTACATTTTTGTTGTCACCAAGACATTCCATAGTGACTCATTCCCTGCCATATTTAATCGATTATCTTTACGTGAAATTACGTTTAAGATTAAAGTTTTTTTTGTTTAACGGCTGCCCGCAAGGGGGTGGGGGGGGAGGGATAAGCCAAAGAGCCACCCGCACGCAGTTCCATATCCGAAGGATGCTGCCAGCAGCCTCCCTGGTCTGCGAAATCCGCGTGTGCATCCGTGTGTGTCCATCCCCGTTAGGGGAGCGGTAGTGTAGTGGATAGCGCGCTGCACTACGAACCTGGCGACCCGGGTTCGATTCCCGCTCACGGCAAACACCAGTGACGATTATCTGAACCGGTCCTGGGCCTCCCCTAGGTCGACTCAGCCTCAAATGGGTACCTGGTGCGGTATGTAAACATCGCCGATAGGGAGACAAAGGCGGTCGGGCGTGGCGCTGGCCACCCAACCCCCTCGTGTGCCGTTCCGGCCTTCATAGGTGCTCGCTAACAGCACTTGCCCCTACAGTCTGTTAAGGCTATACGGGGGATCTTTATCTTTGTCCATCCCCGTATGTTTGTCTGCACGTGTGCACGCACGTCTCTGCTTCGTCGTCTCAAGGGCTGCGCTGGGCTGCCACTGTGACTTTCTCGCGAAGACGGTGAAATGTAATTGAAAGCAGTTGTGCGAATGTTGTGGGGTTTTTTGTTGTTGCTGCTATTAGGGGCTTGCCATTGTGAAAACCGGCCACATTGATCAGAATCTGAATATGTATTTATACTGGAGGAATTCGATTAGCTATGAAGTTTTTTTTCACAGATGTCCAGTGATCAAAGAGCCACACCGAATATGAAGCCACTGAGCAGCCAAAATGATGACATATCGAAACTTGAAGCTATGTAAGAATCGAGATTTTAAACGTTATGCCAATGATAATGACGACGTTACATTTAGTCTCACTGAGCAAACAATACTGCACGAAAGAGAGTAAAATAATTATAAATGCAAAGCGGACGATAAAAACGAGATAAATGATCGATTCCTGTATCGCGGACCTGAATCGCGACAATTCATCCCCGAGTTGAGCTGGCACAATGAGTCAATTAAGCGGATTAATCGTCAAGAGCAACACAAATCATCGGCGTCATTATCAGCAACTGCAGCAGCAGCAGCAGCTACGGCAGAATCAACGGCACAATCTCATCGGTATCGTCAGCGGCAGCTGCAGAAGTACAATCATCAACAACAGCACCATCGTCAGCGGCAGCAGCAGAAATTACCATCATTGCTCATCATCATCATTCTATATCCAGAGCTGGATGAGAATCCCGCTCCCACTATCTCCCCACGCTGCTGCGTTTGTCGCTCGCTTCCAATACCTCACTCGATTTAATCTCCAGCGTTCCCCACAGGCCCTCCCCCCCCCCCTTCACGGATTCCTTCATATCGCGGGACTTGACCCCGAGGCTCTGACCCCGAGCTGTGGTCCCGAGCCTCTGACCCTGCGGATCTGACCCCGAGCTGTGACCCCGAGGCTGTGACCCCGAGGCTGTGACCCCGAGGCTGTGACCCCCAGCTGTGACCCAGAGGGTGTGACCCCGAGGCTGTGACCCCGAGTCTCTGACCCTGCGGATCTGACCCCGAGCTGTGACCCCGAGCTGTGACCCCGAGGCTTTGACCGAGGCTTTGACCCCGAGGCTCCGACCCCCAGCTGTGACCCCGAGCTGTGACCCGGAGCTGTGACCCCAAGTCTCTGACCCTGCGGATCTGACCCCGAGCTGTGACCCAGAGGCTGTGACCCAGAGGCTGTGACCCCGTGGCTGTGACCCGCAGGGTGTGACCCCGAGCTGTCGGCTGTCCCAACGCCTTCCTGGCGCCTCTCGGCCCCACGATGCGTGGACTCTCTGGTTCGACTCACGTGCTGTTGATGTCGCTGTTAGACTAAAATGTGGAGCTCAACTTACACCGAGCCGAACCATTGCGGGCGTCCTCATGCTCTCGTTAAATTTGCACGGTGTTTTTTTGTTATCATGAATGCGAGTGTGGTTCATATACGATCGTCAAATCCCTTCGTTTGTTCGTCTTGAGACTCAATGAGGCTTCCCGAGAAAAAGCACATTATATAATCATATTGAATTCGGAAATCCTTACGCCTGCTGTTTCCTTAATATTAACATCTTGGCAATCTTAAAATAGATGCTAGGAGGGGGGGAAGGGGGGGTGGGAGAAGGATTTAGGATTGAACGAGGATTATTTCCTCTGCATCTCTATTTGGACGCTGCGAGAGCCGGGCGAGTGCGCAGGCTGAGCCGAGGCTGACTGTGCATTCGCACCGATATGTCTCGATGCGCCAGGCAATCAAACAAGGTTTACCAGTGTGCGAGGAGGCAACACTCGATCCCGTGCTGACGGAACAGGTGCGAGCACACACGCTCGCTGTGCCGCCTGCTCCCGCCGAGCCGCCGTTCGGCTCCGACCAAAGGTCGCAAACGGGTTTAGATTCCTTACCCGTACCCGGCGGCACCAGGGTCGCAAACGGCTACCCGTACCCGTACCCGACCGTACCCGTACCCTACCCGTACCCGGCCGGGTACGGGTAGGGTACGGGTATCGGCTACCTGATTGTGACCTCTGGGATGAAGCCATGTTGCAGGCGCGGGTGGGTTCATTTTAGGAACTTGAATTGTGGGAAGAGACAAGACGTTGGGAAATGAGTGACAAACGGTGACTCACCAGTGACTCACGGCTTACCCGTACCCGTACCCGGCCGCACCAGGGTCGCAAACGGGTACCCGTACCCCGCCGGGTACGGGTAGCCGGGTATCGGGTAGGGTACGGGTATCGGGTACCCGGCTGCGACCTCTGGCTCCGACCTCAACGCTCGCGGGGAAGGGAGATTTCCCAGCATCTGTGCGGTGACCCACCAACCCTCGCTACTGACCCCACGGTGTGCTGGATTGCAGGCGGTCACCTGCGTGGCCACGACCACCCTTGCAGAGTCCGTCCTTGGGTTGTACCATGCGCCCCCCCCCCCCCCCACGTGCTTCCAATATTACACGCTTTCTATTAACTCACTCTGTCTGTTGTTGTATCCTCAAATCTTGTAACTCAATTGTAACCCACTTCCCAATGTGGTATCGACTGCAAATTTGGTATACGTATGTCTTACTGATTACAATACTATATTCTATCATTAAAAAACGTATTTTTTGACATTCTTTTTTCGGCGTGGGTCTAATTGTCCACGCTCAACTGACGTTGGCTGTAAATCACCACGGCCCCTTACGTTATGGCAAGCTTCGGGGCCACCTCTTGGAGTCGTGGAGTTCTGCCATTACTTGTACGGTACATTTAATTAAAGCGTGTTTTTTAGACAACTTGAGTTGAACATTACAGCCATTCTCAATCCACCAATGGACGAAGGCCGTCACCTTTCAAACTCCTCCAAGTCACGCGAAGCGCGAGCTATCAACTCAACACTGCACCCAACACTCCAACACCAACCCCCCCCCCCCCCCAGCAATCCCCTCCTGTCACAGCCCTCACCCCACCTGCCCCCCCCGCCCCCCACTTCTCTCCTCGCTCTCGACAGCAGCTGTCGTATCCTTGGTCTCCCCCCCACCCCCACACCGCCAGGCGCTGTGTTAATCTGTGAGTCATATTTGAATATATGGGTTCTATGCGAGTCTATGGGTTCTATGTGAATTGTGTGGGCCCTATGGGAGTTTATGAGTCCTCAGTAGGTCTTCGAGTGACACATGATTCGTTGGTCTATTTGAGTTTCATGGGCCCGATGTGAGTCGATGGGCTCTATGTGATTCTGTAAGTCACGTGTGCGTCTATAGGTGATATGTAACTATATGGGTCATGTGTTGGTTTGTGGGTTTTATGAGGGTATGTGGGTCCTTTATACGGCCCTGGGTGCTGTGTAAGTCGATGGGTCCAATGTCAGTTTGTGAATTGTTTGTAAAAATGTGCCAAAATTTGTGGGTAACTGTATAAGTATATGGACCCTCGATGTTAGTCCAAGGGTACTACGAAGTCATCTCAGCTGTCTTCGGAGATCCTACGAAGAAACTCGCTCACAACTCCCCCGCTGCCCCCGGTTACTAAAAGAACCCCCCCCCCCTTCACCCCCCGGATGTGATGGCAGAATGACAAATGGCGCCGGGGTGCAGAGAGATGGGGGATAACGATCCCCCTTACTGACCCCTCCATCCCTCCCTCGCCTTCTCTTTCAAGGTCACGGGGGTTGGATCGGGAAACAGCGGCACTTGCCCCAAGGTCACGGGGTTTGGAACGGCAAGAAAGGAAGAGTGACACGATTCATCGAGTGAGCCATCGCTCGCTCGGAGACTTGCGGCGCTGTGTGAGCGTGGCGCGTGTTGCTCACAGCAGCTGGTGAATGCAATTTCTCGACGGTAATGAAACATTTGTTGTTTTTCTCATATATACATATCACCACCACCCACCCAACCGTCAGTGAGTTTTATTAAATAACTGTGCGAGAAAAATAATTCCCGCGGTGAATGGCAGGGTGAGTGAGCGAGAGAATGAGTGGGTGGCGGGATGAAAAAGATGAGCAGGCACGAGGGTGAGCGGGTGAGTGTAGTGAGCTAGGAGGGGTGGGTGGGTTGTTGGGTAGGTGGTTTGGGTGAGGTGAAGTGATCGAGCGAATGAGTGGATGGGTGTGTGCGCGTGTGAGCGGATAGGCAGGTGGATGAGTGGATGAGCCAGTGAACAGTTGAGCAGGTGAATTTCGATTTACAGCTTTCGTGACTGCAGGGATTCATATTCTTGGTTCTTTCTGTAAAGTCACGTAGAAGGGAAATAATAAAATAATATAAATATAAAACATATATATAGAACATAGATGGACTCGTCCGTCTGGCCATCTGCCAAATCGCTGTCTGTGGTGCTGACGTTAGGACAAACCGCCACTTTTTTCTAATTTTTAAATTTTCTTTCTGTGGATTTCACACCTGATGATGATTGCTTGTGTTGCGTCGAAACGTCGTGATAATTTTTATTGTTTTATATTATTTCATTATTTCCTTTTTACGTGACTTTACCGAAAGAACCAAGAATATAGGTGGGCAGGTGATTTGGCTGGCCACGTGCGTGAGTCGGTAGCGCTACGCTGCGCTTCGAACCCGGCGAACCGATCTCGATTCCAGTTCACGGCCACCAACACCGGTGACGATTATCTGAACCGATCCTGGGCCTCCTCCTAGGTGGACTCGGCCTCAAATGAGTATCTGGTGCGGTGTGTAAACATCGCCGTTGGGGAGGCAAAGACTCATCCATTCGTGTACCGTGCAGCACCTTCATAGGATGCTCGCTAACGGCACTTTCCCCAAGACACCTGTGAATGCAATACGGGGGATCTTTGTCTTCGAGGACATGCACGCGGATAAGCAGGTGAATTGGCAAGTGAATAGGCGAGCAGGTGGTTGTGATGGGCACGTGCGTGCGCGAGTCAGTGGGCAGTTGTGCGGCGTCGAGGGGTGGTGGGCAGGTTGGGGCCCTTGAGTGGGCGCGTGCATACACAGGTGCGCGAGTGACTCAGCGAATCGGCTGATCTGGCGAATGAGTGGGTGGGCTGTACCGAGGGGTGCGACAACAACGACAAACAACAACAACAACACCTAACGATAGTCATTCCCCCCTTCCCCTCGCCACCTCCAGCTCTTCCCCATACACCCAATACGCAATGTTTCCCCCCCCCCCCTCTCTCCTCCACATGCGGAGTGCAGCTACAAATGCAGCGGCCTCTGTGCGTGCGTGGTGTGCAGTGGGGATGGATGGTGGAAGCAACCCGGCACGAACACCAGCCACAGAGTTCAACTCCTCGTAGTAGCAGGAGGCTTACGCCACCAATAGTATCCATAATAGATGGGTTTGTTTTGGGGGGAGGTGAGAACGCGTTAAAATATACCACGCGTTTTGTTTAGGCGACAAAGCTTACTAATTGGCTGTGCCGGGTGGTGGCGGGTTTAATGACACATTCATATTTTCGCGATCTAACCCAAAAACCTCTATTATGGACCACCAATAGAGCTGGTGCGAACATCCATAACATCGAGAAATTGAATGCAATTTCTCGAATTTAATGCAATTTTTTCGATGGTAATCACATTTTCGTTGTTATATATATATATAACTCCCCCCACCCACTACTGAGTTGTACTTAATAACTGTGCAAGGAAAATCATTGCGGTGGTGAGTGAGTGGCAGGGAGGAGTGGGTGAGTGGGAGGGTGAGTGGGAGGGTGAGTGGGTGAAAGGAGGAGTAGGCGACGCGGGTGGCTGGGTGAGAGTCGGTGAGTGTGGGTGAGTGTCGTGAGCGATGAGCTACGAGTGGGTGAGTGGGTTTTGTGGCTTGGGTGAGTTGAAGTTGAGAGAGCGGACAGCCGTAGGCAGCTGCAGAGGCGTGAAATCACAACGCAGCAGGATACGAACGACCAAGAAAAAGTCGGAGTGATTTATTGCTAAATAAGCACCGATTCAGTGTTCACCTCCTGTTAATAGCCCTGAAGCTAATGATGGAATTTCCACATTCCTATGGCGGCAAAGAGCCTCTATATAAGACGACGACTGTTGACGTCCCCACAGAGTGGTTTAATTTTACCGACCCCTGAGGGATGATAGGCTGATTCAGCCCCCCAAACCAGGAATCGCATAATAGCTGCTTCGTCATTATTTCCTAGCCGCCTGGTCGGTTTCAATTCACATGAAATACTCTTTGTTTGGGCTCGATACTCAGACCTCTATAGATAGTGCGGTCGCCCCCACACGCTGCTCCCAGAAGGGCAGCAGAACCCCCGACGCGGCCCCGCTGTGGCGCTTACCCACAAGGAGGCATCATCGCCTGCGCGAGCGAGGAGCCGATGGAAGAGGCGTGCTTCGTGCACAGCAACGCTAATCACGCGCGTGGCGAGGGGAGTTGTGTATGTGTGTGTGTATATACGTGGATGTGTTTACGTGGGTGTGTATACGTGTGTGTATACGCGTGTGTCTTTGCGTGTACACGTCAGTGTGTGTGTGTGTAGTAGGGAGCGGTAGTTGTAGCGGTTAGCGTGCTGCGCTACGAACCTGGACGACCCGAGTTCGATTCCCGCTCACGGCCAACATCGGTGGCGATTATTTTAACCGGTCCTGAGCCTCTACTAGGTTGACCCAGCCTCAAATGAGTACGCGGTGAGGTATATAAGCATCGCTACTGGGTAGACGAAGGCGGTCGGACGTGGTGCTGGCCACCCACCGCCTCACGTACCGTTCCAGGCCTTCACGAGGCGCTCGCAAACAGCGCTTGCCCCAAGGAGTCTCTCTGGGCTGTGTCTGTGTGCAGTTGTCGCCTTAATTAGTGACGTAGGTCTGTCCCCCGGCTCGCCCCCAACGTACATGGATCGAAGTCGTCGTCGCAACCATCTCCGTGCGACGGTTCGCGACGACGGCTCGTGACGGTAGAGGCGGCCGTATTTTGTTGCGCCGTTTATATTTGCTGCCACCCACACACACGCGCACGCCTGCACAAGGACGAACGTCAATGATCCAATTAGAGAACGCACAGGGTCTCGTACTCTCGATTTGGCCATCTCGTTTGCCGCGTGCGGCTTCAAGCGTTTTGTCGAGCGGCGCGCTGCTGAGCGGAAACTGCGAATGAGCTTCGCGCGCGGCGAGACTTGCACATTTTCTGGAAGAGCCTCGACATTATATTGCGCGGTTTACAATCTCGAGCGGAATTGCTGCATTGTGATGCCATTTAGTTATCGAGGGAAAGCCTCTTCAATCTCACCGACTCGTTTTTAATGGAGAGTCTTGCGGCATTGGAGAGGTTTCGGTCAATTTATTTGATGAGAGTTTGACTGCTTCTTTAGCCCTAAGGCCAAATGGCAGGTATTTGTCTCAAACTCCCTCCGTCCGTAACACGTTAGGGTTGCATTTGCCTTTCTGGATTTAATGAATGGGAAGGGAGATAGACAGTCGATGTTAAAACGAGTGACAAAAATAAGGAACGCAGAAGGGAAGATGCACGGCTCCAGTGCCGGATTATCCTCGTAGCAAAAGTAGCTACACACGCTACGGGCCCCGCACTTTCAAGGGCCCCGCTGCTAAATGCTTTCAGTGAATCGGCACTTGCTCTATTACTATAGTACCATACTGCCTTCAACTTGTATGAACGACTGGGTGTTTAAGGTTAGCGATTTTTTTGTATTATTTGGCTGGATAGCAAATAAAAAAAATACAATTACTTTACTATGCAAGTTTAACATTTGTGTTTTAATATTTACGTGTTTTATTTTTAATTTAGGGCCCCTTCATAACGTATGCTACAGGCCCCGCACTAGCTTAGTCCGGCACTACACGGCTCAAGATAAGCGGCGGAGAGAAATAAGGAGCGCCGGCGTCAGCAGGAGCAGCGGAGTGGCGTCCCTGGGACAATCGTGTCCTCCTTCGCATTTGTGGATCGGACATTGCGTTGTTGCGGTCTCTGTTCTGGGTGACACACAGCCGCACCGCTAACACTTGGAGAGTTTTAAAAAAAAATATTCCATTTGTGCGTCGTCAGGTATCCGCATCTGCTGCCACGGTTTTCGCAGTGGGATGCGATTCAGGGTGGACCATGAGCAGCTTCGGTGGGAAGATAAAACCCCAGGGGGGATCTTCTGCCGTTGGGGGTATTTCGCTACACGGCGGCTGTTGTTGTTGTTATTGTTGTTGTTTGGTTGTTGTGACACGCGCCGCGCCGTGACATATCGAGGCGACACCACCACGCGCCGGCGTAGGGGGGTGGCCCTTTGTTGGGCACCTCGTTTAGAGTGCGGAGCAGCGCGCCGTGACTTTACCGAGGTGGCGATGGGGACAGGCGAGGGAGGTTTGCCGTGACCTTGGAGCAACGAGGCAGCAGCCAGACCGCTCGGGCAGCACCTCCCACACTGGGGCTGCCCGCAACGCATCACGGCAGGAGCCTGCAGCGCATGCTGGACACCCCACACAAGTAAATATCCTAAACTTACACGAAGCTGATAATTGGTTCTTTACCCTTCTATCTGGCAACAAACTGACACCTTTTTGCAAGGAGTCATGTTTGCATAGACCGCAATACCTGCAGTCATAATACAAACAAAAGAACATAACTCTGATAATGTGCACTGTCCTTGAAGTTGATTGGTCCACACCCGAGACAGCTTTCCTTCGAGCCTAGTCTCATATGGGTTGGACCAGATGACGCCAAAAGGCGTCATCTGGCGTCATCTGGTCCAACCCATATGAGACTAGGCTCGAAGGAAAGCTGTCTCGGGTGTGGACCAATCAACTTCAAGGACAGTGCACATTATCAGAGTTATGTTCTTTTGTTTGTATTATGACTGCAGGTATTGCGGTCTATGCAAACATGACTCCTTGCAAAAAGGTGTCAGTTTTGTTGCCAGATAGAAGGGTAAAGAACCAATTATCATATTTTTACTGGCAAATGAGGTCCCCATAGTTTACACGAAGCTATTTTAATTTTACAAAGGTTAGAGGCCCACTGAGCTACGCAACTCTTTTTCAGAAGCGACCTGGGGAGGTGGGCTCTGCCAAGAAGTGTCTTTTGAGTGATTCCACTACGTGGGGGGGGGGGCAGGGGGGCGGGGGGGCGGGGGTTGGTGTTGTAGCTCTGCGATGACTTTTCGGGTCGTGCCACTCGATGCCCCGCGCGACGTCCGACGTTTCGCTCCACGCACTCGGAACTTTGTGCGATTGATAGTGACGTCGTGGGTTCGTGGAGTGAGGGGGGGGCTGTTTGATAGGAAGAGGATGCATAAGAAACAAAAATTTTAACTAAACAATTTGACCAGGTAAGGCCCACTGAGCCGTACATATATATTTTTCAGAAGCGACCGGGCTATCACACATGATAGCTCAACGAAGCGGCTTATCATGACGTGGGAATTTATAGCAGACACATACTCTTAACGCACGATTCTAAATGTGGAGGGGAATTTTTTTTCTTTTTCATTTAGAATCAATTTGTCTTCTTGGTTCTTTCGGTAAAGTCACGTAGAAGGGAAGTAATCAAATAATAAAAATAAAACATGATAAAATAATTCTCACGACGTTTCGGCCACAACGCAAGCAGCCGTCCTCAGGTGAAGACCAGGTCCGTCGGGGAGACAGCGTCTGAATGGATTCTTTTATTATGTTTTATTTTTATTATTTTATTGTTTCCCTTCTACGTGACTTTACCGAAAGAACCAAGAAGATGAATCCCTGCAGTCACGAAAGCTTTAAATCGAAATTTAATCGATATGTTGTTCAGAGTATTTGGCTGCTATAAATGTCCACGTGTTAAGCCACTTTGTTGAGCTATCATTTGTGTTGCCAGATCGCTTCTGAAAAAGCAGAGCTACACAGGAGAGCAGTGGGCCTTACCTGGTACCAATCATTACGTGGCACCCTGAGATGCTTCCAGCGATGGGCTACGACAACATTTGGCGCCCGACTCGCGTCGACGCGCTTGTACATTATTTAAAAGGACCTCTTTTGTGCGACGGCCTACGCGTTGTAAAATCGATATCTCCCCCCCACCACCACCACCACCCCCGCTCAAAGGTACGCGGTCCCTACGCACGCTCCCTCCTCAATTTTCGACCGCGTCATTTGCAGTAATGAATGCAACGGGCCGGGGTGTACGACGGATCGTATCGCACGTGCGCGTCTCACTTCGCCACCACCGTGCGTGGACCAGCCGTTGCTCATCGTAGACTCGGCGACCGCTAAAGCGTTTGCTGCTCCTCTTCCGCAGACGGCCTGTTTTGTTTTTTGCCTGGAGTTTGTCGTGCATTCAGCGCGGGTTTGCTAAGGCACGGCGATGCGAAACAAGTCCAACGTACGGCGCGTACATACGGATGCACCTTGAGGGCGATTCATCAAACGAAAAGGGCGGGGAGGGGGCGGAGGGGGCGGTGTTCGTTCGCGATGCCACGTGGCCCGAAGCCAAATCCCGCAACGCTTGTGGCGATTTGCTCGAAAGCCATTAGCGGGAGAGCGCAGTCGGTCCGTGGCCCTCCGCTGCGCTGTAATTAAGGCAAAGTCAAACAAAAAATTGGGGTTATAAAGTGACCGTGCACACGTGGACCGCATCTCAACCTCGCTGCGTATCGTGGGCGACGCTTGCTGTGAGATGGAGCGAGATGACTTCGAATCCCACGTGACCTCTTCTCCGGTCAGCACGTGGAGTGCGGTGGTGTTAAAGAGTGGGTACTCCGGCCTATTCCAAGACGCTTCGCCAGAGTGGAAGAGTAGGCCAAACGATGCCCGACAGGGGCTCTCTAGAGCTCCCCTCCCGCCAGCAGAGGGCCCTTTAGCAGAGGTCGCAAACGGGTTTTGATTCCTTACCCGTACCCGGCCGCACCAGGGTCGCAAACGGCTACCCGTACCCGTACCCGGCCGGGTACGGGTAGCCGTTCCCTACCCGTACCCGTACCCTACCCGAAATGAGTGACAAACGGTTACTCACCAGTGACTCACGGCCTACCCGTACCCTTACCCGATCGTACCAGAGTCGCAAACGGCTACCGGGTACGGGTAGCCGGGTATCGGGTCGGGTACGGGTATCGGGTACCCGGTTGCGACCTCTGCCCTTTAGTCATCGGTGGTGCGAGCAAGGAAATTGAGGGCTCCATCTGCACCTTTAAAATGATCCAGGACAGCCTCCACTCTTCGTTCTTTCTTTCCAGGAGGCTGGTTATATTCTTGCGAGACGGCACGTCCGCATTAAACGGCATTCAATTACGAGATGCAAATTTGCACGCCACGGCAGCCAAGCGAATCGCGCACGAAGCCAATCGCGATTTTGAAACAAGCGCGCCGCGTGTGCGCGGGTTCGTACCGGCGCGTGGTGTTTTATTTTCGTTGTTTGTTTGTTTCGGCGCATTGCTACGCTACAAGAAGGGCGTGAGACATACACAGAGGTCTCACGTTGCTTGTCTGTCACCAGCTCGGGTGCTAATTCGGTGAAAGAGATGAGCACCGGAGTGGGGTCATTAAGGTATCAGGAGCTTATTCTTCTGCTGCTGCTGCTGCTGCTGCATAGGGCCGATGTTGATGTAGAACAGGCGTGGGGAACCTTTGTTCTGCCAAGGGACATTTGGATATGTATAACATCATTCGCGGGCCATACAAGATCATCAACTTAAAAATTTGCCTTGTTATATTTGGTCAAACATTTAATTAACTCACCCGTAATGTGATGGCTGGAACTGCTTCTCTTTGGCGAGGCGTGTGATGTTAGCTGGTATTGATGATGTTGCTACTCGCAACTGCTTTTCCAGGTTTTCTCCTAGATTGATTGAATTTCGAGTCCCGCCTGCGGTTGCCTTGGGGCATGGCCACACCAAATGATTTCGCGGGCCCTTATACGGCCCGCGGGCCGGACGTTCCCCACCACCCCTGATGTAGAGCATCAACTGTAATGTTACATTGAGATGGTTTCAGTCAGATGATTGCAGTCAGGAGTAGCGGCGGGTATCGCTGTGATGGTGCCTCATTCATAGAAATCTATGCGTGAGCTTATGAGTCTCTGCGCAAGTGTTTGGGTCTCTATGCGAGTCTCAGTGTGTGTCAGTCGATATATCTCCGTGAGTCTATCGGTTTCTATGGGAGTATAAGGGTCTCTGTGCGAGCCTATGGGTCTCTATGTGAATCTATAGATCTCCGTGTGAGTCTATGGGTATCGTTGTAAGTCTGTGGGTTTCAGTGTGAGTCTATCGATCTGTCTTATTCTTCGTACGGCTGATGTTGGTTTTGCATGGAGGTGGTTGAGCCTGATCATTAGGTCAGGAGTATCGGAGTGGCGAATCATCGCTGCTGTGATGATGATGTTGTTGATGATGTTGATGATGATGATGTTGATGATGTTGCCTCCTCCTCCTTGTTTGTAAGTCTGCCACTGTTTCGTCGTTGCATGCCCCACGGATCTGCTGTGGGTGGCGACCACATTTTCCCGCACAATGCCGGAGAGATTTAAAATTTCCATTCGTGCATCACGTTCCGTTTGTTGTCCTTCCCCCGCACCTCCGATTTGCACGGTCGTCTACGTACGGCGCGAAAGAAGTTCAACAGACACGCGTGAATCAGACACTGAAGCGTAGGTTGTAGGTTACAATACTCTTTCAATGTTTTTTGGGTAAGGCTGAAATATAAATATTTTTAAAGAAACACAATTGCATCTTATTTTAAACGAATATTGATCAACTTCATGTCCAAAGAAACTCTAAGGGATGAGGTTGTCACGAGGAGCACTTAACAACCCCGTTTCTTTAGAACTGCTTTTTGTCCTGCCCCTGTACCTCCGATTAGCACGGTTGGCTACGTACGGTGCGAAAGACGTTCAACATACATACCAAATAACAAGAACAACAATACGAACTCTCTTGAAGTAGTCAGAATCTCATTACTGAGTCTCTTTTATCGAAATGACCCTGCTACATTGGAATGTTCGACAATTATATTAATGAGTGATTGGCTTCACGTCTAAGGAAATCTGAAAAAACTGAAAAATGCCCCGTGCATATGATGAAGGGATAAGGTCTGCACAGATGGAGTCAATAATCTATTCCTGGCCACTGTGCTACCCAAGCATTATAGTACAGTACCTGCTATTCCCAGGCCGCCTCCTGTTCAATGAATAACCCTGCCATGAGTAGCTGCAACACTTACATGCATAGCAACACTTTCACTTATCCAACATTTTTTTAAAAATATAAATGTATGACTCAAATAAACATCTCAGATGCTGGGATGATAATAGGAAATAAATTGCAGTTTGCAAACCACAACTAAACTGTCACGAACTGTAGTTTTATAATAAATTAATTCGTTATAATTCACTATTTGGTGTTTCGTGTGTTCCTGTACCGCATTCATTTTCGTTCGTGCGATTAACTCTTTTTATAATATCTTTTGATTTCGTTGATTCGTTAAATTTATACAAATGCCCTCTCGTTGCGATAAATAATACTAATTGAAAAAAAGCGAGCTCTTCATGCAGTTCGTCGGCTGTCTGAGCTCAGCGTGTGCATGCTAATTACCGCTAATGAACTTTAACGAGAACTTCGCGTACGTGGGCGTTTGCGGCCTGGAGAGCGGTGAAATAAACACCGGCACACTCCCCCCTCCCCCATGCGATTAACAACGCCGACGACGAGCATTTGTATTCCGGACGACATCCGAATAGAAACGAAAAAGAAAACATTCTTGAGAATGTTATCCGACTATAAAGATGATAGGGAATGATGTTGCTGCTGCCACAGCGCTGCGATGGTTGACACCGTGAACTTGCGATGCGGAGGTCACGGTGGCGAGATGTTAACTACCTCGCCTGGTATGCAGGATGTTCGTGGGTTCGATCCCAACCCCCAACCCTATATGTTTGGAGTCTGCATGGACTCTCTACCCGTGGTCGAGTGGATTTTCTCCAGGTCCTCCAGTTTTTTTTAAATCCACATTTAGAATGGTGCGTTCAGACTCTCTGGCTGCTATACGTCTCCACATGATAAGCCACTTCCGTTGAGCTATCATTCGTGGCCAGGTCGCTGCCGAAAAAGAGCCAAGTAGCTCAGTGAGGCTAGCCTTGTAAAAATAAAAATAAAGTTTAATTTATTTCTTAGAGGTGGCCAGTTCGATTCGATCGTGCAGTGCTGTAGGTGAAACGATGGGGTAAGTTTATTAAATTACTACCTCCCCCTTGCCCCCCTCCCTCTTTTCCTCTAGGTCAACTCAGACTTAAATGTGTACCTGTCATGAGCAGAGGCGGCCTGCCTCTGAGACGTGCCTTCACGAGGTGTGCGTAGGTGTCGTGGATGAGCGATCGTGTTGCAGGTAGCACGCTGCGCTACGAATCCGGCGACCCGAGTTCCACTCCTGCCCACGGCCACTAACACCAGTCACGATTATGTGAACCGGTCCTGGGCCTCCCCTAGGTCCACTCAGCCTCAAATGAGTACCTAGTGCGATGTGAAGCCATTGCTGCCTGGGAGACAAAGGCGACCGGGCGTGGAGCTACCGTTCCGACCTTCATAGGTGCTCGCTAACAACACTTGCCCCAACAGTCTGTTAAGGCTATACGGGGGGGGGGGGGGGTCTTTCAACCGTGGATAAGTCACTTCACTATGAATCCCGGTCACCTGACTTTAATTTCCCGGCCATGGCCGCGAGCAACCCACGTGACCGACACTGAAAACGACCGTCAGCCGTGCGTCGATCTACACCGCATTGACGTACGTTCATCCAGCAGCGGATCAACAAAGAGGCCGCGCACGGTGTGATGCTCCGTCGCAGCAGTCGGATTACGCCGATCGTCACCGCTGTCGACTGGAGGTTGACGGTGGGACCACGTACAGAGAGGAGAATTTAAAAAAAACGATAATCAATCACGCTGACAGGGTGAGTTAAGATAATTGATTTTTTACCCTTCTATCTGGCAACAAAACTGACACCTTTTTTTACAAGGAGTCATGTTTGCATAGACCACAATACCTGCAGCCATAATGCAAACAAAAAACACAACTCTGATAATATATGCACTGTCCTTGAAGTTGATTGGTCCACACCCGAGACAGCTTTCCTTAGAGCCTAGTCTCACATGGTGTTGGACCAGATGACGCCAAAAGGTGAGTTAAGCCGGCCTTGCTTCTCGAACGCTATTTCTGGACTCACCTTCGTGTTTATAGTTTCCTGCAGATTTTTTCCCAAAAAACGAATTGGGTGACGGCAGCGACTGGCATCTCGCGTGGCGCAAGCAGCGACATCCAGCAAAGCAGGCGACAGCGGGCAGCGGAGGCTGCGGAGGTTTGGTTGGAATAGCTTCGGTGTCGTGAAGAAGGCAGCAGGGTGCACTTGAGCCCAGCGGCTTGGGTGGATGAACAAAAATTAACCCGTAAAAACAAAGTTTTTCACTACAAATCCTTTATATGCGTGGCATCGGTTTTATTTTATTATTCATTTCTGTTTTTCTTGAGTAAGAGTTTCATTTTTATCACATTGGTATTTTAAATTAAATATGACATTTTTTTTTCCTAAAAAGTGGAACATTTTGGAAATTCCTTTTTCACGAAAATAAATTGTCACGCACAACGAGTCTGTGTGCAAAATGTCAGCTCGATTGGATCACGGGAAGTGGGTTAAAAAACGACCGAAAGATTTGCACGGTCGTAAGCGCACAAGCAAGTGAACTTAATATAAAAGATTTAAAAACAACAAAGGCCACCACCAGTTGCACTCGGAGTACAATAACTGTGCCAACAGAAGTCTTTCTCGGGAGAGTTGCAAAGTTTGGCTGTTTGGGACCAAGTTAGTTGATCTTGGCTGGGGTGGTGGTGGGGGTGTCAAGTTGGGGGGGGGTGGTGGTTAAGGGGGTGATGGTGCTAGGGGTAGCAGCTGTGTTTTTGGCAGTTTTATCAATGCGAAAATTCGATGGCGAGGGTTGTTATTTTAATAAGTAAACACTACACCTGGCAGCCAGCCCCAACGAGTTAGTGATTTTGCGCATGCCCCCCCCTCCCCGAACGCACGCACGCACGCTCTGGGGAAGGAACACGCCACAACGGAGGGGTCTGCGTACTCGCTGAACACCTCGTACCAGGCGCGTCGACACAATTCATCAATAAAATTAGATTTTTTTTTCTCACACGCTCGCGCGTCAAGTGAGAATCGATTAATTGCCGTCCATAAAAAGCAATACGCAAAAGCTACACGCTAATTTAACATTTTGGCTGACGCAGCAAACAATGTTGTAATTTAAAAAAAGGGACAGCAACGCTGAACACAATAACAAACGAGACGGCATAACCGAGGAAATGATCTATTATTCATTCTCGTTTCGAATTGCGCGCTCGGTGAGTTGTTATATAACCATGAGGCGGGATCGACTGGCGCATCAGTCAGCTGTGAGTAGGTGGGGGCGCATCGCATAGACCTTCTCGAGGTGGGGGGTTCTTCATTCCTACTTTGCTTGGGCAGATAGTAACTCGAGTTAACTCTCGTCAAGGAGCATAAACAATCATCACGCAAACTCCGGTCATCCTCGCAGCAGTGGCTTTTTGCTGCTGGGCCATCGAGTAAAGGCGGTGGCCACCGCATCGCGCGGCGCTTTCGGAAGCGCTTCTGCGGCCGTCTGGAACGCTCTTCCTGCCGATGTTCGGAAGCCGCTGTGAGCTATGACACTTTTAAATCGTCATCTATATTGACAAACTCATTTATTTGAAAGTGCTTTTTGTGTTTAGTTCGTTGTCCTCCCACCGCACATCCGATTAACACGGTTGGCTACGTACGGTGCAAAAGAAGTTCAACATACAACCACATGCCAACGTTGCCGCAACGTTGGCATGTTTATTGGGGCAACAGTCGCTGGACAACTGAAATCGGTACAAAAAAAAATCGAGCTACATTTCCGAGTTTAACACATAGGCTTTCACGACCATTTCACAATCTAACCCAAATAAACCTCTGTGGCTACATTTCTGAGTTACTTGCCGGTTATCGTCAGTGGGGCGGGTCACTCGATGTAAAAAAAACAATGAAATGTTTTCGGCACCTACGTATTCGTGCATTTTATTTGCTAATCGACACGTTTGTGCCGCGGTGGATCTGCTCGCCTATGATCGCGACGCCGGAGTCCAGGCCAGCTCGCTCGGCTAACTCTTGCGGAAGAATCCCCGTCTCCAGCGTGTGGGCTCGAGGCCGAATGGGCTGTCCACCGGTGTTTTCCAAAAAGCAAAGGGAATTGAGTCGGAGGGGGGTTGGTTCAATGTCCACTCAAATTGACTGCGAGGGTGGCCTGAGACGAGATCACCACGATGCACTCGGTCATCAGTAAATGCCGATGCGGTTTGTGTTGTTGTTGTTTGTTGGGCAACGCACAGACGATATCCGTCTTCTTACCCGCTTGGACGTACGTACGTACGTTGAACTTCTTTCGCACCGTACGTAGCCAACCTTGTTAATCGGATCAGCGGGAGAAGGGGCGACGAAATCCACACAAAGAGCAGTTCTAAAGAAATGACTTTTCAATCTTGGTTTCAAAATCGCGCATTTCCGGTGGCTTCCTGGGCCACGTTCTTCGCGCGTTGTTTGGAACTTCGGGTCGGAAGGGAAACGCTCGAGAGAGAGAGAGAGCGGTCTCGACCCCTTGCGCGCGCTTACCCAACCGGAGGATCGGACGACTCCTCCTTGCTCCTCCTCTCTGTGCCCGCTCAGCCATCCCTGCTGTGCCCCCCGTCCCCCAATCCGCTTATTCATGTCAAGGCGGCACGACCCACCCCCCCCCCCCCCCTCTTGCACCACCTGCCCGCTGCCGTGCGCACCCTAATGACTCTCGCGGGATAAACGAGCGCAAGTAGCGGCGTAGCGGGCGATTTCCTCTTCAACAACTTTATTTATTACCCCCCCCCCCCCAACAGCTATAACCTGAACCGCAAGCGTGCGCCAAACTCGCGCTGCCAAACGACCGCGGCGCGCTGCCAGCCAGAATCCGAGACAGGTTCCGGACGCTGCCCAGACTCCCATCGGCGCCGTGAATTGGCGGCGAGCCCCCAACTTTGTTTCGCTCGTTAGGCGACTTCACGAGCGAGAGGTCCTCTGCCGCCCGGCGATCCACCGACTGTCTTCCCTCCCGCTTGTATTGGGGCTCGTGCTTTTGGGGTCACGAGATGAATTGAGATCTGATTTGTGTGTGTGTGTATGTATAGTGGGGAGCGATGGTGTAGCGTTTAGCACGCTGCGCTATGAACCCGGCGACACTAGTTCGATTCCCGCTCACGGCCAACACCAGTGACGATAATCTGAACCGGTCCTGGGCCTACCCTTGGTCGGCGCCGCCTGAAATGAGTACCTGGTGTGTGTAAACATCGCCACTGGGGAGACAAAGGCGGTCGGGCGTGGTGCTGGCCACCCACCCCCTCGTGTACCGTTCCAGCCTTCATAGGTGCTCGCTAACAGCACTTGCCCCTACAGTCTGTTCAGGCTATACGGGGGATCTTTGTCTTTGTTTTTTATGTTGAGGGCCTCGAAGTGCACCTAGCCTGGCACAAGCGCTGTGGTGACGTCACCGTCACTTTGTGGTGAATTACGGGTACTGGTATTGTGTGTTGAACTTCTTTCGCACCGTACGTAGCCAACCGAGGTGGGGGGGGGGACAACAAACTAAACAGAATTAGCACTTTAAAGAAATGAGTTCGTCAATCTGGATAAGTTCAAAGTGCACAGTTTCAATGACTTCCTAACACCGCAAGGAAGAGCGTTCCAGACGGACATCCGAAAGCGCCGCGCGATGCGGCGACCGCCCTGCGTATGGCAGCGGCGTGGGAAGATGATGTCAGAGAACTACTTCTATTATTTAAATTATTTTAATTTTATTATTTATTTTTCACCTACGTGACTTTACCGAAAAAACCTAAGAGTATGAATCCTTGCAGTCACGAAAGCTTCAAATCTAGAATTATATAATTCATTTATTTTAATTAAGATTAAAATCAATAAGTTATATGCACACGCGATTCATAATGCGAGGGACAAAGCGAAGCGCCTCTCTCCACCACGCAAATATCGAAGTCGAACTCCGCCTATGGGGGTCCCGGTATGGCGCGGCGCACATTGTAAACATCCACGCAAGCGAAACCCCCCGATGGGGGTAACAACATCAACAACATCAACAAAAACAAACAACAACAACAACAAAATCTCATCTCGCAGATGACCGCGGTGCGATTTGCCGGAACTAACGACCTCCCCGTGCCGACCGAAGGTAAAGTCGCCACTTGCGTGCCGCAGGTGAAGAGAAAGCGACATTGTCGATGATTCCCCGGAGGGAATGAGAGAATGTGTTCTCACCACCCCCCGCCAGAGAAGAAAGGTCGTTCTCTTGTATCCGTGGTGATCCGCGCTAGGCCATGTCGGGGGGTGGCGGGGGGGCAATCTGCAAATGCGTTCTTAACGTGCCATCTGTGAAGTCATCTTGATGTTGTTCATAACGATTGCGATTATAAGGGTAGCCAACATCATTAACGTGATCGTGTTCATCGGTGCAAGAACTACGCGCGTGTACGGCCTCGTTTTTGTTAGTCCACTGCTGGATGAGCCCCCCCCCCCCCCCCCACTACGCCGTGTCGATCGTGAGGGTTGTTTGACCATACTTCACCACGCTGGTCAGTGCGGGTTGGTGAAACGGAGGGACGAGAGGACTCCAGCTCCGGTGTTAATGTTACATTGCCACACTGATTGATAAATAGCGCGCTACGTGTACGCGATCTTCCACGATGCCACACGAACTTTAACATTCACCTCTGACAACAACAACAACAACAACAGTAATAACAACAATACGAAGAATGTGTTTTATTTATTTAGGAAACTAACAGCGAGTCTCGAGACTGATTCTGGAGGATGCTGCTGCCTTGGAATATTGGCCACTTTTACGGAATGAGTGAGTGTCTCAACGTACATGAGAAGGGATACGCTCTGCACAGGTGGATTTAACAATCTATTGCCGTCTTTGATCGCAAAGCACGATATCTACACGTTGGCTCACTCTTGCCCTCCTCCAGGGAGACAAATAAGTTTTTCAGGGATCTGAGGCTAGGTAAGGGTCGTCCATAAATGACGTCACGAGATTTTGGACGATTTTTGACCCCCCTCCCCCCCTTCGTCACACGGCGTCACAAAAAGTCAGACCCCACCACCCCCTCAAATATGACGTCACAAAGCTCTGCCCCCCCCCCCCCGAAATAAAACATGCTTCAAATCGCTTTAAACTATTGTCATTGTAGTGCGCATTTAATGTGGCGCTGCACTCTGATGTTGTAGGAGAAAACATGTATTAAAACGTCTATTTAATTAAGTAGAACGTGTTGTCTATATTTATTTAAAGTTGCGCATTTTGATGTGACGTCACATTTCTCAACCCCCCCCCCCCTCGTCACAAATGTCTGATCCCACCCCCCTAGGTGCGTGACGTCATTTATGGACGGCCCCCAACGCGGTCATACTAAAAAAATTGTCAAGAGAAAGCGCGTCAACCCAAGCAATGAGATCATTCTATCATCTCAGTGAGAGTAAACACCCCCCCAACCCCCCACAAAAAAACACACACACGGCTCACACTCCGCTATGTCCAATTAACCTGTCACCGACCGACGTGTCAAGGCTGTGTAACAATCACAAGCGGCAGCAGCAGCAGCAGCAATCCGCTGCGCGTCACGGCGCTCAATTGAAATGCCTCTGAGCTGGAGGCGGCCCCTGGAGATATCGCAACGCTGAGTCGGCGAAACCGCCCCGAGCCAACGGCTTGAATCCGAGACAAAAGCCGGGGTCCTCTACATTGAACAAAACACATTTTTTAAAATGAGTTTTAGCACCGCATTGTGTTTATTTTTGTTAAGCCCCGCCCCCCCCTCCTCCCAATACGTTCCATTCATTGGCTACCACATTCTGATAAGCTCCCCCCCTCTCCTCCCCCTTAACTTGTATTTAAGAACTTGCATCTTGGAATCCCTGCCTCACTTGATGCAGCAAATCTGGCTGTGACGGTCCCACCTGATGACGGGGACTTGTGTTGCCTCCGAAACGTCGTGATTTGTATTATTTTATTTTTTATTAATTTTAATTTCATTTTTTACCTACGTGACTTTACCGAAAAAACCTAAGAGTATGAATCTTTGCAGTCATGAAAGCTTCAAATCTAGAATTTATTTTTGTTGTTATTTTTTTGTTCTTCGCTCGCGCACCTTGACTTACGTACGGTGCGAAAGAGGTTCAAGGTGCGTACGTTGTCGGTATCACGTGTGACGGTTCCCACCAAATGATTGCACAATAAACAGCGAGCACTGTACGTTGAACAAACGACTGGCGATCCTGAGTATGCTGCTGCCGCTGATGCGGCATTGGCAGTGGCGCACAAGCACGAATGGAAATAAGTAATATTTAAAACAACTTTTTTTAGAAACACGCTTTAATGAAATGTACCGTACTAGCAATTGAAGATATCCACGACTTCAGGAAGTGGCCCCGAAGCTTGACCGAACGTAATGGGCCATGGCCAATTACAGCCAACGTCAGTTGAGCGTGGACAATTAGAGCCAAGCCGAAACATAACATATAATAAAGAATGTTTATAAATATATATTTATTTTTTATTTTTTTATGATAGAATATAGTATTGTCATCAGTATGACGTAAGTATACCAAGTTTGCAGTCGATACCACATTGGGAAGTGGGTCAAAATTGAGTTACAAGATTTGGGGATACGACAACAACAACAGAGCTAATAAAAAGCGTGTAAAAATAAAAAGGAAACACCTCTACAAAAGTGTGCGTGCATGTTGAACTTCTTTCGCACCGTACGTAGCCAATCGTGCTGATGGGAGGTAATTTGGCAATGACAATGCATGTGGCCTTAAAAGGAAAAAGCAAGTAGAGAAGAAACAACGTTTCAAGCAATGGTTCTTCTTCATCAAACATTGTCGGAAACGTCACAGCACATGCGAGGGGAAGAGGGCCATCGCCCGAAACGTCGCCTAGTGTACATTTTTCTTTTGTGGGCTCATTAAACGTTGCTTTGCAGTCAATTCGGCTCATCCCAGCTCTGGGAATTGAACCTTTCGGTTTGATTGACGTGCGGAGAACAGTCTCCACAGGACACATGAAAGGCGTGGGCAGAGAGAGAGGGGATCGAGATGACTTCTGCATGTGTCTGTCTGTGTGTCTCCGTGTCATGTCTATGTTTTGTCTCTCTCTCAAATTTAGCAATTTTTGGAAGAACGTAATCAACCAGGTGGGCTGTTGACTGTTGTGTTGGCCGACTCTCTCTGTTGTATTGCATTGTATTTCCAAGTTTACTATGTTTGTTTTCTCATTCATTTGTACCTGATGTTGGTTGCTTGTGTTGCAATCGAAACGTCGTATTCTATTATTTTATTTTATTTCTTTCCACGTGACTTTACCGACAGAACCAAAGAGAACGTTAGCAATCAATGCATACATCACGGTTCGCATTCGTGCCGACGTTTAACGTACGTTGTTTTTTTATCTGAGTCTTTCTAATTAATACAGAGAGCCCCCCTCCCCCACCACCCCCACCACCCCCACCACCCCACCCCCTGTTAAGATGCTAAGCGTCTGCTTGGTTAGCTAAGGCCAAGCCGCCGCCAATCGCCGAAACTCTTGGGGCGGAACGCCCGGGTCTCCATCTCCCCCGAGCAACTAAATATAAACTGGGGGCAATCAATAGGCAGGTGTTTTTGGGGTGTTTTCCGTCAATAGCCTAATGGCCAAATCACATCCCAACCGTTTCAAAGGGAATAGCCGACCCCCCCCCCCGCCCTGCCACGCACCCATCCAAACAGCCATCACGGGAACAAATTAGCACATTCTCAAAGCGAGTCAAAAGCAGCAGGAAAAACACCACCTCGGGCCAGAAGCTTTACGAATTTTTTAGGCTGTCGCCATGGAAATATAAGAAGTGATTTATCTATCTCTCGTTTACTCTCCCTCCCTCGTTTCATATCTACCCTGATTTCGATCGCTCTCTCTCTCTGTGTGTGTGTCTGACGTTTGGAGTGATTTCACATGCGACATGTCCGGAAATCCACCCTCTCATTTGATAATATATTTTTGGCAAGGTGTACAAACCAGCACTCACTCGCGCGCTCTCTCACTCACGCTGTTTCTCTCTCTCACGCGTTCTATCTCTTGTTCTCTCTCTCACACGTTTTCTCTCATCTGGCTCACCAGTACTTGGGGTGTCCGCGGCTCAACTCAATGTTCCGGATTTTGGGGTCCATTTCAGGAGACTGGAGGTGCCTTTTTACAAGATACGGGGGGTGCCTTACCTGGCAAATAAGCGCCACGATCTTGCAAACTTCGTCTGTGTCCAAGCAAAGATGCTGCAAGGCGACACTGACGGCTGCCCTGCGGTGCCAATGTTCAGGGCCGTGCTCAAGGCACGGCGAGAGGCTGGTGCACGACGCACACACCACTCCAATGCCGGTGACGCGCGCGTGGCTCTTCGAACGGTGGGGGGGAGGGGAGAGTCAAGGCCTCTGCACCGGCGGAAACGGAATTCTGCATTTGGCTTTCTAACGAGATCATTCGTCGCGCGTGGCGTGCGTGACGACGCGATGTTTGTGTTGCCGCGGGCTGTTGTCTTGCGACGTGAGGCTGCCGTCGATGTGACTCGTATCGAAATCGGCTCCAGTGCTTTTGCTGCTGGCAGCAATGAAAGTGGTTTCAAAGTCAAAAGACTCTCTCTCACTCACGCGCTCTCTCTCTCTCTCACTCGTAATCCCAACACACCTCTTTACACTTTGATGTCGGAGTGTCCCGCTTTTTACCAAGTGGGAGAACACGCCAATACAATTCAAAGGGTGTGCCAGATTTTGAAGCCAATTTTACTTGCATTATCCATTAAAGCAATTTCCCCCAAGCATTATTATCTATTTTTGCTTAAAATACCCTGCAGGGCATTTACGTTTGCATACAAAGGGAATACTATTTTAAAAAAATCAGTGTAATTGCATATTCTTGCTCCATTGCTCGCCACGTATCAAATAATCAATTAATCAGGTGGAATTTGTTTTCTCTCTCTCTCTTTGGAGCACGAAACACCGCGCCACGCTGTTTGTGCAAGAACAGCGGAGCGTACGATCGACGCAAATTTACATCCAGATCGTAGACTTAACGCGATGGGTTGATCGTAACGAGAGTAGACGATGCACGGTGAGACAGGCAGAGCTCTCGTACGAGACGGGAGGCACGGACTCAAAACGGAGAGAGAATTGCGGCTTCGCCGCTTGTCGCAGTGGTTCAAGGTTCGACTCCAGTCACAGCCCTGATGATTAATACTGTAAATGGCCATGGGGGGCAACCGCGATGGCGAGATGTTAACTACCTCGCCTGGTATACAGGAGGTCGTGGGTTCGATCCCGACCCTGATGCCTGCTGTATATTTGGAGTTTGCGTGTCTTTCTCTCCCCGTGTCGAGATGTTAACTACCTCGCCTAATATACAGGAGGTCGTGGGTTTGATTCCGACCCTGACGCATGCTGTATATTTGGAGTTTGCGTGTCTCTCTCTCCCGGTGGTCCGCGCGGAATTTTCTCAGGGTCGTCCGGTTTTTAACCTCCACATTTAGAATGAACATCACGCGTTTAGGGTGCTCGGCTGCTATACATTTCCACAATGATGATGATAAGCCACTTCGCTGAGCTATCATTTGTGACAGACAGATCGCTTCTGAAAAATAGCCATATAGCTGAGTGGGTCCTTATCTTTTCAAGAAAAAAAATAGTTTACGATTACACGTGCCGCCTGCTTCATAGCGGACGTTAAAAGTCCACGTTGTGTCATTCGCGAGAGCAGGCCATCGTGTGCCCGCGTCAGAAATTCACATTTCACCAAATAAGAAAATGACACGGCAATTTGAAGTCCTCATGTGGGATGATTGTACACGGCGCACTCGTGCCCCGGGTCACTTGCAAATGAGACTCCTCCTGGTGTCCTGAGATCATCTCAGAGTCAGAGTCACAATATTCATTGCCCTCGCCCGGTTTAACAAAACACACGCTTGGAACGAGTCGGGCAACACGAACAAGGCAGCACTACGAACACGGCATGACCAAGGTCTGTCTGTCTGTATGTACGTGGGAATTCTTTCACACCGTACGTAGCCGGCCGTGCTCATCGGAGGTGTGGGCAGGGACACGTTGGCAGACAATGCGGCAGCACGGACCAAGATCAAGAAGGGGGGTGGGAACAAATAAATAAATAAATTCACTGAACTGGAGCCTGTAATCACGACAAGACCCAGGGTGGTGGCTCGCTCCGTGGGTCCCACACCACACCACCACCACTAGGTCCCACACCACCACCACCACTAGGTCCCACACCACCACTAGGTCCCACACCACCAATAGGTCCCACACCACCACCAATAGGTCCCACACCACCACCAATAGGTCCCACACCACCACTAGGTCCCACACCACCACCAGGTCCCACACCACCAATAGGTCTCACACCACCACCAATAGGTCCCACACCACCACTAGGTCCCACACCACCACCACCACTAGGTCCCACACTACCACTAGGTCCCACACCACCAATAGGTCCCACACCACCACCACCAATAGGTCCCACACCACCACTAGGTCCCACACCACCACCACCACTAGGTCCCACACCACCACCACCACTAGGTCCCACACCACCACCACCACCACTAGGTCCCACACCACCACCACCACCACTAGGTCCCACACCACCACCACCACTAGGTCCCACACCACCACCACCATCTCACACTAACTCGCTTCTTTGCAGCTTTGGTTTGCACAAACATTGTACATTCTAAGGCTTTCATCTTATCTGCTCTCAGGTTTCCCCCCCCCCCGCACATACCCCCCCTTCCCGCACAAACCCCCCCCCCTCTGCCCCCGGCAGCGGCGAATGACAGCAACAAGAAGAGCGATGCGATGGGGAAGATCCGTCGATTGCGCATAATGACGGCGTTCAGTTTAGAACAGCCGGGGGGGGAGGGAGGGGGAGATGAAAGAGTGAGAGCTCGTCGCGGTTTTGAGATGCCTTCCTCGCGGAAAGATGAGGAGGGCAGGTGGGTGGGTGGTGGGCGGGGGAGAGGGAATGGGGTTGGAGCGACGGAGCGAACGCGCGACTCAATCCCAGTCAACACGCACGCGGCTGCACCCTCGTGCCCGCCGTGCGAGCGCTGTCTGCAATTCCAAGGGCTTCCCCTGCGCCGAGCGTCCTCTCGCTGCACGACAGCTCCCAATTCCGTCACGGCCCAAGCGGAGCGCCCCCTCGGCCATCAACTACCGAAATCGCCCGAAGGCCACAAAAAAATCGAAAGGCTTCTAGATTTGAAGCTTTCGTGACTGCAAGGATTCATATTCTTAGGTTTTTTCGGTAAAGTCACGTAGGTAAAAAATTAAAATTAATAACAGTAAATTAAAAATAAAATAAAAATCACGACGTTTCGGAGGCAACACAAGCTTCCGTCTTCAGGTGGAACCGTCACAGCACGATATCTGTATCAAGTGATACAGATCAAGTGATACAGCTACCGTCACAGCTATCGTGCTGTGACAGTTCCACCTGAAGACGGAAGCTTGTGTTGCCTCCGAAACGTCGTGATTTTTATTTTATTTTTTATTTAACTTTTATTAATTTTATTTTTTTACCTACGTGACTTTACCGAAAATACCTAAGAAAACGAACGGCTCCCCCCCCCCTCCCATCCCCTACGCCGTTGTGGCCTCGACAAAAGTGTTGGGGGCAAGCAGCGTTGTCGAGTTAGCGCGTGTGAAGGTCGGCACGGCACACGTGCGGGGGTGGGTGGCCAACACCGCACCGGGTGCTCTGCTGGATAAAGACCTCCCCCCCCCCCACCACCACCCCCCAAGCTGTCTCCATGTGTCACCGTCTCGCGACGCAGCGATCCGTCTACCGCTTGCACGCGAGCTCATTTATCTTTGAAAACACCCCTGGGGTGATTGAAACACTAAGCACGATGAGTGCACACGCTGGCAGCAGCGACAGGATCTAGCAGAAGGAAGGAAGCGATGGCGAGACGCATCAACAACAACACCACTGGATCTCGCAGAAGGAAGGAAGCGATGGCGAGACGCATCAACAGCAGCACCACTGGCTCGTGGTGACACCTCGCCGACGGCCATGACACAAGCAATATAAGCCCGTGCATTAAATGTGGCTATTATCCGTTCGCATCTGAATAGTGGATACTGTGATCACCTCCCTCGTACCGGCACCGAGAGGCTGAGATGAACATTTCACTTCACGCCTCGTTTGCAAAGGAGACAGACGTGGCCGCGTAATGAGTGGCCGTGTTTAAAGCCGAGCTTTTGTTTGGGTTAAATTAACCCCGCACAGCACAAAACGTGACCCAGAGGTCAGAGGTCGCGAGTTTAAATCCGGGGTTCTGCCGTCCGTGATTAAACTGGTTTCCCACGTGTAGTGAGTTTACAATCTCAGCCTGGTCACCAATGACTGGACATGAAAGCCATCGCAAAGTACTAGACGTTGCTTTGTTTTTCCCAATAAATTTGAGAGGGAAAAAAATCCAGCTCTGTGAATGAATACTAACTTGCCGTTTTGACGACCACGTGACCGACATTTATGCTGTGGGACGTGTGGATAAGAGGTCACGTGAGGACATCTCAGAGGTAGTTCCGTGACATCACTTTGGGGCCGTCCATAAATGACGTCACGCACCTAGGGGGGGAGGTCAGACATTTGTGACGATCTGTGACGAGCGGGGGAGGGGGTTTGAGAAATGTGACGTCACGTAAAATGCGTAACTTTAAATAAATATAGACAGCACGTCCTACTTAATTAAATAGACTCTTTGATAAATGTTTTCTCCTACAACATCAGAGTGCAGCGCCACATTAAATACGCACTACAATGACAATAGTTTAAAGCGATTTTAAGCATGTTTTATTCTTTTTTTTTGGGGGGGGGAGGGGGGCAGAGCTTTGTGACGTCATATTTGAGGGAGGGGGTCTGACTTTTTGTGACGCCGTGTGACGAGGGGCGGGGGGGTCAAAATCGTCCAAAGTCGCGTGACGTCATTTATGGACGGCCCCTTTCCAGAGGTGGGACAAAGTCATTGTTATGCAAGTCCAAGTCGAGTCTGAAGTCATCAAATTCATGACTCGAGTCTGACTCGAGTCCAAGTCACATGACTCGAGTCCACACCTCTGCCCCTTTCCACCGGGACGCTCCCTATCTAAGCGTATGATGCACCGGAAACTCTGTATATGTTTGTTGAACTTCTTTCGTGCCGTACGTATCCGACCGTGCTAAACGGAGGCGTGGGTCACACCTGGCTGCCTTTGTCTCCCCAGTGCTGACGAGTACACACCGAATCAGCTACTTGTGTAAGACTCTTAAGTACCTGATGGCCTTGGGAGCAGTTAAAATTACACTGGTCAACACACTTTTTCTGGCATAAGGTATTCCAACGGTTTTAAGGTCATTTTGGGGTGCCAATTCCAAATCTGGCATCAGTTTTTGTCTATCACATAAGGTTTTTGAGATATCAAATATTGCATTTTCAATAAAAACTGCAGAAGAAAAATATTAAATAAATGTGGATATCTACATAAAATGATATTATAAACACACTATCCTAAAAATACAGCACCATAATTTAACACTAAAGCAGTCACTGACTCGCAACAACTTGCAATCATAAGTGACAGAATTAATTTGGGGTAAAATCAATGAAAATGGGGTATGCCGATAGCATTAAAATGGGATGTGATAGAGAAAATCTGAGATCAAATTAGTTTAAAACAGCTACAAAAGTCCAGACCAGAAAAAAATGTTTTTTTTTTGTTGACCAGTGGTCACGAGCGAGAATCGAACTCGCCTCGCCGGGTTCTTCGCACAGTACCATGACCGCCGCAAACAAAGACAAAGATCCCCCGTATAGCCTTAACAGACTGCTGGGGCAAGCGTTGCTAACCACTGCACTACTTCGCACACGTGCACAAGCACGCCACAACGCAACGGGACGATAGCAGGCGGCTCAGGTGACCATAACGTGTTCCGCTCCATGAACATCAAATCTTTTATGGAGCGCGACTTACATTAATCTCCCATCTCAAAGTGTAAAGGCGCCGTCAGTGGACCGCCGCGTAACCCGTGGGTCAGAGCGCAGTGGCAGAGTGCTGCTGACACTGCGCGTTGGAATCCGGGTTTCAGCCACCCGGGAGAAACGCGGTAGTAGATGCGTTACCGGAAACGTTCCGCGTCAAGCGATACCCGCGTTTCTGCGAGCAATTTGAGCCAATATACATCACGGAGAATTTCGTTTGCGCTATAAAAAGCTAAGATGAGGGTACGCCACCGCATTACCGTATCATTCCGCGCGTGTGCCCAGAATTCCCATTGTAGCTCAGCTCAAAAAAGTAGTTCGACGTCGACCGCTCAGAAACCGCGTAGTAACGGTGCGCATACCACGTGGAGCGCAGAGTGTTCCCTTGTAGAAGAACCACGAGAGATAGAAAAGGCGTCGTGTGAACACCGCGAGTAAAGCGAGGCCTTACCGCACGGCCAGGTGGTGGTCACAGCTCGGTCTCAATGAATCACCGCATGCAATTTTAATTTCGATTTTCGCTTAAAGTTGGCTCATTCTTTCTAGATTTGAAGCTTTCGTGACTGCAAGAATTCATACTCTTAGGTTTTTTCCGGTAAAGTCACGTAGGTAAAAAATAAATGATACCATCAAAGGTTACACACGAAGCCATCCAGATATACAACTAACCATCTCACAACAACTCCTCTCCCACGGCCCATCCTGGCTCCTCCCCCCTTAACCAGTATATATAAGGTGGGGTCTCTTGGGACTTCTCTTTACTTGATACAGCTATCATGCTGTGACGGTTCCACCTGAAGACGGAAACCTGTGTTGCCTCCGAAACGTCTTGATTTATTATTTTATTTCTATTATTTTTTCAATTTTATTTATTTTTATTACTTATTTTTTACCTACGTGACTTTACCGAAAAAACCTAAGAGTTTTGGCTCATTCTGTATCCTAGAATTAAGCATTTTGGCTTCACTGGCAAACGACAGAAAAAAAAGAATCTTTGCAGGGCAATTTAAATATGTGCTGCCCCAAGTGTGGCTAACGAAAAAGGTCAAGTCAAGTTGATTTGTTTAACTGCATGCGAGTGCAAGAGACGAGAATAAGTCTAATTTACAAGAGGTCAAGCGAAGCGAACTCGTAATAAAAGTCCCATGACATCCAAACACCTCCATTCCCCGACACAGGGTGATGCACCGCTAGCCGCGAGCATTTCCCAAATGTAAATTGCTTGATCTCTGAGCACGGCACCGACAGTATGAACGTAATTGAGGAAAATTATAAATTCTCCAGCGATAATTTGTTCCGCAGGAGGCACATTGATTCACAGGACAAGTGGCGGTGGCGCCGCTCGGTTTAGATTTTTATTTCAGTTTAGTTTTATAAACAGCATTTGCATCCTTCATGCAAATTGCATCTCCCACAATGGTTGAGGAACCACAGACAAAGCTGGAATGCAGCAGCCAGGCAGTGATCCGGCGCTACCAACAATTGCCCAAGTTCTGCAGCCCTCTATATATATCAAGATGTTTTCACACATTTAAATATTTTTTCGAGTAAAAACTCTCCCGCCCCCCCCAACTAAAGAGGCCATCGCAATACTTTGCAGTATGAATTAAACGACGGTAGTCCTACCGATACAATCGATGGGCAGCACTGTATACAATCGTACAGATGGAACAGATGGAGATTTGGCCCGCACTTTGCCGCACCGCCCTCTCCTAGCAAGCCGGGGTTCGTCACCTCGAGGCTCACGAGAAGGGAGTTTCGTAACCATTCGTGCAATCCACCAACCTTTAGCCTCCACGGTGCTGGTTAACGGGCCACAGATAATCGCCACCACCGGTGCCTGGCTGGGATGGAGTCACGTGTCCTGCTCTGGTAGCGAGCTCTAATCTCCCTTGCCTGCTATGCAGGAGGTCTGTGCGTTGGAACCCCGGGTTGGTCACGTGTGTTTTTTTTTCTTTCCTTTTTCTCAGGGGGGTCTCCCTCCTGGTTTTTTCCCTCCGCACTTTTGTACGCGCGCGTGTATGTTGAACTTCTTTCGCACCGTACGTAGCGGACCGTGATAATCGGAGGTGCGGTTGACTTCACTCGGATTATTTGGCTGCTACTATAAATTCCCACGTACGCCAAAAGCCACTTCGACGATGAGCTACCCTATGCGGCCAGGTCGCCTCTGATTAAAAAAGAGGGCTCACCGCTCAGTGGGCTTTACCCAGTAAATAGATCAACATAAAAAAAAGATAGTAAATCCGGTGCTCGTGAGATTCTTGGGTTCAAGTAGCGGTCAAACTAGAGGTGACAGTGTGAGGGGGCAGGGAGAGAGAGGAGGAGGGGGGTGAATCCACTTTCTCCTCTGATGGAAAATCGTCTCGGTGCACGGTGCATCGGGTTTGATGGCCCTGGTCGAATGTCAGCGGCTCGCGCGCGAGAGAGAGAGTGACAAACGCCCCTTGGACGTCTGTTCATCTCTCCGTGCACATCCGCAGCGTCTGGCATTCGTTGAGACATTTTTCACAGACGTCACGGCAAAAAAATGCTAATGTCACAAACGGCCGTTGCAGAATGCGACGTATACTCTGCGTCTACGTGCGCGCATTATGCTGGTAGGAACCACGTGGTTCCACCAGCACTCAGCGGATTATTGTGTCTGTCCGTCCGTCCGTCGTGCATCCAAACATGGGAGGGGTGGGGCTGGGTGGAGAAGGGAGGGTGGGGAGTAGCTGGGTGGGGAGAGTGGGGAGGGGCTGGGTGGGGAGGGGAGGGTGTGGAGGGGCTGGGTGGGGAGGGGCTGGTCACCCCGTGGTGCCCTTATAAAACTCAACGTTTAACCTACTCACGCCGGCTTGTACCCGCCCTCACAGTCGGCCATATTTGTGGAATACACCACGCCGCCGTTGACCCTGGCCATTGACCGAGCAACCCAACGTTCCTACCAGCTCCCTTCGCAGGAATGTGTTTGTGCATTCAACCGTTGTGTTCGCTTGAGGAAGTCTTTCATTCGCTCCCCGTGTTCGACGCGAGTCTTGTGTCACGGTGTTGGTTGACCGGGCGGTGGTGGCTATAAATTACATTTTCAAGAAAGTTCTACATTGGGATATTCAGCCAATTGTATTCACATGTTTGGCCAATTCCAACTCTTCTAATAGGTCTGGCCTATGTGGAAGAGTAGGCCAAATATGCTCTCGTGGAAGCCCTCCTGTCAGCAGTGACGTAGGAAAGCAATTGCAGGGCTGCACCTTTACCGTTGCCTTACAATTCCCACATCCAAAATATATTTTCTTGAACACCCTCTACGTTAAATTTCTTTAATTTAACACGTAGGCTTTCGCGACCAATATAAACCCAAAAACGTTGATTATTTAATTTATTTTCTTAATCACCTGTTTATCTCTGAGTGGTTTAATTTTTCCTCTTGTGGTAATCCCCCCCCCCCCCGCCCGAACCATCTTTCAGGAAAGCTCAGCTCGGATTTTTTAATCATAACTCCAGGGGCCACGATTTCTAATCGGGTTTTTATTTTTAATTGACGAGATATGATTGATACAAAGCACGCTGGACAAAGCCTTCGGGATTCAATGAACCAATCAGGGTTCCAACCCTCGGAGACGAGGCGAGCCTAAGCATCTTCCGCTGAGCCACCAACCAAATAAGCGTTCAATACAGAAGTCGAAAGGGGAAATAACTTCCGTTATTTTTTACGATGAGAACCAAGCTCTGGAGGTGGTTCTGTATGCGGCTAAGATGTGTTGGTGGTGGTGATGGACACAGATAAACAATAAAGCGTAGGGCAATGCGTGTTCTTTGTTTACAACACTGTACCAGTGGTGGAAATTCTACATTCCAATGCCATGGGTGAGTCTGCCCATCGGGAAACCACCAATTCGTTTCTCAGTGTTACTCGTGTTGTATGTATTTTGTTGAACTTTTTTCACACCGTACGTAGCCAACCGCGCTCATCGGTTGACCCTAAAAGGGAGGATGAGGGTTTGATCCGCAACTGGGAATTGAACCCCCAATCTTCCACCTGTGAGCCGCGTGCCCTACCGCTTTGCCACCCAGCCGCCAAAAGATAATAAATCATGATACTGTATATATTCTTAGGTGTTTTCGGTAAAGTCACGTAGGTAAAACATTAAAATTAATAAAAAATAATAAAATAAAATAAAGATCACGACGTTTCAGAGGCAACACAAGTCTCCGTCATCAAGTGGGACAGTCACAGCCAGAGCAGCTGTCCCACCTGATGACGGAGACTTGTGTTGCCTCTGAAACGTCGTGATCTTTATTTTATTTTATTATTTTTATTAATTTTGATGTTTTACCTACGTGACTTTACCGAAAACACCCAAGAATATGATTCCTTGCAGTCACGAAAGCTTCAAGTCTAGAAATACTGTATATACTTTATCCGGCTGAATTTTGTTTTAATACATATATTATCCAGTGCCCTTCCCTCCAGCTTAATCATTTATCGCGAGTCAGGGCAAAATGAATGTTCGTCTCGCTCGCTTTCGCGTATTTTTCTTTCTCCTTTGTAGTTTCTATCACGCTCCATCAGCCGAAATGAAAAATTCCCGTTAAATTTGCAGTAAAAAAAACATCAATTCTTACAAACCCATCTTTAAACACGTACCCGTGGGTCTTAACAATCAATATTCACAATTATATTACTCCCCGCAGTTGTTGACCTAGAATCACAAACGCACGGAAATGTTGATAACCTATGCAGGCTGACGAATGGCTCGTACACATAAAAGACGACACACACTAAAACACATTTTTACTTATTTACCGTCTTTTCATTGCCGGCCATGTCCTCGCATAATATCAGAAGGGAAAAAAAATAAAATCATTAACTATTCATGCCCACCGCTCGCGTGCCATGTGCTACGAGGTACGGTTGACAGAAACCACGCTGGAACACATCTACGGGATTTAATGGCCCAATCCTGCTTCTAACGCTCGGAGGCACAAGCGTCAACCCCCTTCCGCCTGGCTACAAACCTACACAGAAGTAGAACGGGGAGATAACTCCCGAGAAACTCTCTCAGGAGGTGTCTCTCTGTATGCGGCTAAGATGTGGTGGTGGTGGTGATGGACCCAGATAAATAACACTGGTCAACAAGAAAAAAATTCCGGCCTGGACTTTTGCAGCTGTTTTAGACTGATTTCAGGGTGCTGATTCAACATCTGACCTCAGATTTACTCTATCACATCTCATTTTTATGCTATCGGCATACCCCATTTTCATTGATTTAACTCGAAATTAACTCTGTCACTTATGATTGCAAGTTGTTGCGAGTCAGTGACTGCTTTAGTGTTAAAATATGGTGCTGTATTTTTAGGATAGTGTTTTATAATATCATTTTATGTAGATATCCACATTTATTCAACATTTTTCTTCCGCAGTTTTTATTGAAAATGCAATATTTGATATCTCAAAAACCTGATGTGCTAGACAAAAACTGATGCCAGATTTGGAAACAGCACCCCAAAATTACATTAAAATTTAAACCGTTGGAATACCTTATGCCAGAAAAAGTGTGTTGACCAGCGTAATCAAGCGTGGGCAACGCTCATTGTTTGTTCTGTAATACACCCAACGAGTGTGTTTTTGTTTGATGTTGTTGTTGCTGCGATTACAATCTCAGCGGCTTGGCCAGCCCCATCGTCGTTTCGTTTCTGAACGAGCGACAGAACGGTCACGGCCCGCTTCTGCAAACAACCCTCGCCAAACGGAGTCCACGAGCCACCTCCTCCTCCTCCCCCCCTCTCCCCAGGGAGTCTTCCCACAACGCTGAACGCAAAACACAATGAGCCTCCTCCTCCTACCCGCGTTTCCAGCTGCCCTGCGTGATGGACGGGTTTTTTTTTGTTGGGTTAGATTGCGTAAATATATAAATGTGTCGTTAAACCCGCCACCACCCCACACAGCCAATTAGTAATGGGTTTGTCACGTAAACAGAACGTGCCAATTCGTTGCTAGTACAGCACCACCGGTGTGTTTGTAGAGCAAATCCACAACATTTGCAATCTGAGTACGACGTTTCGCCAGTAATTACAGCTGGCATCATCAGGCGGCAGCCAGATTTGTGAGAGGGGTAGATGCGATGACGTCACTTGTGAGCCCTTCTTGTGCGAAGTGGGGGGGGGGGGGTTGTCCTGGGTTTCCCAGAATGTTTAGACAAACAAAAAACGCACGTTCTGAAGTTGTCCTAACCCTGATTTTTATTTATAGGCAACGTGTTTCATAGTAGATCCCTCTACCATGAGGACCATTGACCGACGCGTAGCTTACTTTATACATATATTTTGGAAGCACGTAAGTTGAACTTATTTCGCACCGTACGTAGCCAACTAACAACAATCGCCGTTCGCCACTAAGTGGCGGTGACGTTACCACGGCACTCGTGCCAGGCTATGTGCACGTTAAGGCCACGTGAAGTGTCGAACGCCCGCTGGTAGGAGGCCACGAGACAGACCCAGGTGCCATGGGTCGACTGAGATGGCTGGCCGATGCACCATCAACAAACTAACGACACAGACACACATCCTTTTAGAGCACCAGCCCTCTTGACGAACGCGGTGAATGTTGTTATTTGTGCCTATGCACCGTTGTCAAATCAGTGTCACAGAAACAAACAAAAAACATTTTAGTTCTATTTTTCACCAAGCCATCCTGGGCAAATCTGGAAGTTTTCCCATGACATTCAGTGGCCCAGTTTTTTGTCAGTTGCATAACAAGAAAAATAATAATATTGTAATAACAACAGAGCATTGTGTGGGGTCTCTGTGTGAGTCTATGGGTCTCTGTATGAAGCTATGGGTCTCTAATCTTCACAGCCCATCTAATTACATCTTCATTATCAACTCTCAAAAAAATCCCACACCATCTAAGTGTCACCTTCCTGACCTTCTGCAGAATATCTGTAACACCCGCTGAGGCTCTCACCTCTTCATTATGCTTCCTCTCCCTGATAGATATTCCCAACATCCACCTCAGTAATCTCATCTCTGGTCCTTTCGAGCACTCAACTTTCTTCTCTACTCCTGAGTGCGCACATCCCTGCACCATATGACAAAATAAATCGTGGAACTCGGATTAATGTGACAACAAAGGGATGCGGGAGAGGGAAACAAAGACCAAATTCAAATCACATTCACAACAAAACAAAGACAATACATCGACAGCTCACGCTGCGCCTCCAGAAAGACGGCGTCCTTATTAAGCGCCAATGATTTGGCTTAATGAGAAGTCAGCGATCATTGCGATCGAACTGCTATCAAAGCCATATCGGTCCCCTCCAACCCCCCCCCCTCAACGGAATAAATATTCTCTCCGTCTCCTCTTCGTGTGTAAGCCCCCCCCCCCTCCACCGCCCTCCCCGGGGTGTTCGCGAACGTTTTTTTTTCTTTCCACCAACGCAGAGAAACAGAGAGAGAGAGAGAGCGACCTCACCCTGGCAATTAACAGGCACGGGGATCTGACCTTTGGCACCCACAGTTCAAGCGGTGGCGATGCGTCGGGTGCGTTGGAGTGTCGCGAGAGAGGAGAGGACGGCACCACAGACAGATGTCTTCCACCCGAGGTAACCCTTTCCCACTGGAAATATAAACTATTAACTCTTTTTTTACCAGGTAATTTTAATGAGCTATTTAGCTCTTTTTCAGAAGCGGCCTGGCTATCAAATGATAGCTCAAAGAAGTGGCTTATCACGTGGAAATACACTGCAGCCGAATTCTCTAAACTCGCGATGTTGATGCTAAATGTGGAGCGAAAAATCGGAGGACCTCGAGAAAAATCCAAGCGATCACAGGGAGAGAGAGAAATACTCAAACTCAAAACACACAGCAGGCGTCAGGGTCGGGATCGAACCCACGCCCTCCAGAGTACCAGGCGAGGTAGTTAACATCTCCTAGCCACCGTGATGATGACTGGTGTTCAGTCATCATCATCAGTCTCCCCACGTCGTCGCCGTCCCCTCGAAGGGCCCAACAACGCATCCCAATCTCGCCCGTGAACCGACGCCATCGCTCCATCTCCACGTCGGTGCTCGCACTCTCGGGCGTGTTCAATCCCTCCCCGATCTCGTCCGTGTGTTCTTGCCCAGGTCCGCCGATCTTCCTTCAATGTCCGCGCGATTCATATTTACGCCCAGGCGTAGGGGACACATCGGTGGAAATGCAACGTAGGCGATCGTACGCCCTCGGCGTCCATGGCGTCTGAAGCCACGAGAGGCCGCTACATTTCTCCGCAAGGTAAAAAAAAACGATTCTTTGATAAAATGTTGGGTGTAAATCGGCACGATCCGTCTCTTCGCTGAGGGAAGGAGAGTGAATATATTTTGGTCTCCCCGAGGAACACTCACGTGATGATGGCGCGCGCCTGCAGGAGGCGCGTGAGTCATCGTCCCACTGTCCGTCCGAGCTTTTTCTTTTATTAATATCATTTCATCTTGGGGGTTTTCCAGTTGTGACACGATTCTAAATTCAGAATGTCAGCCCGTTGTTTAGTGTTCCGTTTACAAGGCGGCGTTTGCCTCTCCGATGTGCGTGTTTTTTTTGTTTTCATCTTGGGCTCGTACCCTCGTGCTGTTGCTCGGCACGGTGTCCGACGTTCCGCGCGCGGGGGGCTTCTTCAGGAAAACGTCGACACGTGGCCCATCCCAAAGAACACACTCCATTTCTTCTAAACTGCTTTTTTGCGTTTCTTTTGTTGTCCCACCCCCGTCACCCCCGTCACCTCCGAACGAGTACGGCGGCCTACGCACGGCGCGCAGCAAGTTGAACATGCACGTGAACGCACAGCCGCGGGACGACGTTTGTCGCAGTGGCGCTACGGCTCCCGGTGCCAACGACGCCGTCTCGGCCGTCACCGCAGCCGGAGCCGGAGTCAGAGCGTCGCGTTTGCGCGCCTCTGATTTGCGCGTCTCGAAAAGGAAGTTTGCGAAAATGTCTCCGTTGAAGGCGACCTCCGCTCGATGCACCTCGGGGCTCGCCGACTTAATGAGCTACGTCCGTTCGTCTCTTTCCGATTGCGTAGAATGTGGCCTCCCCCCCCACACACCTCCTCTCTGTACTCTGACGAAGCGCTCGCGCGTGTCGCTTTGTTGGAGGCGCGCGGATCGATCTTGCCACGCGGCGCGAGGTTTACCGTACAGCTGATGCCCACCCCGCCCACCCAAACAAAAAAGACACAAACACCCAACTCAGCCCCCCGATAGTGTAAATTAGAATCTGTAGCTACAAGTCGGTAAACATCTCTCCGTCCAACGTCACCTTATGCTATTTACAGGGCGCTTAAAAAAACAATGTTAAATACTTCTGGGAATTTGCAACAATACCATGAGAAATGTGCCTCCGGGTTCAGGAGACCACCTGGAGAAGATTACAGGCACGCGTTGACAATTATGGCGAACAAATAGACACTCTGTGACTTTTGGACGCTATTGACATACATTTGTTGTCATGTTACAGTGTATTATCCGTTCTTTTTCCATTAGTCCCACGTAAGTGTTAACATTTTTTTGAAGCAGCCTGCTTATAAGCTTTGCTTTTAGAGCAGTGCCTACTAAATACGTCTCTTAAAAAAGAAAAGTATAATTCACCAGTTATTTTTAAAGCTCCAATCGTGGGGCTTGTTTGACCATAATTCACCACACTGCTCAGATTGGTGAAGGGGGAGCGAGGATCATGACTGGTTCAGGCATCACTCGCCACTCACATTAGCCGTAGCTGGGGATCGAACTCAGTCTAGCATAGCGCAGTGCAGCACTAACCACTGCACGCAGCCACCGTCACGTTCACAAGTATTGTGACTGCTACTTTTATATTCTCAGGTTGTATCGGTAAAGTCACTTGATACAGCTATCGTGCTGTGACGGTTCCATCTGAAGACGGAAGCTTGTGTTGCCTCCGAAACGTCGTGATTTTTATTTTATTTTTACTTTACTTTTATTAAGTTTTATTTTTTACCTACGTGACTTTACAGAAAAAAACCTAAGAATATGAATCCTTGCAGTCACGAAAGCTTCAAATATAGAACTTGCTACTTTTGTATATTTTAGCAGGTAAGGCCCACTGAGTTATATAGTTATTTTTCAGAAGCGGCCAGGTCAAAAACGATAGCTCAACGAAGTGGCTCATCGCGTAGAAACTTATAGCGGCCAAATACTCTAAACGCGTGTTGAAGATCTGGAGCCAAATCATTGCGACTACGTGGACACAGAGACACTGAAACTCCAAATACAGAGCAGGCTTCAGGGTCAGGATCGAACCCATGGCCGCCTGTATATCAGGCGAGGCAGTTAACATCTCGCCACCGAAGCGGCAATAACCACCGCGTTCATTGGAACGTGGTGCTTATTTCTTTATGCGAGACTGTGGAGGAATAGTTTTTTAATTGGAGGGGTCAGAGCAAAAATGTTGACAATGGGATACATGTAGAGAGCAGGTTGGAGAATGTGGCTGGTGATTATCGGGTGAGAGGTGGAGGAAGCTTGCCACGTGAAGAAGAACACTTGAAGAGACTTCGCAGCAGTGAAATCTGAGCTGCTTGAAAACCTCCAACCCCCATCCACCCGTAACCCCGCCCCCCTCGCCCCCCTCCACCACGGCACATTTAGTGCAGAGGCACGAATTCATAAATCGAAAGGGAAAACAAGTATAACCCGTAAAAACTAAGTTTTTCACTCGAAATCTTTTATATGCGTGGCGGCTAGAGTCCTCTCGTCCTCTGGCTTGAGATGGCTGCCACCTATGGGTCAGATGATTGCATGGCACCATTAAGCAATTGGTAATTAAATATAATATTTTTGTCCTAAAAAGTGTAAAATTTTGGGGGAAAAAAATGTCACGAACATTAATTGTCACGCACAACGAGTCTGCGTGGAAAATGTCAGCTCGATTGGATCACGGGAAGTGGGTTAAAAAACGACCGAAAGATTTGCACGGTCCTAAGCAAGCAAGCAAGCGAACTTAATATAAAGGATTTAAAAACTGCGAACCTTCAATCCGCCCCGCTCAGGATTTGTTTGTTTTAATTACCGCGTGCGGCTGTTTCACAGTGCCACGATCCAGTTTGCACGTGGGGCAAGTGGCAGCGCGTGGTACTCGTAACGCGTAAAATCAAATTCCTCTGAGCGGCTAAGCTTGGCAAATCAAATCAAATGAGATTGGTGTAAACTGAATTAAACGCCAACTCATGCCGGATCGTGGCAAGGGGACGCCGCCTCAATGACCGTGTCGCTAATTACATGTGGCGAGATGGCCCAGTGGTAACACTTGCCCCTCAGGGCGAGGCGATTGTATTATTTGGGTCTTTCGGTAAAGTCACGTAGATATAAAACGTATAATTAAAAAAAACTATTTTTTTTAATACAATAAAATGTTTTTTTTTGCTCTATCTACGTGGCTATACCGAAAGACACAAAGAATATCACGTGGATAGGTTCAAAGAAAATAACAAAAAACTACGGGTTCGGTTCCACCTCACGGCCAACACCAGTGACGATTATCTGAACCTGTCCTGGTCCTCCTCTTGGCTGATTCAGCCTCAAATGAGTGCCTGGTGCGGTGTGTAAACATCGCCACTAGAGAGACAAAGGCGGCCGGGCGTGGTTGCTGGCCACCCACCCCCTCGTGTGCCGAGCCGGCCTTCACAGGTGCTCGCTAACAGCACTTGTCCCAACAGTCTGTTGAGGCTATACTGGGGATCTTTGTTAGGATTGTGTGAGTGATGTCGCAAGGTCAAGGGGCTTAAACTAAACATTTTTTATTTTACCAGGTAAAGCCCACTGAGCTGGAAAGCTCTTTTTCGAACCTACGACCTTCTGTGATAGCCTGTATGCCAGGCCATCACAGATGACAGCTCAACGCAATGGCTTTTCACGTGGAAATATCTAGTAGCCAAACGCTCTAAACGCGTGGTGATGTTGATTCATAAATTTTGGAGGGGAAAAAACCGGACCATGGGGAAAACTCCAAATATACAGCAGGCGTCAGGGTCGGGATCGAACCCACGAACTCCTGTATACCTGGCTGAGGTAGTTAACATCTCCTAGCCACCCTGATGATGATGAGAAAGACACGCAAACTCCAAATATACAGCAGGCGTCAGGGTCGGTATCGAACCTACGACCTCCTGTATACCTAGCGAGGTAGTTAACATCTCCTAGCCACCGTGGCATGTTGAGCGTGGAGGTGGGATACCTCAGGAAGGGTTATGAGGGAGGGAACTTGAGCCATGCAAGGACCTGGCTCTCAGATTGAGAACTCAATAATCTCCAGATCAAGAAGATTGATCGTGTATGAAACTCGAGGGCTATTAATACAAATGTCCACTTCGCTTAATGAGTGTTATTTATGTCGCCATTCAGCTCATCCCAATTAGTATTTATTTTTTAATGGAATATGAAACTTAAATTAACGTTGAAAGGTTCCTCCTACACCTTCCTCCAACACCCCCCCCCCCCCCGGGCGCCCGCCAACTCCCACGTTTACTCATAAATAATCCATCTTCCCGCGATGAATCACTTAAAAAATTGCGTGCCACCGATGCAAATACCAAAGAATGTGGCCTTTGGAACGAGACGCGACGACTTCGGGGGTTATTCCTGAATAATATTCCTAATTAGAGTGAGCTGTGAGCTATGGGCTTACCCCCCCCCCCACCCGGGCCAGCACGCAGGAGGCTGACGCTGATTTGACAAACTTCTCCACCGTTGGAATGCGAAACCCCCGCCCACCCGCCCGCCGCCCTCGTGGATCGCGCGAGGCGTCCATCGACAAATGCGCTCCGTTGATGCTGAATTGGCGGATCGCGTGCGCTTGCGTCGTGGTCGGCTCTTGCGATAGAATTATAGCGGTGGCTGCCAACGTTAGACGTAAACAAAAACCTAAATAATACAGGTTTATTGGTGGTGGGGGGGGGGTTAGATCGCGTAAATATATAAATGTGTCGTGAAATGCGCCACCACCCGACACGGCCAATTAGTGTCGGGTGGTGGCGGGTTTAACGACACATTTATATATTTACGCGATCTAACCACAACAACCTGTATTACGGATGATATTTCTCGCGAAATACTACGTGTTAAACCAAATCAAAACATGTAATACGGAGATTTGTTGTGGGGGGTTTATTTATTCTTTATTTCAAAGAGCTGCGTGACATTAAATAAACCCCTCGAAATGTGCGCGGCCACGTTCACAACCAATCCGAGACTCATCCCGAGTTGAGTCATTAGCAAAAAAAAATTAACCCGTAAAAACAAAGTTTTTCACTTTAAATCCTTTATATGCGTGGCATCGGTTTTATTTCATTATTCATTTCTGTTTTTCTTGAGTAAGAGTTTCATTTATATCACATTGGTATTTTAAATTAAATATGAAAAAAAAACATTTTCCTAAAAAGTGGAAAATTTTGGGAAAAAAATTTCACGAAAATAAATTGTCACGGACAACAAGTCTGTGTGCAAAATGTCAGCTCGATTGGATCACGGGAAGTGGGTTAAAAACGACCGAAAGATTTGCACGGTCGTAAGCGCGCAAGCAAGCAAGTGAACTTAATATAAAGGATTTAAAAAGTCACGTTCGACAACAACTCAAATAAAATATTAAATCTTGATTTGAAGCTTTCGTGACTGCAGGAATCCATACTCTTTGGTTCTTTCGGTAAATCCACGTAGGTAGAAAACCGTTTCAGCAGCTCTCTTTCTCTCCTACGTCAGCAGTTCTGCTGCTGTGTTTGTTTCACCTGATGACGGTTGCTTGTGTTGCGATCGAAACGTCGTGATCATTTAAAATATTAAACGGCCGGCGATCCGGGACAACGGCCCTTCCTCCTTCATCCAGCAGTTGATAGATCATCGTCGATGATAATTGTACGTGCCTACGAAGAAGAGTCGGTGCCCGAATCGTGGCGCATTGTGTCCGTTATTGATTTTAACTCCACGCAGTGCTATTGACGGCGGCTTTGAGTTGTTGTTGTTGGTTAAGTGTGCGTGTGCAGCACCGCCAACGCAATATCAGCAGCAGCAGTGTTACCGAATTCTCAGCTTGATAAAAAAAGCTGTCATCTTCTTGGTTCTTTCGGTAAAGTCACGTAGAAGGGAAATAATAAAATAATAAAAATAAAACATAATAAATTAATTCTCACGACGTTTCGGCCACAACGCAAGCAGCCGTCCTCAGGTGAAGAACAGGTCTGTCGGAAAGACAGCGTCTGAATGAGGATGCTTGCGTTGTGGCCGAAACGTCGTGAGAATTATTTGATTATGTTTTATTTTTATTATTTTATTATATCCCTTCTACATGACTTTACCGAAAGAACCAAGAAGATGCATCCCTGCAGTCACGAAAGCTTTACATCGAAAAGCTTTCACTTGTCTTTGAAATAATCGCGATCCGTTTAAACGTATACAAAGCGTTGTGATATTTCACGATCATCATCGACATCATCCTGAGCCGTGGTCTTTCCACTGCTACATGAAGGTCTCACCGCGCCGTATCCATCCATCACCGTCCTGCAAAGCTGCAATCCGTGTCACTCCCGAACAGGAACTGATCTTGTGGTCATCGTCGGCTATGATTTATCCACTGCTGTGTGAATACCTCCTCCGAACCGTTACCAAATGCAGCCGGTCTTGCGATGCAGCACTCCATCTAAATCTGCAGCTGACGAGCTGGATTCACATAGCTCCATGACATAATCAAGAGGCCTTTGTACGTAACAATTATCCGTGATTCAATTCCACACTATAGGGCTATTACGACAGCAAACAAAAAAACATCCACTTCACTTAATCGGTGTTATTTATATCGCCATTCCACTCATCCCATTTTGTTTAGAAAAATATGAAAAATGAAACTTTCATTTTGAAAGCCTTTCTGAAAACACTGAAACCCTCCTTGTCAAACCGGGATCTTTGGTAGTTTCATCGGATACGGTATAAACCAGAGAGAGAGAGAGATTGAGGTCGACAGCCAGAGACAGCTGTGTAGAGACACACACACACAGAGGGCACATTCGAGAAGGAATACAAGAACAAGAGAGGAAAAGAGAGAGAAATAGTGACACCAATTACAAAATCTGTCCACTGCATCAGCCACGGTGATCATCGTCATCATCACGATCCACGGGGCAGAGATCCCGTGGGTGTCCACGGCGCGCGTCTCGTTATTTGTTTCCACTTTCCTCTGTCTTGTGCCAATATTCTCACGTGGCGCCACATCCTGCCCGGCAGTGCCCTCGTTCGGTGCCCTCATTCGGATCACAGCCAGCGTCTCGCTCTCGGCACGAGCGCCGAGTCAAAACAAAAACGAGGAAACGCTTCAACGGGGGGGAGCCGATGGACAAACTCCGACAGTCCGCCGTGCCAACCCCCCCCCAACCCCAATTACAATGATCCCCCGTGTAGCCTTAACAGACTGTTGGGGCCAGTTGCTGTTAGCGAGTAGCACCTATGAAGGCCGGCAGGGGACGCGAGGGGGTGGGTGGCCAGCTCCACGCCCGGCCGCCTTTGTTTCCCCAGTGGCGATGTTTACACACCGCGCCAAATACTCATTTGAGGCTGAGTCGATCTCGAGGAGGACCAGGACAGGTTCAGATAATCGCCACCGGTGTTGGCCGTGAGCGGGAATCGAACTCGGGTCGCCGGGTTCGTAGCGCAGCGCCGCTACCCGCTACACTACCGCTCCCCATAGCATGAGCATCCGTAACACACAGACACGCGCACACACACCCACACATACACACGCGCGCACGCACGCACGCCTATTATACTATCTACGTGCAGATTACTAATCAGGCAGCTAAAGGTCTCAAGCTGCCATTTCTCGCGCAAAAAAAGGGGCTGAGATTAGTGGCGCTCCGCTGTGACGCCCAGGGGTCACGCGCACTCACGCCCCCCCCCCCCCCCCCACAGTTACCCCCACGTTGTCAAAACCACGGCCGCCTCCGCCGTGCCAGACGTCTGACCCCCCCCCCCCCGCCCGCCCGCTCCGTCAACGCCAACATTTCACCTCCCGCGTGAATCTCAATGGGGAGAGGAACACGAGCCTGCGGTAGCGTAACGAACATGGGGGGGGGGGGGCAGAGGGGGGGGGGCCTTGCTCCCACCGCCCCCAAACCCCCTCCCCTGGTGGCCAAAGCTACGAGCGGGGGAGATAGTGGGGCGCTCATGTCGCGGTATACAAAGTGAGAGATTAACAATTTAATTCCGCGAAAGATGTATGTAAATTAAATTATCAAAGAACGTACAAACTCGTGTATCGCGTGTGCATTTAGTGTCCACGTTTGTGTGTTTGCCTTTGATTTCGAGTTTGTGTATCTGCGTGTGTGCGGTGGTGTAGCGGTTAGCGCGCTGTGCTACAGACCTGGCGACCCGAGTTCGACACCCGCTCACTGGCCAACACCGGTGACGATTATCTGAACTGGTCTTGGGCCTCCCCGAGGTCGACTCAGCCTGAAATGAGGACCTGGTACAGTGTAAACATCGCAACTAGGGAGACAAAGGCGGCCGGGCGTGGTTGTTGGACACCCACCCCCCTCGTGCCGTGCCGGCCTTCATAGGTGCTCGCTAACAGCACTTGCCCCAACAGTATGTTACAGGCTACACGGGGGATCTTTGTCTTTATTTTTGAATCAGAATATTGATTTAGACGAGAGAAATCCGATGAGCTATGACTGACGGTTAACAAGGACGACCACAACCGAAGATCGGACTCATTTAAGGCTGAGTCGACGTAGGTGGAAGACGCACGGCCAGTTCGGCTATCGCTCGCCACTGACGTCAGTCGCGGACCCCACGGAATCGAACTCAGGCCACCAGTTTCGTAAGGCAAAGAGTGCGAAACGCCGTGATCCCACTCCGCGTCACAAAAAGGGCACAGAGACATCCAATAAGTGTCGGTACTTATATCATACATATATACAATGTGTGTATACATGCATGCCAAGAATGTGTCCCATTCTGAACTAAAGAACAGCGCTAAGTGGCATTGATTTAAGAGTGGTCGGATGTAGGGGGCATTGTGCCTTCTGCAATTTGGCTCATGGGACAACTGACAGATGTATGGACTGATCAGTCAGCGTCACTCACACAGAGACCACAACCGCAGCAGCCACGACGCTGGCCATTTGAAAGCCAAGCAAAGGCGTGGGGTCTCAAGGGGCTCAAGGGGAGAAGTGTTCGTGATGAACTAGTTTCGTTCTTCTTATTCGTGCCTCCTGTCAAACCTATATCGTCTTTTCCCAATATTCTGGACAGACCACCGCTTCTGATTTTGGCATTGTCAAATCCTGAGTAGTGCGTTGTGGCGCTGCAGCGCATCTCAGGGGATGATCCATGGTTTGCTTTTCCTGATAAGTATACCATAGGTGTGGATCGAGTATCATCTCAAATACAAAAAAATAACAACCTGAGAATATAAACGTAAATCACCAAATCATCTCACTCATTTAAATAGTTTCTGCGCATCTCTTCTCGCATCTCACATCACGTGTCGCCTCTTGTCCCCGGCTCTCTCATTTCACTCCGTGCACGTCTCTAATTAGTCGACATTTCTCTCATCTCGCGACAACAATCTCAGTCAGTCTCTTGTCATCTCAACGCCCGCTCCGGCCACACCAGGAGCCGCGTGGAACTGCCTCGCGCGGCCCGTGGCCGCGCGACGCCTACCACGCACGATATTTATCCATTGTCACTGCCAGTGTGGGACAAAAGGACATGGGATCACCGGTGAGCCTGTTGTTAAAATAAGAAGAAATGGAGTAGCAATGGGGCAGCACACGATGCCATGATAACCCACTGATGAGAGAGACGCGATAGAGAGATAGAGTGGAGACAGACAGGAGACAAGAGGGGGGCAGAGGGAGACAGCGGAAGAGACGACATCGCAGAGTTCGCAGGCCACTGCTGGGCAGCAGCAGCAGCAGCGGCAGCAGCAGCAGCGGCAGCAGCGGCAGCAGCAGGAGCAGCGGCAGCAGCAGCAGCGGCAGCAGCAGCAGCAGCGGCGGCGGCAGCAGCGGCAGCAGCAGCGGCGGCGGCGACCGAGGGAGTGGGACACGACGGAGGGGCGCCTTACGACGACAAAGGCGGCACGCATCTCAGCAGCACTAATCGGGTACTCGAGAGGGATATTTCCTCCCTGCCATTCGCAGCGATTGCGGATGATGGGACCGAGTGAAAGTTGACGGGGACTTCAACGCAACTATATATATTGTGTTGTGTAAATAAATGTGCAGTGTTATGTATAGTTAGCAGACGTAGTATCCCAGAGCGGGGTTAGTTTAAGATGTGTGCCTCATTTGCTTTTAAATTAGGAGTTGTTATGCAAGGGCGGTGGTGGGGGAGGAGGGTTGAATAATGACGACTGTCACCGTTGTTGTTGTTGCGTTCGTGTCCCGTGACAGCGTGAGTCCCAGTGAATTCATAAGTCTCACCAACGGGGGGGGGGGGGTAGATTTCCCATCTCTCTCCCCGCCACTGGAATCACAACAAACCTCGTGACGTTGTTCAATGTCAAGAGCGAGGAGCGTCGATGCCAGACGAGGACTTTGCAAGGGGCAGAAGTGTTTCCCTCGCCACTGCAGCCAATTCGGAACACACCCGATTTTAAATTACAGAGGTAAGTAAATGCACGAGGATGCATGCATTTTGCAAGGCTGATTCATATTTAATTGACGCCATGAAACAATTAGTTGCGTTGGCAACTGTCGTGCCGTATCACAGCTCACGTGGTCCCACTCTCATCGCCTGTTTATCGGCCCTCTCGGCAATGATGGAAATGCCAAGGTCACCATGGCAGGAAAGAGTATTTAGGTGTAATAAACCTTCTTGAGACGGCTTCCGGAATCAGTCTTTTTTATTTTCAACGTCCACAGTTACACTTCACACACTCCCCGTTGCTGACAGACAACGGAGAGAGGGCAGACTTCCCGCCAAGTCCCCACCGCGCACGTGGCACCCAGAGCCCCCGTGCGCACGTGACTCCCGCTCTTCTCGTTCCCAAGTCTGCTCTCGACTGCTCTCTCTCTCTTAATCCCTTCGTCACGTGGTACCCCCCCAGCCAATCCTCCATAGACAGCGTTGACCGTTCCCGATGGTTCCCTGTCAATCCCGGGACCACGCCTCTGATCCGGCTCCCCATTAGCTGAGGCCCCGATTGGCCAGGCCAATCACCCCTGCTAACATGCCGTGATCACGCCGAGGCCATGCTCCCTGGCTCATCCCTTATTGGCTACAAAGCGGGACCGGCAAGCCAATCCCCACGTGAACCCTCTATGGCTGTTATTACATAGGTACAAACGTCAATTGTTGACTTCCCCATTAAAGCGGTACTTGTTTTATACTGACCCCGTAATATCGAAGCGCGTGGCACGGGGAGGTCGCGCCGAGTCGCCGTGCACCCAAGGGGCGACTCTGCCTGGAAGTCTTCACTGCGGATGGCCACTGACAGTTGCACACACGATGCATTCACCACCACACAATTAACGAGAGACGGGGGGGGGGGGCAGTGGAGGGGAAAGAGATCCCAACGCTGTCATCTCCCCAAGACACCATCCGCAAATCTCCATCAGCCAACCGAGTTGTCGCCTTTCTGCCGAGCTTGGCAATAAAAAAATGAAGAAAATGAAGCTGCACAATCGCTCAGTGACGACTTCAGGCGAAGCTGAGAACGTAGGTACAGGATGCAAGGCAGGTGCGCGATGTATTGAACACAATGCAAGGCAGGTGCACGATGCAACGCAAATGTTACATTGCGAATACAATGTGTGATTCTACACCGTTTAAACGTGACCGCATCTCACGGCGCTGCACACAAACAGTGGCCGGGGAGAGAAAATTGCCGTTTTGAGGTCGGACTTTAAACGGGGACGGCGGAGTCGGCAGCACGAACGCGTGGAGGAGAAAGCTGTCGACTATTTGGGGCAGCACATGAGAAGGCGCGCCTCTCTTGATGCGGCACGGATGTACCGAGTCTGCGTTCGGAACGGTGTTCGACTTGTCGACGCAGTGGCTTTGTTTGTCACTGGTACGACCGCTCGTCACCATCGGTGGGCTCCGCGAGGCTTCCAACGCCGCAAACGACACGGACGGCAAGTTACTTGGTGGTGGCAATGATGCCAACGTTTTCAATGTCGAGTGCTCAGCGCGAGACTCACACCAGCGTGGAACCTTGAGGCTGACTCTGCCCTGTGAGCAAAGCAAATGGACAAACTTGCTCTGTAGATGATTCGAGTCCAAACCACAGCGGCAGTGCGTGCAATGTTTCGCACACCGCGCGATGAACCCCGCCACCTGAGTTCGATTCCCAGCCACGGATAACATCAGTGACACTCCCCCCTCCTTGCTCTATTTGAGTCGAAAGCAGGAGAAAGACTCCTTCACAACTGCGGCTGATCGCCCAAGCGAAGCAAGTCGCTGTCGTGCTGATCGCAATGTCAACGCCGTGGGTTTACTCCGCGACACGCAAACCCGTGTGCTCGAGCAAGTCACGAACTGGGCACGTGTTGTTCACTCCTGACGAGCAGCTGCCAATCGGCTGTGTCGGGTGGTGGCGGGTTCGACGACGCGTTAATAAATACGCGATCTAAACCCTCCAACCACTCACCCCCCAACAAAAAAAAAACAAACAAACCACTTTATCCATATTAGAGTTTTTTGGGTTAGATCGCGTAATTAGATCGCGTAAATTACGCCATCTAACCCAAAAACCTCTATTATAGATGATATTGGTCGCGAAAGCCTGCCAAGTGTTAAACAACCCCCTTTATTTCGGCGTGACATCTGAACCAGATCCTGCCCCCCCCCTCCCCCCACTTTCCTCCTGCATTGACCAGCAGAGGCGAAGCCAGAAAAACAAATAACCCACCACGCCCCGCGACCTCTCCAGAGCGTGGGCAGGGGGGGGGGGGTACACCCAGGGGGGGGGGGGGGCTGTGTAAAAAAAAGAAAACAAATCCCACCAAAAACAGGTGCGGTTAACCGAGAGCGATGACTCACGCACTTGGGGTTTTTTTTTCTCTCTTTGAGTGACCGCTCGCAGTTTGTTTAATTAAGGAGAGAGAAAATTTGCCGGTCCGCTCACATTTCCATTTCCTCTCTCCATCGCCAGGCAACGAGAGGGGGGTGGTGTGGGGGGGGGTGTGGGGGGGTGGTGTGGGGGGGGGGGTGGTGTGGGGGGGGGTGGTGTGGGGGGGGGGGGTAGTGTGGGGAGGGGTGGTGTGGGGGGGGGGGTGTGGGGGGGTTGGCACACGAGGCCGGGCCGTAGCGTGACCCCTCTCGCACGTGACCTGCTCGTGGATACCTCTCGTCAATGGGGTTACCGCCTAAACTAAAACTAATCTACACATCCACGATCGCGTAAATATACAGGGTGCTTAAAACAAGTTGTAACACTTGTATGGGACATTCGTTTTTTAACGGAAAAAGAACGGACAATGCAATGTAACTTGATAACAAATGTAACGTTAATAGCTTCGGAAAGTCAAAGAGCCTCTGCTTGTTCGCCATCGTTGTCAACGCGTGCCTGGAATCTTCTCCAGGGGGTCTCCAGAGCCCGGAGGCGCATTTATGGTGGTGTTGTTGCAAATTCTCGGAAGTTTTAACATTTTTCTGAAGCACCTTGTATAAATGTATCTTTAAACCCCGCCACCACGTAAATAGAACATGCCAATTCGTCACTAGTACAGCACACCGGTGTGTTGGAGAGCAAAGCCACAACATTTACAAACTGAGTACCGCATTTCGCCAGTAATTACAACTAGCTTCATCAGGCGACAGCCAGATTTGTATTATGGATGCTATTGGTCGCGAAAGTTTACGTGTTAAACTGAACTACACATTTTTATTTTATTTTACGAAGTAAGGTACACTGAGCTAAAAAAAAGCTCGTTATCAGAAGCGACCTGGCCGCCACAAATGATAGCTGCCAACGAAGTGGCTTTTCATCACCACGGGGAGATATATAGCAGCAGCAGCAAGATACCCTGAACAAGTTCATGTTGATTCTAAGTGTGGAGAAGGGGGTGGAGGGAACCGTAGGACCCAGAGAAAAATCCACGCGACCACGACGGAGAGAGAGACAGAGGGAGAGAGAGACGCAAACTCCAAATATAAAGCTGCAGGCATCGTCAGCGTCGGGATCGAACGCACGACCTCCAGCATATCAGGCGAAGGAGTTAACATCTCCTAGCCACCGTGACAAGGGGTCAAGCTCGAAGCGGGAGCATCCATAGGCGCGCGGTGGGTGGAGGTTGCGTGGTTGGGGTTGTGCAGGCGAGACTATGGAGTGGCGGGGGTTCCTTGTTATTTATTCATCGCGAGGATTTGGAAAGTCGCGTCTCGCCATCCACGGTGGGTAAAGGCGCGGGGCTGCGCTCCTTCTGAAAGTTTAATTGGGTCGTTTGTCAGCGAAATATTTAAGGAGAAGCACCGGGATGACAGGGAAGGCCCCTCTGTGCGGTGTTGCCGCCGTAAAGAGCCCCGGCTCTGGATGGTTTTGCGATGCAAAGCAACATTTTTGCACGTTCCTAGCGGGGCGAACACGCGCGCGCCTCCCTTGATGGATCGCGGGCTATTTTTGTAACAGGCTGACGTTAATATCAACGTTGTTTTACTAACCTCGATCATGATGTTGAATATCGCTCCCCACACTCAAAGACAACATGTCCCGTAGCGCCAACAGAATTAAAAAGCACAACTGAGCAGATAAACACAGGGACGTATGTGTGAGTCGATGGGTCTCTGTGAGAGTCTATGGGTCTCTGTGGTGTGAGTCTATGGGTCTCTGTGGTGTGCGTCTATGGGTCTCTGTGGTGTGAGTCTATGGGTCTCTGTGGTGTGAGGTCTATGGGTCTCTGTGGTGTGAGTCTATGGGTCTCCGTGGTGTGCGTCTATGGGTCTCTGTGTGAGTCTATGGGTCTCTGTGGTGTGAGTCTATGGGCTCTCCGGTTTCTGTGTGAGTCTATGGGTCTCTGTGTGAGTCTATGGGTCTATGTGTGAGTCTAGGACTCTGTGATGTGAGTCGATGGGCTCTCCGGTCTCTGTGCGAGTCTATGGGTCTCTGTGTGAGTAAATTTTGGTCTCTCTATGATTCTATGGGTCTCTATGTGAGTCTTTAGATATCTGTGTGAGTCTATGGGTATCTCCGGTCACTGTGCAAGTCTATGGGTCTCTGTGTGAGTCTATGGGCCTCTGTGTGAGTCTGTGGGCCTCTGTGTGAGTCTATGGGCCTCTGCGTGAGTGTATGGGTCTCGGTGTGAGTCCATGGGTCTCTGTGATGTGAGTCTATGGGCCTCTGTGAGTTTCCCAGACAACTAATGACATTGTATAAACTGGAGCGTGCTAAAAATTGAACGAACACATAGATCAACTCCTCTATAATTCCATCATTGTATGTGTACGACAAACTATATTTTGTACAATATTCGAAAAATGGTGAGTAAATTCAACGGCCGTTTCACAATAATTTTACAGCACTTTGTTCACTTCCTCGCCACTCCGTGTCGGTGATGGGGGGTCGTTTGTCAATACTTCACCACGCTGGTCAATGTGCGGGTGAGTGAAGCACCCTTGCCCAGAACCGGTTTAAATGCACCACGCGCCACTGATGTTAGCCGTGGAACGGCAAATTTGAGCTCAAGTCGCCCGGGTTCAAAGCGCAGTTGTGCCACTGCCAAACCCAACCGCATCTCACCCGGGTTAGACACGAGGAGCAAACTCACTCAATCAAAATAACAACACCAGGTTTGACCTCTACCTACAATTAAAGTATATTTCTGCCCCTCCCCCACTCCCTCCCTCACTCCCCCCATCGTTCACCTCCAGCAAAGTCTTTTCGCAGCAGCAGCGTCATCATAATCAGCGACCCTTACGCCCACTACACTCGCATGCTGAAAGCCAGTCGCACCTGTCCTATGGTAAATACTCGGAGACCTTTACTGGCAGTAAACTGACGCTCGTACTCATACACACACACGTGCTCGGGAGAGCATCTGGACACAGAGAGACTGCGGAGAGAGAGAGCGATGTGGTTACAGTTCAATGCAATTTGGATTAACAGAGCGAGGCATTTGTTTGCGTTTAGAGACGCCGTACGGAAACTGTGGCCGTGTTAATTTTGCAAGAGAGAGAGAGAGAGACTCAAGTCGAGAACTGTACAAGGTCAGAGTGAACAGAACGGATGGCTTGGGGGATAAGATAGCTCCAGAGCATCGAGGTAGATTGAGCTCCCTCCCCACGAAGCGAAGGTTGCCCGGGGCCTTGGGCAGAGAGCCTTGGGTGCTGCAGCAGAGATGGGTGGGGAGAGGTATGAGAGTGTGTGGAGGGGAGTAGAGTGAGATGAGAGGGAGAGGTAGGAGAGTGTGTGGAGGGGAGTAGAGTGAGATGAGAGGGGGGAGGTAGGAGAGCTTGTGGAGGGGAGTAGAGTGAGATGAGAGGGGAGAAGTAGGAGAGTGCGTGGAGGGGAGTAGAGTGAGATGAGAGGGGAGAGGTAGGAGAGGGCGTGGAGGGGAGTAGAGTGAGATGAGAGGGGAGAGGTAGGAGAGTGCGTGGAGGGGAGTAGAGTGAGATGAGAGGGGAGAGGTAGGAGAGGGCGTGGAGGGGAGTAGAGTGAGATGAGAGGGGAGAGGTAGGAGAGTGCGTGGAGGGGAGTAGAGTGAGATGAGAGGGGAAGGTAGGAGAGTGCGTGGAGGGGAGTAGAGTGAGATGAGAGGGGGGAGGTAGGAGAGTGTGTGGAGGGGAGTAGAGTGAGATGAGAGGGAGAGGTAGGAGAGGGCGTGGAGGGGAGTAGAGTGAGATGAGAGGGGAGAGGTAGGAGAGTGCGTGGAGGGAGTAGAGTGAGATGGGAGAGGTAGGGGAGTGCGTGGAGGGGAGTAGAGTGAGATGAGAGGGGAGAGGTAGGAGAGGGCGTGGAGGGGAGTAGAGTGAGATAGAGGGGAGTAGGAGAGTGCGTGGAGGGGAGTAGAGTGAGATGAGAGGGGGAGGTAGGAGAGGGCGTGGAGGGAGTAGAGTGAGATGAGAGGAGAGGTAGGGAGTGTGGAGGGGAGTAGAGTGAGATGAGAGGGAGAGGTAGGAGAGTGTGTGGAGGGGAGTAGAGTGAGATGAGAGGGAGAGGTAGGAGAGGTGTGGCAGGGGAGTAGAGTGAGATGAGAGTGGAGAGGTAGGAGAGTGTGTGGAGGGGAGTAGAGTGAGATGAGAGTGGAGAGGTAGGATAGTTTGTGGAGGGGAGTAGAGTGAGATGAGAGGGGGAGGTAGGAGAGGGCGTGGAGGGGAGTAGAGTGAGATGAGAGTGGAGAGGTATAAAGCTGCAACAGACTAAGTTTGTCCCAAAAAAATCGACGACTTCGCATTGAATTTGACGTCACATTTGAAAGCTCGAGGAATGTTTCTCCAACAATAGTCGATGTCTGTCCGCACAGGTAGATAGAAACAAACAAACCGTGCAATGAAGCCACCCGTGAGATGATAATTGATCTATGAACCCATGACAGCCCACGCCGCACAGTTCGCAGCTACCAAGGAATTCGATCCCATTTGCGATTGCCATTCTATTTTTGCGCAATCGATGACGATGCGTGTCGTACAAATCTTGCGACGACCACCACCACCACCCATCCCCACCACCACCACCACAACCAACCCTACCACCGCCACCAGCCCCACCACCACCAAAACCACCACCCCCACCACCACCTGCCCACCACCACCTGCCCACCACCACCTGCCCACCACCATCACCACCACCAACAGGGTGAATGAGTGAATGAATAACGAGTGGGCGAATGAGTAAGTGAATGAGTGAGTGAATAACGAGTAGGTGAATGAGTGAGTGAATGAGTGAGTTAGTAGGTGAATGAGTGAGTGAATAACGAGTGGGTGAATGAGTAGGTGAATGAGTGAGTGAATAACGAGTAGGTGAACGAGTGAGTGAATAACGAGTGGGTGAATGAGTGGGTGAATGAGTAAGTGAATGAGTGAGTGAATAACGAGTGGGTGAATGAGTGAGTGAATGAGTGAGTGAATAACGAGTAGGTGAATGAGTGAGTGAATAACTAGTAGGTGAATGAGTGAGTGAATGAGTGAGTGAATAGCGAGTAGGTGAATGAGTGAGTGAATGAGTGAGTGAATAACCGTCGCCAGGCAGCCGCTACAATGCAGCAGCCCGACACGCAGACTTCATCGCAAGCTCACATTATCATGACAACAACAACAAATACGGTGTATACATAAACATGAAATATCTCAAATATTCCAGATGCTATCCCGAGTGCGCTATCGGCGTCAGAGCGAGCTGCCCCGACCATTCATAACGCTCGCATGGCAAATGCATTGTCACCCAATTGTTTGTGGCGTGAAAAAAAAATGTCCCGTGAAAGGCGATATCACAAAGCTAGATGTGAGAACCCTTCTCTCTTTCTGTGTGTCTGTGTGTGTGTGGTGGTTCGAGTCCCGCTCACGGCCAACACCAGTGATGATTATCTGAACCGGTCCTGGGCCTCCCCTAGGTCATCTCAGCCTCAAATAAGTACCCGGTGCGGTGTGTAAACATCGCCACCAGGGTTACAAAGGCGGTCGGGCGTGGTGCTGGCCACCCACCCCCTTGTGTACCGTTGCGGCCTTCATAGGTGCTCGCTAACGGCACTTGCCCCTACAGTCTGTTAAGGCTATAAGGGGGATCTTTGTCTTTGCACTTTCTCAAATAGTCATTGCCTCCTTCCGTTCACCTCTGTTCATGATTTTTTACTCAACGATTCTGAACTGGATACTCCTCCCAGTCGCATCCCAGTTGTTGACGTTGCTGATGCACTTCGCTTAACAGTCTTCCCCGGCTTCTCGTACCGAAGAATTGTCCCAGTTCACAGCATTTGCATCAAGTCTCCTTGTGTTCTCATTCCATGTCCAAGAAGCCTGCCTTGCCTTTATCTATAGATCCCTTCGGGTGACCTCATTCATCCACGCACTTGGGGGGGGGGGGGCGGCTGAATCTGTCCGCGTGCCCTTACACAGAGAAGTATTTAATGGCCTGCCAGTCAAACCAATATTTTCAATGCCCACAGGACTGAGACCATCGACCTCCGGGCTACGCTTGAGAACTAGGATCCAGGCAGTCTCGGCCCAGTGCTCACACTCCTAATCCAATAACCCAACAAACATGCAACGATGGCCCAACGTTGCCGTGCAAGAGGAACTGTTGGACCGATGTTGGTCTAAACGTCGCATGATAACTGCGAAGTCGCCTCTCCGAAAGGCATTTTAAAAAATGCTTTGGCAAAACAGAATCGTTTGCTTGGGAGTACAGGAGGCAAATCCAAAGCGGCAATATTTGACCGTTAACACTGCCCCAGACGACAGTCGGGCTGGTATGGCTGTACCTAATTACCTAGGAGTACTCGGAGCGGAAACTATGGACTGTCTGTCCCTGGCTGCATCGGTCAGCACACTGGACTTGCGAGGTTTATCGCTTTCTTCGATTTCAACTCCTGGCGAGGGAGTTGACGCAGTTGGCAGGGTTTTGAATCAACTGTGTTCGGTTGATGGGAACGTTATAGATTTTAATTAAACTAATGGTGAGGAGCGGAGGAGGGTGAATGGGGGCAGGGGGGGGGGATACATACTTCACTCCGCAATTCATTTATTTTTCAGGCGTATGCTTGTGTCGGTTCCAGATCGTGGACTTGTAAATGAGCTACCGGTGTTTGGCCCCTGCAGGTGGAGTGAGCTCATGAATAAGTGAATGAGCGACGGGGCGAGTGGGCGAGCGAGCCATCGTGAGAGCGTTCTAAGCTGGCGGATGGCTCCCTCCTTCTAATCTCGCTGAGCTCAAGGGGATCCTAACATGCCCTCTGGATCAACGTTCGACCAGGCGTCTCGTTTACACAATGGGGGCACCGTGCCACCGTGCCAACAGCTGTTCGTCTTGTGCCACCTACTCATTCGTGTACGTATTTATTGATGCGAGTGTAGGCATTCATTTACTTACGACGACGATGATGATGATGGTTGTATTTCTCGACGCGTCCGTGCGTCTGTAACCGCGACCACAAATTACCGTCGCCAATCGTGGGGCAATTGGCTAGACGGGATCGTCCGTCTGAACAAATCCAATAAACCCCAAAACTCGCACGCAGCCACAGCAGCAGACACAGCAGCAGACACAGCAGCAGCCACAGCAGCAGACACAGCGGCAGACACAGCGGCAGACACAGCGGCAGACACAGCGGCAGACACAGCGGCAGACACAGCGGCAGACACAGCGGCAGACACAGCAGCAGACACAGCAGCAGCCACCGCAGCAGACACAGCAGCAGCCACCGTAGCAGCCACCGCAGCAGCCACCGCAGCAGCCACAGCAGCAGACACAGCAGCAGACACAGCAGCAGACACAGCAGCAGACACCGCAGCAGACGCAGCAGCAGACGCAGCAGCAGACGCAGCAGCAGACGCAGCAGCAGACACAGCAGCAGACACCGCAGCAGCCACAGCAGCAGCCACAGCAGCAGCCACAGCAGCAGACACAGCAGGCCAACGTTTGCCTCGGTTGCCCCCGATGATTTTGGTGTTGAGTTTGTTGCCTTTCCACCGCACACCTCCGATTCGCACGGTCGGCTAAGTGCGGTGCGAAAAAAGTTCAGCACATCTGCGCGCGCATCCTCGAGTGATTAGATCTTTTTTCAGAGACGACCTGGCCACAGATGATAGCTCGCCGACAGTGACTGATATCATCATCGCCGCCGCCGTCGTCGTCATCACCATCGCACGTGGGACTTTTTCGTAGCAGGCAAATAATGTAAACGCGTCTTTGTTTCTAAATGTGGAGGGTAAAACCCCGAAGGAACCTGGAGAGCAATCCACGCGGCCACCACGGAGAGAGAGAGACAGAGAACACGCGGACTGCAACGACACGACAGGCGTTGCGAGGATTCCGGGATCGATCCTCCTGCGAACCAGGCGAGGGAGATGACACCTTTCAGTTTCAGTTTCATTTATTAGGTGTAGCCCTGTGAGCCATTCGGCTCTTGAATCGGGTGCAACCGCAACAAACAAAAAAACTAAAACATGAACAAGAAAACATCTCAAAGTGACTATGTGCAAACAGAAAATCCAAGAAAATATAGCAAAATATTGCAGAAAAAGCACCGTACACCAACGCTGTGTGCAAAAATCCCAGGTGGGATGCAAGTCAAACAACAACAACAACCACAAGACAGCTTAGATTAAGGCCATCAGTCTAACTCCGTACTACAGCAAACATGGCCAAACCTCGCCAGTTGGATTCGATCTCCTGGCGAGGCAGTTGAAGCAGCGGTGCGCTGTTTCAAAGTGTTTGGTGGGGTTAAGTGTGGGTACCCCCCCCCCCAACTTCTTTCAAGTGTTAAAATATTAGGCCAACATTCCTTATAGAGGAGACGTTGTCGATTTCCCTCGAGTGGAGGGTCATTCTGCTAGCAGCGGCGTGAGCAAAGCAATTGCAGGGCCGCACCTGTACCTTGGTTAGAACTCACAAATCAGCAATTTAAGAAGAATAAAAAACAACTACGCAAAGATCTCCCGTATAGCCTTCAAAGGACTCTTGGGGCAAGTGCTGTTGACGAGGACCTTTATGAAGGCCGACACGGCGCATGAGGGGTTGGGTCGCCAGCACCACGCCCAGCCGCCGATGTCTCCACAGTGGCGATGTTTACACAACCGACCAGCTCCACATTTGAGGCTGAGTCGACCTAGGGGAGGCCCAGGTTCGGTTCAGATAGTCGTCGCTGGTCTTGGCCGTGAACGGGAATCGAACTGGAGTCGCCGGGTTCGTAGCGAAGCTCGCTAACCACTACACTACCACTCCCCATACATACGCACACACAAAAACACAGACCCCCATATAACCTTAACAGACTGTTGGGGCAAGTGTTGTTGGCAAGCACCTATGAAAGCCGGAACGGCACACGAGGGGGTGAGTGGCCAGCATCACGCCCGGCCGTCTTTGTCTCCCTAGTAACAATGTTTACACACTGCACTAGGGTACTGATTTGAGGCCGAGTCGACCTAGGGGAGACCCATGACCGGTACAGATCATTAATCGTCACTGATGTTGGCCGTGAGCGGGAATCGAACCTCGGTCGCCAGGTTCGTAGTGCAGTTCGCTAATCGCGACACTACCGCTCCCCACACACAAACACCCCCCCCCCCCCCCAATATTCAAATATGCACAAAATGTACCCCCCAATACACTGCTATAAAATAAATTTCTGTTTATATGATTGTGGTTATGGTTGTACTTTATTAATCCCTAATCTCTGCCATTACATACAATGAAACAAGAAAAGGTAGATAAAAGAAAAAGACCAATGTAATACAATGCACTCAGATATTATTGTAAAAAATAAAATAAAAGTCCATCCCATGTGTTAGTAATTTTTTATATTTTAATCAGGAAATGGCAGGAAATTCGTTTTCAAATTTAGATTTTTTTTTCTAGGAGGGGGATCCTCTGGAAAATTTGGTCTCCCCCAATGTTGACTCCATGGCTACGGACCTTGACACAAACACACACACATATACACACATACACACATTTGAATGCGACCGAACTGCAAGCTTGCAAATATTTGCCACGTGTTCCACCCGAGACGACAACAGACATGATGTTCCAGTGCCGAGGCAGTTTCCAACGCGCGCTCCCAGCCCGCCCGCACATCCGCGGTTTCCCAGAGGAGAATGTGGCCCAGGAGGGGGGGCGGGGCGCGGGGGATATTTACGGAGCGGCAGTGAATCTCCGTCCCCTGCACCCAACCATGGGAGATCCCCCCCCCCCCCCCCCGGGAGATTCACCACCGCACGGAAAGACCGTGGTGCCGCTGACGATGCTGCTGCTGCTGCTGCTACTTTACCAACTCAGCCGGGCAAGTGTGGTGGGGGTGGTTGACTCATAGCCTCGTGGGGTGTGAGAGGGGTGTGTAAACAACGCAACTGGGGAGACAAAGGCGGTCGCGCGTGTTGCTGACCACCCACCCCCTTGTGTACCGTTTCGGCACTCATAGGCCCATGCAAACAGCACTTGCCCCTCCGGTCTGTCAAGGCTATACGGGGGATCTTTGTCTTTGTAAGGGGCTGAAGGTATGGCAACCCTTGCTCTACCCATCACTAACCGATGGGCACCGTAGCCGTGCCCCACACGCGCAGGGAGTGAGTGCTCGGGTTGCCAACTCGACCGGAATTGGCATCGATCTCCCGGCGATGATTGAAAGCAATCCGAGAGATTTTACTCGTGCGTATTTTAAGGAAATAAATTAATATTGCCATGTATTTGTTTGTATTCAAGCTTCATGACGGTGATATCTTAAACAGTATATAGGTTGGGTTTTTATAATCAATGACACTCCTTACACGCACGCACAGTGCAATGATGGCTTGATATTGTGAACGGGATGAACGGTGCAGTTAACAACGTGACGTCACGTTGTTGGAGAAACAACAACAACAATAACAACATATTCTTGGTTCTTTCGGTAAAGTCAAGTAGAAGGGAAAAAACAATAAAATAATACAAATAAAACAATAATATGAATCCCTGCAGTCACGAAAGCTTTAAATCGAAACAACAACAACAAATCTCCAGGAATAGCTTCAGAAAGAGTTGGCAACCCGAGTGAGGAGCAAATATAAACAACAACAACAACAACGAAACAACACGCCAACGACAAACAACTCAAACACGTGGCCTCTCTTTGTGACGTGCCGATCGCCCACGTGACACAGCGAACGCAACAAGCGGGACATCGACGCTGGTGCTCCTTAATTGCACTTTCCGCCGTTTGGCAGAAGCTCCATTTCCCCCACTGTCCCCACATCTCCCCAGGATGTACGTGTGTTAGCCAGGCAGCCAGCCAGCATTGCCCTACGCGCACACCGCTGCCCTGAGTCCCAGGTGTGCAGCAGGTGTTGAGCCCAGGTGCTCACGTAGCCGAGGCGACCGCCCGGCTCAGGGGCAATGGTTCCGTGCAGGGTGGGGGTTGAGGGAGACGTGGATTGGTTTCCTACGTGGCGTGCGTGCGCGTGTCACGGTGAGATGTGTGTCTGTGTGGGCCACCCTCCCCCGCCCCGATTTTCTGAATCGGTCGTGGGTCTCCCCTAGATCGACTCAGCCTCAAATGGGTGCTTGGCGTGGTGTGTGAAGATGGCCACGCGGAAGACAAAGGCAGCCCGGGCGTGGCGCTGGTCACCCACCCCCTCGTGTGGCGTTACGGCCTTCATAGGTGATTGCGAAAAGCACTTTTCCCAACTGTCTATTAAAACTATAGGGGTATCTTTGTCTTTGTTGTATTAGCGTGTATGTGTGTGTGTTAGTACTGTACATGTGCGTGCCTGTGTGTTTGTGCTGGTGCGTATGCGTATTTGTCTTCGTGGGAGAGCAGTGGATCAGTGTGGGTCGTTAGCACGCTATCGCTTTCGAAACCGAGAGTTGTGTGTGTTTGATTCCACGCCCAACGAACGTGAGTGATTATCATATGAAATTGTCCGCTTGCTTCTCATTAAGTACAAATATATATATCAGCAAAAAAGGCAGTTCGAGCCGGATTGAGTGCTGGGCATCCCCGTGTGTTGCGCTGGCCTCAAAAGGCGCTTCCTAACAACACTTTCACAAAGAGTCCGCATGGCTGTGTGGGGAATCTCCTCCTTGTGAAACGGTGACTTACACAACCTGGGTCGTTCATCAGACAGGGCGGAACACGGGTGCACAGCGCTTCTAAAGCGCCAGCTGTTATAGGCCGACCACTCCCCTCCTTCTCATTATCCTCCCCCTCCCACCTCATTGCACGTCTGTCAATCATCGGAGCTCGCAATCTTCCTCGCTCACGCGGCGCTGCCTACCCCACACCCCGAGCGTCTGACTCCTCTTCCGACATGAGAATTGTATTCTGCGTTTGTTTTTTTTCTTCACCGCTCACAGGCAGCAAAGTAATTTCACCCCGGAAATTAATCATTACATTGTACCATCATCATTAGCAGCAGCAGCAGCCATTATTTATCCACTGCTGGATGTGGGCTTCCCCTCCGTCAAGCCATAATCATCTCTGCAGTCCGTTCCCTCCTTTGACTGCCAATCTGGTATCAGTCTTGACCATGAGCCGCCGTTCCCTTCCTGGCCATGATGTGTGTCACGTCCCTCCTCACTCAAATTCGCTTGGGTCAACGTCGCACATTTAATTCACTTGCGTTCTCTTTGTCCCTTCTCTCGACGTTCTGTACTGTAATTTCCAAGTGCATTATACGATTGCGGTGTATACACTGTACTGATCGTTAGACTTGAAAATGCTGATGTTGGTCTTGTCATGCACAGAGCGTGATCTTGGCTCACTCGAATGTGCACGCTGTTTTATATTGCTCAATCTATAAACCCGAGACGTTTTGGGAGGATTACATCGGGGCTCTGCAGGGGCAGTAACACTCTGGCTAAGGATTTGCTTTGTCGGTTTAATCTTTGCCTGCCAGCTTTGGTCTGGCCGCGCTGCCTTCATCTGCGGGAGATATTCTCGTTGTGGAATAATGGCTCAATTAATTATTCTCCTTTTTTTCTCTTCCATTCGAGATTCAGCTGCGAGCGATTTAGCCGTTCAATTTAATTGCTTGAACGTTGTTGCTGATTTGCAGACTGGTCACCGGCATATTCCTCGTTGGGGTCCGTGGTGGGGAAAGTGCTCGTGGGCGGCAGTGTGCCGCAATGGTGACACTCGTGCCCCGCAGAAAGTAGCAACCCGAGTTCGATTCCCAACTCGGGAGCGTTTCTGTGTGGAGTTTGTATAGTCTCCTCCCCTGTTCCGCATGGGTTTCCTTGCAGATCTTCCGACGTCATGCCATTGTTTATTTAAAAAACCATGCACTGTAACTGGTATTGGCCAAACATCTCAATAATAACTAAAACAAATGTTGGGTTAGATCACGTAAATACAAGAGTGTCTCGTTAGCCCACCCGCAGCCCGACACAGCCAATTAGTAAGGTTTTTGTCACCTAAACAAAACGTGATAATTAGTTACCACTTGAGCAGACCGGTGTGCTGAAGAGTAAACCCACAACACGCTGTGTCGGGTCGTGGTGGATTAACGACACATTTACATTTACCCGATCTAACCCAAAAATAAACTCCTTTAAAAATGTTTTTTTAAACAACTGTTTTATTAACAACTTCGTTTAACTCACGGTCGAGAAGTACGTCAATACTCTTTGGTTCCTTCGGTAAAGTCACGTAGGTATAAAATAAAACAAATCACGACGTTTCGGGCGCAACACAAGCGTCCATCATCGCACGCGGCGCCTGCTTTTTGTGGGAGCCGATTCCACAGCTTAGGGACCACGGCGTTTTTGACCGATACAAATATATATAATAAGGCGTCCATACAAAATGTAAATTGCTTAAAAGTAGCTAATTAATTGATGAATTGATGCCGCTTTTGATACAGGCATGCATTGTCACCGGATCCGAGTACGTGTGCAAAATGTGAACTTGCTTGGACAACGGGAATTGGACACATTTTTAATTACAAGATTTGACCCGGACAAACAGCGGAATAAAGTTAAGTAAAACCGTTGAAAGCGCCCTTAATTAGCCCACGTGTAAGTAAGGACTTGTCCCTTGCGTTTTATTCGACGCGTGTGCGGCGATGGCGCAGCCATCGATCGAGGGTCGAATTCGAACCGCGTTGTGTGATCGGCATCGCGCTCGCTGAAGGTGTTGATGCCTTCAGGGAAGTCGCGTGCTGTATACGCAACTGCGCGCAATTCTGTCAGTCACCTATAACCGCTTTGCCGTTACTTATTGCCAATTATGGACTCAGAATATTGTCCTATCATCTCATAGAGTCCCTGGCACGTAATAATAAGCTACAGAGTGGCTGTGGGGGGTCACAAAATGCCGATTTATTACTATTCAACTTGAATGATCCGATCGAAATTAGGGATTTAGATCGGATCATTGGGGGGGGGGGGGGGGGGCGTGTCACCCCCTCCCCCCAATGGCTCCGCCAGTGGTTGTGATAATAACAATGATAATGCTGTCATGTGGTACACGGTTTGGATTCCGTAGCCGCGGTCAGTAGCCGCAATAGTCTTTGACTGTGCACTTTGTGCATTAGCTATCCACATAAGCGGTTGTGCTTTTGCTACGTTGTCCCCACCTGAAGAAGGACGCTTGTGTTGCGCCCGAAGCGTCGTGATTTAATTTAGTTCTTTTCATTTATTTTATTTTTTACCTACGTGACTTTACGAAAGCTTCAAATTTAGAACTATCCACATCTGCCGTGTTTTTTGTTTGTTTGCGGATCCGGGTGTCAATGAACCCATCCCATTTGTGTCATTTCAATGCCCATGCTCATGACACAAGCCAGGCGTAGACCGAGGCTGACTGAGCAATATAGCCCAGCCCCGTGTCAACCACGCCCCCGGCACATTCCCCAGCCGGTCACGTGAACCGCGGCAACGCGAGCACCCCCAGTAGCCAATCACGGTGAAGCACGTGCAGTTTGAACCAATCGGTGCGAAGGCAGGTGAGTAATGGACTCCGACCGAGGAGGGAATTGTCATCGAAGAATTGGGGGGGGGGGTGAGACGTTCGTCTGCAATGCGTAGGCGCCGACTTTGATGCTCAGGAATTAATAAGCCAAAGGCGCGAAGGGCTGCAACGTATTTTCAAAGGGCCGCACAATGACACCGCTCGTAATTCGCCATCTCGCTGCCGGCGTTTGAGTTGGAGCTCGCGCTCAGCCACTGCCAAGCGAGCGCCAAAAGCTCCACGTCGAATCGTTACATTCATCCAGAGGAAGCGTGCGGGGCGCGGGCGAGGGAGGGAGGCGTGATTGTACATCGCCCGTTTGTTAAATAACTAATGATGAACGTCCAGGGGGGCGTAACGACATTATCAGCTAAGGGGGTGCGCGGCAATCGGTCAGGTGGGGCGCCAATATTTGACTTGCACAGTCGCACCTCGGGGCTGTTATAAATCACGGCTCCTCTTGCCTCGTGGCATCGTTACGCTCACGGTCTCGGATATTTAACGCTGCAAGGGCGCTCCGTCGTCGCAAAAATAAATTGTTGTTCTTTTACACTTTTGTTCAAAACATATCTACGTATACGCTTCTGCTCATTGAATGTTTAGTTCTTTTAGGAAATGATAAAAAATGTACGTGTCATATTATTTATATGCTGATTGTCTGTTGCTGCTGTGTCCTAGGCCAGCGCTTTGAGATCCTTGATGAAAAGCACTATATAAATATAATTACTAGATGATAATAATAATAATTATCTTTCGGTGGTTGGCAAGGGGGGCCCAACTCGTAGATTTTGCCACTGGACAGGAATGGGGGGGCAAGGCACCCCCTGTCCCCACCCTCGTTACGCCACCGCGAGCGAGCGTTGTGTTCGCCGGTGGTGGTGGCGGTGGTGGTGGCGGTGCCTCCCGTACCGAGCCCGAATGAGTCACGCGCACTCTCCGTTGGCGTTGAAACGCAGCGACCGCAGCCGAGCGCACGAGGGGACCCGCCGGAGGAGGCGCACGCTGCGAGGAGCCGCCGAGAAACGAGCGTGACGGCAGCTGACAACAACCGCCATTCACCACTAAGTGGCGGTGCCGTCACAACGGCGCCTGTGCCAGGCGATGTGCACGTCGAGGCTACGTGAAGTGTCGAACGCCCGCTGGCAGGAGGTCAAGGGGCAGACTCCGGTGCCACGGGTCGACTGAGATGACTGGCCGATGCACCAATTGATAAAAGCACACACACGCACACACCTATAGCCTTAGACTGTTGGGGCAAGTGCTGTTCGCGGAGCACCTATGTTGGTCATCCACCTCAAGGCACCCCAACAGGGAACACGAGGGAGTGGGTGGCCAGCACCACGCCCGGCTCCCTTTGCATCTCGAGTGGCGATGTTTTGACACATCGCACCGGGTATTCATTGGCGGCTGAGTCGACCTAGGCGAGGCCCAGGACCGGTTTAGATCATGTGAGCGAGTAGCACCTATGCTGGCCAGCACGGCGCACACACACACGCTCGCATGCTGAGACACGCCTGCGCATCAACAGCAGGGAACATTACCGAGACGTGATCGTCTCATTTGTGTTCATAGTCAAAGGCGCAGCGTGCAGTGCATGCCACCATAATGAATGAAAAGCACGAGGAACTAAATAAATAAATAAAATGCGCACTGACTATGGCGAGTTTCCTCTTTGAAAATCCATTGTTAGGTAAATTGGTTCCCCCGGCTGACAAGCTAATGAATGATCTCTCTGGCGTAGCACATTGGGGACAGAAACTGGCGTGGCACATGGACCGGGCAGGGTGACACCGACAGTGACATTTCTGTGCAAGAAGCAGAGCAGAGTTGTGCGATCTCTTTTGCTCTTGCCAGCGAGGCTGGAATTAGCAAAGCCAGCGATGCCTGCAATTTGGAATGACTGCGCAGCTGGTCGGTATGTAAATTGTGACTTTAAATATGTAAATACATCCATATGTATATTTAGGTTCGGGGTTTTCCTCCCCATTACGTTCCGAGTGTGTATTCTATTGGCGTTCTGCAGCCGGCTGTGTGACCTCCCCCAGATCAGAGACCAGCCCTCGATAATTAAATCCACGGAACCAATTCTTGCAGTGACTTTAAGCCCCCTCTCTCTACGGCTACTGGAGACGTTTCCACACGCCCTGTCAACAGTGTTCTTTGCGAGCCAATCACAACCGTTCAGAGCTGTATCATACCAAATTAAATACCGAAACGACATTGTTATTTGTTTGTCGGTGGGACAGACTGGAACCGTCGTCTCGGCTGCACTCGAGAACTCTGTAACGGATGACGACTCCGCTGTCCGATTCACAAACACGGCGGTGGTGCACCACTCCGCTCCTGCACACGGCAAGGGATGCGCGTGCGTGCGTGTGTGTTGAGATGTTTTGAGCCAACTACCGCGTGTTTATTACAGACGTGGGGAGGAAACCGAAGTGCCCGGAGAGAAAGAGAGAAAAAAAAACCTTCGCGTGTGACAGGCGGGGGGTTAAAAACGAGGGTGCGTTGCAGGCTGGCGCACTTGCATGATGTGGGTAGCACGATGGCGTTGCGAGGGGATAGTGATGGGGCACGTGGTACAGAATCGCTAAGCGATGACGTAGCAAGGGGCTAGCAGTGGGCGCGTGGTGCAGAATCGTTAAGCGATGACGTAGCGAGAGAATAGCGGTGGACACCTGGTGCAGAATCGTTAAGCAATGACGTAGCAAGGGGCTAGCATTGGGGCACGTGGTGCAGAATCGTTAAGCAATGACGTAGCAAGGGGCTAGCAGTGAGCGCGTGGTGGAGAATCGCTGAGCAGATCGCGAAAGCCCCTCTCTCTCTCTCTGTCTCTCTGTGAAGCTTTAATTAAAACCGGTGGAATAGCGGGCTGCGAAATGGATACACAGTCGTCATTATTGCCGCTGTCACTCGACTCCTCGGTCACTGGAGCAGCTCGATTTTCGTGTGTTCCATGGCTTTTTTGCGAGAGAAACGCCATCCGCTCCGCACGTACAAATCAAGTGATACAAATAAAATCTCACGTAAACCAAATTCGTACGACAAAGGCGAAGATTTCCCCTCTACGGCCATGCAAACTGCTGGGGCAAGTACTGGCAGCGAGGGTCGCAACAAGCCGGAAACGCCACGAGGAAGGTGGCGTGGTCGGAACCGTGCCCTGGGCCCCGTTCAGTGTCACGCGACGCGAATGTTCACAGCCAGTAGCAGGTACACTCATTGAAGGCCGAGTCGACCTAGGGGAGATCCAGAGGCTGTCCTGATATTACTCGCGGCAGAGTGAGTCAACCACTTGTTGACTTCTGGTGCTCACGCAAACACACCGCATCGGTTACTCACTTCAGGCCGAGTTGACGTGTCACTTGACAACAGCTGTGGCCAGGAATCGAACCCAGGCTGCTGGAGATTGTCCAGCAGTGCACGAAGCATAGTTCCACCACTCTCCCACAACTCCACACAAACGATCTCGCAATCACGCGGTATGTACGCGTGTTGAATTTCTTTCGAACCGTATTGTTATTGTCAATTTGCTCGATAGCCCAGGAAAGCCTCGCTGAGTGTCACGGCTTGTTTCTCACAGCAGGGAGCGAGCGATGATTGCAAATGAGTAATTCGAGAGTATTGTTTTTTTTTTCAATTTGACGCCGCAACACAGCGGGGGCCGAAATCTTGCGAATGACGCCACGCCGTCTAGAACTTGCGTTGTGAATCAGACGGTGCGTATTCTCCTTTGGAGAGTACACACACCTGCAGGAATGACCGTGGTGGCCGCTCAACATCGAACCGCGAGCCTCCGCAACAGCCGGTCAACACGATTCCTGTTGGACCATTGAACCCGAGTTGACACTTGGAGACGACCACGGGAGGCTCATGCGGTGCAAGTGGCCACGAATGTTGGAGAGGGCTGGTCATGGGGCCCATATCCCAACGATTGCATCTCGTAAACGCTTACATACCATTCCATGAATACAAAGATAATGATCTCACGTATAGCCTGAACAGATTTTTAGGGCAAGAGCTGTTGGTCAGCACTTATGAAGACCGGCACGGTACACGAGGGGGCGAGTGGCCTGCACGTAACCCGGCCACCGTTGTCTCCCCAGTGGTGATGTTCACACACGTGCCAGGAACTCATTTGAGGCCGAGTCGACCTAATAGGAGGCCCAGGATAGGCTCAGATAATCGTCACTGGTGTTGGCCGTGAGCGGGAATCAAACTCGGGTCGCCAGGTTCATGGCGCAGCGCGCTAACAGCTACGACCCCCCCCCCCTCCCTGCACAAATACAAACACGCACGCACACGCAGACAAGACACACACGCAGTGAATTACACATAACGTGTGCTCACAAAGGGCAGTCAGGCAGCGCAGGCTGACACCCAGATGATCCACACTTGCGCGCTAAATGCCAACATAAATTTCCTCTGATTAGGCAAGTCAAAATTTACGACCGCATAGCAAAGGACGACACGGATTGTTCTACTCTGGTCAAGTTGGTCTTGAACAATGAGTGGGTTGTGGGTTCATCCGCAGGGTGGCAACGTGAACCCCGCTGCTACTGCATAAATCCCCCCCTCGATTGTACACGTGCTAATCGGAGGTGCGGGGAAAGGACTACAAACTATACACAAAAGCGGTTCTAAAGAAATGAGACTTAAAACGTTCGTGACTGCAGGAATTCATATTCTTTGGTTCTTTCGGTAAAGTCACGTTTTGCTTTTATTTTTTTCGTTTTCTATTTACGTGACTTTACCGAAAGAACCAAGAACACCTAAAGAAATGAGTTTGTCAATCGAGATGATTTAAAAGTGGCGTAGCTCCCAGCGGCTTCCTAATTTCCAAAAGGAAGAGCGCGTTCCAGACGGCCGCAGAAGCGCATCTGAAAGCGCCACGTGATGCGGTGATCGCCCGGTGAGCCAAACGCCGCTGCGAGGATGACCGATCACGGAGACCCGCGCCCTTGATTAGAAGGTGGAATGAAGTGAGGTGCGCTAATGACTCACGAGTTTTGTCGGCAATCATCCCGCCTCGCCGTGCCGCCGTGAAGGTGTACAGCACTCCGTACACTCTGCCTGCACTTTCAAAAATAATGTGGACGCGTAAACCCCCCCGCCCCCCCACACACACACACTTATTTCCAGCAGGCACAAGGGGGGGGGGTCTTCTGTTGCCATTCGGTGTTCATGCCCCAAGTTCAAGTTCATTTATTAGGTATAGCCCTGTGAGATATCGGCTCTTGAATCGGGTGCAACCGCAACATACAAAAAACTAAAACATGAACAAAAAAAACATCTTAATGTGATAATGTGACTGAGTGCAAACAGAAAATCCAAGAAAAGACAGCAAAATATTGCAGAAGAAAAACACCGTACACCAACGCAGGTTCAGGCATGAGGCAGGACGGAGACACGACGAGGGGTCCCCACATGAAACCCGACCTTGGCTGTGTGAGTGGGTTCAGTCTCACGAACACAGCCATATGCGCAGTCGGTCGCAAACGATGGATGATCAATGGGTTCCAATCCCCACTCTCGTTCTCTCCCTCCCTCTCTCTCTCTCTTCACCTTGTCCGAACGTGTACTGTCGCGCACTCGATGGTAGTCGCTCAATATTTAATCACTTTGTGACTCCTGGCAGATGGTATTGAGGCGATGGTCTCAGAGTTGTTCTCTTCATTAAATGTTTTTATAAATCCTTTACTTGCTTGCTTGCTTGCGCGCTTATGACCGTGCAAATCTTTCGGTCGTTTTTTAACCCACTTCCCGTGATCCAATCGAGCTGACATTTTGCACACACTCGTTGTGCATGACAATTTATTTTTGGGAAATTTTTTTTTCAAAATTTTCCACTTTTTAGAAAAAAAAAATATGTCATATTTAATTTAAAATACCAATGTGATAAAAATGAAACTCTTACTCAAGAAAAACAGAAATGAATAATAAAATAAAACCGATGCCATGCATATAAAGGATTTATAGTGAAAAACTTTGTTTTTACGGGTTAATTTTTTTTGTTTGTCCGCTGTTCAACCGTCGGGTCACGAACTCTCTCCCTCTCGCCCGCTCTCTCAAAAAACAAACCCCCCTCCCCCAAACTGGCATTGCACTGTTTTGTTGCGTTTCTCACTTGTGCTTTTTTTAGTTTTTTCTTGAATAACGGCCACTGACGGAGCAAGCGTCTCTAAGCAAATCAATAGCGGCATGAAAACGCTTAAATTATCGCCAGGGCACTTCAAAGAGAAATGTTTATTTGTGTATGTCTTGAGCACATTGAAGAACGGGACTGAGACCATCGTCCTAACTTTAAACCTGCGAACCGTTTTTAATTATAACCGTAGACACAAATCCGATACAGAGCTATTGGAACATGTCACTCACTTGTCAAAGCGTTGAGAGAGAGGAAAAAAAACTATCATGGCTCTAGCACCAAACGCCAGTCCTATATATGCGTACGCGCAATATATTTAAATGTAAATTTAGCGTTTGTTTTTACGCGAGACTTATTGCCCGTCAAATATTACGGAGTCGAAATACAAAAACAGCGTGTCGCCTCAGCTACGTAACGTCTCGGAAGACGAGGGCTAAAGGAACATAAGCCACTCTCCGTTAAATATTCATGCCTCCGCTCGGCGTTCACGTGCAGCCTAAATTTGACGCGGAATTTTTGCACCTCTTTTTTTTGGTTCACGACTCGGGGGGGGAGGGAGTAGGAGGAGTGGGGGGGAATTGGATTTTTCGAATTGGCAAAATGAAACAAATGGGCTTCCTCGGTGAACAATGTAATGATTGTGTCAAAAGTTACCGGAGTAGTTTAATTCCATTTAGACTCATTAGCTTGGTCTGTTCGGGGAAGTTAAGAATCATTCTGCAATAAGCCGGATTTATCAAACAGACGCAGACGCGCGCGCACACACACAAAGATCACCCATTTAGCCTTAAAGTCGGTTGGGGCAAGTGCTGTGAGCGAGAACCTCTTAAGGACAGCACGGCTCACGAAGGGGGCGCTGTGTCCAACAGAGCACCACACCCGACCCCCTTTAACCTCCAAGTGCTGATGTTTACACATTGCATCAGCTCTGGTACGGTTGAGTCGACCTAGGGGAGACCCAGGAGCGGTTTACTTGACATCTGTGAAAAAAGAACTTTAAAGCTCATCGGCTTCCTCCAGTGTAAATAAATATATTGATTCCGAGTTTAAACATCATGCGCCACTGATGTGAGCCGTGGTTCAGGAATCAAACTCAGGCCGACGGGCTCGCAGGGCTGCGTGCCGACCGTAGCCCCACACCGCTGCTCCCCATAACGTACGTGTAATTATTATACTGATAGGAACCTCCTGGTTCCACCAGCCCACAGGGGATTATTGTGTCCGTCTGTCCGTCGTGCATCCAAAAATGGGAAAGGTGGGGCTGGGTGGGGAGGGGTGGGTGGGAGGGGTTGGGGAGGAGCTGGTCACCTCGTGGTGACCTTATAAAACTCAACGTTTAACCTACTCACGCCGGCTTGTGCCCGCCCTCACAGTCGGGCATATTTGCGGAATACACGACGCCGCCGTTGACCCTGGCCATTGACCGAGCAACCCAACGTTCCTACCAGCTCCCTCTGCAGGAATGTGTTTGACTGTTTTTACTTCTGCCAACTCTCGCTCATCTGCGGGGAGGATTATCCAGCTCGCGGATCAACTAACGCTCATTTGCGCCCCTTTGGCGGGCGTCGTTTGTTCTATTTAGTGGCCGCTCCTCGCTCGTCGAGGGCCGGCGACTCGGAGCTCGAGTCAACCGCCGTGGTGTCGGCAAGCGAACCAAAGCGGTCTCCAAGCCGCGCAGCCCCGCGTCTTCAAACCCCGTCTGTGCGTGCTGTGTACACACGCTGAACCTCTTTCGCACCGTACGTAGCCAACAGCGCCAAATCGGAGGTGCAGGGGGGGGGGGGGGCAGGACAACAAGCTAAACATTTATCCTTTCTGGCAATGTTGCCAATATTTCCAGGAAGGCTAAAACCTATTGTTATTTTTCATCATTTTCAATATCGCCAGAAAGGTTAAAACCTATTCTCGTTCTTCATCATTTTTGATAATGGGAAAAAGGTCACATTGATACAAATTTCAATGAAGGTATAACAATAAACAGACATTCATAGCGTAGTTTTCTGCAGGCTTTGCAATATCCGAGTTGTGTCTGGGTCACTCCCTCCGCCCTTATTGCCCGAGAAAATCGAAAATTGATTGGAGCAGCAACGAGAGGAAAATCAGGTTTAAGTTCAAACGCGAGTGTACACAGAAGTGACAATCGCCCTCCTAACAAGCCGCCGCTTGTAAGGGCAGCAGCATTGATTAGCTCGCGCGGCCACGCCACAATGGTTACGCTTGCAGGGTGGCCGGACTGGGGATGCAATTGAGAAGAATCCATGCGTCATGACGATGATGACCATAATGATAATGACGATGACGATTATGGTGGTTATCCATGCCCCGATTGATCCGATCGGCGCGATGGCAGCGTGCTCCACTCGGCCACCGAAGCCGACGCCGACCGATGCCGCAGAAGCTTCAAAGACTGACCACGAAATCAGTATCGTTTATTTATATATTTAGTTATTTGTACGGGGTTGATGTTCCTAGGGTCAAAGGGCAAACACTGGTCGATAATCCTTTAAAGCCAGAGCAGATATTTTACTGGCTGGAGGGGGGGGGGGGGGGGGGGGTTCGGCTGTTGTCCTGACTTAAATCATTTAGGGGTGCCCCTGCCAGATACGGGGATGGGAGTGGGCGAGGTGGGCTAGTGGTGTCACGTGATTGATATGGACCGCGGTGCAAGGAATTAATTAAAGGGCCCCCCTGTCCAATGTCTCTGCTTATTCGTCGGCCACATCCTGGGCCCCTACAGCGGCCCACGGGGCCCCTGTGTGCAGTTGCACCGCCTGTACACTCGATCGATACGCCACTGCCGAAGCGATTCCTCTCCCGCCGTCCCAGAATCTCCTTTACTCTCTTTCTTCATACATCGGACATCAATTAATGCGTTATTTACTTAATATTTCGTGACTTGCTTACCCTTTTCTCAATGTCTGCACTCCTGTTGTTTGGTTTTGTTGTCGCATCGCTTGGCTTGTGTCACTCGCTGAGCCGCCCATGACTAGACATTTGTCGGAAAAAAAGAGCTTTACAGCTCACCGGATTCCTCCTGCAGCCTAAATACACATTCTGATTCTCTCCCGTGTCCATCCTCCCGTCTCTGCAACCCCACGCGCTGCCTGCCTCTCCGCGCGCGCCCACGCACGGCGTTGCGGCACGGGTCGTTGCCATGGGTCACCCCCATCACCCCCATCATCCCCTCCCGACACCCCCAGCTCTTGCGCATCGCACAGTGATGCAGCCGCTGTCAGGGAGAGGAGAGCCGTCGCCCGGCCAGAGGAGATGGGGGTGTGGGAGGGTGTGGGGGGGGGCAGAGGACATCAGCGACATCGCCATCAGCCCAGCCGGAATAATCTGCCCGCCGATTTGACGTCGGGATTGACGCCGGGGAACCAAAATGCGTGACGGATCATCGCTGGGATCAGCTTACCTGGGAAATAAAAAGCCCAGTTGCACCCTCCCCTCTCCCGGCCCCCGTGGTGACGCCACGGGGGCCACTCTCCGTGTGACCCGCACGGACGGAGGCGTGTAGAGCACTGCCCTGTCCACTCGCCGTCAGTGGCACGGCGACCGCTAATGGGTGATGGTGCAGGTGGTGTAGCTGAACCACGTGCAACACCTCGGAGAGAGCGAGGAAGAGACAGGGTCCCCCCCGCCCCCACTACCACCCACCCTCACCCCCCCCCCCTGGCCCGCACCACGAGCGATTCGATGAATCGTCGCACCAAGTCGATTCCAGCATTAATTATTTTTTTATCACCCCCCCCCCTCCCCGCCCATCTCGTTTGTACGGCAGTACAAGCTCCATCAACCTAAATATCCAACGAGCACATCATTTGCATATTGTTACGACCATCTGCCAATCCCCTGCCGCGTTACAGGTGACCCAACTCTGCTGTGTCAGTCATGCGAGTTTTTTTTATTATTTTGGAGGGGTTGGGGGGCATACTTCACCATTCCGTGTCGAGTTCATATAGTCTCTACAGTCTGCTCATCGTCCACGTGATGCGCCGTTGGGAGTCGAACTCAGGTTTGCAAGAGCGAGAGAGAGAGAGAGAGAAAGTTAGCGTTGCGTCGTTCTCCCATCGCGTTCAACCCACAGCCATAAATAAGTCACGCGGGGTAATTACTCTTTATCCCGGGACGCGGCCGAAGACCCATTGAGGGGATCTTTGCCTCTCCGGCAAATCACCAAGACTCTTTGTGCCATTGTTGCCCTTCGCTATAATGGAGGGTGTCTCTGTCAGGGCCGACCACATCGCTGAGAGGCAGCGGCGTGCGTGCGCATCGTGCTTACTCCAAGCGAACGCGTGCGTTGTTCTGCCGGTTGGAGAAGGCTGAGAGCAGGGGGGCATAGAGAGTACACCGCAGTACCGTACAACTACCCTATTGCTATTGCAGCAGTGCCCTCTGTTGCCTACCACAGAGCCCGGTCTACGCAGCCTAGAACTACCGGGTTATGGATGGTGGTCACCATGGGTGGAGCTTTGGAGGGAGCGGAAAATGCCCCCCAAAACTAGAAGCCTTTTTTTATTTTGAGCAGTTGACAAAAACATTAAACGATTAATTATTTGAACGCGCGTCTCCTAATGTGAGAGACAAAGCGAACCTCTGACCCCCCCTCCCCCGCCAAAAAATATATATATAGAAGTCACGCTCCGCCTGTGGTGGTCACCCATCCAAGCACTAACCAGGCTCAAGGCTGCATAGCTTCTGGCATCGGACAAAGTCGGATGCTTTGGCAACACGCTTGGTTGGGGCCGTGTGCACGTGCTGTGTTTCCTCATTAAAATGCATAGCTACATTTAAAATGTACAGGACAGTCAGTGGCATAGCGATAGAGTGTGTAGGCAGTGCAGTTGCACCAGGGGTAGTGTGCCGAGCGGTGTGGCTGGCTGTAATCCGGCAAAACAGCAAGTGTGGACGCCATCTATTCCATGCGTGTGGGATAGAGTGTTGTCCCCTCTCACAAACGTGGGTTTTCTAAAATGAATCACGAAAAAAAATAAACATTCCTGTATATTTAATGACAACTTCGTATCTGTCGCCTCGCCTGGTATGTAGGAGGTCGTGGGCTCGATCCCGATACCGATTCTGACCCATGGTCGCGTGGATTTTTCTCCGGGTCCTCCGTTTTTTCCCCTCCGCATTTAGAATCAACATCACGCGTTCAGAGCATTTATTTGGCTGCAATACATTTCCACGTGATGATAAGCCACTTTGTTGAGCTTACATGTGTGATAGCCCGGTCGCTTCTGAAAAATATATATATGACTCAGTGGGCCTTACCTGATCAAATAAATAATTGTTTAGTTAAAATGTTAGTTTCATATGCATCCTATCAAACACCCCCCCCCCCCCCTCACTCCACGAACCCACGACGTCACTATCAATTGCACAAAGTTCCGAGTGCGTGGAGCGAAACGTCGGACGTCGCGCGGGGCATCGAGCGGCACGACCCGAAAAGTAAATCGCAGAGATACAACACCAACCCCCCCCCCCCCCCCCACGTAGTGGAATCACTGAAACGACACTTCCTGACCGAGCCCACCTCCCCAACCAGGGCAACATTAATCTTCATTTGAAGCTTTCGTGACTGCCGGAATCCATACTCTTTGGTTCTTTCGGTAAATATTCTTAGGTTTTTTTCGCTAAAGTCACGTAGGTAGAAAATTAAAATTAATAGAAGTAAAATAAAAATAAAATAAAAATCACGACGTTTCGGAGGCAGCACAAGCTTCCGTCTTCAGGTGGAACCGTCACAGCACGATTGCTGTATCAAATAAGATAAATTCCAAGAAAACAGTATTTGTATATATACTGGTTGAGGGTGGGAGGAGCCAAGGTAGGCCCTGAATATTATTATTTTTGTGAGGTTCGGTGCGGCTGAAGCACGCTGTTAGGAATGAGCCTTTGTTGTGTAAACTAGGTGCAGATGATGTAAATGTGCGTGTAAAGTCACGTAGGTAGAAAATTAGTGCCAAATTCCACGACAAAGCTTTGCGGTCCTCTACATGAATTTCCTATCTACGTGACTTCACCGAAATAACCAGAGTAGAGCGCAACATCCTCGCAAACGCACCGGATGCTGGGATTGTCCATCCCTAATCCAATTACACGGCTGCTTCGTGATCCGCGTGTTCCATTCTCGTGCCTAAATTACACCATTAAGCAATCTTAAATGACGCGCGATTAAGATCTCGCCGAGTAATCTCGATTAACAAAATCTGCACGAGGGTTCGTCCGTGAGAGCAAGAGTGTGTATATATATCTAAGGTTTTTGTTGTTGTATATTTGACTACAATCGTACCGTGGTTGAACGTGTCCGAGCTCACGGGATCTTGAGATCGGGCTTGGTTATTGCTGGAATGGATGGCCACCGGTGCATACTAAACTAAACGATTTTTTAAATTTATTTTACCAGGTTAAGGACCACTGAACTATGCAGCTCTTTCTTTTTTTTAGAAGAGACTTGGCCACGAATGATATCCCAACGAAGTGGCTGATCATGTGGACATTGCAAGCTGCCAAATACTCTAAACGCGTGTTTCTCAATGTGGAGGAAAAATCCACGCGACCATGGGGAGAGATACATGCAACCTTCAAATATACAGCAGGCGTCAGGGCCGGGACCGAACCCACGATCTCCTGCAGGTGTTATCGGTTTGGGGCTGTCAAGTGCCAGGACATGGCAGCATAGCAATGGTCGACAGATAGAATTGATCATCATCATCAATAATAAAATAATAATTTTCAATTTAGATTTAAAGCTTACTGTGTTTTCACATCTGATGATGATTGCTTGTGTTGCAGTCCAAACGTCGTGAGAATTTTATTGTTTTATATTTTTATTATTTTATTGTTTCCCTTCTACGTGACTTTACTGAAAGAACCAATAATATATAATAATAATTTTCAACTTGTAACGCACTGCACAGTATTTGCTCGCTCTCAATGGGAGAGGCAAAACAACCCAGAGGCGCGAGGAACCAAAGGCGAGCGGGGAAGGTCGCCAGCCGGGCGGTGAGCCAGTGCCAAATTCCACCTCAAAGCTTTGCGGTCCTCTACATGTTAAGGTGTCATCAGTCATTTGGGAGGTAACCAGAGCACCCGGAGACAACCCACGATGGGGGGGTCACTACTTTTTAGCATGCAGAGGGAACAGGCGAGGTTCACATTCGTTGTAGCGCCCCTTGTTGGCGAGCCAGGGACTGGCTCTTTGCTCGACGCCCACGGGAAGATAGTCTCACAACATTTGTGCGATCCGTCAACCCTCGCCTCCACAGTGCTGGATTATGGGGCCTGCACAGCCACCAACCACCCACCCACCTAATCGGCCTCTCTACGCAGACCAGGGACACGCCTTTTAATATATACACTGCCAATCAAACCGAATAATAATAATAACAATGGATTTTCCAAAGTGGAAAAAAGAATGCCACATTTACGGACGACGTTTAAGATGACGGGAAGCTGTGCAGTCACAGGTGGCCCAGGCTGACATCATCAACTCGCTGCACTTGAGAGGCTGGATCACGAGCAGCGGCTGAAACCACCGATTCGAACCAAAGATTAATAACGGCCATGACGGACAAAAGTCATGGCCATCATGAATCCCATGTGTGTGTCGGAGAGAAAAAGGGAGAAATACGCCCAGCCTCAGAACACCATACTTGAACGGTCTTCACTTGTTAGCACTAACCAGATCCAGTCAATTACAATACCGTCACCTCTGCTGGGAGCGCAGAGGCCCTCATTGAGAGCTCACGTTTGTTAATGTAGTCCATTACTTCATCAAGACCACACACTCCCCCGGCCAGTGATTTATTACACGAACAATGCTGATACAAAAGACAAAGAAAGACCCCCGTATAGCCTCAACAGACTGTTGGGGCAAGTGCTGTTAGCGAGCACCTATTAAGACCGGCACGGTACACGAGGGGGTGGGTATCCAGCAGCACGCCCGGCCACCTTTGTCTGAGTCGACCTAGGAAAGGCACAAGAACCGGTTCAGGTAATCGTAATTGGTGTTGGCCGTGAGCGGGAATCGAACTCGAATAACCGGGCTCGTAGCCCAGAGTGCTAACCGCTACACCACCGCTCTCCACACACACACGCACGAACGTTCACACATATTCACGTACACAACACGCACACACGCGTAACAGCGAGACGCAGGCAAAGAGAGGAGGAGAGAACGGAAGCCGCCGTACTCTGCGAGAAATACACCCGGGATGACACCGACCCTAATGAATGGAACGGCACTTCGGGGAGAGATGCATCGTGGGTTCAGATGATACTGGGTCTTTGGATGCCTCTTGGGAGTAACGCAATTACAGGGCTACTTGCGACACACCATTGCGACATGCTACCAGCATCGGGGATGTCAACGCAAGCGTGGCTTGTGAGTGTGCATGGTGTCAGGCGCAGCTATTATAAAAATTTGAAATATTTTTTCTTACTTTTGCAACTGCCTCTGTGTGTTGCTTATGTCCAGTGCTGCGGAATTTGTAGCGCACGTGGAGGGCGGGGTAATCGCATGCCAGCAGCAACCGGCGTTAATGATTTCCCCAAGGTCTGCGGTCCTATCGTTGGATCTGTGGTGTCAGTGTGAATGCGGTACATGCCGGTCATGTGCTCGGGAGAGTTTCACCGAGTCTCAAAATGTCTTCAGGAGGGTCCTCTGGACTGATGTTTCCAGACTGCGACCGATATTTATACAAGACTGAGTCGACCTAGGGGAGGCCCAGGACCGGTTCAAATGTCGCTTGCCACCTGACATTCGTCGTGTCCAGGGAATCCAACTCAGGTCATCGGATTCGTAGCACGGTTAGCGCTAATCGCTGCGCCACCATTCTCCCCACTAACAAACAACAAACACACAAGCATACACACTTACACTCATTGCTTTATGAACAGCTTTTTTTTCATAAAGGTTTTGGGGTTAGATCGCGTTATTTATAAATGTGTCGCAACCCTCCACCACTCGACACGGCCAATCAGTAAAGCCCGTGTCACGTTGACAAAACACCAATAAATCATCTCTTTTTTCTGTTTAGTTTGTTGTCCATCCCCCGCACTTCTGATTAGTACGGTTGGCTACGTACGGTGCGAAAGAAGCTCAACACACACACACGCGAATTCTAAATTACATTTATTCACCTTTAGTGACATTTATCTTCAGAAATTCAGAGGGCCTTGTAGTTGGGGCGCACGAACCACTCACGCTTGTCGCGTTCTACTCGAAAATGTGCCACGAAATCCGTCGACTGCACAGACCCCACTCTCTGTACGCGTCTAGTACGAGCCACTGATTAATGAGCGCAGCGCATCGCGTCCTCACCTCCACGGCACGTCCATCAATCACACCCGGCACGTTACGTAACATCCGACACATTTAGCCGGCGCTCATGGTGGCAGCAGCCCGCCTGAAATCCCTGGCGGCTCAACACTCGCCACAGTTTTCTTTTACCAGACTGATAATTGGATTAAATAAAAAAAAATGTGACTTACGTTTACATTTTGCGGCGTGGTTTTTTTTGTTGCGAAACCACGGGGACGTGAAATACAAGTTTTTCTCGCTCTAGGCGCATTCGCTTTGTGCCATTTGTGTTCAGGTACAGAACCCAAGACCGATTCAGTAACATTCGCCCCCACTGTTAGCCATGGCGGGGAGTCGAACTTACAGATTAATGTGATCGCAGCACAGCCGACTGACCACTGTTCCAACTCTCCCCCACCCCCCCAACCTTCCCCCACCACAAATAATTATCATTCATATTTTTTGAGTGAAATTAGTGTACGGTGAAAGTGAGGATGGGGAAACGTGTTACATTAGCGTAGGTGGAGCAATGGGTTCTCTCTCTCTCTCACACATACACACGTCTAATTGTAAACTCGCCTAAGAGGAGCGTGTCTGTTGCATCTGTTGCATCCACTCACGAACTCCCGCGTTCTTACCAAGTGGGCGTTTGTTAAGATCCAGTCCCCGCGTAGGAAAGGCGTGTTACGAGCGCTTTGAGATTCGAAGTGGGCCACTTTTGAGCGGGCTGCCCACTGATGTTAGGCCCCACGTAACATCATCATACCAATCATCGTCATCATACCCATTATCATCATCGCCATCATACCCATCACCAGATCCAGACTTTCACGGCACAACGCTATCAGTGGGGAGAGCAGCCACATCACACCCATCATCATAAAGCATACTAACGGTCATCATCATCATCATACCCATCACCATATCCTGACCCTCACGGCACAACTCCATGGGTTGTTTTTTCAAGTGAGTGTAAGAGCAGTTCTTGTGGGAAATGAGTTGTTGTAGCCACTGGGAATTCTGGCAGAGGAAAGGAAGCGATGGCGATGTGTGGTGACCTCAATAACGTCAACTTGATTGGCTCTCCGAACATTGCGGGGAGGGTGCACCCAGCACCCCCAACTCCACCGCCCCCCCCCCCAATATGACCACCACTGCAGAGGTGCAATCGTCAGCACCCTGGAGCTGCAACTCAGAGGTAGGCCGGTTCGATTCCATCTCCTGGCGCGGCAGTTGAAAAAATGGCACATTTATTCAATCCACCCACTCTCCCGCCCCCCCCTCCCCACACAGCACATCGCCTCTGGATACGTGGGTACAACACCACAGCCGGTCAATCAGCAGGCCACGTGTGATGCGATAAAGCGTAGGTAACTGACGTAACCTCCAAGACGTCCGGTCAGCGTGGCAGGGTTAGCGAGCTGCGCTATGAACCTGGCGACCCGGGCTCGATTCCCGCTCACGGTCAACACCAGCGATGATGATCTTAACCGGTCCTGGGCCTCCCCCTAGGTCGACTCGGCATCAAATGAATACCTGGTGCGATGCGTAAAACATTCGCCACGGGGGATACAAAGGCGGCCAGGCGTGGTGCTGGCCACAAAACCCTCCGCTAATGTGGCTATCTCGGGCTCCCTCCAGTGGAAGCCCTTGAGCGAAGCAATTGAAGGGCTGCGCCATAGCTCATTTGGTATGTATCTACGTGCGCCTGTACCTCCCAAAACTCGCGTCCTCACCTTGGCCGCCACGGACGAGTTTGGCTTCTCGAGGAGGTCCCAGAGCCTCTTGCGCTTTTCCGCGCAGCACGCGCCGTCAAACACCTCGGCATCCATCTCGCGCGCCGTGTCCGCCTCGCGCCGCAGCTCCTCGTTCATCTGCTCCTTCTTCTGGTGGTACCGCGCCTGGCAGCACGACTCCAGGTAGATCTCGTCCACGCCCCAGTAGTCGAGCTCCTGGCTGAAGGAGAGGGCGCACATCTCCTCCATCATGTGCAGCTTGCCCGTGCGGTAGAAGTTGAGGATGGACGTGAACGCGCCCGGGTGACGGTCGAAGAAGTACTCGTTCTCCCCGGGGCTGTGATCGTCGCAGAGGGCCGCCGCCTCTCCATCGACGCTTGCGTCCCTCAGCTTCCCGAGCCTGGTCCGCGGAAGTCTCTCCAGGGTCCGCCACAGCACCTCGTGGCACACGCCGCCCACGTTGAGGCGCACGCGGCGACTCAGCGGCTCTCGTGCGGCAGAGGGGGCCTCTTCTGCCGGTGATCTCGTAGCGTCTTCTCCACCACCTCCTCCTCCTTCTCCGGTGGGAGCGTTCACCGTGTCCGGGTGACTCCCGTCAAGCCCCTCCGGGAGGGGCTGCTTGGGAGGAGACCCACCGAGGGATGTGGTGGAGCCACGGGTTTCCATTCTGGTGTTTGTGATGATGACACCTTCTCCTCTCCTGCTCCTGGTGCCTCGTGTCCTCCTTCCTGTATTCCCTCTGCGCTCCTCTCCCTCCCTCCCCTCCTGTTCCCTGTGTTCCTGCTCTCTTTGATCTTCCTTCCTTTTGCTACCTCTTGGCTTCCTCCTCCTCTCTCCTCCTCCCCTACATCAAGTCCCTCGTGAGCAAGATCTAAGAGGTCAATGAAACACAGCGAGGGTCATTCGCGGACGCGATTTGCTTGGACGCACACGCGGCCGCAGGTGCCCAATTCATCGTTTGATGATTCAAACAACAATTGACGACTGCTTCATCGACAAAGGCGAGACAGCAGTTGTGATAATAATTTCGTGGACACGAGGAAGAACGCTGTACTGCACGTGTGCATTTTACGCATTGAATCCCCTCATTAAAATGCCGAGCCACATCTTACGGGTGCCACACACACACAAAGACAAAGACCCCCCGTACAGCCTTTAACAGACTGCTAGTGCAAGTGCTGTTAGCGAGTAGCAGCCTATGAAGGCCAGAATGGCACTCGAGTTGCGTGAGGGGTGGCCAGCACCACGCCCGGCCGCCTTTGTATCCCTCGTGGCGAATATTTTACGCATCGCACCAGGTACTCATTTGAGGCTGAGTCGACCTAGGGGAGGCCCAGGACCGGTTCAGATAATCATCGCTGGTGTTGACCGTGAGCAGGAATCGAACCCGGGTCGTCAGGTTCTTAGCGCAGCGCGCTAACCGCTACACCACCGCTCCCCACTTGTGGACTCCACACAGACGCGCGCGTGCAAACTCGCCGGCCTCTTCAACGCAAACGGCAAAAGCTCATTCGCAGTCTCACGCGTGCTCTTCTCGGGCTGCAGTTTACAATCTTCACACTCCCCCTATGCGGCATCCCTGGTCTCTACGCGACACACGACTCTCTGTGTGTGTGTGTGTCTTGGTGTTTGTGTGTTACTCGCTAACAGCACTTGCCCCAACAGCCTGTTAGAGGCTATACGGGGGATCTTGTGTGTATACAGTATATATATCCCGGCCTTAATCAACACTCGCTAACAACACTTGCCCTAACAGCATGCCTAGGCTCCACGCGAGATGTTTGTCTCCGTGTATCAAACTGTGTGCATCTCTGTGCGAGTGTTATAATATATGCACGTACGCGCCTGTGTTATCTGTGCTGTCGGTCGTGTGCATCTATGTGTGCGTACGCTTGGCCGCGTGTGTAATCACGGTAAGTATATGCGAGAGCAGGCGTGCGTGAGCCGTGCTCTGCCAGCGAGCCTTTGACACTTCACGTAGCCTCAAGGTGCACCTAGCCTGGCACGAGCGCCGCGATGACGTGACCGCCACTTAGTGGCGAACGGCGGTTGTTGACGCGTCCTTATCAGTATGTGCTGTGTGCGTGTACATCGGTCTGTCTCCCTGTGTCTGTGCACACACACACGTGTACGTGTGCGTACACGTGTGCGTGCGTACACGTGTGCGTGCGTACACGTGTGCGTGCGTACACGTGTGCGTGCGTGCATGCCTGCAGTCGTTTCCTACCAGCTCATACCCACATGCATGGATCGTGTTCCTTGTGCGTGGGTCTACGTTTTGCTGTGGAGTGTGAGTGTGTGTTCGCCATGCACGTGTGTACGTCTCTGTGCGCACGTGTGCGTAACGCACGTACGTGGGTTGACGCGCGAGTGTCGCCGTGCGCATACACGCGTGGAAGTGGTTCACTCGAACATATTATTCAGAGCAGTCCATCAGACTAAACGAGACATCTGTGTGTGTGTGTCTTCCATTGTTGACACGTGTACTGTACGTGTGCAGAGGTCTCTCTCTTTCTCTCTTTGTGCGTATGATACTGGGCAGGGAGCGTGTATTTACTTCATGTGTATATGTTCGTGTCTTTGATGTGTTTGTGTGTTCGTGTCCGTGTGTCCGCGCGCCCCCCTCCGTGTGCAACTCAATGACGTTTTTTGTATCCAAACGAGATCCGGACATCTCCTAGGTCGACTCAGCCTGAAACGAGTGCGAAAGTAGTCACCCGCTGGGGAGAGACAAAGGCGGCCGTGCATGCACGCGTACGTGGTGCGAACCACACCGCCCGATTGTGCTCCGTCCCGTTCCTGAATAGATGCTCACTAACAACCCCGACCCCGACACTTCATAAGGACACGCACAGCTGAGTCTCATAGCCAGCATGCACCGGGACACACATGGCACGATCCCAGTAATAGGAACTCATGGAAACCGAGTAGAACTCAATTTTTCGTCTCTCTATCTCTGTTTTAACGTCCACCAGCCAATCCAGTGGACCCTGTTTATATGCGAGCAAATTGTGGACACGTTTTGACCTTCAGGGGTCACATCGACATTACCAGCCTGATGAAACACATGCAGCTACGTTGCCAGATGTTACTGTTAAGAACACTCCATCGACAAGACTGAGTCCTATTCAACACGCAAAGCAATATATATTTTTAAAGCAACTACATTTATCATGCGAGGCTGTGGAGCATAACTGATGATGACAAATACGTTAGACCTCCGTCTACACACGCATGTTTTAGTTCCATCAGCCTATTATTGGCTTCGCGAGATCAGCGCTGTAGTATCAAGCAGCGGTCTGTTGAATTCTCGACCGGGATTCGATATCGAGCAGTCTCATCGGCGGAGTCGGGGGCTTTGTGAAACCAAATCCAGCACCGGCGAATTGCCGCGAACATTTACGAAAAGTTTCAAGCGGGATGCGCACATTCGGAGTTTTGACAAATCGACGATATCGATGGACTCGGCACCCACCTTGCTTCGATCACACGGCACGCATCGCCGAGTGAATCGCACGCGATCATAATTGTCGTCGGTGGTTGCTGCTGTTGCTGGATTGTTGACGATGTCGCAGATGTCGTCGTCGTCGTTGTTGTTTTACGATTAGCGCGGTGTTCTCACGCCGGATCTATGGGACGCGGAGACGAGGGAGCCTCGCTCGGCTTGCCGCTGGTGGAGGCGCTGCTGTGTCGTGAGCGCTCGCGTCCTACTGAGAGTCGCGCCCGCCCTCGACGATTTGCTGCCCGGGCACCCGAAGAGAGACCACCTTACGACAGCCGGGACCCACCTCCGAGCCGCCGACGACGATGAACTCAAACGATGCCCTGCTGTAATGATGATGTTGATGATAAAGAAGTTGAATTAAACACTGCCGCTGCTGCTGATATTGGTGATGATGAACTCATACGATGCTGATATGGTGATGATTGTAAAGAAGTTGAATAAAAAAAAACTGGTGCGGATGATTGTGATGATAGTAGCGACTTAAGTAACGCTATTGATGATAATGCTGCAGCTGATGATGTTGATGATGGTTAACTCAATTGATGCTGCGAATGTAGAACTCTAAATTGATGCTGCCACTGCTGATGATGAACTCCATTTAAAGCTCAAATAAAATGATACTGCTAATGCTGCTGATCGTTTCACCGATAATGTTGCCGCTGTTGATAACGCTTCTGCAGCAGCAGCAGCTGTTGCTGATTAAGATCCTGACGAAGACGACAATGCTGATTACAAATAATAATTTAGCCGCACGTGCTATTCATTAGAATGCCGCTCGCGATGCCAGCTTGGCTCGCCCGGCCGCCCACCCACCCACCCACGCCTTTCAGTCTCTATCCACTGCTGGCCCCAGGTCCCTCCAGCCGCCGATGAATAACGCTCTTGCAGACACCGCCGCTGTCCATGGTGCTAGAACGCGAGAGACGACACCGCGCGCCGCGCCGTCTGTTCGCCGTGACACCGACTGATGTGGAAACTCCGCTTCGCTAAGACGCAGCGCCCGCAGCTGGCGACAGAGGGGAGCTGGCGTGGGGAGAGCGAGTGGGGGGGAGAGCGCACCCGAACGAGAGAGAGAGAGAATGAGGAGGGTTGGAGGAGAGGGGAGGGCAGAAGCACGGTGATGATGGGATGGGGTGGTAGCATGATGGTGTCTGTGTGTGAGACAGAATGTGTCTGTGTGTGTGAGTGTGTGCGTGCGTGGGGAGCGGCAGTATAGCGGGCAGCGCGCTTAACTATACGAACCCGGCATCCCGGGTTCGATTCCCGACATATGGAGTCTTTGTTGTGACAAAGGGAGGAAATTGGGGAATGGGCTTATGTGTAAGTGTGATGATGGGGTAATGGAACGATAAGTCGCCTTTAATTGCTGTATATTATTGGCTCCTGGTTAAATAAAGGATACGCATTACGGGGTAATGGGATAATGTGTGCGTGTGCACGCAGGTGCCTGTTTGTGTCTACATCCATTCTCGTCGTGTTTGTTTTGCGCTCTGTATGCACACACAGTCAAAGATCTCCCGTATAGCCTGCATAGGCTGTTGGGACAAGTGCAGTTAGCGAGCTTCTATTATTGCCTTCACGGGTGGGTTGCGTGTCCAGCACCACGCCGGGCCGCCTTTGTCTCTCTAGTGCTGATCGCTTACACAGCGCACCAGGTACTCGTGCAAGACTGATAATGTTAATGCGATACTGCGTTGGCAGTAATTCATTACCACAGGTCACGTACAGAAGAAATGTGTCGCCTCCAGGCTCTGGAGACCACCTGGAGAAGATTCCAGGCACGTGTTGACAATGATGGCGAACTCTTTGACTTTTGAAAGCTATTAACATTTCCATGAAAAAAGATAGTCCCATGTAAGTGTTCACATTATTATTTTTAAAGCACCCTGCATATTATCGGGGATATCATCTCTCCGCTTAGGGCCATCACCCGGAAAGCTGTCTGCTTAATATGTTTTACTATGAGGGCAGTATTGTTGACGAATATAAACCCGAGTCGAACTCGGGGAAGCGCAATATCGGTTCAGATCTCACTCGCCACTGATGCTACCCTTGGCCGACAATCGATTTCAGATGCCGCCAGGTTCATAGCGCTAACCATTGCACCACCGCTCCTCCCCGTGCGCGCGCGCGCACACACACGTACACGCATGCGCAGGTGTGGATCGTGCCGTAAATGAATACTGTAGAGGGATGCGTGACAGCGTACGTCTCTATACGCAAGACCTCTGCCGATAATGAAGGTTTTTTGGGGGGTTAGATCATGTAAATATGTGTCGTTAAACCCGCTACCATCCGACACAGCCAGTTAGCAAAGTTCGTCACGTAAACAAAACATGGCAGTTCGTTGCTAGTTCAGCACACCGGTGCGTTGTGTCGGAGAGTAAATCCACAAGAGTTACACATCGAGTACGACGTTTCGCTGGTAATGACAACCAGCTTCATCAGGCGACAGCCATATCTGTGGAGACTTCCTCCTGCGTTCGTCTTAAATCGAGGGGGTACCTGTGATGTCACTGTGAAACAAGAGCTACCTAATTTTTTTTTTTACAGAAACGTGCCATTGCCTTGTCTCCCGTAACGTGGCCTGTATCATTCGAGGGGGTTTCCCCAGGCAAAGAAAACCCAACCATATCCCCAACAAACTGGATAACCCGCAGAATTTGATTGCCCAGAAGGTAGCAGCTGGCTGTTTTTGAGAGCAGTCGATGGAGTAAAGTGAATTACTCCGTTCGCTATGCGGCCATCTGTGGGGAGATGATGCAATAAAAAAAATTGGATTATAAAATGCATGGGTTGTGTTGAAAAAAAAATAGCATACAAAATATCAACAACAGCAGTCATGGTCAATCCACTGCTGGATGAAGGCCTCCCCTAAAGCCGCCACTCTCTTTATCTCTCTCTTGCAATCTTGCGATGTAATGAAAATAAGAATCGACCGAGCAACTGCACACGAGATCATTGCTTCGCTCCGAAACAAAAAATTTGTGGAACATCAACTTTTTTTATTATTATAAACAAAACACCCCTCGATTCGTTCTTACTATCCGGTGATGCTGCATTGGCAATGTGTACGAGCAACAAACACACAATCAACTCAACACGTTCACCAATAACACTGTGGCCTGAAAAGGAAAACATATATGGGCGACGTTTCGGGCAATGGCCCTCTTCTTCGTAGCACGCAAAATATTGAGCCGTGGTTTGGTTCTCTGCGTCTCAGGAATGGATACTGAATCCCGACAATGATAACAATACTCGTGGCATCTCACCCCACTAACTTAAAAAGTGACTATGTGATTTGGTTCTCTGCGTCTCAGGAATGGATACTGAATCCCGACAATGATAACAATACTCGTGGCATCTCACCCCACTAACTTAAAAAGTGACTATGTGATTTGGTTCTCTGCGTCTCAGGAATGGATACTGAATCCCGACAATGATAACAATACTCGTGGCATCTCACCCCACTAACTTAAAAAGTGACTATGTGATTTGGTTCTCTGCGTCTCAGGAATGGATACTGAATCCCGACAATGATAACAATACTCGTGGCATCTCACCCCACTAACTTAAAAAGTGACTAAGTGATTTGGTTCTCTGCGTCTCAGGAATGGATACTGAATCCCGACAATGATAACAATACTCGTAGCATCTCACCCCACTAACTTAAAAAGTGACTATGTGATTTGGTTCTCTGCGTCTCAGGAATGGATACTGAATCCCGACAATGATAACAATACTCGTGGCATCTCACCCCACTAACTTAAAAAGTGACTAAGTGATTGACAGCGTGGAGTAAATGAAGCACGCGACCAAGTGATCGGGCCCATATCACCCGTCCGCTCTTCTCTCTCTCTCTCTCTCAATGAATCGATCGTATTGGATGTTGCCACAAATTCACCGCGTGGCCCTCTCTTGCGCCATTGGCAATGTTTCGGTGGTTTTTCTACAAAGTGCCGTGTATGTAGCAGTGAAGCCGATACACTTCCCGCTCAGAGCTGCAATTTATCCACGTTAATTACGGTACCAAATTTAAATGTGATGCATTTTTTGGGGGGGAGGGGGGGAAGGGTCAAGCTATTGGTGACCGACCCATCAACGCACTACACTTGAGAGAACTGTAGCGACAGAATTGAATTCCGCTTATCGCATTTGCTTTTACCCACAATGCACCACGGCACCGCATCACGAGTTTGTGCGGTCTTTGTGTTTTGCATCGAACCGGGGCCCACATTTTAAACCCAGTGCTCTTGCCAATAGCTTCGCGTTAATTTAGCAGCATTTGATTAACCAGCCTGGCTCAGCTGACGAGTCCCCAGAAGGTCGAAACTGGCACAGACTTTGCTTGATTCTAGATTTGAAGTTGTTGTGACTGCAAGGATTCATACTCTTTGTTTTTTTCGGTAAAGTCACGTAGGTAAAACATTAAAATAAATATCAATCACGACGTTTCGGAGGCAACACAAGCTTCCGTCTTCAGGTGGATCTTGTGTTTGTATAGAATTTTGGAAATCTTTTTGGTCACGCCTGCTATGTATGGCAACGTAATGATCACTTGAGAGAGTATTTTTACTGTGACGGTTCCACCTGAAGACGGAAGCTTGTGTTGCCTCCGAAACGTCGTGAATTAATCTATTTAAATTTTCCTTTTTACCTACCTGACTTTACCGAAAAAACCAACGAGTATGAAGACTTTGCTTGCTTAAACCAACGCTACTCGGTAATGTTGATATTTGAAGCCACGAGGCTGCCTGACTACATTCTGCACGTGGGCAGCTGCATTGGAGTTCTGCTTATATTCGGTTTATAAGCACAGACGGCTGTATGGATTTTAAACTCGGGAGGAACTCGGTTCAGCATTCTGATCACTGAGCCACCCGGCCATGTGTAGAATTCGCGTGATACGAATATCAATGCTGGTAAACATTGGGCTGGAAGGCCAACAGGCTGATGAACAAAAACGAATTAAGTGAAATTTTAGGTAGACAGACATTATTTTTTGTGAGTTCCTACTTTGTTACATTATGTAACTGTTTACGTTGTTGCTGCTGCGGACAAAAAGAAAACAAAAAAACATTTGACATTTGAAGCTTCATCCGGTGGCTCACAGCAAGGTTATGCAAGGTTCTGGCTGCTGTCCAGAAACAAGCACTGAGATGAAAATGATTGAGCGAAAACGACTTTATTTACAAGCACACCGTTTGCTCAGGGTCAGAGTTGTAATACCGAATACGACAGTTGTACAATCACTGGCCGCCCAACGCTGCTTTGGCTCGGGCCACCAATCACAAAGCATTTCATCTCGGATCTCTCTTCGCCTACGATTATACGGTAATTAATTGATCGATGTCATTTATTTAATAACTAGAAAGCCCATTGAGATGCAATGGCCGTGCGCTGCGGATACGTGGGATGTTCAAAGTGGTTTAGTTCTCACATCGATCATCAATCTCAGGATCGTGAGTCACGGTCTCTCTACAGCTGAATGAAGTCGTATCTATTCTATCGCTATCCCCCATAGTCCTGTACTGTCCCAATCTATCTCCTGCTGATCCGATTGCTCCATCTCTGCGGTGGTTGTCCTCAGGTATGTGCTCTCTTCCTCTGGCTGCCAATCTGCCATTCGTCTTGTCCATCGGCAATCAAACCTTCTCGTGAATTCCCCTGCCCACGCCCACTCGATATTATTATAACTTTTTTTATTGACGCGGATCTCGAGAATGTAAGTCACTGAATAAAGAAGGAAAATGCATGCTCCTTCACCTTCTCTCTCCGAAAAAAAATATGAAAGCAGAATTTGTTTTAACACATCCCATCAGCCACAACGTTTTCTGGAAATTCATTCTTACAGGAGCAGTTTCGGCATTCAATATCTCATCAGCAGTCAGGCTTGCATAACATCACCTGTATTGTTTTAAGCAAGTATGCGGAACGACAAACACCTCTAAATAGATCAATGAGCAGCATGACGATGATCAAAGAGATTCCCTTAATCACTTGGGTCCCGTCTGATTATAAAGGTCACATCTCATTATAAAGGTCACACGTCTTCAATAGCCACATGCAGATGGCAACGTCATCACTTCGACCCTTTTAACGGAAGAACACCAGAGCGAGAGGCTGCATGTTGGGCTCGGTAAGGCACTGGAGAGTGAATTACTCCTGAGTGCAATCATATGTGGATTCATATTAGTTCAGGTAAACAATAAAAACACGTAACAGGTCGGTGGCTGGCACACCTCGACAATAGAATTTAACTTCTGAGCAGATTAAAATACGCAGGCATTGAGACTGCTTCGGCGCACTTAAATGAAAAAATTTGATGCCCAGGACAGATACCATTGCACACCCCCCCCCCCCCGTACCCTGAAAGCCTTTTAATCTCAAACTTTCCCATTGTTATCAGCCAACTCAGGACACAGTCTACATTTGTATTTCACAAAATAACAGCCGTTTGCGTGTATTTTTTGGTTGTCATTCTCTAATGCAAGGCCACGTATAAAATGACATTGACACCATCTTACATCGGCGTCCTGTAACTGTTTTCGGCCCAGGAAATGGCCTTGTCAGCCCGAGGCAACTCCACTGCAAATTTCAAAACGGTCTTGGAATGTTTCACAATCGGAACATTTCACGAGGACATCGCTATTGCTCAGCTGTGGTTCACACAACGACCAACGGCCATCGATTAGACTCGCGCCATATCGTGACAGGGAGAAGCGATCCACACAGGCAATTGGCACCGTCACCAATTGAATTGTGAAGCCATCATCAGGATTAGGCGCTTTCTCCACCCTCTGGAGGTGGCGGCGAGGTGGATAATTAAAGTTGCTTGATGCAATCTTAAAAAGGAATATGCTGCCAACCGTGAGGTGTGCGTGGCGGCGCACACCTGTGATTCCGTTCTTCGGAGATAAGGGTTAGTGGATAGCGTGCACATTTGTGACGCTCAAATCCTTTGGGCTGTCGGGGAAAGTGGCAATATAGAAGTTGAGGGTTCACAAACCAATCAATGCATGCTCGCTCTTTGGAGCGCTATCCCCTAAGAACGGAAGGGCTTTCTTTGGTTCCTTTACCTGCAGGCACATACAAAAGCCTTTTTTGAAATTGGCTAAACATTACAACGCAGGACCCTTCTAAAAAATACAGCCATGTGATTCACGTGTGGCTTTCCTCGGTGGGTGACGTTATTCAAAACCTTACTCCGTTGGCTGCCGTGAAAACCCGAGACTGGGGACAGGTGGGGGTTAAGTAATACGACAGCATTGATCGGAACGTTTCGGGAGGTAATGCAGCTTACAACTTGGAAAGAGCTTTGAAAGAAAGGGAACATCGGACCGAGCTTTGTATTTCGCGTCTATTGACCGAGACTCACGACGAAAACAACCACTCGACTCGAAGTGGCTTGGAAAAAAAAATCTTTTATTTTCTCCTCTCGCACACACAAAAAAGGATAGGCCAGGTTTTTTTTTTTACTGCTTTTAAAATATTACATCTCGTGAAAATGCTCAATTACTCATACAGTATACACAAATTTTTAGAATCAGTATAAGGCTGTGTTCCAAGTCTTACATCCTCAACGCTCCAACCGAAAAGAACAGCAGGGTCGCGCTTGCCCCCCTGCCGTTACCTCCAAATCAAAGTTTCCACACAATGCGGCTAGTGTGACGACACGCACATGCAATTCACGACGAGTGGTAAACACCAACAAGCCCGACCCCACCAAGGCCACCAAGGCCACAACACAGTCCACGCGTTCGTGTTGAGCAAGGTACACATCACAAGTGTTGAGATAGTTGTGATTGTACCCCTCCCCCTCACCGATTGCATGTGACCACCGTTGCGGGTTCAGTCGTTGTTCAGCCGTTGCCCGTCCCAAGATTCGCAATTTTGCACAAAGCGACGGGAATTTCACCGATCAAATGTAACCGATGGTCAGAAAAAAACCTCCCATACACTGCATACATGACCACAGAACACTGAAGCAGTGTACAGCGTAATGTACATAGACACATTTACTTAATGTACAACAAAAGTACACATCCATGGAGCTTTCAGGTGGGGAACATTGCAATCTTAAAAGGGCATTCAGACTATCGATTTTGGGGCCCATTTTTATAGTAACAATGTAGTTCTGGTCTTAACTGTAGCGCATAGGTCGATTGTGCCAAATCTACTTTGGATGTTACCTCTCCAGCATGGTGTCTTGTGGAAAATTGAAATGTGTTTCAAGTAGCTTTTATATGTGGGCATTAACATTTTATTGACCATGACAGCACATTCAAAATGTAGTATACCAACACGTGTATATTTAATGTTACAATACAGAGCAAATAATAAAATAATCCCTCCTCACTCACAGCACAAGAGATTTAAAGCAAGTCCAAATTCTTTAAATCACTTCAGACTGAACATTAAGAGAACAGGACTCACATTAACATTATATTCCACCAAGGACAGGAACATATATACAGTTCGCCTGTATCGCCATTTGCATTGCCTGCAACAATGTACATTTAATACACTGGCAATCGATGGAATAGTTATGTTTAGAAAATCAGTCGCAAAACTACCACTGTATACACTCTTTATTTAGACAAAATGCATGATTTGATTCCATTTATTGCACTGACAAAGTGTAGATATAAACATCTACAACAACAAAGAAACATGTTGGGCCACAGGGGGAGGTAAACCTATCCAATATTGATATCTAACACGGGCAACACTACCATAAAAAATAAACATCGTTTACAAGGGGACCAGATAAATAACAGTGCAGTCGTCCAAAAAAGAATCCCACAGATGCAAATGAGACACTGGACTGGCAAGGAAAGCTCCGATGCCTTTAACAGAAAGCTACATTCAAAATACACCTGCAGCCCAATTTGAGGTTTCACCAATAAAAAATAAATTGTACTTGTACTCGTTGTTTTTGTGTTTGTTTTTTGGGAGCGGGGAAGAATTGCCCTGCTCTTCCCCACCACCTCTAGTCTGCACCCGCCCCCCCCCACGCAAGTCAGTGAGAGCTTGTACCGCTGTCCCTCCGAGCAGCGCAGGATTAGTGTGTGGCGACACCGTCACACTCACGCAAATCAACGCTGGGGTCAGGCTTCCTCGCAATCACTCAGAATGTTCAAAGTGCTTTGGAGGTTCTGCTTTACTTGGTTCATATTCCGTTCTCTCTCGCTCTCTCTCGTTCCCCTCTTCCTCCTTCCACCTCGTTCATTTGTCAGTCGGTCCCCTTTGTCAGCAGCTGTCGTCTGCAATGGTGGAAACATGGTCAGTGATAAAATTGCTAAGGCAACTCAATGCGCCAGCGTGTACGACCATGGGTAAGATACACAAAAGTATATCTTTCCAAATGTAACTAAAATATTTTAGCCATCATCAACATCCATTACTTGAGATTGCACCTTGCACAAGTATCAAACAACTTCTGAAATCCATCAGACTATGGGCCTTCTGTAACAATGATTCAGCACACCAATGCAATGGTGTATTAAAATGTTTAGAGAATGTATGACCATAACCTCAAAGACTTGCAATCTTTGGAAATGACTAAAGTGCACAACCGAAAATGTCAAATGTACATTAAAGACATTATGGTTGGCCTTTCAATTTGTGAATAGAAATTCTTCTCATTCATGAAATTTCAAATATGTCGGACCTCATAATAAAGGTTTTTTGGGGTTAGATCGTACGAATATAAATGTGTTGTTAACCCAACACCACCCGACATAGCCAATTGTTAAGGTTTGTCCTGTAAATAAACGTGCCAATTAGTAACTACTTCAGCACACTGGTGTGTTGGAGAGTAAACCCACAAAATGTATCATTTGAGTACGACGTTTGGAACGTCGGTGCGTGTTTATAAAAGTGTTCTTTTTTGGGGCTACGTTTTCAGCTCAACCGCCAATCGTTGAAAATAAAAAAAAACTCAATATGCACGTGAAATATTTGTAAGACACATGGACGACGGCAGTGGTGGCGGTGGCACACAAGAGCAGATACACACCGTGATACCACCATTTCGTTTTCTTTGGGTTCTTGTCACACGTTCTGACGTAAAGTGCATTGTCTGGAGGCCGTTTCTGCGAAAAAAATAAGTGATCTAGACAAAGATTTTTTTTTCAGAGGCACGTTACCAAGCGATTTGCAAAACTCATTCATATAACATTACTCATCAGGAATTGGCCGATTAAGAAATCGCCTGCAATGTTCCATTCCTCGTCAAGATCGTGGAAAATAAGCAGGCTTCACAGACAAGTCAAATGTATTTAAGCCAGTGATAAAACCAAGAGACCACACGCAATGGTCTTGTTTGCAAGTGACCTGGGTGACCGGATGAGTGATCGCCATGCAGCAAACAGGTTTGTCATAGGTCTTGCAAGTTTACATGCGGGGCAGCAGAAGGCATAAAGCCAAAACCCCAATGACACGTACGGCGTGGGGGAAACCTCACCCAGCAGTGGACTGGTAGAAGGGCTGCACTTGTGCAATTTGACCTTCAGCAACGCCTCCGATCCACCACTGATAACGAATTAATAACACGTTTAAGGCACCTCGGCCATGATTTACGAAACCCATCTTTTGAGTACAACGTGTGCGCGCGAGCGAACTACAAATGCACAACACCTTCTCCTTGGAGCTGGACAGCATGCTGATGATGCTAAGGCAGACGGACTGAACGGAGAGCGCCGGGGACCAATCCTCTGTGAGGATGGACAGGCAGATGTGGCCGTTGCTGTACACGTGGGGATGCACGGGGATGTTCTCGCCGATGAAGACGACCTGCATCACGTGAGAACGAGTGTGCGCAGACGGCGGGGATAAAAAAATCAACATTTAGTCCTAAACGTTCGAGACAAGTGCTGTTAAAAGCTAGCATCAAGTATGGCCAAGCAAAGCACATGCAAAGGTGTCAACAGCATCACGCTTGGCCGCCTTTATCTCCCCAGTGCTGACGTCCACACACGCACTCAAGATACTTATTGTGACGTTATCTGTGGCTAGGAATCAAATCCAGGTCTCTCGGATCTTGGTGCAGCACATCAACTATTATGCTGCAGCTCTCGGACTCACGCAGACAAATATATTTCATTTCGTCTTAAAAGATCACTAAGGAAATTGCTGTTAGCGAGCGACTATTGAGTCTGGCGAGGCACACAAAAAACAAGTGGTGTAGCTTGCATGCACACGCAGACATCAATCTCCCCAGAGCTCAGCTCCCCATTTCACCAGGTAACCACTGAAGGACACGACAACCAAGAGGAAAGGCCCAGTGATGTTATCCACGACAGGGAATTGAACCCTTGTTTCCAGGATAATGAAGTGATAACCATTACACACTTCTGAAAATTACCAGGTGAAAACTTAACTCTAATTTTAATAAGTGCCATTTATATTCAATTGAAAAGTGTTTGGAAAAGTGATAGGTCAGATAAAAACGTATACATCACTCAAAAACGCATATCCTCTTCAAGACTGCTATTGTATTTATATATCTTTTATATCATGCAATGCATTGAGGATCCAATGCCCAAAAAGATTACCATACAGGTAAAGTTAATACAACGCATAATATCACATAATACCGACACGTTCTGACCGCAACAAAGCAGCAATTCTATTTAGATAGAAAACAGAAAGTTACGCCATTCATATAACACCAACATTGTGATTTTAATACGAGGAGTTACATCAACTTCTACTGAACGGGAACCCAGTATACCTGACCAGCACAAAGTGAGAAAAACATTTCTGCAATTAAATAACCGGTACCCTGAAAAGGAAGCCTGTAGCACCTCACCTGTGGTGAGTCAAATGGGTAGCGACTGCTGAATTTAAAGAGAAGTTGAAATTTCTCTCCTTCATACAGAGTGCCAGATGCTCCCTCCATGTCAACAATCCACCTGTAATGTAATGTACAATCACTCTCCCATTATCAGTCTGTGCTCAATAAACAACAATAAAAACAGGACACCGTGCAAAGACCGAATTACAGAGCATTAAGTTTGCAGTATGGATACGGAAACAAGGTATGTCACCGTCATCGTAATTTTATCGTTTATAATGCACTTAAATCTGTAAAAGGAGTCGGAGCATTAGAGAGAAATATTGTATAAGACTGATCTGCTATAATAAACGGTAGAACCACTGATAAACGTTCGAAATATAAAACAAATTAATCTATTTCATGTGTGCCACCTGAAGCCAACCAACGAGAACATAACGGAATGAAAACAGCAATGTGAACATACGTAGTTTAGATTTACAATGAAGCCCGTTAACTGTAACACAGTAATTAAGTTTTGGTTTAAAAAAAAGTCTGCACAAAGTCAACATCACGCTTTGCTGAATCAGACAGCTAAAACGTTTGTGACAGGTGATACAAATATTCACTCAGACTGGTTAATTGTTGTACACTTAAAATATTGAAAATTCATTGTAAAATACATTTAAAATAGTAAAAAAAAACATAGCATATTAAGTTCCAAGAGCACATTGAATAGTTGCCAGCTAATGTTAAGGCTATTAAATAAATAGAAGTTAAAGATAATTACAAAACGTGTTTGAACAAGCCATGAAGTGTAAGATATAGACAAAATGTTTGAAGAACTTAAATTCTAAACGAGAGTAAAGTAATATCGTCATCGGCATTCAGTGACTTTTCAGCTGGCGACAGCATGAAAAACGTAACTTTTATCAATGTTACTGGGAAACATGAAACTCTCGTTGCTATCTCAAATAACATGATTGGTTGTTATAGTTATCGCGGATCGCCAATACGCAAATTATTTGACACTGAACCAGGACTTTGTTGTTAAAATGTTTGCATTCCTACGTAGGAACATATTGACAAGGTTTTTTAAGCAGCGGTGGATATGACTGTGTAAATAAGGCCCATGTCTGGCAATCGTACACACAGGCGTGGCACTGTTATTGTGACACTGTCATCATAACATCTGGGTAATGATAATGGAGTTTCATGGTAATAAGAGTTGCTTTATTGATAATGATAACTAATCCACGTCAATTTAAAATCTGCTCATTAACAACCATTTTTAAATGTAATTCATATCAAGCTCCCACGATGTGATGTGCAGTCAGAAATATTATCCACAATTTCTCTGACCCCTCTATTTGTGTGCTATGAAGAAGAGCCATTGCCTTAAGCATATCATCTCCTTCTCCTTTCAAGGCGACATTAAGAGTTTAATGATAATGGGGTTCTGACATTTTAGCTGCTACAAATAAAACGATAGTTAAAATCCAAAATTTCAAACTGCACAATGGAAAATATAGGAAGTTGGGAGGGAATAATTAAGGCCACGTTATGACTTGTGGCCTCACGACTTAATAACCGAGTGCTCAAAATAAACGAAATTGTTAACTGTGCCCCTACAAGGAGTGCTTGGGATGTACGATCAGCTGGTGGGGGGGGGGGGGGCACAGTTCAGTCCAGTGAGATGGGCCCGGCGTGCCGTTCGTACTCACTGTGTCAGGGAGGACTGAATACTCTTCTCATCAACCTTCATTCCAGGGGGCGGATCTTTCTGGAGGGCCATCAGCTCTTTCTGTAACCTCTTCTGCAACAGCGAGAGTTGCGCACCACATGCTGTGCATAACTCAAACTTGATTTAAAACATCATGACCCCCCCCCCCCCGCTTAATAAACCAATGAAGAAGAAAACTTAATTTTCAAACAAACCATTCACAGATTCAAATCTGCAGGGCTAAGAGGCAGCCACAGAAATACGGTAAACCAACTGGGTTTCTAATACAGAAAGCATATTTTTACTGGTTCTCCTTTGTAGAAACGGTGTGTTTTCCTTGATAATTCACATTCTCTACCACGTAAAAAAATATAAGGAATTGGACAAACATCATAAACAAAGAACCTTGTGACTTGTCAGAATTTTTTCAGAGATATAAATGTCATTTTTATGTCTGTGTTGTCAAATATCAACTTCATTTTTACAGGACATTAAATTACACTGAGAAATATAGAAAAACACGTGGATCAAAGAACATATGCAGGTAAAGAAAAGTGGACTTAGACAGGGAACGTAGCTGGAAGGTATGATGTTGGCAGATTATCAACAATGAGTGGCAGCCAAGAAATTATACGTCGGGAGTACGACACCCAAGTATATGACGTGGTGAAATCTGCTCATGTGCAGGTGCTATCTGGATTATATCGTAGCAAGGCGACAGATGGCAGTGGCTTGGGGGAGGTGTGTTCAGCAGTGAATTTATAATGACTGATGATGAATCATTACTCAAATAAATGGTTCTCACTACCAAAAAGGAACATGGGGCAACAATTGGTTCTATTTGGGGCCCTTAGTCATATCTAGATTCCACTATGGTGGAGAGGGATTGTGTGGAAACTCGACATTATTATGACGGGGGGGGGAAGACTCCGCCTACCCATATGAGTGTTATTGTAAACATTTTAAACCGTTTCATAAAGTGATGTAATTACAGGCTACAATCTTGTTTGAGCATCGGGAAATGACATTGACACGAGGGTGTGGTTAGCGCACGCTTGCGTTGGTTGGACTCACGGAGAGATTTGTCAAAACTACCAAACTTGCTGGGGTTTTGAAGCGACTTAGATACCAGGGCAGTTAATGGGTTCTGGTAGCCTTTTGGCATTATCCACTCACATGCACCACTTCATTTACGTAGTCCAGTTTCCTTACACCATGTCTTAAGAACAATGCATTTCAGTGTATAGCGACACATTCTTGTACGAAAAAAATGGTGTATTTCCCTTTATCAAGCCACGATTGCATAGACTGTTCCCTGTCGACCATTGGTGTTTCACGGCACTATAGCACATTGCTCAGTATAGGATAACGCATCTCCGTAAATGTTATCGTGATGCCATTAAATAGCTCGCAACTATTTTTGTTGTATTAATATATTAACATCACGAGGTATGTTGATTATAGTACCACTGCGATTATAATAAACGTTATATTGTCACCACCAGTTGTACGAAATGGTGCTTGGAGTAATGATTTCATCGTCACTATTGAACGTCATTATTTTCAACATTGCGTGTTATATCACAACAGACGTTCAAGCAACTATCTACTTTTAACACTTACTAAAATTAACGACCTTACAATGATTAATACAACCACCGTTACCCAAACAAAGACGGTTCCAATGGGGCGTTACCATCGCTACGGGAACGGAACAAAAACACGCTGGTCCTTTAGTCCCACAACACCAGCAGCTGCGAACAACCACTACGGCAGTGACAGCGGCAACCACCATCAACACCAGTGAAGTCGAATGAAACCAAACAACAACAACAACCACCAAACAACAACAACCACCACTGCGGCCTAGTCCGCCCCCCTCCCCCGGGTGAGGCGCTGCTCGCCTGGTTTCACCGCCGACTCCGGCTCGCCGCGGCCGCGGCCACTGCGCCCCCCATTAAACTTCCGTCGCTTTTTGCGGCCCCGCCGTTCGAAGAGATGATCGAGCGAGGGGGCGAGTGCGCCACGCGTTGCAAGGGGGGCCAGCCGAGTCCGCGGCCACCAAGTTAAAGTGCCACTTCCCCTACCCAGCACCTCCACCACCAACCAGACGGAGCCGCAGCCGGTCTCACCTGCATGGACGCCATCTTCCCAAGCCGCGCTGCATTATGGGAGCGCGGGTCACGTGAGCGACGTTAGTCCCCCTTCCCGTTTCCTGACATACGTCACCGTCTCGCCACCCCCCCACCTACCACCCCCCCACCTACCACTCCCCCCCCCACCTACCACTCCCCCCCACCTACCACTCCCCCCCCACCTACCACTCCCCCCCCACCTACCACCCCCCCCACCTACCACCCCCCCACCTACCACTCCCCCCACCTACCACCCCCCCCACCTACCACCCCCCCCCACCTACCACCCCCCCCCACCTACCACCCCCCCCCACCTACCACCCCCCCCACCTACCACCCCCCCCCCACCTACCACCCCCCCCCACCTACCCACCCCCCCCACCTACCACCCCCCCCCCACCTACCACCCCCCCCACCTACCACTCCCCCCACCTACCACCCCCCCCCCCCACCTACCACCCCCCCCCCACCTACCACCCCCCCCCACCTACCACCCCCCCCTAACCAACCCCCACCCCGCCACTCAACTGACCTTTCACATTATATGTGGGTCAATATTCTTAGGTGTTTCGGTAAAGTCACGTAGATAGGTTCAAAGAAAATTAAAAAATAACACTAAAAACTACGACTTTTTTGTTTTTAGTGTTATTTTTTTTACCTATCTACGTGACTCTACCGAAAGACCCAAGAATATGCATTTCCGCAGTCACGAAAACTTTGTCAAGATTCGCAAGCAACGTTTAGAAATTTACTTTTTAAATACAGTTGAGTTTTTGTACATGAACCGCGGTGCAGCGGTCAAAGGGGTTGTGACCCGTGGTTCATGGGACCAACGTAAACGGACTGCGATGTTGGGAATTGAATGCGCACACACGCACACACAATAGTTCACGTTTTCCGATTACACTGGGTAGTGTTATTTCCTAATTCCTTATGCTTCAAAAGTACAGAAAATGGCTATTATTACCCACAAACTTTGCTTTCAACTGGTACAAAAAAACTGACACCTTTATACAAGGCATCATGTTTGCAATAACCACAACACAAGCAGTCAAAATGCAAACAAAAATAAACAACTCTGATGATGATAATGATATGCACTGTCCTTGAAGTTGATTGGTCCACACCCGAGACAGCTTTTCTTAGAGCCTAGTCTCCATTGGTGTTGGACCAGATGACGCCAAAAGGCGTACAACTCAAAGACAGCGCACTATCAGAGTAGTGAGAGCTCGGGGTAAGCATTTACACTATGAGACCTCCTTTACCAGTGGCAAAATATAGTGATAGGTTCTAATAGGGGTTTTCCCCTTTCTTCTGGCAACAAAACTAACACCTTTTGCAAGGAATCATGCTTACATTAACCACAATACTTGCAGTCAAATGTAAACAAAAAACAATACTCTGATAATTTATGCATTGGCGTCATCTGGTGAAACACCATATGAGACTAGGCTCTAAAGAAATCTGTCTCTGGTGTGGACCAATCAGTTTCAAGGACAATGCATAAATTATCAGAGTATTGTTTTTTGTTTGCATTTGACTGCAAGTATTGTAGTTAATGTAAGCATGATTCCTTGCAAAAGGTGTCAGTTTTGTTGCCAGAAAAAGGGGAAAACTCCTATTAGTATATTTTGGTACTGGCAAAGGAGGTCCCATGATAATATGATAGGTTTTTACCCTTTCAAGAGAATTGGGTGACAAGAGAAGTGGGCGCCTCTTAAAATAAACAAAAATAGTTGACGCGAGGTTATATTTAGTTCTCGTTGCAACAACGGCAGCATGATTTGACGGTATGGGTCATTATTTTGTTGATTTTCGAAAAGTTTTTTGGTTTGGCCATGTTTGTTTGTTGTCGTACAGAGTTAGACTGATGGCCTTAATCTAAATTGTCTTGTGGTTGTTGTTGTTGTTTGACTTGCATTCAACTGGGATTTTGCACACAGTGGTGTACGGCGCTTTTTCTGCAATGTTTTGCTGTCTTTTCTTGGATTTTCTGTTTGCACTTAGTCACATCGTCACTCCAAGATGTTTTCTTGTTCATGTTTTTGTTTTTTGTTTGTTGTGGTTGCACCCGATACAAGAGCCGAATGACTCACAGGGCTATACCTAATACATCAACTTGAACTTGGCGGTGCCAAGGATGATTCAACATGTTGAGACCTCGGTTTAAAATTCATTTAAATATTGAATCGGCTTTCACGTTTTTTTATGTATATATAAAATGTAAAGCAACAGACCTAGGTTTTTATTCCTTGTATTTATTGATATTTTTTCTTGCGAAGCCTAATTTGTTTTCATTTATAGGCAGGGCCAAATGCATCCTCGTGCCAAGATTTGTTTTGCCTTATTTTGTCTGGGTCCTTGGGCTGGCCAACTAGGCAACAGGTGAGGGTGGGTATGGGGGGCGGGCCCTTCACAGCCTGCGCGACTACGGAGTGTAAGTGGATGGTTAATTTGTAACCGCGTCCCAAAACAAGCTAAGATGATGCATTATGCAACGTCCGATGTTGAGCAACACTTCAAGAATTCGAAAAAGTTGTGTGCAGGAAAGTCAGACCTTTTAATTTCAGATTGTTTCACGATACACGCCTCAAACAATACACGTACAAATGCATTGCCGTACTTATTAACTTGTTTATACCTTTGAAACCACGAGAGTTCAATGGATAAATAAGCCGGAATGCGCCCGATCTCATCAGCTGATGGGAGCTAAGCAGTTCTGGGCCTGGATAGAGTTTGTATGGCTGTCAAACAATGTACAACAGTTAGATACAGGCAGCAGAGAGACGTCAAACAATATCCATTGTTCCTCTTTTACGATCATACCCCACCTGCACAGGTCAGCGTGGTGCGGTGAGGTCAAATAACCCTCACGACCTGCACAGATCAGCGTGGTGCGGTAAGGTCAAATAACCCTCACGACCTGCACAGATCAGCGTGGTGCGGTGAGGTCAAATAACCCTCACGAGCTGCACAGATCAGCGTGGTGCGGTAAGGTCAAATAACCCTCACGACCTGCATAGATCAGTGTGGTGCGGTAAGGTCAAATAACCCTCACGAGCTGCACAGATCAGCGTGGTGCGGTAAGGTCAATAACCCTCACGAGCTGCACAGATCAGTGTGGTGCGGGAGGTCAAATAACCCTCACGACCTGCATAGATCAGCGTGGTGCTGGTGAGGTCAAGATAACCCTCAACGAGCTGCACAGATCAGTGTGGTGCGGTACAGGTCAAATACCCCACGAGCTGCACAGATCAGTGTGGTCCGGTTAGAGGTCAATAACCCTCACGACCTGCATAGATCAGGCGTGGTGCTGGTGAGTCAAATAACCCTGCACGAGCTGCACAGACTCAGCGTGGGTGCGGTGAGGTCAATAACCCCTCACGAGCTGCACAGATCAGCGTGGTGCGGTAAGGTCAAAATAACCCTCACGGACCTGCATAGATCAGTGTGGTGCGGTAGGTACCCCCCATCAGCGTGGTGCGGTAAGGTCAAATAACCCTCACGACCTGCATAGATCAGCGTGGTGCGGTGAGGTCAAATAACCCTCACGAGCTGCACAGATCAGTGTGGTGCGGTAAGGTCAAATAACCCTCACGACCTGCATAGATCAGCGTGGTGCGGTGAGGTCAAATAACCCTCACGACCTGCATAGATCAGTGTGGTGCGGTAAGGTCAAATAACCCTCACGACCTGCATAGATCAGCGTGGTGCGGTGAGGTCAAATAACCCTCACGAGCTGCACAGATCAGCGTGGTGCGGTAAGGTCAAATAACCCTCACGACCTGCACAGGTCAGCATGGTGCGTTAAGGTCAAATAACCCTCACGACCTGCACATGTCAGCGTGGTGCGGTAAGGTCAAATAACCCTCACGAGCTGCACAGATCAGCGTGGTGCAGTAAGGTCAAATAACCCTCACGACCTGCACAGGTCAGTGTGGTGCGGTAAGGTCAAATAACCCTCACGACCTGCACAGATCAGCGTGGTGCGGTAAGGTCAAATAACCCTCACGACCTGCACAGGTCAGTGTGGTGCGGTAAGGTCAAATAACCCTCACGACCTGCAACTGCGTAGAGGCCCTCCCTCATCGAGTAGTGGCCCAACAAAAGGCTTGCACGTGTACCTACACGACGGTAGGATACTGCAAGAGATTACCTCGAAGGTCTAATGTCATCGACTTTAAATCTACAATCACTGAGCAGCAGGAACTGATGTTGAGGTGTGGGTCGTATCAACAGCATTGGCCACGCCGATCTAACGAACTGGACCTTTTACACCACGATAGATTCTACACACACGTCTGCTAAAGTAATACATAACGAGCGAATTTAATTGTGACCCCGAATAACGACAATTTATCACAGCTTGAGAGTGGGGCAGGGGGGGGTCAATCGTTTACCCCCAAGGGGGAATCCACGAGGTTAACTTTGGGAGACACATGGGTAAAGTGTTCGTTGGAATAAAGGACTGTTCTCCTCATACCCCAACTTTAAAAAGCTGCCGATGTGCCTCAATTCGTGTCATGGTTCTCCTCGGCTACTCAAAGGTTCCCAAAGCTGCTGTTCCCTCAACTTCACAATCGTTCTCACGCTTGTTTTGATCGTTGGAAACCAAGAAGCCTTGGGTGTTGGGAGACGGTGGCGTGACTCAATGTGCAGACGGTGCCACTTGCACAAGTTACCACAGACCATAGGGGGCCCAGGCTATAGAGGCGGCAAATTATATTTCTTACACCAGGGCGCATGCCAACCACACTTCCCCTGGTTGGTACCACTACGCAGTGTAGGAAACTTATTTTTTTTAGTTTAGGCCCACTGAGCTATATAGCTCTTTTTTAGGAGCGACTTGGTCACACATTATAGCTCAACGAAGTGGCTTATCAAGTGGAAGTTTATAGCAATTAAATACTCTATAAACGCATGATTCTAAATGTGGAGCGAGAAACCAGAGGACCCGGAGAAAAATCTACGTGACCACGGGAAGAACATGCAAACTCTAAATATACAGCAAACATCAGGGTTGGGATCAAACTCACAACCTCCTGTATACCAGGTGAGGTAGTTAACATCTTGCTACGGTGGCACCCCAGTGTAGATACACCATGTGGTGTGGTGGAGACCCGTATGGTCCTGCATGCGGGAAGTCTGGGTGGTCTGGTCACTCAGGGTTTGTGAAATCATTCGGTGTGGGGAACGTGTGGATACGGCATGGAATGATGAACCAATTATTGTACAATACTCACAAAACATGCATTGAAATATATGAGAATACATTTTTGACACGTGCATGTTTTATGCAATGCGTTCATGTAAACCATGGAGCCACAAACGAATTATAAAAATTCATCAAATAGCGAGGCGGGCCAAATAATGTCACACTTAATCGAGACGCATTGAGTTTGGGCACATGATATGAAGTTGCATAGCGTTTAAACATCTTGCCACTCGAACAGTGTATTATAATGCCTAGCATACATGGGGAAATCCGTTTTCATGTTTAATTATATTTCTCCATCGAGAAACATTTGGTTTTCGGCCAATCAGGATCGAGAAACTCCCACGAGCCCAAGGCATCAATCATGTGATCACGCACATGCTGATTGAAAACGTTTCCCAACAAATGTTTCTGGAATTTTTTTGAATACATTTACTCACGATGCTGGGCTCAAATAGTTTTATATATATTGGTTGCTGAGGACAGAATAAAAGCGCTTTGAGATTACCGATTTTAAAGGCGCTTTATAAAACTGAGTTTATTAGTTTACTTAAAAATTCATATTCTACGGTTCTTTCGGTAAAGTCACGTAGATAGAAAAAATATCAAAAAAATAAGAAAAATAAAGTGAATAAAAATATCACGACGTTTCGATCGCAACACAAGCGGTCGTCATCAGGAACAGGGAGGTTAGCCTCTGAGGGCAAGCTGCTTATAAAGGTTTAGAGATGGGCAGGGCAGCTAATCTTAATGTAGGAGAGGGCTCCGACACTAGCAGGTCTACACCAATCAAAGTATTGCACCTTGTGGGTCATGACTTGATTTGTTTGCTTGTCAACCTCAACCGTCAGCAGTGTGGGTGTGTGGAGCGAGGAGCAATGCTTTGATTGGTGTAGACCTACTGCTGGTGTCGGAGCCCTCTCCTCCATTAACATTAGCTGCCCCAACCATCTTTAAACCTTTATAAACAGCTTGCCTTCAGAGGCTAACCTCCCTGTTCCTGATGATGACCGCTTGTGTTGCGATCGAAACGTCGTGATATTTTTATTCACTTTATTTTCATATTCTTTGGGTCTTTTGGGAAAGCCACGTAGATAGAAAAAAAAAATCACGACGTTTCGATTGCAACAGAAGCAATAGTCATCAGGTGAAAAAATAGCGAGAGCTGATGAGGCAGGATGTTATAGAGGTTTGAGATGGGTGTAGCCCAAGGGTCATAGGTGAAAAAATAGCGAGAGCTGATGAGGCAGGATGTTAGAGGTTTGAGATGGGTGTAGCCCAAGGGTCATAAGCGATGTGGGCAGGGCTATTGTATTGTTATTATTTTTTATTCTATCTACGTGACTTTACCAACATTATCATGTAATTATTATTCAAATCTAGATTCATAGAATGAGTTTCTTAGTATTATGAAAGGCCCAAAACACCAAGCTGTCGGCAGCAAATAAGTTGAAATAGACACCAGTTGACACGTTTCTTGAATTCTAGATTTGAAGCTTTCGTGACTGCAAGGATTCATACTCTTAGGTTTTTTCGGTAAAGTGACGTAGGTAAAAATAATATAAATAATAATATAAATGAAATAATAAATCACGTTTCGGAGACGTTTAGCTTGTGTTGCCTCCGAAATGTCGTGATTTATTATTTTACTTCTATTAATATTTCTATAATTTTTATTAATTATTTTTATTTTTACATACGTGACTTACCGAAAAAAACTGAAAGTACGTTTCTTGAAATCGTGAAAGGTTTTCGAAGAATGTAATAAGTGACGATGGGAGGGAATAAGCAGAAGTCATTTGACCTGCAGTGTGGTGGTGGAACACAGTATGGATGAGACGAAACGGTCAGTGTGTTAGACCTCGTCCTTAACAAGATTGGATCAATTATAGCCTTGTGTGAGTCTCGAGAAAATATAATTTACGAGTGTGACAACGGCTATCAGCATTAAGCAGATCACTGCATTCATTCACTCCAAGTGTTAAATTTTGCTGTTGCCAATCAAGGCTAAGTGGAGTTTCTTAAACACACTTTTTACGTTGCCAGTGTCAAGCATGCTTGTGTGAGTAAATGTCCGAACACAAATGATTGGGACAAAAACAGGCTTAGCCAATGGATTACAGGCTTTGCTGCCAAGCCTCGTGTTGCTTAACTGGCATTCACTAACATGAAAGCGCCCTGTCATTTTACAGGTTTCTGTCTTGTTTTTGCGCTGCTAAGAGCACTCGAGGTGCCATTGTCAACATGACGCCACGTGTAATTTGATTAGGGATGCGATTCTATGATCGTTATTTTTAATTAGTCAATAGCAGTGTCTCCAGCGGATGTAGGGGTGATGTGAACCCATTTATAATATACCAAGTAAAAACACCGATGTACGTATTGAGCTGAAGATTCATTATTCGATGGACCGATGTATCTCTTCACCCCTAATCAGACAAACGCAGGGGCCATCCATTCAGTATGTCGGCAAGAATCTGTAACAACTTGACCCCCCTCCCTGCACGCACGCATACTTTTTACCCCCCGCCCCCCCAATTCTAGACACCGGCCGATATTTAATCCACGCAGAAACGATCAAGGATTATAATATTAACGTGTTTAAGCAAACAGATAGTCCACCGCCGGCTGCATTAAAGAATGAAGATGCGTACCTTGGCCACATTTTACGGAGCTGCGTGATAGCTGCAGTCAGGGGCACGGTGACATACAAGTGACATCTCTCCCAGTCCCACTTCTCCCGGTAGTACTGGTCTGACAGCTGAAGAAACTGAACTGTAGCTCATTTGAAGACCAATGTAGACACATTATCGAGGCTTCACCCCCCCCCCCCTTCCTATGCGTGCGTTCCCTTGTCAGTAGACCCCCCCCTCCATGCGTACGTACTAAATGGGTGGCCCCATACTTAAATGGCAAGTGTTGTGCACGGAGCCCAAAAAAATGTGACCACAAACTTCCATCGCTTTGACCCTTGTTGCGCACATTTTAATTCACTCTCATTCCTGTGGTGCAATCCGGGAACAAGACTGCTTTTATGATGCGCAAAAAGCACATTACATTAAAATTCCTCAATAGCACTCACCGAAAGAGGAAAAATTATACAACATATGCCGTTTTGGGGAATGCTCCCTTCTTCACAGCAGAAAAGGATCATTGCTCAAAATGTCAACTTTTTAGAACTTTTCTGCTTCCGGGAAGTGTTATTGATGCATGTGTGTATATGCCCTACTGCCAATGCAGTATCAGAAAACTGCAATTTACATTGAGATGCATGTTTGGGCATTGCCAGACTTGTTCCCAATAAAGTCTGCCAAATATACATAGGCCCTTCCTATTTGCACACTTTGGCAATGTTGGATGTGAAATGTTCCTATAATGCAGCACTTTAATATGAGACAGGCTTGGTGGATAGGTCATTGGCAATTATGTGCACAAGACTTCCACCTACAGGGAAAAGTGGGAAACAAAGTGGTACCCAACAGGCATCAGAACGTTACCCCTTTTCTTTCACGGATATATTTCCCCCCTCACCATAGACATGCAAAATGTTCACCACCGGCTCAGGCGTGTACACAACATGAGCGCGCTGCCAACACCCATTTCATGTGAGATAACTGACATTTGACCTGATCCCTTCATATTGGGAGGATTGTCTCTGGGTGCTCAGGTTTCTTCCCACAAGACTTTTCCCAAAAACATACCAAAGCATCAGGATTTCTCAGAAATCCAGAGGATTTCTTTGGGTGCATACAAGTGCCTATATCAAATTCGGTTGCGGTCTCAGGCAAACACGAGATGCGCGTGCCCATCTGGCGTGCAGCGGGAAAGGGGATCTGTCACAAATTTTAACCGAGTGCTTTTATTAGCAGGGTCAGTGAGGCGATCGCGTCCAGTTGTTACACGTTCATGCATTCCTCAGTAATTTTAAACTAGGCAAAGCGGGGGACTTTGTTGTGTACACATTGACTCCAGAATTACAAAGCGATTATAAAACAATGAGCTTCAACGACCTAGTGGAAAAAAAATCAACAATGACCTAAAGAAAACTCTTTAACCACTGAAACTAAAAATTAAATCAGTTCCTTTCAGGAGATAACTATTGCTTGACTGAAGGCAAAACTAAATAAAAACAGTTGTTCTTATCACCAAACTTTGAAATTTTCATAGCTACACCCACACGCAATGTTTTTTTACATTTTAATATATATTTCAATCTATTATAAATAACATTCTGTGCCACTCCTACCATGACTGAAAAAAATCAACAGCCATCTCCTAAACTGATAAACTCAAATGCACGTGACATTACTTGCGATGCTAAATGTTTTAAAATGACATTAAATGTGTCGTATGTTACCCGAGTAACTACAGTGCTGAAATGTGCCAGGAGAAGACATTTCAAAGTTTGGTTTTCACAACAACTGTATTATATACGCAGCTCAATTCCACGCTGCCACTGCCAGATTAATAACAGATACAAACAAAAACCCAGTGTGGAGGTTAAATACTGCAGTGAAAAACAATCCTGTGGTAAACACAACAAAAAATTAAACCGGCGCCGTAGCGATGGAGCGACGGACAGCGCCCCGTGCGGGTCAAAGCGCGTCTAGCAATCCAAGAAGTTGGCGGCCATCAGCAGCTCCAGAGCGATCTCGGGAGCGATGGGGAACTCGGGTATCTCCGTCGAGCTGTTTGTGTAGCGCACCTTGTAAGTGAAATACATGCATACTTTGGAGAGGACGTGCGAGGGGATCTCGCGGAAGTTCACCTCGTTTGTTTCGTTCTCTGCGAACTGGCCTACCGCGGATAACAAACAAAACAGGCAAAGATTAATGACGCACGCCTACGGAACATTACGTTGCTGGCATTGTATTGATCAAGTGATCTTCAACAGCAAACACGGCAAACGCAAAGGTCTCTAAACACGTTTTCACGTTGGAAAGCGTGTTGTTTGGCATCAATCATGTCTGACGTTTCGGTCCACGTGCTGGGAGCTTCTTAAGGAAATGAGTTCCAAGCACGTGCAACGAACTCTCGGATGTGCCAAAGAATGCATGGTACAACCTGAAAATATCAGAGCTAAACAGCAGAAGAGTGAATGCCTAAGAAATATTTTGTGATACATATTTCCTCCGTTTAGCTGTGGAAACCATGGAAACCCTCAAGTCTAGGCTCAAGACTTCCCTACTTCACTTCTGCATCAGTCTCTTTCAATGAAGTGTCATCATCTTCTCCGTACAGCTCTTTGTTAATCCCCAAATGCATGCAGTGGACTACTACCATTATGTCGTCTCAGTCATAAATTTAGACTACTTGCTACTGTATCTCAAGATGCTGTATGGAAAGTAGGCACACTAACATTATAGAGGCAGTCAGTTATGGGCAGAGGTCTTGCTTGGATAATAACAGGGAGCCAACATGGACCACTAGGGGAAGGCAGTTCCACACTTTAGGGGCAGCAGAGGAGACTGAGTGACCTCCAACTGAGCAAAGGTTTACTGGGGGGGAATCTTGATTTGAAGCTTTCGTGACTGCAGGAATCCATACTCTTTGGTACTTTCGATAACGTCGCGTAGTTAGAAATAAAACACGACGCTTCGATCGCAACACAAGCGGTCGTCATCAGGTCTGACGACAACCGCTTGTGTTGCGATCAAAACGTCGGGATTTGTTTTAGTGTATTTCTAACTACGTGACTTTACTGGGGGGCTTTGAGAAATATCTGCGGTCGCTGAAGTAGTGAACAGAGGGGACAAAAGTGGGATGAGTCCTGCATAAATCTACCCTAATTTTCTTGCTCGAACAAAAACACACACAACTACCCCTTCAAACGCTTCATATAGGCATATTTCCCCGAGTTGCAAAGCATCTTTGAACTCGGTCGCATGTATACATTTTAGTCACGTAAAATGTCTATTTTACGCGACTTATGTAACTTACCAGGGCCACTCAGCATGGCTTTAATTGTGCCGGAAGTTAGTGCGTGATCTCTCTTCACAATGAACTCGTGGCCGTCAGAAGAAACCAGCTTCACGTACATAGCATCTGGACCTTCACAGCCACCATAGATCTTCTCTTCGCCATCTGTCACACAGCACGGCCCAGTATGCAGATTTTAAAAAATGTTTCTACCAACAGATAACAAAAGTATTTTATGTTTATACTTTATTACTTAGTTTCACCGACCACGACTCTAGCAAAGTTTCGCCAAAAGTTGCTAGTGTACGGTTCAGTTTGTGCTGACGTGTCAATGGATATTGTGGTACGAGTTTCAAAAAATGGGGCACAGCCTTTTTGCGTCGTCCAGTAACATAGATGAAAATATCCAAAGTTTCCAAGGTAAGACTGGCACTGAAGTGAAACTTAAATTAAGAGTGGGAGCAGGAATGTGTGCTTATCCAACGGAATGACAGGCCTTTCCATGTACTGTGTAACTAATTTGGGGGCTGCTCATGCAGGTAATCCGAAACGTCATATCACCACTCACAATGTTGATTTCACAGGTAAATTTCCATCGGGCTTTGCTAAAAGGGCTGTAAAAATTGCCTTTTTAAAACAACAGCTAGCCACTCGGCAAGAAAAGATAAAAACAGCCATGACCGAGTTAAAGAAATGCGTTTCACGAAATTAATTGTGTTTTACTGCCAATAACCATTTCTTTAGAGTAACTTTTTGTATTTAGTGTGGTTGGCTACGTACGTACGGTGCCAAAGTAGTACGGATGGAAATAGTCACATTGACGAGCATTAAGGTCGCTTGGCTAGTACCAAATATATATGCTTTAATTGTGCGTTTGTTACGTTTTATAACTCTGCTTGCTTTGTTTTAATAGTTATCTGAATGTATTGTATACAGCTATATTAGTCTGGAGCAAATATGACAATATTTAGCCACCACTTCAAAACACAGCCTCCCATTCAATGTGTATACATATGCAGTACATTGCGGCCGGACAGAGGAAAAAAAAATGTTTGTATAAGAAACGTAATCTAATTACATAAACCAGCTTTTGCTCATTTAATAATTCATGCTTCGGCATGACAAGGTTAAATCCAGGTAATTGTTGGTCAGCTTCATGGTGGATTGCGGATCCCATTGAGATCCAGAAAAAAATGTTCATCACAGTGCTTGGTGTATTGCCAACCGCTATTCTATGCCAAGGTCGACATTAGTGAAGTCACCCTCACAATGGGATGGACTCGGTCGCCTACATCTGGAAAAAAGTAGATCAACAACTAAACCTTTTATACAGGCAAATGTAAGGATGTTTATGGCAACAAAGTGTTCGATGTGTCATCAAGAAAATATTTTGATGGCGATGGATGGGACTCATGAGAACATGTGACCGAGATATTGGAATCATATCTCGACATTGGTAAACCAGGGGAAGATAAAGCCAGGTCGTGGAATAAAATAAACAAAGGTATACAGTAGATGTTTTCTCGTATTGTGTTTGGTATCCCATCATGAGACGAAGCATGATTTCACGCAAGCAGTGCAACCCTTCACGTTAGATAATGCCCAAGGGATGTGGAGATCATCAGAACTACCCCTGAGAGCCCCTTAAAGTGACCTAACGTTCCCACAGTAGGTAGCAGTATTTTCCCACCTGCCGTGCATGATGCACATTTTTCCAAGCTGGAATTATAGACAAATTAAGTGCAGTACAACAATTTTTGCGATGTTTTTCTCGTGCAGAGACCATTAACTCACTACAACGAAGAACCAAAGTTTATTAAGTGGGCTCAAACCCAGGAATCTCAGTGGCGACGGCTCAGCACTGGTCTGACCTCTTCCCCGCACCCGTCTGGCCTCCTTGAAAACAAATCTTAACTTTTAAACACTGCTCTGCCTGTGTTTTACTGTGACGTGCACGCAGCTCCAGTGTCGTCTCACCCACCTCGTTCCCTGTGTGCCATTTTTAACGGTGAAGATGCTGCTCCCCAGCCAGAGTACTGTCACCTGCCGAGGACAAACATCTCGTTAGGGCCACCGAGCTTCTCAAACAAACTGCAAGCAGTACACCGATCGTGGACATGAAGTGAAAGCACGCTACTCAAAGCAAAACTGTCAGTCGCTGTATAACAAGCATCAGGCTACCAGACAGCATCTAAATGGGACCAAGATCTGCTGATGATGCACCGAGAAGTTGAAGCCGTTGACAATTCTGGAAAACATTGATCCAAGTGGTTGAGTGTTTGATGGGCTTAAATGCTATTTGATTTTTGGCAGGGGCACGCATCTTTTTTTAAATGGTGCTATTAAGTTACATACTGTACCGCAGCTCAATATACACCTTCTAAACGACACCAACCATTACAGGCGGCACAACTTTAAATGTTGTGCTTAACAAGAACAAATTGACATCATAAAGTGAATACAAGTATTGTTATAGCAGTCTCGGCTGAACATCTTAACCATCGACTGCCGTTTCAATCCTGTGCAATCACAACACCCAAAGCCTCTAAGTTGGCTCCGTGTCCAAGTCCAATCGACCAAGTGCCTAAACCTCAGTTGGTTGTCATGGTTGCATCAAGGCAAACAATGAGCCAACCTTTGGCCCTTATCTATTCGTTTGATTGGATATTTTTGTTTATTGAACGTTTCTGACGAGAGGTCGAAACTTCCTGTGCACTTGCTCATTTTTCCACGTAGTTTCCTTTGTCCAAGCAGGATGGGGCCTGGCTAGAACTTAACTGGGTTACCACCGCGATTAACAGATTGTCAAAAGGCCATTCGAGGCTAAGTGGTGGACAACAGTGGACAGTGCAACATCATCAGTTGTTGGCCTGTACGTCTATGCTCTCCCGTCTTTGTCCAACCCGCACTGATCAGGGTTGGTAAAACATGGTCAAATATCATCCCAACCCTCAACACTCACACGCCATGGTAAGGCCCTCATCAGCATTTGATTTGTACATATACTGTATACGTACACATGTTAGTTTGGAACCCATCATGTCTCCATTGAAAACGAGACTTTGAGTCTCGCGTCTTTAGGTATCCTTTGTTTTGCCAGGCGTGATCACAAATGATACATCGATGACATACCTATACTTTAACCTCGCCACCATCAACGTATATCATATATCTGCTCGTAGTAGCGAGGCACTTGAAATTCATACTTCGGCAGAGGTTGCGGCTACAATGAGTTGCAGAGTTTTTTTTTTTGTGAAGGACGATCAGCGAAGTCGTTTCACGTTGCACCAGCAAGGAATGCCACCCGTGCCCCACAATAGGTGGTCTTAATACCACATCATCGCCTCGACGCAAGCGAATGCGGCCTCACTGTTCCAGCCGCCGGCCTGTGGCTTCACGCGAACACACAAAGGCCCTCTTCTCTCTCTCTCTCGAGGCAGCGTCAAACGCGCCGTCGACCAATTCAGCGGCCGCCGTAACAATCCACAAACACACACATCATGCCCGCTCCTTAAATAAACAAGCCGAGTCATCGAATAATACGAGACGCACGCTGCTTGGACACGCAACAACAAATAAATGTCTACGGCCACCACCACCACTACCACCAAACTCGAGCGGCCATGGTTGGGCCGAAAAGTCTCGTTGCCTCCCCCTTCCTCCCCCACCATCGCGTCGCAATGTTCCCGACCACGGCACCGGCCTCTCGCACGGACACCACCCACACGCGGGGAGGGGGACGAGAGGGACAACGCAGCGAGGGTTTCCAACAAAAAAGCCGAGAGGGGAGAGCGAGTTCGGGGCCCGCAGTGCACCTCTTGTGTGCGGCCCCGCGCCACCACGAAAAGCCGCTCTCCCGACGAGCAGCGCGGAGGAAACGCGATTTTTTATTCCCGGCGTTTGACCCCCTCCCCCACCAGCCAGTCTCGACCAGTCCGGTACCCGTAGTCGTCTCTCTCACCCCCCCCCCCACCACCGGGTGGCCATCTTGCTAAGGGAGAAGTCGCCGTCGGTTTTCAACGGAACCGGAAGCGCGCCGTGATGACGTCGCGCATGCGGTTCTCGCTCAACGGCGGCAGTTCTCTCCTTTACAAAGATGGCCGCCGAGTCGCACGCGCGCGTTGGAATCGACGCGGCTGACAACATTCTCGGCCAGTGGCGCAACAGACGAGATCAAGTTTAATGGCTGAATACGCGACAACCGAATCGCCAATGCTGCAAGTTGCTCTTCGCAACGAAATTATCATCATACGCTTTGTGAAACGAGCAGACGTTTTGTGAAGACGAACACGTAGTTATCAATCGGTTTATTCTCCCGCGACACTTATTCAACAAGCGGTTGTACATTGTTTATATTCCGATCTAACAGTGCAAATATTAAGATTTCATTCTCCCCCCCACCTTCGTGCAGCCACAATAAAATAACGCAGCTCGCCGTCACCTCTGCATTACATTTCACAACTCGGATAGAGCACGACTCCAATCCCCGCACTACGATTGGTCTACTCGAGCACGTGATCGCATTTTTTTTAAAGCGTCGCCACCGTCGACCAATCAGAGCGCGGCGTTAGCTCCGCCGCCGCTTATCCGCTCTGTGGAATGAAAGCCACGTGCGCCGCTGTGACTTTGTGGATCTTTGAGGGCAGCAGTTTAACACATTTCGTTTCGGCTTTCGCGACCAATATCACCCATAGCACAGGTTCTCTCTTGTTTGGGGGGGGCGGTTAGATCGCGTAAATATCATTAGGGGTTTGCCACGTAAACAGGACGTTGCCTATCGTACAGCAACGCCGGTTGTTGTGTTTGGAGAGCGAATCCACAACAGTTACAAGCGGGCTCACGAGGGAACTTGCGAGTGTTTTTTCTTTCCCGAGCGTTCGTTTGCGCTTTGACCTCCTCCTGACTCGGCCACCGGAGACACCCCCCTACAACGCGCGGATAAACGCCTCCAAGGATGTCGACTTGCAGCCGCGTAGCGCAGGTGAGAGGGAATGAGTTGTACGCCTTTTGGTGTCATCTGGTCCAACACCAATGGAGACTAGGCTCTAAGAAAAGCTGTCTCGGGTGTGGACCAATCAACTTCAAGGACAGTGCATATTATTATCATCAGAGTTGTTTCTTTTTGTTTGCATTTTGACTACTTGTGTTGTGGTTATTGCAAACATGATGCCTTGTATAAAGGTGTCAGTTTTGTACCAGTTTAAAGGGTAAAAACCTACTACTATATTTTGCCACTGGTAAAGGAGGTCTCATAGTGTAAATGCGATCATTATTATTGGATTGACCCAGCAAACCTCCGATCTACGTACATACCTGTTCAACCCTCTTATCAGTGCACCCCTACCTTATTACGGAGCGATTCAGACCTCATCGGTTGCCCTTGTAAAGCTCAACGTTCGTCCGGCAATGTCCCGTCACAAGGGAGAAACGCAGACAAATAGACACACGTGGTTTTGTTGTTGCCCCTATTGAAAAGGCTGCTACGCCGCATGGACCTTATAGCTCAATTTCCCTGTACAAGAACATTACGGGGGTTCTACATCGTGCGGACGTCCTTGCCTGGCCGCCGTGACCATGCGCGATCCACTGCTGGATGAAGGCAACCTTCCACGGCCGTGGCGAAACACATTCCTGCGTATGGAGCTGGTAGGAACGTTGGGTTGCTCGGTCAATGGCCAGGGTCAACGGCGGCGTGGTGTATTCCGCAAATATGGCCGACTGTGAGGGCGGGCACAAGCCGGCGTGAGTAGGTTAAACGTTGAGTTGTATAAGGGCACCACGGGGTGACCAGCCCCTCCCCACCCAGCCCCACCCCTCCCACCCCCAACCTCCCCACCCAGCCCCTCCCCACCCAGCCCCACCCAGCCCCTCCCTGCACGACGGACACAATAATCCCATGTGGGCTGGTGTAACCAGGAGGTTCCTACCAGTATAATGACGATGTCCAATGCACTCAGCTGGCAGAGGAGGAGCAAAATGCGAAAGGTAGATGTAACACGGAAAACTAATATCTCACGTCATGTCGATACTTGCCGAGGCTGCGTGCCCTGCGCTTGCCCAACGCAAGTTTGAACCTCTTTCGATTCCCCAACTCGGTGTTATGTCATTGAGATATGAACGTCAGTTTGTCATGAATTACAATGCACGCATTTATGTCAACTTACCTACTTATTGGGTATGGTAACCTTGCATCCGTGCTAACCATGGTGTATTTGTGCCTTTTACCCTCTTGTCTCCTTGTCCCGCTGTCTCTTTTTCCCTCTCCCTTCACCCCATCTGTCCACATCTCCTTGCCTCCTCATCCTTTTCATTTTTTTTGCCCTCTCATTTTCTATTTTCTCATCGCCCCGTCTCCTCGTTCCCGTGTATCCTTGTTCCCCCATCCCCTTGCCCCCTTCCCTGTCTCCCTGACCCCTTGTCTTGGGTTCGCTCTGCCCCATGCCTCCTCTGTTCGGTCCACCTTGTCTATTCTGCTGCTGCTGCTGCCGCCGCTGTAGCAATGGGGCACGTTTTCGCGGATGTGGTATCTGCTGGACGCCCGTCTCCAGCCGCCGGGCAAAGTGGCCAAGCTGTGTGCCATGCACCTCAAGGGACAAAACAAGCCCATCTACCATGCCTTGAGTAAGACTCGCAGCCCCTCAAAAGCCATGCACATGTACGGCCCGTTCTGTAAATCCACTGCTCGATGAGGGCCTCCCACCGCATGGTGTTAGTCTTGGCAGTTGCTTGACTCTAGTCTTGGGTTTTTTCGGTAAAGTCACGTAGGTAAAAAATGTAAATTAATAAAAGTAAAATAAAAATAAAATAAAAATCACGACGTTTCGGAGGCAACACAAGCTTCCGTCTTCAGGTGGAACCGTCACAGCACACTTGCTGTATCAAGTAAATGAGAGAAATTCCAAGAGATCCAACCCCGTATATATACTGGTTGAGGGGGGAGGAGTCAGGACAGGCCCCATTTTTATTATCATGGTAAGGTTGGTGCGGCTGAAACTACGGCTAGTCTACATAACAAAGGACTGAGCCTTTGTTATGTATTTTACCACGCTGTTCAGTGTGCGGATGGTGGACGGAAGGGCTCTGCAGCGCGTGTTCCGATGTCACTACGTACCGATGTTAAACGCGGCTGGGAATCGAGCAGATTCGTTGTGCGCTGCGCGGGTCGCTGCGCCTCCGCCAGAGGTCGCAACCGGGTACCCGATACCCGTACCCTACCCGATACCCGGCTACCCGTACCCGGCCGGGTACAGGTACGGGTACCCGTTTGCGACCCTGGTGCGGCCGGGTACGGGTAGGCCGTGAGTCACTGGTGAGTAACCGTTTGTCACTCATTTCGGGTAGGGTACGGGTAGGGAACGGGTACCCGTACCTGGCCAGGTGCGGGTACGGGTACCCATTTGCGACCCTGGTGCGGCCGGGTACAGGTAAGGAATCAAAACCCATTTGCGACCTCTGGCCTCCGCTCCATCTCCGTTGGTGCACATGGAATAATTTCCTGCTTGTAGTAGGAACACAGTGAAGTGACCACGACTCATCATCAAGCTGAGCGTTTGAAGAGCGACGCAATCCACAAAAAATATCCCTTGTTGCAACGCACCTAGGTTGTGTGCCCCGGCCTGTACAACATACATTTAAAAGCACATGAATGGAAATAGACTTTAAAATCACGGTCCGGTGCACACAGTATGGGTATAATGATTCATCCCCTCCGCAATTAGATGAATCGTCACCATTATGGGTCGCACCTCCGATTAGCACGGTTGGCTACGTATGGTGAAGAAGAAGTTCAACATATGTACGAATGTAGCGGCCTCTAGAGGCTGCAAGGGAACACGTAAAACCATTACCTTTAACATGCCCATCTTACACGCGTGATACAAGTATCGCGAGGTAAAAGAATAGACGTCAATCGGATGAATCGATGGCGTGTAACACGTTATTGTGCTCCTCAATAAGCCGCAGTTGTTGCGATTTTACTTCGAGACGCAAGGTGGCGTCCTCGGTCCGTGCAAAAGCTCGCCAAAGTTGTGAGCGCAATCATAAAATAATGTCATTCTGGGACATGTGAAAAAGAGAAGGCTCGTAGCTTTAAACGACTATTTTTTTGGGGGGGGGGGGGGGGGGCGGTTAGGTGGGCGGGGACTGATTCGTTTCTGGCGTTAACACGCTTTTACGTCTTTCCCAAGGCATGAATAATTTTTGAAAACGTATGACTGCTCGCTAAGCCTTGCCAGGCTTGATTGCGTATGGAAGGGTCCTTGTGTTTTTCTCTCTCTTGCCACTGGCTTCAGTCCAACACATGGTCTAGATTACAAAAAAATTGCTCCAGCAGAATGTTTTATTTAAGAGAGTGGAGCCAGTTTATTTTTTTTCAAAGGGAGCGGTAGGTGGATTTTTTCCATTCGCTGCCAAAGTGAAGCCTGTTTAGGTTATACATTTTACTATTTGATATGTTAGTATAACATTGTAAAGCCTATTTTAAACGCAAAGATTTTTAACTTTTTAAATTTATCACTGGTTCCATCACTCTGGTTATAAACTGAGATATAATGTATTTATCATCATAGTGTTTTGCCGACCATAGTTTACACTCCAATTCTTTTGGTTTAATCACGATCTCCCAACACATAACCAAAGGCCTATAATGTAAAGCAGCTAGAAACTTAAGGGCATTAGTGATTAAAAATATATATGTATAAGAACGAACATGTTTCTTGAATGACGGGAAGAGTTACAAGAACCTAGTAAATGAGACTGTGGGAGGGAGCTTCCAAGTCAAACAGTGCGAGGAAAAAATGAAGGAAGAGAAATGTTGCGTCCTGTGATATGGGTTGTTGAACATGGTGTAGATTACACGAGGGTTGTTAATTTCAGTTTTTTTTTGGCGTGAGTATTCGTTGCATGCCACACATCGAACTCTAAATGTTACTTCAGCCCTTGGTGTGGCTATGTGTGCGTGCACTTGCCCGAACAGTCGGTTAAGGTTATATGGGGGAGATGTTTGTCTCGATCTTTGTGCATAATTTGAGTCGGTGTGAACTCATCACGCCGTGTCCGACGAGCCCTGCCGCTGGTGCCTTACGATGACCGCCGCTGTCTTGCCAATCGGCTCAACCATTCATTGATATTAAACTGGTTTGTGAATATTGATTTCCATCGCTGGCTATTGGAATCGATAATTCCAAAAGTCATTGTAGAAAAATTGCCGATCGATTAACAACCCTAGGTGAATGACATGGTCCTAAAAACCAGTCACTAAAATTGTGGCACTTAATCCAATGTGTTGTTGCCATACGGATAATAGGCCGGCTTCTCTTGCGTGTGGCTCAACGAAGAGGGAAGTTAACGGGCACATACCTGCCCACGTTACGCAACTCAACCTGGACGTCCAATCCCCCTTGTTGACTGAGCTATCGGTGCTTTGCTCCCCCCCCCCTCGTCACCCCCCCACCCCCTTCCCACCCCCCAAAAGATGACTGTGGGGACCATGTGGTGGTGATCAACACGAGGCACATCGCATTCTCCGGCAACAAATGGGACCAGAAGGTGTACAGCAGCCACTCCGGGTACGGTGAGGAGCGCCGGGGTAGGAGCTAGAGGAGGTTGCCTCGCATTCTCTTCAACGGGACGTGCCGTTGCTTTGGGCGAGGTCGCCACGCCAGGGGTGGGGAATCTACGGCCCGTGACTTGATTTAATTTGGTCCGCGGCCATATGAAGTTGGGCTACTACAATACGAACCAGCAGGTTACTCGTAATTTGTCTCTGTGAGCATCTTGGCTGCCACTGATCGGGTACTCGGGGGGGGGGGGGGGGGGGGGTGGTGGAATATTTGTGTGCGCTCAGTCACTTCTCTCCCAGCAAGAGCCCCTTCTTTACGCTCACGCATGTTGTTTTGCACGTCATTATTGTATAGCGCCAAGTTGTGTGCTTTCACGTTTGGTAGCTCGCCATCGGTATTTGTCCTTTTCTGATCCCAAATGTTCCCCATCTCTGTCCTACTGCCGAGTAGCAGGTGGAATTTACGAGGACCGATTGTCCCACCCTCAGCCGTATGACTTCATTCTTTCCTCCTCAATAAAGTCCAGTTTGGGCACTTCACTATATATTTTACTGGTTTAAAAGAAATATGTTTGTTATTCCGTTGATAACTCAAGCACCAAATGCCGTACAGCGGGGTGAGTTATGCGTCGTAAAAAAAAAAAATCTTCAACAAAAATCTTCTTTTCTTTCCAAAGCGGGAGTTTTCTTTTTTTTCGGAGAGTGCGTGACCTGACTTGGAGAGAGGGCAGGAACATTCCGCCTTCTACTTTGAGGACTGAAAGTTGATCCTGGGATGAGCTCCTGTATACACGGCCGCCTTGCTGGCTCAGAAAAAAAAAAAACACGCAACGTTTTTAAGTAGCTGACAGCAAGTAACTTTGAATCAACCGGCTTATGGGCCATTCCGGATTAATATTCCTTATTACCATTTTAAACATGACAAACTATAGACTCTCATTGATTGTAGTCACCTACCTCAAACAGCAATACAATGGCTGTTAAATCAAACACCATACCCACTTGTTACATTGCGAGACAGAAGAACGCACGGATTAGAGATAACATACACGAGTTAAAGATATCATTCACGCCGTTGGTTGGTGGTCGATTATAACTATGGGAACGAGCGTGACAGCACGTCCAACGCAGAGATGGAGCAACGAAAATCTGCTTTTGTGCAGGTCTTGAGTGGATCGTTTCATCGTGAGACCATGGCAGGTGTCGGTGGCTGGGGGCGGGGTTGGGTAGACCTTCATCCAGCAGTGGATTGAGCGTGTCGGACGATAATAACCACTTGTGTTGGTTTAATGAACAGGTATGCCGGTGGATTCAAACAAGTGATTGCAAAAGACCTCCACAAGAAGGACCCGACTGCAGTACGTATCAAACGTGCGACTACATCACCCGGTCTCCTAAGGCAGAATCTGGGGGTATTTTACACGCTATTTTGTTCCCGATTGGGCCACTTCCAAATGAGGCGGTAAAGCCTCAGGTTTTTCCCCAGTTGTAACGCTTTCTTTTACTTGCAGATTGTACGGCTGGCTGTGTATGGAATGCTGCCCAGTAACTTGCTCCGGAAGACCCAGATGATGAGGATCCATCTCTTCCCGGACGCCGTGAGTGCCGCGAACGGGATTTCCTTTCTTGATAAACGAGGCGGCGTGGACGTGGGTCGAATTTTGCCCACTGTGCTGGCTCTGCTGGCTCGCTCTTCCTTTGCGGCTGGATGTGAAGCAGCAAATGTCCCTGCACAGATTCATTATTTGTGTATTTCACAGCGGTTCATCACAACACACCTCCGATTAGCACGGTCGGTTATGTCCTGTGCGAAAGAAATTCAACATACATACGGTGTCGTCGATGGCCTGGTCACTATCGCCACAATCTTTCAAAGCACGGCCGGTGCCGCGGAAGTCCCCTGGGTGCATCGATGTCTTTCTTCCGCGGGACGTTCTCGAACTTGTGTGGTGATGCCCCGCTCTGCGAGAGTTTCCAGTCAGGACGCTTCATCGCGTGGGCACGATCCGAATAAAAAAAATGCGTTGTAAGAACTTCAAGTGAGTGGGCAACACTAGACCACGAGATGGCGATGTCTTCGGGAGGCCTTTGCCCAGCAATTAACAGGTCAAGGCTGGTGATAATCATTAGGGTGTTGTATTCATGCAATATTTACACATTTGGTTTCCATTTGACGGGAGAAAATGAGTTAACATAACACGACAGACTGTAGAGGAGGAAGGGCACATGGGACTGGCGTTTAAGAACCCCAAAGCTCGCTTGTCTCTTCTAGGAAGGTGCAACTCAAATAAAATAACATGTAGATACGTACCTAGCCTGTGGTGCCCCAGGCTCTCTGATACATTGGAGGCATCGTGAATGAGAATGAACACTTTTAAAAGTGACTTTCATTTGCACTTTAGTGACCTGCACAATGCAGTGAATTATTAAAAAATATCGCAGTCACACCAGTGACATCACCTGGAGTTCCCCAGAGTTACTTTGAACTTTTTATGTTCCTTTCTCATGAATCGAACTTCAAACTCGTGGCACAGCCTGGGACGCACAGCCTATCTGTGTAGCTACAAGGTAGTTGCTCGTTTGGTTTGCATCTTCCTTCAATAATGCCGTGAATTTAAATCGAATCTTGAAAGGAGATGCAAGTGGCTTGGATGCCATTCATTTTAAAGGACAAACAGCATTGAGCGTTGAAGCGAAGGTCATTAAGGGACCCATAAATATGTGTTTCGGCAAGGGACATGAACAGCTGCGTGAAGAGCACGCATTCTAAAATCATATTCCCAAACGAAATAAATGTTCCCAATCCTTGCGGGTAATGCGATAAATCTACGTCCTGCTGTGTAAATCTCCTTAAAGTAATTTTAACTCGGTTAAGCTTGGAACAGTTTTGTTAGTCCCGCGGTGGGGGCCCCTGTCTTACTCCGCTTGACCGAGTCCTACGACTCCGGCCACTTACGCCACTCACCCTCACCAACGTTGTCGCTTCCTCGTCACTCGTTTACTGCTACTACCATGCGTGCTCCACCCTTGGTGTTAAAAACCTCCTTTAAGTGACATACTTGGTGCAATTTTTTTAATACACATATAAATAAAATGTGTTCAATGCAGCCGGTCGAGTGAGGTTTGGTTGTAGCCAACACATCATCGGAGCCCACTCGTTAACAGGTGTGCGTGATCGTGTGCGCAAACATGGCTTCTGTTTCAGGACAAAGACGGTGGAGAGCGGTAGTGTAGTAGAGGCTAGCACGCTGCGCTACGAACCCGGCAACCCGAGTTCGATTCCCGCTCATGGCCAACACCGGTGACGATTATCTGAGCTAGTCCTGGGCCTCCCCAGGTCGACTCGGCCTCAAATGAGTACCTGATGCGCTGTGTAAACATTGCCACTACGGAGATCAAGGCGGCCGGACGTGGTGCTGGCCACCAACCCCCTCGTGTGCCATTCCAGCCTTTCTAGGTGCTCGTTAACAGCACTTGCCCCAACAGTCTGTTAAGGCTACACGGGGGATCTTTGTCTATGTTGCAGGACAAAGATGGTGGGAAGCGCAGTGGTGCAGCGGCTCGTGCAATGCTCTGTAAACCCGGCGACCCGAGTTCGATTCCCAACCATGACTAACATAGGTCCCAATGTCTCCCATTTCTGATTTGTGTTCTGCGCTCTGAAATGTTTTTACTTAATGGTTGCCTGAACCGGTCCTGGGCCACCCCGAGGTTGATTCAGCTTTAAAACAAGTACCTGGTGTGAGGCGTAAACATCAGTGCTGGAGAAACAAAGGCTGTCGGCCGGTCGGGCGTTGTGTTGGCAGCACACCGCCCGTCGCGCGCCGTTCTGGTCTTAACATTGTGCTCGCTAACAGCACTTGACCCCAGCAGGCTGTGTAGGCTACACGTGGCATCTTTGTTTTGGTTGCTGCAGGACATTCCCGAGGACATCCGCAAGAACCTGGTGCAGGAGCTGGAGCAGCCGCGGGTGCCTCCGCGCACGCTCAGGCAGTACAGCAAGGAGGACGTCGAGGCTTTCCCACGCGTCTGGACCCCGTAAGCAGCAGCACAGGTGGAGCGGCTATCGCCACGCGTTGATGTCACCGTCTCTTTGTTCGCTCATCATAATACCTTTAAAGTTCGATGTGTTGTTTCTGCTTAATGCACTGTACCAAGGGGGATCCTGACCCTGACCGAGTCTCAAGACTGCTTCAGGGGAATCTTGCATGGGAATGTTTGGCCAGTTCCTTGTTGAGTGTCATGTGGGAGGAAATTGTAATTCCCAGTCACCGATGACGACATGGAGGAAGCATCACATGAAATTTGGGTTTCATGTAATTTGCTCAAATTCCAGCTCTCGTTGAAATTTGAGATGCAATCAATGCTCGCTGCAGGGTATAGTTAAGTCAAGTTCGTAATTTTTTGTTAACACATGGCACCTTTTTGGCACAAATCTAGCACTCAAAGTGGGTTTTAGTGTGGATAGAGAGGCCTGATTGAAGTGACGTCAGAAGTAGTTCTGTAATGCCATCTCTCCGTGCCGTTCTCTAACGGTGACACAGGGGCATCCACCGCTAGCTGCGGAGTTCCAAATGGAAATTTCCTTGACTCGTGACAATACGCCGATGGCACAGTAGCACAAATTGGGGCACGGCGTGATAGCACTGCGGATAGCCATGTTCATTAGACTGCCTGGGTGTGCATTGCTCATCTGGACGTGCCTGGCATTGCGATATAAAGGCAGAAGAATGCTTGCACGTTCCGGTGGTGACTTATAGCCCAGAGTACGAAATGTTCTGTTTAATTTCTAACATTTCTGGGTTGTTTTTTGCTGTCTTTTTTTTTATCGTTCAAGGCCGAAGGACTTTTTGTGGAAGTAAACTGGGAGATGCAAGTTCCGGGCCACGTTGACTTCAAGTACAGAAGCAAGGCACACGCTGGGCTGTGTGACGAATCCGTCAATCCCACTTACACACAAAGACAAAGATCCCCCCCCCACCACCCCCCACGTTAGCTGAACAGATTGTTTATTCTGTTACTCGTACACACACACACGCATAAGGGTGCACACACGCACACAACAAAAACAAAACAATGATAGGGCAAGTGCCGTTAGTGAACGCCTATGGAGGCCAGCGTGGCGTACAAGAGGGTTATGGTGTGGCCATCACGATGACTGGCCACCTTTGTTTCCCCAATGCCAATGTTTACACATCACACCAAGTACTCATTTGAAGGCGAGTCGTCCGAGGGGAGGCCCAGTATCCGGTTCAGATGTCGCTCGCCACTTATTAGTCTTGGCTACAAATCATATTTGGGTTGTAGGGTCATAGAGCAGATGACTAACCGCTGGGAACTAAGACAAACATCCCTCGTATAGCTTCAACAGACTGTCGGGGCAAGTGGTGTTAGCAAGCACCTATGAAGGTCAGAACAGCACACGAGGGGGTGGGTGGCCAGGACCACGCCCGACCGCCTTTGTCTCCCCAGTACCGGACACGCACGCACGCAAACGCCTTCCGTTGCGCCCATGCGGTATATCTGTCACTTCTGCCATCTCGTTGACCACAGCTCAGATGAAATGTTCATGTTGGCAAAGAGTTGCGGGGCACTTTCTGTTTAATCAGTGCATTTTTTCTTCATGAGTTCAAGATGAATTTGCTCTCTCTCTCCTGTTCTCTGTCCTGCTCTCCCCCGCTCACTGTGCCCCAGAAAGTGGTTTTGCTCCAAAAAATGTTTTTGCAATTCTTGAGGGAGATTGTCACAACGGTGTGCATGTGAGTTTAATGGCGGCTTCATGTGTGTTTTTTTAAAGATAATCCTTAAAAAAAAACATGAATTATATCCCTTAAATCGTAAAGGGTTTGTGTGTCACGTATGTATTAATTATATCCATATACCATCAGGTGCCAGCTGAATCAGAGCCGTGTTTTTGTAAGTTGCACATATAAATGGACGGTATACCCTGCACAGTATTTCCTTACACATTTAACATGCGTGGTAAAAAATAACTACATACAACCTTCGGATCCAGCTGTTAAATTTGAGCTTAAAGGGAGTGGGATAGCAATAATACTCCTAACGTGCAGCCCTTCGTGCATTCATTGCTGGATAAAGGCCTCCCCATGCCAAGTCGGTCATAAGGGTTGTTCGACCATATTTCACCACGATGGTCAGTGGGTTGGTGAAGGTGGGGGGTGGGGGGGGCGGCTTAGGAGTGCAGCCCATTTATTGTTCTGCACTCCACTGTTGCCCCCACCACGTAGCCCCCGCAAGTCCTCGGATATTTGCCCGCTACCAATGGATAAAATAAAATACCGAGCGGAGGCAAGCGAAGGAGACGGGGGGGGGGGGAGAGGCGACGGCAGTAAGAGCACATCACGGAGTTCGGAGGTCACTGGGGAACGTGAGCAACCTGAGGGGAAGGAGGACTGGAAGATCATTTCGGGAGAATTTTTGCCTGCTTCGCAGTGGGAAGTCACGCGGATTGACGAATACAATCGCGACAACAAATGTTGGTTGTTACCGTGTTCACAACGCTGTGGCGTGAACCGCTACACAGCCGCTCCATACCCCCGCTCCAGCCCGTCTTACGATGCCACGTGTGGTACAGAGAGTTTCAATTCACCGAATTACTTTGAGGGACTTTTATTTTCCTCCAGCTAAAAGGAGACGGAGAGAGAGAGAGAGACAACCCCAGGAATAAATTTTGCACGCAGTCTTTGTGACTAACGATTTATTATACCAAGTTTTTGCATCGGTACAAAAGGGGAGGGGAGGAATTTCTAGCATCTTTGTAAACAAGTCGCGTTGCTGAGCTTGCGTGCGCGGGTGCAATAAACATTTGGAACTGGCCGGGAACGCGGCGAATGCGTTGAGAACTTCAAGGAGCAAGCCACTAAAACTGAACATGCAGGCACCCCCCCCCCCCCGAGGCTGATCAGAGGTCGTGAGTAAGACTGCTTGAGAGTGTACATACGTCCAACCAACTGCGCAAAGTAAGATGAAAGCACATTGAATAACAAAGCCATATTCAAGTGGTGGTGAAGCCTTAAATGCATCCATACGTTTGGGATGAAGTCTTCGGTCCAGAAACTGCCAAACGAAATGAAACAACCCAGGGTCGAAACTTAGCTAAGGATTGCATTAGTTAAATACTGGCAGCAGGGAAAGTTGCTCATGCTTGAGACGAGACAGATAAAAAATAAAATCCACAAAACTGAAAAAGGCCAATTAGCGTAGCTGTTGGCTCCTGGTTAGTTAAAGCCACGATCATATGTCCTCAAAGTGTCTCGCCATCAGATTCCCTCTTAAGTAAACCACCGCTCACACCGATACCCTTATGGGGCAAAACCTGACAACAACCACTACAGCTTTAGCAGGTAGAAAAACTACTCATCTATGACGTGTTAAATATCCTTGCAATACCCTTTGTTTTAAATAAATCTCACTTCCTTCGCTTACGTCACCCCCCTCCCCCCCCAAAAAAAATCCTCAATCCCACGAGGAAACGGCGAGGAAATGAAACGGTGAAGTTGAAACCATGTACCGTGCAAACAGGCATCTCGCGGCAGTGCGGAGGATCGGAGAGGCGTTGCTAAATTGCCATCGTTCACTTTTAATTGCCATTCAATTAAAGACCTCGAAAGCAAAAACAAACCGAACAATGCCTGCATCTGAACGAAATCTCAACAAGCGTTGGCCCCTAGGATTTTTTCTAAAAATATATTTATATTCATTTCCCCCCCGCGCTCTATTCCGCCCCGCGTTAATCTAGTCGGCATGTTTTATATTGCAACCGTAGTCTTAGCCAAGTCGACGACAAGCTGTGGAAGTTTGGTGAAGCGTTAGTTACACGGTGACGGGCTTCGCCGAGTCATTCTCCGAGTTTAGTTGACTACAGTGGTCAAAATAAAACTAAGCTATTACTAAACAATTCTTGTTTTGCCGGGTAAGGCCCCACTGAGCAATGTAGCTCTTCTACAAAAGCGACCTTGGCCACAAACGATAGCTCAACGGAGTGGCTTATGACGTGGAAATGTATAGCAGGCAAATACTCTAAACGCACGCTTCTGAAAAAAGTATTGTCCATTTTAAATGAGCATGCCATTCATTTTATCACCCCCCTACGATATTGCAGGTAAGCCAACAAGTCCACTGTAGTCTCGAATAACTATGCCGAATTATTTCAATCTGCATTTGTATTCCAACGAGTCAATGCCATCTCATCGTAGTCACGCTTAGGTCTCTGGCTGGGCAGCTGGGGCCCCGTTTTGTCCACTTGTAGCCAAACTAAAAATAACACTTATTGCTGAATATCTCCATCACGAATTCTGTCATCAAAATGAACACCGATTCCAAACTTCCCAAGCCACATTGTACTCCGGGTTCCCCTTGTGGTTTTCCTCTATCCTCCCCGCACAGCACGGACGCCAATTTCCCACCCAACTCCTCAACCGCGGGGGGGTCTCGAATCCTCGAAGAACTCCTCCTCTTCGTCTCCCTCCAGCTCCTCCTCAGTGCCATCCTCGAGCACCTGGAATCGGCGCACGCTCGACGACACGTAGGTGCGCGGCTGCACCACGGTGCGCGAGATGACCGTCTCCCGGCTACTGCTGCCACCGCCACCTCCGCCACCATCGCCATCTTCGAACCCGTCCGTTCGGGTGAAGCTGGTGACGCGGCTGCTGCTGCTGCTGCTGCTACCGCCGCCACCACCACCGCCGCCGCCGCCGCCGCCACCCACCGCTCTGCTGTCTGTTGAGAGAGTGAACGGATTAAGCCGGTGAACGTTTAGCCCCCCGCAATCGCTCATGCCACTACTCGCCCAGGGGTGTGGGTGGGAGGGCCCTGTACTACCAAATGTCCCTTCGCCGCCCCCACTCCCCACCCATCCAAGCTCACACTCCTCCGTCACGGTTTTATTTTCTCACCCTAACAGTGTCCCCCCCCCCTCCCAACCCCATCAGCACTACTGGGCCCCCATCTGGGAGCAGCTGGGCCTGCTGCTGGCTACAAGAGGGGTGTTTTGGCCTACTCTTCCATGCTGGCCAGACTGTCTTGGAAGAGGCGGGGGTACCCACGCTTTACCCCACCACACGCGACCTGCCGGTCGACGAGCGCCGGCATACGAGATTATTTCCGTCGGTGACAAGCTTGAAACGACAAACCCACGAACCCCGGAGCACATTGTTTAATCGCAGACTGCCAAAACGTGGATTCGAACCCAGGCTTCTCAGCCACCCTGTGTCGAGAGAAGTTGCCGGAACCAAGGGCAATATTAACGCGATTGCCCGACGCTTATAATCAACCTCACTGCCTCGATCACGAGATTTTCTCCTCTTCCTCCGCCTCCACATGGCACCGTGGCGCAAACAACTGATGCACACTGCAGCAGCTTTGTGCTCTGGCCAAGCAATTCTGGGGAAATGCTTTGCGCGCTGCGGTTTGGACCTCGAACTGGGTCACTCACTGTAGGCCTGCGAGCCATATGTGTCGGCTCCGTACGACTCCGGCTGGTACGACTCCGGCTGATACGGCTCCGGCTGGTAGGGCTCTGGCTGGCCGTACGGGCTGTAAGGGTTGTAGCCGGTGACGGGAAACGCCGGGGCTTCTGGCTCCCCAGATTCCGTCCGTCGGTCGTATCCACCTGTGGAATATGGGTGGGTGGGGTTCGGTGGTGATAAAGGTGCAGCGCTGTAAATGCTTTGCTCAAGTCGTTGGTGGCAGATGGGCCCTCCATGAGGGGGGGGGGGAGCTTTGGAGAGCGACCTTCACAGGGTATCTTGGTCTACTCTTTCACGCTGGCCGGATGTATCTGAAGGAGTGGGAGCACCCACGCTTTACCCCATTCTGCACGACCTGCCCATTGCGCAATCACGGTGAACCCATTCATACAGCTGGGCAGACAGGCGATGTGTGGGGGGGGGGGTGATTTAAGGAACCTCCCCATTGTGTCAACTGCCATGAACCGTTACGCCGCAGCAGTTTCCCGTAGAGGGCGGCTCTCTAAGGCTCCCGCTAGTGGAGGCCTTTCCCTCCAGCATCGGCGTAAGTGGGGTAGCTGCAGGGCTGAGCCTTTACCTTCTTGAGGAGGATTTAGGGGACGCGAATCGCTCTTGGACGAGTGGTAGGATCGCTCCCACGGGACCGATAAATTGTGCACGCAGGATTAGTACACGGGGACAAATATACACACGAATAGTTAAAACATTTACATGCGTACGTTACACAGTGGAGGTGTGGCGTGGCTGGCATGGCCTCTGATGTGAGGAATAAAATCTGGTCACCTGTCTACCCCTCCCCCCCATCTTGCCCCCCCTCTGCCCCCACCACATCTGATATTACCAACGGGACATAATAGTGTCGACTGAGAGCCCGTTCATGGAGACGCTACCGATGTTTCAGAAACTTGGCTGGCTTCAAAAAGAAGGGCGATGAGCCACGTGTTTTTCGGCGCAAACAATAGTCCGCCATGGTAGCGCCAATAGCCTCACCCACTCTCTCCCTCTACCGGAGAGGCAGCGGAAGAGCAGGCGGCGCAGCAACGCACGGCAGGCTCAGAGCCACGATCTTTTATTTAGCCTGGAGGAATCCGATGAGCTACGATGTCCTGTTGGGGCCACCACCGCCTCCTCCGCCACCACTGGCAGCAATTAATCTTACCGGCCACGCCGTAGCCCCCGCCGCCGCCGCCGCCCCCGCCGCACTGTGACGGGTCGCAGTAGCCGGGCGGGCCCGGCGGCCCCGACTGACCCCTCGTGCCGGGCATTCCGTCCCGGCCCCGCTGCCCGGAAGGCCCCACCGGGCCCATGCTGCCCTCGCGGCCGATGCCCTCGACACCTGCGGCCGTCGGACGGGGGGGGGCAGGGAAGGAATGGCGAGGGACAGGGGTTAGGGTTCAGGGGTCATCGGGAGGCATGAGCATGGGGGAGAAGATTCGTCTACTGGCAGGAATACGAGCATGTGCACATGAAGTGTTGCTGCTATTTCTATGCTGTCATGTGTTCGCTCGAATATTTCAATGTTATAAATTGGCCATGGTCTATCCGCTGGTGAAGTAAGTCCGGGGCCGTCGTTCTCACCTGGCGGGCCGGGAGGTCCTGGGGGTCCACGTGTTCCCGTGCCAGGGTTTCCCCTCTCCCCCTTCTCCCCGGGCACACCTGTGGACAAGTAAGGGGGACGATGGCGCACGGCCGTCATATGCGCGCTCGCGTTCCAGCCGGGTTCCTTTGCGTCGCCGGCGACGACCCGTCAAATATTGCCACACCCAGCACACCGCATCCAGTATACCGGCATGCAAACTGATTGATACGAGTCGTAACTTTTTACCACTCCACAACTGCCCCTCTTGTGAAGGTTTCCTAGCTTGGTTGGGAAGTTGGGATTGTGGTCTGTGTACTCGTGTGTATTGAACTGCTTTCGCACAGTATGCAACCGACTGCTAATCGGAGGTGCAGGGGAAGAGCAACAAGCTGAACACCAAAAACTGTTCTAAAGAAATGAGTTTTCAATCTCGATTTAAAAGTACATAGCTCCAGTGGCTTCCTAATGTCGGAAGAGCGTTCCAGACGGCCGCAGAAATTGATCTGAAAACGCGCAATGCGATGACCGTCTTTGTTTGACGACTATCCAAAAGCCGCTGTGAGGATAACCGGAGTTCCCGTGCTGGTTTATGTTCCTTGACGAGATCAGCGAGGTATTGTGGTTCATTTTTGGCAAGCACTTTGTGCGTAACGAGTGTGAGCTTTTCATGAATACGTTCAGCAACAGGAATCCAATGCAGCTCAGCGAGCACTGGACGGACATGGTGGGATCTTGCAGTACCCGTCACGACACGTGCCAAATAATTTTGTACACGCTGCAGCTTGGTAATGTTTTGCTCTTGGACGTGTTGGGACCTCATGGAGTAATTTCTTTGTTGCGATAACTTTTGAGTTGTTTGGGCTTTTTGTTTTGGTGCCATTTCTTAATTTGTGTTTCATATTTGAGTTTGCTTGGTAGCAGGGATTTCATTTGCTTAGTAGCAGCTGTAAATAATTAATGTACAGCGTTGTGGGGTGCTATTAGCGTGAATGACGCTATATAAAATTAAAGTATTAGGACCTCTGCATGTAGGGTCTCTGCTTCTATGGCCTCTGCTAAAAAATGTTACTTCGACTCTGGCCCAGCACGACCGCTCTCCTCCCTACAACCCTCCCGGGTCCGCCTCGCACGACCAACCCGCAACGCCCCAAACCTTCCCACCCACCCACCCACCCCCCAACACCAAACAGTGCAGAAACCCTGCGCAGAAATACATTCTCTTATTATTGCCCTGCGTGTGGCCACAGGGGGCTTGCGCGGATCGCTGCGAGGGTTTCGTACACTCTGGCTGCAGCTGTGAGCTCTGGCGCTCACTTCCCCCCCCTCCCCCCCCCGTGGGTTTATTGGCCTCTCTACCCCTGCACGCACGACCTTGAGGATGTTCGCATATTTCAGGGGTTTTTACCGCTTCCCGGCAAAGGTTTGAAAGCGATAATGCAGCGGCTCGCGTCCATTTAGTCTTGTCTGTAAGGTGGGGACGTGGGGGGTGGGGCAGTGATGACTATTGCAAGGATGATCCAATATGAACGAGACTTTCGTCTAAAGTTTAGTTGCTATTAGGGAGTTACGCTATAACAAGAGAAAAACATGATAGATTGATCAATAGGGTTGCCAATAACTTGGAGACAACAACCAGCCCTAAAAGGATCTGTGTTTTGGTATTCGTGCCCTGGTGGCTGCAGTGCTGGCGCATCCCCTGCGGATCATGTGATCTCGCGACGTCACATGCTCCCTGGCGAAGTCGTGATTACCAATCAAACACTTCCGAGGACAATGGCACGGTTGTAAAATCGTTACAGAATCCACGCGTGTGCATGCATTTCTTTCTCCCCTGTCAAAACGAGAACATCGATAGCTCCCCAGCAGCTCTCTCTGTGTTGTTCTCTCTCTCCGGTTGCGAGTGCAACACCCCCAAAGCGCCGTGACCGCACGAGACACCGTCACCCTCCTCCGCTCGTCAAAGAGTCGTCTCTCATTGTCAACTTGTGCTGCACCCAAAGCATCCCGCTGAGCCAGCAAATACTTCACAGAGTCCGCTTGGTGCCAGTGTTGCCCATTAAGCCGAGTCGGCACTTCGCAAATCATCGCCTCCTCGCTCTCCCTGCTGGCTAATCCCTATCTCAAGCCCTCTCTTCTCTCCGCAGTCTTCTTCATCAATCACGGCAAAACCAGGGCTCCAGAACGTCAGCGCCATAATGCACGCTGGACTCTTGGCCTCATCGTCTTTACTTGTTAGCCTTGGCCTATCGGCCGCTGGGACAAAGTCGTGTTCTCACGGTCTCGCGTGGACGTGCCTCTGGGATGTGTTCCGTGCTTTGGCTGCCACTCACTCCGTCGTTCGTCTTGACCAGGGGGTTCGAGCAACCTGCGGTTCCAGAGCCGCGCGCGGCTCTCTCTAAGCACAGGGTCATGACGCGTTATTTATTAATGACCACCGTCTTGTATTCACCACTCAGTGCGCATTGCAGCTCTTGAAATATTGAGGGTTTTTTGTTGTTTATGGTTCTTCTTGTTGGTTTGGTTGCTGAGCCCTGGGCTTGACCAATGGCCATCATGTCTTCGAGTGATATGTCTTGCCCAAGTCCACTTAATTCTCATGACGGTCAATAGGACGTCCCTCACCTGTTTACGCTCCATCATCCATTGCACTCCTCTTTCGGCCTTTCAATGCAATTCCAAGCGTGCACCTCGCCACGATTATGTGCTCACTTTAAGCTCCAGCTTCCATTTTCATTGTCGACGTCCAAAGTTTCGGAGCCAGGAGACGTGGTCCGAGTGAATAAATGATTGATTTTGACCTGCTCACTTCTCAAAGTAGACCTACTCACTCTTAAACGAGACCTGTTCAACTCACTCTGCCACCCTCTCCACTGTTTCACCTCCCCCCATATGGCCACCTATCGCCCCCCCCCAACCTCTAAGCCCTTCCTGCACCCATTCCCTCCCCTCTGCCCTCTCACGCAACCCCATGTTCATCACACGTGCCTGAACGCTCCACAGCTACGCCGCTGACTTGAACCCTACGGGTGCCTTGGCCTACATCGGAAGCCACTGGAGCCATGCACTTTTCAATCTCGATTGAAAACGTATTTCTATCGAGCTGTTATTGTGGTTACATACGGTGCGAAAGAAGTTCAACATACATACATACACCTATAAGCCTCTTGAATTAATGCTTTGGTAATGAGGCGACATGATTGTTTATAAGGGACCATGGTGCAAGAAGGCGCACTGAGCTATTTAGATATTTTTCAGAAGCGTCCTGGCCACAAACGATAGCTCAACGAAGCGGCTTATCACGTGGAAATGTATAGCAGCCAAATACTCTAAACGCACGATGTTGATTCTAAATGTGGAGGGAAAGACCGGAGGACCCAGAGAAAAATCCACGTGACCACGGGGAGAGACACGCAAACTCCAAATATACAGCAGGCATCAGGGTCGAGGATCGAACCCACGACCTCCTGTATACCAGGCGAGGTAGTTAACATCTCGTCCACCTAGGCGGCCCAACGGATCGCTTCCCTCGTCCCCCGACGGCGCACCTCTCTCCCCGCGGAGGCCCGGCGTGCCGGACGGCCCAGGGAAGCCGGGCCGGCCCATGGGCCCCGTCTCTCCGGGCGGGCCCCGCGCCCCAGCTCGGCCGGACTCCCCGGGTGGCCCAGGCGTCCCGCGGCCACCGCCGTTGTTGCTGTTGGGCATCTGGTTGATGATGCTGCTGATGCGGGTCATATGGCCTGGGAACACGGAAAGATAAACGTGTAAGGCATGACGGGGGAGCGGTGGGGGAGGACCGTACTGACGGGCTCTCTCCGTGCCCGTTGCGAGATCCGCGCTTTGCGTGTACAAGCGGTCGTCACGCTGATTTTGTTTGCAGCCTGCGAGCATCTTTCTGCCCGATGGGTTTCCCATCGTTTGCAGAAATTGGTTCGGATTGGGTTGTTGTTGTCCGTTTAGCACGCAGGAGTGGGCTTTCGCGACCAATATTGTTCATAAAAAAATGTGTCGTTAACACACCACCACCTGACGCGGCCATCTAGTCACGTAATCAAAAAGAGCCAATGAGTTACTACTTCATCACACTGGTGTGCTGGAGAGTAGCCCCACAACATGTACAATTTGAGTACGCGTGTCGCCGGTAAATGCAACCAGCTTCATCAGGCGATTTTGGCAGAATTGTCCAGAAGTCTTCCGGTTTGTCGCCCTTAGGCAGTGCCAATCGGTCCCCACGGTGGTAAGCACAAGGCCGCTGCAGGCAACGGTGGCCAGACTTCCCTGATGATTCGTAACAAGGATGAAACCAGTATACAAGTGTCTCATTGCTCTGCTGCTGCTATTTCTGCTGTCTTTCATATACTATCATATGTTTGTACTGTTGGTCGTTGTACTGTGCGTTGTTCTAATATTCTTACCCACCCCAACTGGACACGTGTGACAAAGAGCTTCATTAGCTTATCGGATTCCTCCAGTATAAAAACACACTTTCCGATTCTGCCTTAAGACATTCTGACTACATTGTGCTGATGATTCCCAACAAGGTTGCAAGCCGCAGTGTGGCAGTGTCACGTGACACACAAAAGTCGTGATGGGAGGACCGATCTAATGGCAGCCACGGCGACCATTTTATTTGACAATGCACGCCACAGAAATCAACTGCGGCGTGCATTGCAGTTGCTTGGCAGGAACCCTCCTGCAAAGAGAGCCACCAGACTCGCCGATGCTCTCTCTCCGGGTAAACAAACGGGACAACAACAACAATAATAAACGCATTCCTGCGGAGGGAGCTGGTAGGAACGTTGGGTTGTTCGGTCAATGGCTAGGGTCAACGGCGGCGTGGTGTATTCCGCAAATATGCCCGACTTTGAGGGCGAGTACAAGCCGGCGTGAGCAGGTTAAACATTGAGTTTTATAAGGGCACCACGGGGTGACCAGCCCCTCCCCACCCTCCCCTCCCCACCCTCCCCTCCACCCACCCAGCCCCTCCCTCCCCACCCAGCCCCTCCCTGCACGACGGACACAATAATCCCCTGTGGGCTGGTGTAACCAGGAGGTTCCTACCAGTATAATGAATCAATCTTTCACAAGAGTGACGACGATCGTCACGGTCACTGGGCGACCGTGCTTAAAAAGAAAATCTCCCTCGCAGCTGGATAAAATTGTGTGAACGACACAACAGTCAAACATCCCCGGACTGTTGGGGCAAAGTGCTGTTATTCCCAACGGGATATGATCGTGTAATCTGAGAGCCTATTTATGGAAACAATACCGATGTTTCAGACATTTGGCTGCCTCCGAAAGAAGGGCGATTATGCATGTGTTAAGTGCAAACATCCAAAGACAAAGATCCCCCGGATAGCCTGAACAGGCCGTTGGGGCAAGTGCTGTAAGCGAGCACCTATGAAGGCTGGCACGGCACACGAATGGGTGGGTGGGCCAGCATCACGCCCGGCCGCCTTTGTCTCCCCAATGGGAATGTTTTATACATCGCTCCAGGTACTCAATTGAGGCTGAGTCGACCTAGGAGAGGCACCGGACCGGTTCAGATATTCGCCGCTGGTATTACCCAGGAGCGGGATTCGCGAACTCGGGTCGCCGGGTTCGTAACCCATCGTGCCAACCACGACGACACCACCGCTCCCCGACGCGCACACAGACGCACACTGACACACACAGACGCACGTCCAGCGCCCCCAAACCCTCCACCGCCTCCTCACCGTTGAGGAGGTTCTCGCAAACTTGCCGCGCGATCATGCGCACAACTTGCTGGCCTTGCGTGTCGCCCTGGCAACAGGAAGGAAGAAAACACAACATCTCCGCAGGCCCGCAGACACGAGCGCCAAAACACGATCCGGGAACACGTGCGACCCCAGCACTGCAGCCCCCCCCCCGCCACCACCCCCTCCCCGGCCTCTCACCCCCCCCCCCCACCTTCTCCATCACGAGCGTTCATCATCGCAGCCACGGGGGTGACGACTGCTGATGATGATGCTGATGACACTGATGCTGATGACATTGATGCTGATGCTGCCGCTGCCACAGGATACCCCCGGCGTCGTGAACTGTCGATATTCGTAAATTTTCCCCCCCCCTTGCTTTGTGGCGCTTATATTCCAGCCGTGCTGATGGCAGCACAATTGAAATGAAGACTCCGGATTCTGACTCTGAAAGGCAATGGACATCGTGTCGTGAGAAGGAATGCGTCTCGATTGGGAACTACCGGGAATAACTGCGCATCAGCCCCTGTCCGCCAATACGGTGACGCCGGTTCACCGACTGCATCCCTCGACCACCTTTGCTCTGCTCGCGGGGACCTCCCGTCTGTGTGATCAGTCTACGGGTTCCGCGGTGGTGAGATGTTAACTACCTCGCCTGGTATACAGGGGGCCATGGATTCGATCCTGACGCCTGCTGTATATTTTGAATTTGCACGTCCTCTCTCGCCCGTGGTCGCGTGGATTTTTTCCCAGGGTCCCCTGGTTTTTCCCTCCACATTAGAAACGTGCGTTTTAGAGTATTTGGCTGCTATAACACGTCCACGTGATAAGCCACTTCGCTGAGCTATCATTAGTGTCCAGGTCGCTTCTGTAAACGGGCTACATAAGCTCAGTGGGCTTGACCTGCTACAATAAAATAAATAGTTTTAGTTTAGTTTTACCTTGCCAAGTCGGGCTTCGAAGAGCTTTAACTTGAAAGTCTGTTACCTTACATTAGAGCTTTTCCTGCGGCCTTATATACCAAGTTTATCCACATGTGACTACGGCGAATCTGATGCCAGTGAAGGCTTCGCGGACCGGATTTTCTATTGCCGCCACCGCTGTTGCCGTTTTACAATCTGCCAAAGCTGCCGCTGTGCAATCCGCCCGTTCTACGCAGGACAATCCACCTGCCCTACAGCAGAGCAGGCGGGATGGGGGCCCGGGCTTGTGAGAATCGCAGCCTCACTCGTGGTAACGCCTGACCATCGCGTTACATTCGCCACTCCTAATCCGCCCGTTTGCTGCCGGGGTCTTCGGAGAGGGCATCTTTAAGCAAGAGGGCAACTTTAAGCTGCAACTGGCGATGAAGTCACGCAACACGGTCACAGCCAAATGAAGCAAATGTTTGCTGTGTGTATGTCGCATCGTACGTAGCCAACCATGCTAATCGAATTTTCTGGGGAAGGACATCAAACTTAAAACAAAAAGCAGTTCTAAAGAAATTACTTTTCAATGCAGATTTAAAAGTACGTAGCTCCAGTGGCTTCCTTATACCGGAAGGAAGAGCATCACAGATGGCCGCAGGAGCGCATCTGAAACTGCGCGATGGAGCGACTGTCTTTGTTCGATGGCGAGCCAAGCTGTGTATAGGCTCTGTTTGAACGCGAGAGCTGCCGAATGGGTTTGACGGAGCTGATCCCGGCCAGCCCGAGCCACCTGGTACCCATGATGACAGCACGATGGGCAAGGAGACTCACCCTCTCTCCTGGCTCTCCCTTGATACCCTGCAAGCCCTATAAAAGAATGAAAAGTGAAACGCACTCATAGGTACACGCACAACAACAGCTGCTGTTCATCAGCGGGTGTCGGTGACATCACCAAGCCACCTTCTGCCAAGCTAGGTGCAATTTTGAGGCCCCGTCCAGTGGTGAAGACTTGTTGGCAGGAGGTCGTGGACAAAAAAAAAACCCCCACTGTGTTATGGGTTAACACAAAGTTAAAGATCTCCGTCATTTAGCCTTGCAGACTTGAGATCGGGTGCTGTTAGTGAGCACCTATTGAGGCTGGTGGAGCGGCCAGAATTAGGCATTGACACCTTTGTCTTTCCCGGCACTCGTGTTTACACACCACGCCAGCTACTCATTGGAGGCTGTTTTGACTTCTGGGAAGGTGATACTCGACAGATTCAGATACAACTTGCCGCTGGCTTCATTCATTGCCGGAAATCAAGCTTGGGTTACGGGGATAACAGCGCAGTGTGTGCATCACTTGCCCATTACTCCCCTGGGTTGACGCGGCATCGTATCACGGGACAAAGAATCCACTCGAAAACTCTCGCAGAGCTATGCAACACCCCATGTCAGAGAACAGCCCACCGAAGCGGACATGTCGGAGCTACTTCCGAAATGTATTCAAGTGTTTCTAGATTTGAAGCTTTCGTGACTGCAATGATTCATATTCTTAGGTTTTTTCGGTAAAGTCACGTAGGTAAAAACATTAAAAAGTAAAATAAAATAAAAATCACGACGTTTCGGAGGCAACACAAGCTTCCGTCTTCAGGTGGTACCGTCACAGCCACGACGGCTGTATCAAGTAAATGAGAGATTGTAGGAGCTACCACTCGTCGTGGCTGTGACGGTACCACCTGAAGACAGAAGCTTGTGTTGCCTCCGAAACGTCGTGATTTTTATTTTATTTTACTTTTTAATGTTTTTACCTACGTGACTTTACCGAAAAAACCTAAGAATATGTATTCAAGTGACCTGTGGTCCACAGAGTAAGGGGCGGAGTGGGGAGCAGCGCCGTTCCACCCGCTCTGTCACCATGAGTAAAGTCCGTCGCACATTCAAGCTGACATTTTTAATTAGCAGAGCTGGAATTTAGCCAATTGAAGTGCGGAACGGAATTTGACGTCTCTGTTTTTTTTGTAGGTACGTCTGTATTCATGGATGTATGTACGTTGAACTTATTTGGCATCGTACGTAGCCAACCGTGCTAATCGGGGGTGCTGTGGGAAGGACAACTAATTAAGCACACAAATTCTAGATTTGAAGCTTTCGTGACTGCAAGGATTCATATTCTTAGGTTTTTTCGGTAAAGTCACGTAGGTAAAAAAAAAACTTGTGTGCCACGGACCAAATCGTTTTTTCTATGGAGGCTGCTTTGAAATTCTGTGTGTGTATCCCAGCATCCGTGACCGGGCGGGGCGCATTGCATTGAGCAGCGATCCTCCCCCCCCGGCACGCGCGTTTGCCGTGCCCCTCCTGGCTCTTACCGGGTCTCCCGATGGTCCGCGTGGGCCCGGTTTCCCCATCATCCCGTCCACGCCGCCAGGCCCTTGAGGGCCCTGTCACGGCAAAACACGAACGCGAGAGAGACCGTGAATCCCCGGGCGGTGCCAGTGGCTCTACCCATATGCAGATTATGTTTTCGGGGGTACACCCTGGGGCTGTTGTAGTTCTCGCAACGGTGGCGAGATGTTAGCTACCTCGCCTGGTATGCAGGAGTGCGTGGGTTCGATCCCGACCCAGAGACCTGCTGTATATTTGGGGTTTGCGGCGTCTCTATCGCCGTGGTCGGGTGGATTTTTCCATCAGGTCCTCGGGTTTTTCCCCTCCACATTTTGAATCGACGTGCATTTCAGAATATTTGCCTCCTATAATTTTCCGCGTGATAAGCCACGTTGTTGAGCTATCACATGTGGCCAGGTCACTTCACGCATTATAAAGACACATCAAAGTTAGAACGAACACGTAACTAGAAGCTATACACATAGCCATGCTTTGACTTTGATTACTCAATTACGCTAGATCATGTATTACAGCGCTACCACGTTGTATTGGGACCTCTATATAGCTCTGTGTATATATAGTGTGTGTGTGTATATGCAGTAGATGTGTTTTTGCAAGAACCAGGTCAATTGTTACATCACAGGACCGTGCCAGGTGGCGATAGCTTGGAGGCCTTCATCCAGCAGTGGAGTGAACAATGCTGCTGCTGCTGCTACTAATGATGATGCTTACAATGATGTTGAAAATAATGAAAACGAAGACGACGATGATGATGATGTACGTACACGTGATCGCTATGCGTGTCGCACGGTAGCTTCGTACGGTGCGAAAGAAGTTCAACATGCACACCTACACACGCGCGCATGTCGGCATGTACATGCCGAGCGTACGTCACTCACCATGAGGCCGGGGGGTCCGGCCGTCCCCCTCTCCCCGTCTTTTCCTGGTGGGCCCTGCCCCGGTCAACACGAGACACGGTTAGCCACATCGCATCGCCAAAAAAGAACAAGAACAATGAACAAAAGAACCCAAGCGGCGTGCGCGCCCAGTGGCGGCAGCTATCTGGCGGGTGCGCAGGCGGTGCAATCGCACACCGCAGCCCAAAGGCCAGAGCGGGGCCCGGGCACCGGGCTAAGAAAGGAGCGGCGGGGGGTGGGGGGCTGGGTGGGTGGGGGGCTGTTGAGGGCTATTTCGTCGCTTGTCCCGGGGCCCATGCCGACCCCGCTGTGCCACGGCCTGGCGTGCTAGTTTTTGTCAGCTTAGGTTTTGTGTTACGGGAGGAAAGCGCACCGAGGATTTATTAAACAAACGTTTAACTAACCTGAACCCTGAGCAGCATGAACCACTTAGCACAACGCACCGCAATTGGCATTGTGGTTGTGTTTCCCACCGGATTGCATTTCGTTGCGGTGGGAATAACTAAAGTGAAACACACTTCGACGATGGCCGCAAAGTACGGAGAGGTGCAATCAGGAATTAGAACACGTGTATTAGAACACGTGTCTTAGAACATGTGCTTAAGAGACGTCTTGTTGACCGCAAAGAAAAGTGCGTTGGCTTGGGCAAGTGACGAACGATGGCCGGTGGTCAAGACTAGCGACAGAGTGGCGGCCAAAGGAGCGAAACTGGCCCGAGAGGACATTTGCCATGGGGATTGAGCGAGGCCTTCATCCAACAATTGGTAGACCCCCATAGCCAACGGTAATGACCCTGTCGCGTTTGCATGTTGGGTTGTCTCTGGTCACTCCGGCTTCCTGCCACAAGGAATCCCGAGAAAAAATAATGAACTGGGCAAGCATCCCGGGGTAGCGAGGCCGTCCTCAAAACAGCCCTTGAGATGCTGCGAGGCCGTCTTGGGCGAAACATCAGCAGCGTCACTCTCCACGTCTAAAACAGCGCCCGGCCGTTGGCCTTAAACCGGCCGCCCGCCGTGGCTCGCTGCCTCTGGCGCCGGGGAGAGAAGTAGGGCGGCCGATGAGTCTTACCCTCGGGCCCTCCGATCCTGCGCGTCCAGAAGGCCCCACTGGACCCACGGGACCCTGCGAAGAGACGGCGCAAGCGTGAGCGTCACGACGCAGGTCGCGCGGCGTGGGCGGCGGTGCGGCGACAGTGTGTGGCGGTGGTGCTGGCGGTGGGGGTGGGGCTGGTAGCCGTGCACCTGGCCTGGCACAGGCGTCGTGGTGACGTCACCATCACTTAGTGGCAAATGGCGGGTGGTGATGGTAGTAATGTCAGTGGTGGAGGTGGCGGTGGCAACATCAGCAGCAGCTGTAACGGCGGGTGGTGGTACTGATGGTGGCGGTGATGGTGGTTTGGCGGTGAATGTGGTCTTGCTGGTGATGGTCATTCTGGTGGTGGTATTGGTGGTGCTGGTGGTGGAATTGGTGGTGCTGGTGGTGGTGGCACTGTTGAGATACCGGGGGTCCTGGTTGACCAGGATGGCCCCTCTCGCCCTTGTCTCCCGGACCGCCCTGCAGAGACAAACGGGAGGATCGGTGAACTCGCCGGACACGCGGCGGAAACAAGCAACGGGAGCTACAAGCGCCTTCAGCCACGTGCGAGATGACACAAGACGACAATAAAATTACGAGTCAAGGCAAACTTACCCAAAAGTTGTACCTGTCGTGAAAGCTATGAAACACGGAGAGGAATAACTCTTACACAATCGTTTTTGACCGTCATGTGACAGGCAAAGCAATATATGTTGTCATTGCTCCGATGATTATCCCAGAGCTGGAATGTATCCAAAGCAGGTCCGAAAGTCAATGTAACATTTCCCGTGGGGTTTGCGCAGTCCTTGGTGACTTGGCTGATTGAATCGTCACCGCGGTCTAACCACCGCCCGCTCACACTCGCCCTTGACGCCGGTACCTCGGAAACACTGGCGAATTACGGTCAAACAACCCAACCATCAGGTGGTTGGGAATGCCCTTCCCAACCACCCCCCACCGAGACCCCAGCCCCCACCCTGGCACGGATGGGAAAATAGCACAAGTGTGAGGTCAGTGGGTCACGCAGAGAATGGGAAATCGTGTCGGTTAGCGGGCGGGGTGAAGGTGCATGAGTTGTTTCGCCACGGCTCAAATCAAACGGACAGCAGATTAAATTGGATGTTAAACCGCAGACAGTTACTGCACCCGCAAGGTAAGCATAGCTCTTAAGTAGAACTGCCTGCATTGCGAATATTTTACAAGTGTGTAATAGAGCTGATAATGGCACGTGGTTTAACTAGCTGTTATCGTGAGGGCGTGATTCATTCAGTCAGTCGTTGGGTGACTATGTACATGAGTGAACGGTTTGGGGAGTGGTTGTGTGAGTGAGTGAGCGAGCAGTTTCATGAGTGAGTAAATGTCTGAGTGTGTGTCATTGTGCGGTTAGGCGAGCGAGTCACCAGCTAAGTGAGCGAGCGAGCGAGCATTTGAGCAAGTGCACAGATGAGTGCACTCGCCGTTGGGTGACCGTGATTGAGTGAGCGAGCGCTGCAGCTGGTGAGCGAGTACGGTGCGTTGAGTGAGCGTTGCGAGTGCTGCTCACAGGGGTTCCAGGAATAGAGACCCCGCTGGGCCCTTGGGGTCCCCTCTGCCCGGGCGGTCCCCTAGGCCCCTGCTCTCCACGCAGCCCAGCTCCACCCTGCGACACGCACAACAGGGGCAAAGATCGACCGTGTAGCCTTCACAGACTGCTGGGACAGGTGCCGCTCGCGAACTGAAGGCCGGCACTGTGGCACACGAGGGGATGGGGTATGGTCACCAGCACCACGCATTTTCCTCCCAGGTTCTGTTGTTTTGTACTCAGTATCAGGAACTCGTTTAAGGCTCAGTTGATCTAGGGGAGCCCAGAATCTCAACATCACCGGCTACATCCCCTGAGCACCTGAAAGCACACGGCTGCACGTGTTTCCTATCCCTTCTGTTAGCTTCCAGGATGATGGTGCCGGATGACGAGTGAAGTTCCCCCCCACCGGAGTCTGTTCCGCACGAAGCTTCTTGCACTGCTCGTATCTAAACCTCTCTGCTCGGTGTCCAGTCTGGTGGCTACGAATTGTCTTTAGTTTGTTGTCCTTCCCCCGCACCTCCGATTAGCACGGTTGGCTACGTATGGTGCGAAAGAAGTTCAACGTACATACGTACATACATAAATAAATATATCTTCACCGGCCACGCGTACTTCCTCGTGATGTACCAGAGATAGATAGATCGTTTATTGTCATTGTCACCAGTACAACGAAATTTAAAATGCTCACCAGTCAGGGCATCATTCATAAATTTAAATTAAATAAAACAAGAAAATAAAAATTAAATTAAATGAAAGATAATCAATTTATACTATATATAAAAACAGCCCAAGTATACCCACATACCCACATAAGGTTACATTTTGTCATTGCACATCTCTATTTCACAATCAATTGTAAACACTATTACTTAATAATTAATTAGCATTATTGAGTGTGGTGATCGCTGTAGGATAAAAGCTCTGTTTGAATCTGTTTGTCCTTGTTTTGACTGATCTGAATCGTCTGCCTGATGGCAACAGCTCAAACAGTGAGTGTCCAGGGTGAGAAGAGTCCTTTATAATGAGAGAGCAACGTCCTTTATAATGAGAGAGCAACGTTCTGTTCGACCTCGGCACTCACCTGAGTTCCTGGGGTCCCTGGGTGCCCACGGGGTCCCTTTGGGCCAGGGCTGCCCTGCACACACACACACACACGTCGAAGGTCAAAGGTGAGGTCACCAACAGGGCCTCCTTTTAGCCCCCAATGGGAGAAGCCAAACTAAAACATCTTTTTACTTTACCAGTAATGCCCACTGAGCTACATATCCCAATTTGGAAGCGACCTGGCCACAAATGATAGCTCGATGAAGTGGCTCATCACCATGTGGAAATTTTTAGCAGCAAATACTCGAATTGCATGTTTCTAAATGTGGTAGGAAAAGGCGGAGGACCTGGAGAAAAATCCACATGACAACGGGGAAAAAAACGTGCACATCTCAAATATACAGCAGGCGTCGGGGTCGGCATCGAACCCGCGACCTCCTGCATACCAGGTGAGGGAGTTAACATCTCGCCACCATGGCACCCAAATGCAGGATCCTCTTACTAATAGGGTCTTGAGACTCATTGAGGCTTACCCAGGTACATAAAGGGCATTAGTAGATGACTTATCTATAGTACACGCGAGGGCATCTCCTACACCTGGCTTGTTGTTGGGGTTATTTGACCATACTTCACCACGCTGGCCTGTGCGGGTTGGTGAAGATGGGCGCAACCTATAACACCTGGAACGCGTGGTGGTCTGCCAATCGAGCACGATCCAGGCTCAAAGCTCCTGCTTAGCTTGCGTGATCTGATGAGGCGGGGTGCATATCCCAAGTGATTTTATTCACTGGCTCCACTACTGCTTACTGTAAAAGGTTTAATGTGACATTCACATTGTTTTGAAATCATGTCTAAGGACGTGTCTGAATATTTTGATTGCCAGCGCTATAAGTTGTGTTCTTTTGTACGAATATATAAATATATATCTCATAAAGACGATTTCCTATAATATGTTTATACAGGGTGCTTCAAAAAATGTTGAACACTTCTGAGAATTTGCAACACCACGAGAAATGTGTTCTGGAGACCACCTGGAGAAGATTCTAGGCACGTGTTGACAACGATGGCGAACAAGTGAAGACTCTGACTTTTTGAAGCTATTAACATAACATTTGTTATCATGTTACAATGTATTATCCGTTCTTATTCCATTAAAAATGATAGTCCCATGTGATTGTTAACATGTTTCTGAAGCACACTTTTCTATGCCTCAACATTTCTCAAGGTTGTCTTTGAACACACCGTTTGTGCCGTGTTTGCATTGCCGTGCACCACGGGGTGACTTCTTATTATTACTACCAGAGCATAATAATTATTTACAGTTTAAAATTATGGATTTTGGCATCGCAGGGGGCACACGATGAGGGATGGAGACGGCTTTGTGATCACTGTCATCCAGCAGTGGGTGGAACATGGGTGGCGATGATGATGATGACGATGAATGCAACGTTTGCAGAGCCAAACACTCTTGTGTTTAAAAAAAAAAGAATGGTGTAAAGTCTGAGTTCGTGTCGCTAATGCGATCGGATTTGCCAACATGTGCATCTCGGATTAACGCTGTACATGCAATTACGCTCACGCACGCATGCATGCATACATACACACGCACACACCAGCATGCTCATTGCACACACGCAGATGTGCACACACGCGTCAACACACTCACAGAAATGCATACACGCACGCACATGTAGACACACAAAAACAAAGATCCCCCGTATATCCTTTAACAGTCTGTTAAGGCAAGTGCCGTAAGCGAGCACCTATTAAGGGTGGAAAGCCACCTTTGTCTCCCCAATGCCAATGTTTACACATCACAACAGGTCCTCATTTAAGGCCGAGTCAGCCCAGGCGAGGCCCACGATGAGTATAAACATTTACAACGAATGTTGTCCACCTTGGCCTAGGATCGAACTTAGTTGACCCGGGGTTCGCGACGCACCACGCGAACCGCTGCACCACCGCCCCCCAACTGCGCCACTCGCGCACACGCACACACGCACACACGCCTACACACACAGTCAGGAAGGAAGTCAGTATATTGGCTTTAAGAGAGTAACCTGCCTGAGCTCTATACACTTGGCAGCGAAGCGAAATAACAACCACCCAAACTTGGCAGTGGTCGCGTACCACACCATACCGCTGCTGCGAGGGAATTCATAGTAAAATGTAGATGTGTGTGTAAAGTACACCTAAGCCTGCATAGGTTATTGTTGGTGTGGGTTTCAGTGTCTTAGCCGGGCGTGGTGCTGGCCACCCACCGTCTTGTGTGCCGTGTCGGCCTTCAAAGACGCTCGCTACAGTCTGTTAAGGTTATAGGGGGATCTTGGTATACATGTGGGCGGAGCAGAAATCTATTGGTGAGCGCACTTCACTACGAATCTGGCGACCAGAGTTCGATTTCCGCTCACGGCCAACACCGGTGACGATTATCTGAACCGGTCCTGGGCCTCTCTTCCTAGGTTGACTCAGCCTCAAATGAGTACCTGGTGCGGTGTGTAAACATCACCACTGGGGAGACAAAGGCGGTCCGGCGTGGTGATGGCCACCCACCCCCTTCTTGTGCCATAGCCGGCCTTCATCAGGTACTACTCTCCAACAGCATTTGCCCCGACAGTGTGCTGAAGGCTATACGGGGGGGGGGGGGGGGGGGGTCTCTGTCGCTTGCTTACAGAGAGAGAGAGAGAGAAGTCACACGCAAGTGTTTTTCATTACCGCTACAAATTCACTCCTTTAACGTGGCCCAAACGCAAAACTCCTTGGGACGTCGCGCGCCGTCCAGCTGAGTTTGCACGCAAAGCGTTGCATCGCGTAATAAATAAATATATAAACACTTACATAACGCGCGCGTCACGACAGCGGACAACCAACTCCGCTGCGCGCAGCTGCGAGCCGTAAATTACTGCGGGGGTCGTCTCGCATCGCCGAATTGTCCATGAACATCTTCTTGGTTCTTTCGGTAAAGTCACGTAGAAGAGAAATAATAAAATAATAAAAATTAAACATTATAAAATAATTCTCACGACGTTCGGCCACAACGCAAGCAGCTGAGGACGGCTGCTTGCGTTGTGGCCGAAACGTCGTGAGAATTATGGCCAAGACGATGGTGAATGTGTGTTTGTTGGACACCTTCCAGAACCGTACCGTAGCCAGCCGTGCTGATCGGAGGTGCAAACCTAAAAAGCAACGTTTAGCGCAGGAATGGGTTCGTTTTGCTTTTCCTTCAAGGTAAAGCCGCAGCCCTGCAAATTGCTTTGCTCAAGACGCTACTGCCGGAAGGGCCTCTAACTCGAGGGTGCTCGAGAGAGCCTCTGTGGGCGAGGGGGGTGGGGGGGTTTGGAGGGGGGAAAGGAATCTTACGAGGGGGCCCGGGGGGCCGGGTGGCCCCTTGCTGTCCTGGGAGCAGGAGCACGCGTGGGGCAGCGACGGGCACGAGTCCTCCACCCTCTGCGACGGAAAAAAGACGGCAAGCGGTGATCACGACGAATGAAACCGTGGGGTCAACAGAGGGCAAGAGGTCAACACGGCAGACGCCAACGAGGTTACCAACTCCGTAAGAGTTTTTTTTGGGTTAGATCGCGTGAATATGAATGTGTCGCTAAACCCGCCACCACCCGACACAGCCAATGAGTCAGGTTTGTCACGTGAACAGAACGTGCCAATTCGTTACTCGTTGAGCACGCTAGTGTGTTGGAGAGTAAACCCAAAACATTTACAATGTCATCAACTCCCGCTGCCACTTCCATCCTTCCGCCAGATCCCACAACTATTGTGGGTATCTTTTAAAAATGTTTTAATTATATTTCAGTAGGAGCCCGGTACAGAGCTCGAATCTTGATGTAGGGCCGGTGGGGGGGGGGGGGGGGGGGGGGGGGGGGGTACATAAACTCCGTGGATATACGTCCCGAACGCTGCGCTCCTGGATTTAGAGGAGAGGAAATTGGGCTCGCAGATGTTGTATTTATGTGGTGCCACGTCACCTGGCCTTGAACGTTTAGGGAACCCATGTAAGCGTGAAGGGGACAATGTGTTTGTTCGTTTGTTTATCATTCAGCTGTAATGATAGTCAAGGGGACGCGGCAGCGGCGGGGGTAATTGGTTGTCCCAGCGCAGCGGTTGCTTACCCGGCAGCGCACGTGGATTGACCGCAGTCAAGTCGGTGATCGGCAAATTTGGTGTACGGTGGGGGTTAAGTGTGGGTTCCACCACGTCTTCTACGGCGTGGTGGCAAGCGTGGGTGCGAAGGCCAAATATCACTCGAGAGGGGCTGTCTAGAGTGCCCCTCTAGTGGAGACCCTTCCACCGGTAGTGCCATGTGTGTGTGTGTGTTGAACTTCTTTCGCACCGTACGTAACCAACCATGCTAACCGGAGGTGCGGGCCATGCTAATCGGAGGCTATTACAGTCAAATTACCGGCAACACCACCACCTGGGTTTAGGTCGTCCCCTCTTGTCACAATAGCCCTGAGTCGATCTAACATTTCTGGATGAAGGACTAGCTTGTATTTTTTACGATATAAACTTTCCCCCCCCAATGTAATCCCGATTGTGCTATTTATGAACGCCATGTCATGAGACAGATAATCCATTCGGGTCTCTCACAGATGGAGAGCGACCCAGGGAAGGAGACATCACAGAGCTACCTCTGAGATCCCTTTGAGCGATCACTGGTTCATGTAAGAAGGGGAGGGGGCAGCACATCTCCGCCTGCTGAGAATAACGTCAGCCGCACAACAACCACTATTATAAGAAAAATTCAGTCTGAAGAGCTGAAACTTGGCCAAACTAACTGCAGAGCCAAATCCAATTTGCTGGGTTTGGTAACTGGCTTGAGACCATCAACTAAGTTCACCTGAAACGAATAATTTGGCAAAATACCGCGTTGGCAGTGGTGCAAAAGCACGACAATAAATACGTAACAAAAAACATTAAACTTCAACGCGTTCGCCAATAACGCTGTTGCCTGTAACAGATCAATATTAAACGCGCAACGTTTCGGGTAATTGGCCCTTATTTATAGCACGTGAAAGGACCTTTGCCTGAAGCGTCGCCTGTTACATACTTTTACTTTTGAAGGCAACCAACGGTGATGTTGGATGAACTTGTGAACTCGTTCAACTGGGGCTCTTTTTGTATTTCACTTGGTGGGGTGCTGGGTGCAGCGTGAATGAGAGGGCCTCTGTTGTATCTCTGCCCACGAGGAGGGCGTCACTCACCAGCGACGGCAGCTCACAGCACTTGTCCATTGTACCCCAGTCCGCGTTGCAAACCATGTCCAACATCTGCAACTGGAACTGTGAGAGCATACACGCACGCACGCAAAACAAAACCAAATATGAAGATCGCCCAGCGTAGCCTTAACAGGCTGTAGGGGCAAGTGCTGTTAGCGAGTTGCGCCAATGAAGGCCAGCACAGCCCATGAGGGGGTGGGTGGGCCAGCACCGCGCCCGGCTGCCTTTGTCTCCCTAGTAGTGATGTTTACACACTGCACCGGGTACTCATTTGAGGCTGAGTCGACCTAGGGGAGGCCCAGGATCGGTTCAGATAACCGTCACTGGCGTTGACCATGAGCCGGGTTCATTGCACAGCACACTAACAATTGCACACGCATGTGTGCGTGTGCGTACACACACACACGCATGTGTGCGTACACACACACGTGTGCGCACACACGGACGCACACAAAGACGCAAAAGCGTACTGGCAGCTGATGAACCCTGCTCTGTTTTCTGGCAGCGGAACTAATCTTTGTAACATTGCAGTATGATAAACGTCACCGATACGTTTCCCAAAAGGCACTTACGAGTTAATGAAGCACGATTTGTAAAAAAAAAATGAAAATCCATCTCGTTTGGGAAATTCGAAACAACACCGACCAACTGTACGGTCTGCTCAGCGTACCGGGCCTCTCCCCCATGCGGTAACGCCGCCTCTACCCGAGCGGAGAAACACACAGTGAGGAACGTTTTGGGCGGTGTCTCTGCTGCAATAGCAGAGCGGTGGAGATGCCAGAGGCATTGAGTGAACGTCAACGTGGAGGCTGAACGAGGCCCCTGGACACACCGCGGGGGCCTGATATAAATGCATAACATGCTTTAAGATGAGCAGTCTGAACTTGACACGTGAACAATTACTCATTAGTGGATTTTTCAAAAGTCCACAATGTATGTATAAACTTACATAATTTGTTTTGAGTACAATACCCCTCCCCCCCACTCCTTCAGTCTCTGAGTCTGACTCTCTCCATGGCTGTTTCCAAGAGCCCCCCCCCCCCTCTCTCCCATCTGCATCGGGCCCCACTTGAGTGTCGAGCCGCCTCCACCTCCCCCAGCTCCTCTTGCTCGGCTGCCCTGTAATGCGCGATCCCCCACTCGGTTCAAGTTTGCTTTGTCAGATGAGACGGCTGCTCTCGGCGGGTCCTAGAGGATCAATCCGAATGAAATGAAATCCACGCGGACTCCCACGCGGTTCCGAAGGTACGCGGAAAAAAGAAAATGGACATCGGGCGGGGGCGGAGGGGGGGCGAGGAACGTCTGTGACGTTTTTCCCTCGCGTCGCCACGAAACACCGAGGCGCTTTGAGAACGAGAATCGAGGCGTGGGAATGTTGCCGAAGCGGTTGCGGCGTTCACGCCGCGCTCGAGAACGGCCAACCAGCGGTTAAGTCGGACAGGAAGAATCGTCAGCCCCCGATGACGAGTAAAACTGCCCTTTAAGGTTATAATTTTTAATTGCGCCGTGACAGCATGCTGGTGACATCACTGTGATTTCACCACGCAATGACATCACAGTGACATCACAGTGACGTCACAGTGACCTCACATAGCACTTGAGCTTAATTTTTTTTTATTAATATATGGGACATTTATTTGTCTTATTCCCGACCCCAAGTAGAACTTGGTGTTTCTACAAATATCAACAAATCATCTGACAAACAAAGAAGCAATGCAGTAAACAAGTGAGCACGTTCAATGCATCCCTGTGGCTTTGAGAAAATGCGAGCGCTGGAACACTACGACCCAGTAAAGTCACTGACTCTAAAACTAGAGATCACCCCCCCCCCCCCCATGTAGCTTACATCAGCTGATGGGGCAAGTGCTGTTTGCGGAAACCTAACAACACATGAGTGCAAATCATACCAAAACAAAGATTGCCCATATAGCCATAACAGGCTGTTGGGGCAAGTGCTGTTAGTGAGCACCTACGAAGGACAGAACGGCACACGAGAGGGTGGGTGGCCAACACTACGCCAGGCCGCCTTTGTCTCCAGAGTGGCGATGTTTACACACCACAGCAGGTACTTATTTGAGGCTGAGTCGACCTAGGGGAGGCCCAGGACCAGTTTGGATAATTGTCACGGACGTTGGCCATGAGCGGGAATCGAACTCTGAACGCCAGGTTCATAACGCAGCACGCTAACCGCTACACCACCACTCCCAGATGATGATAATGATGGATAGACCATTAGAATGATAACGATGATGACATTGATGAGCTGCATGTTGACAGTTTAAATGACAGTGACGATGCTGATGATGATTAAAGTGAGCACGATGATGAACATAATGCCGACACTCATGATGATTGAAATTACGATGATCATTTTGACAATGATGACGATGACAATGTATCCGATCACAATTAAATGATCAGCAATTACGTGTGCGGCTACAAGAGAAGAGCCGCTTGTGTTTTAGGGTATGCTTCGTCATATTTTTGTTGTTATTCTTGTCGCCGTTGTTTTTGCTGTTGCTGTGATCCATTTCCCAATTGATTCTGCCTCGAGAACCAATTTACTCGAGAATCAATTGATTATCGGCATTATGTTCATCATCAGCATCGCCACAGTCATCTCAACTGTCAGCATGCTTCTCTTCAATGTCATCATCGTTTTCATTGTTATCGTCGATGCATCATTATCATCATCTGGAACGTGTGTGTGAGAACCTCCACCACCCCACTCGTGGGAGCCCTTCCACCAGCAACGGCGTGAGCAGATCAACTGCAGCAGTGCTGCACCTTTACCCTTCGTTTCCGAATTGACGAATCTCGTCATTGTTGACGGCGAAGACGACGATCACAACAGAGCAGATGACGACGACAAGGAACAACGATCGCAACGATGATGGACAACGACGTTCGATGACGAGCGCTCGTGTGGACGGATGAACGGACCGACGGGCGGGTGGGCGGGTGGGCGGGCGTGCGTACGGACGTACGTCTGCCGAGGTGGCTTTGTTCCCGGCGGATTTTGCGACATGACCCAGCAGCTCGAAGCCGTCGGTGGAGTAGTTGGAGAAGGGGCGCGTGGGGCGCGACGCCACCAGCGAGCAGTCGATGAAGAGACGAACCTCCGACTTGGTCACTGCCACGTGCACCTGTGGGGTCACACGGGGTCAACGCGTGATCACGTGGGGTCATGCGCGGGATTGCGCGCACGGTCGTATTATCAAAATCAGAACATTAATTTATACTGGAGGAATCCGATGAGCTATAAATATATTTTCCACAGCAACTGCAGCCCACGGTCTTGAGGGCCACACCAAACATATATCATCGACATCAATAAGCAGCAGTAGCAGTAATGTTCAATCCACTGCTTGATGAATGCCTCCCCCAAAATGCCGCAACTCACATGACGGCCAGCGCATTCCACCCTGCGTCAGAGAAGCTGACGTCGCAGAACTACCTCCTTGCGTCAGTCAATCGACTGGCCCGGGCGGGTACCTTGTGGAAGCTCCCGTAGAAGATGGTCTTGACCTCTGGCCCTGTGAAGGCGATGTTCTGCATCTTTCCGGTCTCGTCCAGCCCGAAGAGTGTCACGGACTGCCTCCCGGCTGCCGAGGTGTGGAGCAAAGGGATGGGGGTCAGAGTCCGCCGCCATCCCCGCGTTCTCCGCATGACGATCACACCGACACTGTCGATTGACCCCATTGACCCTGGTGACCCCATTGACCCTGGTGATCCTATTGACCCCGGTGACCCCATTGAACTTAGTCACCCTAACGAACACGTTTACCCCGTGACAACATAAACCCCGTTGACCTCCTTGACCTCATGCACTCCAATGACCCCATTGGCCTAAGTGATCCCAACGATTCTGTTGGCCCCAATTGACCCCGATGGCCCCATTGACCCTGGCATTGACCTCGGCGACGCCGGTGACCTCCCCCCCCACCCTGCGGCGTGTCCACTTACGGTCGAGCTGCACCCCCAGCTCGGGCTTGAGGCGCTGGTTGGTGAGCTCCCACACGGAGAATGGATCCGTGCCGGTCTCGGGCAGCACACGCAGCAGGAAGGACACCGTGAACTCGGGGGGCAGCCCCTCCGGGTGCACCTCGCTGCACGGTCGTCGCAGCGTCGCACCACCACCACCACCACAGCGACGGCGGCGACGGCGCATCAGGTGTACCGCCACCACACGCGCGACACGGCCGTCAACAGCAAACAACGGGAGCAGCATCAACAACGGCATCGACGCGACCAACACCACCACCACCACCACTGCCATGAACGCCATCAGCTACCCCATCAACATACCACCATCAACACCACCATCAACAACACCACCAACATCGGTACCACCACCACCCCTGAATGAGTGAGACCTCACCATAGCGGCGGATCCAGGGGGAAGAGGGCTGCTCGGGGCAATGATATTTAATTCTTAATTTACATTGAATGTGGGTTTTTTATTATTATTCTTAATGCCTTGGCTTTATTAAAACATCTTGACATTTCAGGGCCCCCATCCGCCACTTGGGAAGTTTCTAGATCTGTCTACCACATCCACCAGTGGATTGACAAAGATCTGAAAAGTAAGCTATTATTATTTGTCTACCCGGCGGTGCATGTGAACACGCGGACGGGCGGACAGATAGACAAATAGACGGATGGACGGAAGGATGGTTATATGGGCGGATCGACGGATAGACAGATGAATGGATGGATGGACGCGCAGACAGACGGACAGGTGGACGCACAGACAGACGGACGGGTGGACGGACCTTGTGGGCACCTTGAGCAGGGCTCCCTTCTGCAGGCGGTAAGCGGCGAACTCGTTGAAGGAGCCGGGCTGCATGGAGACGCCTCCCAGGGACGCGTAGGTCTTCTCCACCAGGCCAAAGGCCTCCATCATGCGGAAGCCTGCCCTCGCGCATACGACATGTGCAGTGTAACCCGGGGGATGGTCACCTAAAAAACTACGAAATAAAAAACGTTTCCGGATATGTATATCAAATTAACAACAAAAAAGACAGCACATGAGCAAAGAACAATTTCACCTCACGAGATAACAACTGTAAACATTGCACTAACCTAAATCCATATGAACGGTAATACATATCCTGAAATGCAAGTTGGCTCTGACAAACCGCGTTCCAACTGGTTATAATCAAGTTGCAAATCGAGTTACAGATGCGGAGACCAGCGAGGTAGTAGTGGAGGCCTCTGTTCAGCGGGCACCGATCGGGGTGCGCGTCATCTGGAGCAGCGTGTGCATCCCTGTCCACGAGTCCGTCTCTGCATCTCACGGCGTCTGTCTGCACGTCTCACCGTGTCTCATCACCTGGTCCCTCTCTCCATCTCACCATGTCTTTCTAAATCACACTTTGTCTTTCTCTCTGGTTCTGTCTCAATGTGTGTGCCCCTGGGCTCATCTCAGTGTCTCTCTCTCTCTTTGTCTGTCTTCACATCTCACTGTGGAGCTCTCACGGTCTTTCTCTTTGTCCGTGTTTCACTTTCTCGTGTCTCTGCGTCTCTAACTTTGCCATTGTCTCTAATTCAGCGCTCTTCATTGCAAGGCCCGCAGGCCACTGGCGGCCCCTGGTGGCCTTTAGTGCGGCCCCCGACCATACACAACACGTGACACCACCCCACCCATCATCATCATCAGCGTGCTGCTGTCAACCCCCTCTCGTTTCAAATGTGTGGCGGCTCTCATTTACACCGATGTCTTTTGATCGAAAGTGGCCCCCCCCTCGGAAAATGAGTGAGGAACACTGCTCTAAGGCACCTCCTGACAGGGTGAGCGGCATGTTGACGAGATGGCTCTGGTTTGCGAGCGTTCACCTGGTACAGTGTAGCCATTCATGAAGACGATGGGGCACGCTGTGGAGGAAAAAAGAAAACGAGTTTAATTAAATCACGTGACGCATTTATGCTGAACTTCTTTCGCACCGTACGTAGCCAACCGTGCTCATCAGAGGTGCGGCGGGGGCAACGATAACAAACTAAACACAAAAAGCAGTTCTCAAAAAATAAATGTTTAAGTCTGGATTCTAAACACATTCGACTAAAATAACAACAATGGCAGGTACCCCTTACCAACAATATAACAGAACAGTTACCCCTCATCAGCAATGCGTAATTAATATGCAGTATATCAAAACTCTCAGCACGTCCGTTGATAACACTGCCCTAAAATATAAAAAAATATATAAATAGGCGATGTTCGGATAATAGCTATTTATTTATTTTGTTATTTTCGCTTTTGCACCACTGTAAGTGCAGCAGCATCACCAAAGAATTCGTCTCATATGCAGGACGTCATTGGCTGGAGTTCAATATTCCTACAAAGGCAAAGGTGCAGCCCTGCCATTACTTGTCCATGCCACTGCTGGCAGAATATTCTCCGCTAGAGGGAGCTGTAGAAAGGACATCCATCCCTAGAGGGTATGTGGCCGACTAATTCCACTCTATATTATTGTAGCGGATATAAATGACAAAAATGTTAATAAATATTCCATCGTTTCGTCAAACAGGCTTTCAAAGTGTGATCTTTTTATTCCTCTGGGGGTCGATAAAATGAGGACCAATTTTGTTGCCATGTGAATGTTGAGCCCGAACCGCCATGAAAACGCAGCGGGTGACTTCACATCACGTTCTATCGTTAATACACCCCCCCTCCCACGTAGCAGAGGGGGGGGGGGGGCGTGCCACTCACGGATGGACGCGACCTGGCACAGGTGCGACATGATCTGGTTCTCGATCTTGCGGAAGGAGTCAAAGTCCTCGGCGAAGTAGACGTGCTTCTCGCTGGGGCGGCTTGCCACCTGGTGCATCTCGCTCATGTCCGCGTCCGCGATGCCCACCGCAAAGATGCTGTAGCCTGCGGGGGGGGAGTGTGGGGAGGGTGAGTGGGGGGCACCGTGGGAGCAGAGAGGGAGAAAGATGGGTGAGTGGGGAGACAAGGTGGTGGGTGAGTGCGGGATAATGTGGGGGAGGGGGGGGGAGACAGGGTGGGTGGGTGAGTGGGGGGCACCGTGGGAGCAGTGTTGGGGAAGGACCAGCCAGTGTCCGTACCATTGCACGGGGGGGGAGGGGCGGTATGGGGGCAGTCTGGGGGAAATGTGGGGGGGTGTGGGGCGGTGTGAGGGGGGGGGGGAAGCGAAGTGAACGCCGACACGGACCGCTGGCTCGGAGCTCTTGCGCCGTCTTAGTGACGTCGTCCTGCGAGCGTCCGTCCGTGATGAGGATGAGAGCCTTGGGCACGGCCTTGCGCATCCCCCCCGTGGAGCTGAACAGCTCCTTCTGCACGTGCTTGAGGCCGCGGCCTGCACACGCACACACACGGACACACACACGCATGCACACGCACACACACGCATGCACACACACGCATGCACACGCACACACACGCACACACACACACACACACACACGTGCACACACGCATACACACACACGCACACACATGGAGCGGTCGCCGTTGACGAGAGGAAACTTTTCATTTCGACTCACAATTTTGTTTTGAAATGCCAAATTTGAGAACAAGTTTGCTTTTTGTTTTTCTCGAACAAACCAAAAAAAAACCCACGTAAGCCGGTACTATAATTGCGCCAAATTTCTGCTTCCCGCACCCATTCATTACGGTTCACGTCAGTAACCTACTCGCTCAGTCGGTGATTCATGGCAGTGTATCGTATATATGTTACATGTAATAAGCCTTATCAAAGAAGGGTCAGTCGGGCTCGTCAATTTGACATTTCCGTGTTATTCAGGGCTCGTGTTGCTTTCAGCATCAATAGAAACTGATTTACGAGCAGTCGTTATCGCGCTAAACGTTTCACTGACGCTCGTTGGACATTTCATGGTTTCTGTTCGAGTGGGCTGTCTGATTTTACAGCTACAGACAACTAAGATAAAGATCCCTCCCATAGAGCCCTAACGGACTATTGAAAGCTAGTGCTGCGCGCAGCGTGCCCCTATTAAGGTTGGCATGACTCACGATGTGATGGGGGGTGGTGTGGCCGGCACCACACCCGTCTACCTTCGTCTCCTCCGGGGCTGACATTTTACGCACCAAAACCGGCACTCACTTGAGCCCGAATTGACCCGGGGTGTTAGATCAACGTCGGTTTGGATAATCGCCACTCGCGTTAGGAGTGAAACCTAACATGCCAACGTTGGGCCAACGTCGGGAACGTCCTCGCAACCGTTGTCCCAACGTTGGGCTGACGTTCCGTGTTTACAGGGGAGTCAACTCGTGGAGGCTTTCACACTAGACATTGCGGGAGGTAGGAAGACGTTTTTATGGAGAGATAACGGAACCCAACGCACCCCTCGCTCGAGACGTACAGTCTCAATTCACATTTGGACGTTCAGGAAAATCAATATATATTTGAATGTTAGACTCATTAGTTCTTATAGACTGAAAATGTTGCAATAATGTTGATGTTTAAAATGATGTTTAGGGAAGGCTTTACGTGCATGCGAAAAACACTTTAGACAATTAGATAAACTGTGTATGAGGAATATTTTATTATCACAATGATCAAAGACATCTCTGTCATCAGAATTCAACACAGAAAGTCATCTTAAGACTGGTGCAATGCATTTCAAATATCAGGAAAATTCCATATCGCGGCCAAAATTGAAGTTGAGTTTTTTTCAGATTTATTCAAATTCAGGGAAAACTATTACACTGTGCACCTACCCAAGCCCTGCCCCCCCCCCTCCACCCGTGCCCCCCCCCCCCCCCAGACTGACCGGTCTTGGTATTGCCCCCCAGGTACCGCACGGAACTGAGAGCCCCCAGCACCTCCTTGCGGTTCTCGTACTCGTTGAGGTCGAACTCTGTGCGCGGGTTGTCGCTGTAGACCACCAGGGCCACCTGCACACGGAGGGGGGGGGGCGGGGAGGGGTAGGGGGGGCAGGGGGAGGGGGCCGGGGAGGGGAAGAAACGTCGCCATTGGCACGCGCGCACAGCGACACCCGCGTGCGTTTTTCCGCGAGCAATGCGGCCGCCCTGCAAGTGGCTTTGCTCAGCGGCCGCTGCTAGTGGGAAGGTCTCTACGAGAGCTCGAGAGCACTTGCAGAGGGTCTTTTGATCTCCTCTTCCACGCTGGCCAGACGCATTCAAAGGCTGCGGCTGCACCGACGGTTTGCCCCACCACACCGGGACCGGCCAATCGAGGTAGGGAAGATGACGAAGATCTTAGAGCCTGGACTTGGATGAGAGGTCATCGTAGTGGGGGCGGGCGGCCACGGCATGGACGGAGTTCCACGCAAAGCAGTCAAGCTACTGCATCGCCCTGCTCAAACGGGCATGTGGCGCTGATCGTAGCTACTGGACGGTTCCAGAGCCAGTGGTGGAAATTCCACATTTCTATGGCTTGGATGAGTCTTTCTCGAGAGAGAGAGAGAGAAGGAGAAGGCAATCGCCGTTGACGTCGTCATTGCTTCACCTGCGAGGCGCTGGGGCCGACCCTCTCGAAGGACGACACGATGCCGTGCACAAACGAGATCAGCTTCTGGAAATTCTCCTCGCCGATGCTCCAGGAGCTGTCCACCAGGAAGACGAGGTCGGCCTTGGCCGAGGTGCACACTGTGGAGGGGTCGGAACCGCGCGCAAGCGCACGCACGGGCACCGCCTTAGTTGACAAAACAATCGGCTTCACAGGAACGTGTTAAGATGCTCAAACAGCAAGTAGACACCGATCGCAAGGCATCGGGTCTGCATTAACCGTGCACGCCTGCAGGCGGAAACGTGCACACGAAACGTGCTTTGAGAATAATAATGATGATAATGTTCGCATTTTCTTTGCAGCTGATTGGCCAACACCAGAGCTACAGCTTCCTTTGCGGCGCTGTCTCACCACTGGCGTTAGACCAGAGACCAATGCCTGAAAGGTGAACAGCACAGAGGCAATGGAAATATCAGAGCATTGGCAGCTCGGCTTGCAGAGGTTCGTGTTTCAAGTCCAGCAGCTGCCCTGATTATTATTATTTATCGCTTACTGGACTGTTATTGTACATTGCTCTGCTGGTTTCAATGTTTTTTACTGTTTTTATTACTATTCATTAGTCATGTTGATAAAATGTTATTGCTTGTGTTCCACGCAGCCCCTGTAAACCCAAACTTCCCATGTAACGTCGCCATTCCCGTCGTGTCAGCCATGCCATACAGTTCCTGTAAACCCTACCTTGTAAATGTAATTGCTTGCGTTCTACGCAGGCCCCTGTAACCCCCCCCCCCCCCCCCGCCCGATTCAACGTGCCGGCTGCCACTGGCAGAGAGCTCAATGAGGCCTGACCTGCAATAAACGAACCGACTCACCACTTCGGGTCTAATGACCGCCGTGGTAACACCACGCGCCGTCCGGACCAAATGCAGACGTTAAAGATCTCGTGACATCATTCTCAAGAGCAGGCCACCGTGTTGCCAGCGTCAGGGTCCATGTTTTCCAAATTCCATTGGGATTGCACACAAAGATCCCCCATGAACCCTTAACAGGCTGTTGGGGCAAGCGCTGTTAGCGAGCACCTATGAAGGCCAGAACGGCACACGAGGAGGTGGGTGGCCAACACCACACCTAGCCGCCTTTGTCTCCCCAGTGGCGATGTTTACACGCCGCACCGGATACTCATTTGAGGCCGAATCGACCTAGAGGAGGCCCAGAACCGGTTCAGATAATCGCCACGATGTTGGCCGTGAGCGGGAATCGAACTCGGGTCGCCAGGTTCGTACCGCAGTACGCGAACCGCTACACTACCGCACACAACAGCGATCATCGTCCCCTTACTTGGAGGACTAATGCCCCCCACGGGACGCTATTGCAAATGAGACTCCATCCTGGTCTCTTGAAATCCTCTGCTGGTTAAACAAAATTAACGTGAAACTTGGTTTTAAACTCAAGCAAATACACAAATGACAAAGGCGACAGCACGGGCTGGAGAGACAAGTGCCGTTTGCGAGCACCTTTTGATTCTCCTCAATATCCGTTCTCGCTAGGACGCAATGTTCTGAGAAATGTTTTGGAATATTGATTTCCCTTCTCCAATATTTGTATCCCCGTTTCTATAACAAAATTATTGCTCTTTATATGCGAGTTCATGTCCATGCATTTTCAAACTAATTTGCGACCGCTTTTAACATACAAAGTTAGCCTGCCGTCTGACACATGAATGAAATCACTCAACTTCAGCTCCGAAATTTCCGAGTACAAAAATTCAATAATTTAGCGGGTTGGGGGATTTTTCTAATTATCAATGATTTATTTTTATAATTAAGGATGTACCCAACTACCCTTGTGCCAAAATGTCAGCTTTTGCCTGCCCTTCCACAACTTTCATCGGCATTCGTGATCTTCCGCACGAAGCGGACACATCAGACTCCGCCGTCAACACATCGATCTACACTGCGTGCTCCGCGAGCCAGCCATTTTTAAAAAAACTTTTTTTTCCCAACGTCCGCGAGAGCCGTCAAGCGCTAAGGCACGAGCGTGCGCAGTCACGCTCGCGCGACGCTACCGCCGCACGCACATAAATCCTGAGCGCGATGCCCAACTGACAAGGAGTTAATTGCTCGCCCGCCGCGACCGGCCGGCCGGTCGATACGCCACCGCGGGGTGGGGCAAAAAGGGTTCACAGGCGGCGGGGATTATGAATGGCCCGTTCGCTGGGGGGCCTCAACGGAGAAACAACGCCGCGCTTGCTCGTTAACAACGCGGCAGGCGGACGCGAGGCGGGGCAATGAGGGAAAGCGAAACTCGCTCTAAACACTGCGCCACCACTCCCTACACACATCACACACAGATCCTCCCCTCCACCCACTACCCCCCCCCCGTGTAACCTACACATCGGCTCCTCTGGCCACCCACCCCGTGCGCCACGTCACTTATGCCAAAACGCATGTTAAGGCTATACGGGGGGAATCTTTGTCTTTGTGTGGATAAGATGTTTCCAGGACGAGTGGCCCCAATCCCCCGTGGGAACGGGGGGGGGGGGGTGGTGGTGTGCGGCAGACCTTGGCGTATTGGAGGAGGCGTCGGCGCTGAGGTGGGGATCGCCTGAGGGTAGAACGGCATCCCGACGCCCGGATCTGAAACGGGAAAAACAAGCGCTCCTCCGCTTAATATTTTCAAAAGCTTCCACTTACTCCATCAGTCTGATCCAGAGGTCGCAACCGGGTACCCGATACCCATACCCTACCCGATACCCGGCTACCCATACCCGGCCGGGTACGGGTACCCGTTTGCGACCCAGGTGCGGCCGGGTACGGGTAGGCCGTGAGTCACTGGTGAGTCACCGTTTGTCACTCATTTCCCAACGTCTTGTCTCTTCTCACAATTCAAGTTCCTAGAATCAACCCACCCACGCCTGCAACATGGCTTCATCCCAGAGGTCGCAATCGGGTACCCGTCCCCGTACCCTACCCGATACCCGGCCGGGTACGGGTAGCCGGGTATCGGGTAGGGTATGGGTACCCGTTTGCGACCCTGGTGCGGCCGGGTACGGGTACGGGTAAGGAATCGAAACCCGTTTGCGACCTCTGGTCTGATCTCTCACTTGGGATGTGGAGGGGGGGGGGGGGTAGGGGGTAGGGCGAGGCGGTTACCGATGGACTGCAGCACGGAGGCGGGGGGGCCCTCCATGTCGCGGTAGCGCGCGTACACCTTGGCGCGGTACTGCACGCCGGGGAGCAGGTTGTCCAGGCAGTGCGTGGTGACGCCGCGGCCCAGCTTGAAGTCCTGCATCGGCTGCTCCCCTGCACGGCCGGCGGGGGCAGCAATCGACACCGACAAGACGCACGTTGACGTGGCCGTGGCGAGGCATTCGGGGTGGTAGTCAGGGGCAGCAGGGCAGCGGGGTGGCTGCCCTTGGCGCCACTCCCAATCGAGGTGCTGCCCCAAAGTGTACCCGGACTGTTGGCCGGTGGCTCACGTTTTTCGTGGGGCCGTGCCGGTACCAAAACAGTGGTGGTGGGGGGGGGGGGTGTGATGGGGGGGAGGTGGCAGGGGTGGTGGTGGGTGAAGGGGGGGAGGTGGCAGGGGTGGTGGTGGGTGAAAGGGGGGGAGGTGGCAGGGGTGGTGGTGGGGGGTGTAGGGGGGGAGGTGGCAGGGGTGGTGGTGGGGGGTGAGGGGGGGGGGAGGTGGCAGGGGTGGTGAGGAAGAGTGGAGGGGGGAGGTGGCAGGGGTGGTGGTGGGGGGTGAAGGGGGGGAGGTGGCAGGGGTGGTGAGGAAGAGTGGAGGGGGGAGGTGGCAGGGGTGGTGGTGGGGGGTGAAGGGGAGGAGGTGGCAGGGGTGGCGCATTGCCCCCGGCGGGTGAATTGTCCGTCTCCGGCTGTGCAACTAGAGGGCTCCTCGTGATGCTTCCTCACGCCGTGCCGCGTGGCGGCGCATTGGTTGGTCACACGGCGTCACAAAGAGTCAGACTCAGACCCCCCCCCCCTCAGATATGACGTCACAAAGCTCTGCCCCCCCCCCCAAAAAACCATATTTCCATTTGATAATAAAACATGCTTCAAATCGCTTTAAACTATTGTCATTGTAGTGTGTATTACAATGATGTTGTAGGAGAAAACATGTATTAAAAAGTCTATTTAATTAATTAGAACGTGTTGTCTATATTTATTTAAAGTTGCGCATTTTGATGTGATGTCACCTTTCTCAAATCCCCTCCCCCTCGTCACACATCGTCACAAATGTCTGACCCCCCCCCCTAGGTGGGTGACGTCATTCATGGACGGCCCCTAAGTTGACACTGACGTCACAACGGCACCTGTGCCGGGCTACGTGCACGAGCGCAGGTGAACACGCAGCTGCTTGCGAGCGCGTTCGTTCGTGCGTGCGTGTGTGCAGGGAGTGGCCGTGTGCGGTGGCGAGCGCGCTGGCAGCTGCCTCGCACCTCTCAGGGACTCCAGCGTCACCCTGTAGCTGGTGGCGTCGCGATGGGGGTTCCACTGCACGCAGAAGCTGTTCGCCTCCACGCTGGACGCGTACAGGTCGTCGATGCCCAGGTACACTGACAGTCACGCGCGCGCACAACGTGAGCGACGGACCGCCGGGCAGGCGAGAGCGAGCGTGCGTCCTCGTGCGCGCTTGTGTGCCTGCATGTAAAGTGTCCGTGTTCACGGGCGCATCCATGCACGTGAACGTGCGCACGCTTGTCCGTATGTTCATGCGTGCGTGCGAGCGTACGTGCGACGCACGCGGCCCACTCACGCGTGCGTCCGCGGCCCTGCAGCGGCTGGCTCGCCCCGCCGGGGTAGGTGGCGTAGATGCGCACGAGGTACTCGGTGCCGCTCGCCAGGTTCTGCATCACCACCGCGTTCACGCCGTCGCCCACCACCGTCTCGTACGCCTGGCCACCCTCTGCACGGGCGCAGGACGAGCGAGCGAGCGAACAAGTCTGACCATTCGTTATCGCGCGCCCTTACGGATCCACTCATTTAACCTTGAGAACTGTTTTTTGTGTTTAGTTGGTCGTCCTTTCCCCCGCACCCCCGATTAGCACGGTTGGCTACGTGCGGTACGACAAGAAGCTCAACGTACATCGTGGATGCCGTCGTAAAACTGGCACGGCCCTCGAAGGCGGATCCCGAACATCTGCTGCCACTGGTAACTGAGTCTGGGTCTTTGGGCCGGAGACCCCAAAACAGCAGCAGCAGAAGATCGCCTCTCCTAGGTCGACTCAGCCTCAATTGAGTACCTGATGTGCTGCGTCAACATCGGCAACTGGGGACACCCACACTCTCGTGTACCGTTCTGGCCTTCACAGGTGCTCGTGAACAGCACTTGCCCGTACGGTCTGTTAAAGGCTATAACGGGGGGGGGATTTTTGTCTTTGGTATATCACGCACGTGAATGCGCGTGCGTGCGTGCGTGCGTGCCGGTATGTGGCGTGACCCACCGACGGGCTGGTAGACGATGCGGTAGCCCATGGGAGGCGTCGTAGGTGGGTCCCACGTGATGCGAAAGCGGTTGTACCACTCGTCCACCACTCGGAAATTGTTGGGCGGCGCGTGCCCGGCTGCAACACATGTGGTGCGCGCACACACACGGACACACAGACACGAGCGCATACACACGTGTGCGCACGCACGCGCGTTCGCCACTGAGCGACGGTGGCTTCTGTGCCAGGCTAGGTGCACTCCGAGGCCACGAACCCAGTTGCTATGGGTTGACTGACTGAGACGACTGATAGATGCATGCACGGACAAAAACAAAGGCCCTCCAGTATAGCCTTAACAGACTGTTGGGGCAAGTGCTGTTAGCGAGTAGTGCCTATGAAGGCTGGCACGGCACACGAGAGGGTGGGTAGCCAACACAATGCCCGGCTTCCTTACTGATTTTTGCGCACTGAAGGTACTCATTTGAGACTGAGCCGACCTAGGAGAGGCCCAGGACCGGTTCAAATTATTCATCACTCTTATTGGCCGTGAACGTGAATCGAACTCGAGTGACCGGGTTCGTAGCACAGCACAATAACCACCATGCCACTGCTCTCCATGCACACACACACACAAAGATCCCCCATATAGCCATAATAGACTGTTGGGGCAGGTGCTGTTAGCAAGCACCTATGAAGGCCAGGACGGTGGGTGGACAACACCATTCCCGGCCGCCTTTGTCTCTCCAGTGTCGATGTTTGAACACCACACCAGGGACTCATTTGAGGCCGAGTTGACCTAGGGGAGGTCCAGGGCCGGATCAGATAATGGCCATGAGCGGAAATCGAACCTGGGTCGCCAGGTTCATAGCGCAGCATAGCGCTAACCGCTACACTACCGCTCCCCACACATATGCACACACGTACACACACACGCACACACACGCACACACGTACACACACACGCACACACGTACACACACGCGCACACACACACACACACATGCGCACACACACACACACATGCGCACACACACACACACGCACACACACGTACACACACACACACGCGCGCACACACACACACGCGCACACACACGTACACACGCGCACACACACGCACACACACACACACACACGCGCACACACACACACGCGCACACACACGCACACACACACACGCACACACACACACACGTACACACACGCGCCGACGGACTGCGCCGCTCGTCACTGACTGGTGCGGCCGATGCCGGCGATGCTGGCGCCGTCGCCGTCGCTGTAGAGCGCCGTCACCGTCACCTTGTAGGACGTGCTGGGCGCCAGCGGCTGCAGGACCACCGAGTTGGAGCGAGCCGGCACCAGCACCTACAAAACACAAAGATTCCCCATGTAGCCTTCAAAGACCGTTGGGGCAAGCGCTGTCAGCAAGCACCTACGGAGGCCGGTACGGCGCACGACAAATTCCGGTACGGACGGTGCCTCGCCCAGCAGCTTTTTGTTTCCCCAGTACTGATGTTTACACGCAGCACGAGGTACCCATTTAAGGATGAGTTGACCTAGGGGAGGCCCAGGAGCGGTTCAGGCCCACGTCACCAATGACAGGAATGGAACTGCAAGAGCTATGGGATCTGGCAGAAAGAAGGAAGTGATGGTGAGGTGCCGCGACATTGGCGGAAATACCACAACGACCTCTTGACCCTGGCCGCGCGTTAATTCATTGCGAAATTACGTCGACATTTGTTACATTTACCATTCGTCTCCACGTGTGAACACTCATAAATCGCCTCGAAGCATCTTAATGCGTGCGAGAGACGCGATCTGCAGGAGCGACGGCGACGCTGTATATGGAACTCAACGCTCGCGGGTTCATTTTCGTCTCGTCGTCAAAACAAAGAACACGATCGTGAATCCGCCGTGACCTCCCTTCGGAGCAGACGGAAAGCGGCGGAGGCAGGACCTGCTTCAACAAGCCGATTCCATTTTACAACACGGCCCCTTCAATGCAACGGGAACTTGGAAGGGGGTTCTCGCGTGAGAAAGATTTTTACTTCGCACGCGCACAGTTTCTAAAAAAATGGACAAACGTTCGCTGAGCCAGAACTTCTCTGCCACGCTCGGGCGAGCGTATTTCTGTCCTCTGACGCACTTTCGCTCACGTTGAGAATTTTAACACGCGGCAGAGTATTCCTCCGTCGATACGGAGCGTGAAGAAAACCCACCGCCCCCCCGCACTCCCCCACTCCCACCCACCTGCCATCACCCCTCCCCACCCCACCATTTCTCATCTGAATGTTGAGAAATGACGGCTCTCGTTCTTTATTCCGCGGGGCGATTCCCCGCTAACGATTTGCGTGGGAGGACAAATGTCAGCGGAGTGGAGATCAAAAAATCCTTTGGGCCCCGGAGCCCTGGCAAGTGGGACAGCAGCCCTCGTCATGACCTCATAACAGCAGCAGCAATCCCAACGACGATGACGACGATGATGGATAATTACTCATGGCGACGGTGATGATGAATGTTGCAGTTGACCAACACTTAGAACAAATACTATCGCCCATTGAGTTTCCAGGACTACTTTGTTGCTGCTTCATTCATATGGGGAAAACCGAGGCTCCGGACTCAACGGGAGGGTGCCGCATTGCGACGTTTGGCCAAATCCACTCATGAATCTTGCTCTTTCATTAAAAAAAGGTGCCAAAAGCAAATCGGGCTGTACGAGTGGGGAAATATCATGGCAGGAAAAACATAATCGCTCGCCAGCACTCAGAGGAGCCATGATCTACCCACTGCTGGATGATGGACCCCCCCCCCCCGCCACCCCTACGTGTAATCATGTCGGTCGTGGAGGCTGTTTGACCATACTTCGCCACGATGTGTTTGTTAAGGGGATTAGCCAGGACCGCTTTCAGATATCGCACGCCTCTGATGTCTGCCGTGGCCGGTTGCCCCCTGGTTGATCTCAGGTAAACAAGGTGAGAGTGTAGTGTGCTAAGCACTGCAGTAGCAGCAGTGTCACGCAGTTTAAGGTCCCGAGATTTAAAGGTGGCTGGAGTGGTGGCACAGTGGTTAGCGCGCTGCGTTGTGAACCCGGAGACCTGGGGACGCCTTCGTCAACCGGCACTGACCAGGGTGGTGAAGGATGGTTAAAAAACGACCGACATGGCGTGGAAATGCATTCATGAAGCAAGAGAAGGATAATGCCTGGTCATTCTGGAACTACGTTTGAACGTTTAAACAAAGGGAAATATCATCATCATAATTATCACTGCTGGCGAGAGACAGTGGCGGCTGCTGGTGATGTCGATGATGACATCACCAGGCGGGCGGGCGAGCGAGCGAGATTGCCGGTGGAGCGCTCACCATCTCCTCGCGCTGCGTGCGCCGCGTGGGCTCGTACGTGACGCGGTAGGAGGTGACGGGGCCCTCCGCCGGCTCCCACGTCACCTCAATGCTCATCGTCGTCTCGTCCGAGAACACCATGTTCCGGGGCCCCTGGGGCCCACCTGCCCACGGGGGGGGGGGGGGGGGGGGTGAGGGGGGGGGGAGGATTGGGGGAAGGGGTGGGTGTCGGTGGAGATCCAGCCAGGGTCACTCTTGTGACAATCAAGGACACCCTGCCCTGCTCTCTACAGTCCTCCTGTGTGACCTTGATCATTTCCCTTAACACCCCCCACCCAGCACATCACAGAAATGTGGAATTTCCACAACTGGCTTATCGGAACGAGTCTGATAATGCATTGCTATATTACCAAATCTCAGCCACTCTTTCCTTCAAGCCCACATCCACCTTGCTGTTCCCAGACAGTCTCCCATCAGAGAGCTAGCCAGGCTTAAAAATCATGCTGAGCATCCGAGATCCCAGGCGATAATGAGCCTTCAGAGCGAATCGGCTGCAGGGAACGAGTGGCAAAAAACCACCCGAGATGATATTCACCCCCCAAGCAAATCCCGCACGAACAGTTGAGGCTTTGACCATCTCCATTTGGGACTGGAGCGTGCCATCTGATTACGATGACGGGGGGAGGGAGGGTGGGGCAGGGGGGGTGGCGAGGGTTCTTCTTACCTGGAACGCGAGGAGCGGACGTGTATGTGAGCACAGACGACTTGTCTCCTGCGAGGGACAAACGCGACAACACGGTTGGTCAACAATTCCCGCCCACCAAGTTTTCTGTTTCTCCGTCTTTCTGCGACGACGAAAGGTGGGGAATGCGGACGGGGGGGGGGGGGGGGGGGGCGGTCTCGTTACCGGTGGTGACGCGCCCCGACAGGGGACTGCTTTCTGCCTCGTCGGCGTGCACCGCCGCCACGGTGACCTCGTACGGCGTCTGGGGCAGCAGCTTCTCCAGCAGCACCGACGTCTGGTCCCCACCCAGCACCAGCTGACCGTGAAAAAAGACAAAAATCATTACCCACACCCCGCCGTCTTCTTGGTTCTTTCGGTAAAGTCACGTAAGAAAGGATCAAGAAGATGAATCCCTGAAGTCACGAAAGCTTTAAATCGAAATTTAGCGACGAGTGCTGTGAGCGAGCGGTGCCTGTCACGGCTGGCACGGCGGTCGGTACCCCACTCCCCAGCCGCCGGTGTCTTCCCAGCGGCGGTGCTTACTCATCGCACCGGGTACTTATTTGAGGCCGAGTCGACCTAGGGGAGGCGATCTTCTTCATCTGCTGCTATTTCCCACGTGCCAACCTTGTGTGAGTCGACCGAAGGGAGGCGCCCAGGACCGGTTCAGATAATCGTCACTGGCGTCGTCGTCCGCGAGCAAAAATCGAACTCGTGTCACTGGGTTCATGGTGTGGCACGCGAAAAGCTACACTACCGCTCCCTCGATCGCAGCTGCCGCCGCACGCACTCACATCATCATCATCAGCAGCAGCCCCAGCCCTGATCTATCCGCTGCTGGACAAAGGCTTCCCCAAGCGGGTTGCGCAACTGTCGCAGCCCGATGTTTCGCTCCGCGAGCCGGGGGCACGTCGGGCGCCGCGTCCCAAGTCTGTTGGGGTCGTGTGGCGTTTCGTGGCGAAGGATTTGGGGGGGTGGCGGGCAGGGAGGATAAATTCTCTAATTGTTTTGTTTTGTCCGTGACCCCGGCACCACTCACCTCCTGGGTGCGGTCCGAGGGCGACGCGGTGAAGCGAACGCGGTACATGGTGACGTCGGGCGCCGCCGCGTCCCAGGAGACGCGAACGCTCTTCTCTCCCACGTCGGAGAAGCGCAGGGACTGCGGAGTCGGGTTCTTCACTGGCGGAGGCAACGGGGTACGGGGAGTGGAGAGCGTTAGTGGGGGGAGCGGGGAGCGTGGAGCGGGGAGCAGGGAGCGAGGAGCGGGGAATGGAGAGCGAGGAGCAGAGGTGGCGGGGAGGTTGGTGGCAGGAGGCACGGACGGACGCGTGGATGGGTGGGTAGGCTTGACGTGTGGAAAAACAAGGCGCAAGAGGAGAAGATGGTGGATGGGCAGATGGATGCATGGATGGGTGGACGGATTTATGGACGCACATGAATGCACAGGGTGAAGGAGACGTCGAGATAGGGACGGAGAGATAAAGTGTGGGAGATGACGACAGGAGGACATAGTGGACGGGACAAGGTGAAAGGGGAAAGAGAGGCAGTGCACGCCAAGACAATGGTTGTGGATATGAACAGAGTTGTGCAGCTTCTTTTCCAGGGCCACCCGGCCAGCGGACAGTTGCTTAATTCAAGATGAAATACCGGCTGCAATGCTGCACAAAGTGAGCAGCACAAAGATAGACGGAGGCTGATAAGGAAAGTGGTGGTGGTAGCGGCGTTGGTGGTGATGGCGGTGGTGGTAGTGGCGGTAGTGGTGGAAGTGGCGGCGGTAGTGGCGGCATTGGTGGTGGTGGTGGCATTGGTGGTGGCGGTGGCAGGGCCGTTGTGGCGTACGTGTCGTGCCGCGGCCGCTCAGCGGCTCCGACTGGCCGTCCTCGGACACGGAGAAGACGGTGACGAGGTAGGCGGTGTTCGACTTGAGCCCCTTGAGCACGGCCGACGTCACATTGGCCCGGATGTCCTCCTGCGCCACAACGTAACGCATGGTGTACACCATGCCAACGGCGCTCCGCGAATTTCCCGACCCACACGGTCGGACCTCGCAGGCCGCCCTGGTTACCGTTGAAGATCCCGTGAGCCATCACATTGCTGGTGGTCCAAATTTGCCAAGTTGACAGGGCTTCACCCACGGATACCTACAGCAGCGATCGTCGCCTCTGATAAGCGGGAGGGCTTAGCGTTTAGCGCCCGCCCGCAGGCCAGGTGGCTGGGTCACCTCGGGCCCCACAGGAGACACCTGAGGTGGTGGTCGTGGTGGTATCGCTTTGGCGGTGCCAATGTCTTAATATGGCCAAAGACAGTGAATCGTGAGATAACCGTGTAAAATACAAAACTACAATTGTTATTTAACCAGGTAAGTCCCACTGAGCTATATAGCTCTTTTGCAGAAGCGACCTCGCCACAAATGATAGCTCAATGAAGTGGCTTATCACCGTGTGGAATTTTTTTAGCAGCCAAATACTCCAAACGCATGTTTCTCAATGTGGAGCGATAAACTGGAAGAAGCGAAGACAAATCCACACGACCACAGGGAGACAGAGACACGCAAACTCTAAATATACAGCGGGGGTCAAGGTCGCATTCAAACCCACGACCTCCTGTAAACCAGGCGGGGTAATTATCAAGTAAATAATTAATTCGGATTAGCCGTATTAACAACATCTTACAATTTATGTTGGTGATAGCTGCTACTGCATTGGCAGTGGTGCACAAGCACAGCCAACAACAACAACAACAACTCAACACGCTCGTCAAAAACAAAGGTGAAATTCCCGGCAAAGGTGACATTCTTCATAGCACATAAATGTACGAGTCTGCCTACACGTGCTACGAAGGAGGGCCATTGCCCGAAACGTCCTATTAAGGCCCCACACACACAGTGTCATTGACCAACATAGTGAGTTTTTCTTCAGTGTATATACAAATCGCTACCGCTAAAGTTGTTTAGCAACTAATTCTAGATTTGAAGCTTTCGTGACTGCAAAGATTCATATGCTTAGGTTTTTTCGGTAAAGTCACGTAAGTAAAATTTTTTAATTAATAAAAGTAAAATAAAAATAAAATAAAAATCACGACGTTTCGGAGGCAACACAAGCTTCCGTCTGCAGCACGATAGCTGTATACAGCTATCAATGAAGTGACGGCTTCACCTGAAGATGGAAGCTTGTGTTTTATTTTTATTTTACTTTTATTAATTTTAATTTCTTACCTACGTGACTTTACCGAAAAAACCTAAGAATATTGTTTAGCAACGTCGAGCGGTACTGACTGCGGCGCATCGAACCGCCCCGCGGCGAGAAGCCGGATGCGGCCGGTACCTCAATGGCGCCAGTGCCGTCCTCCCGCTCGTACAGCATGCGGTACTTCTTGACGCGGGTCGACGGCGCGTCCCAGGCCACGCGCATGCTGTTGTGCGTCACCTCCGAGATCCGCACGCCCCCGACCGGAGAGTGCAGCGGCACTGTGGCGACACGGCATCACCACCCGCTCACGCTGTGCCGCTGTGCCACCGGCCCCGACTGACCGCGGTGAACCCGTTTGGAATGCCGGCCCGAGCAAAGGCACCGGCTGCGCGAGGGTGGGCTATTTAAGAAGAGTTTGGAAGTTAGTTATTTATCAAGTTCACTGTGTGGCCACCGGTCAAGAAATCTTACCATTTAAACAGATTTTTTTAACTATTTTTATTTTACCAGGCAAGGTCCCACTGAGCTATAGAGCTTTTTTTCACAATCGACCTGGCTATCAGAAATAATAGCTCAACGAAGTGGCTTATCGCATGGAAATTTATAGCAGCCAAATACTTTCAATGCACGTCGATTCTAAATGGAGGGAAAAACCGGGAGGACCCTGAAGGAAAATCCACACAACCACGGGGAGAGAGACATGCAAACTCCAAGTATACAACAGGCATCGTGGTTCAGGATCAAACCCACGACCTCCTGCACACCAGGCGAGGTAGTTAACATCTCGCCCAGGGAGATCGGATAGAACCGGCTGCCTCTGGACTGCGAGTGCAGTCTGCTGACCGTTACGTGATGGCAGCATCCTCTACGGGCGTAATAATAATGATTATGATGCATGTAATCTTCTCATTATAATTATGATTATGAAATCAGTGTTGCTGGTCTGTCCCGGGCTGTTCGGTATATGTGCTGCGTGCGGTCCGAGTGGCGTGTGACGTGTGTGATGCGGTGTGGTGCGTGTTTTGTGTGTGGTGTATATAGTATGTGCAGTGCGGTGCGTGTGTGTTGTGGAGCGTGTGGGTGTGTGTAGTATATGCAGTGTGTGCTGTCCGTGTGGTGTGTGCGATGTGTGTGGTGTGTGCAGTATGTGTGTCGTGCGGTATGTGTGTCGTGCAGTTTGTGTGGTGTGTGCGGTGTGTGCGGTGCGTGCGTGGTGTGTGTGTGGTTTGTGCGGTGTGTGCGGTGTGTGCGTGGTGTGTGTGTGGTTTGTGCGGTGTGTGTGGTGTGTGCGGTGCGTGCGTTGCGTGTCGTGCGGTGCGATCTCTACGCACGAGTGGTCTCCTGCACGGTGAGCGGCTCGCCGATCTCGTCGTCGTCGTACATGGCGTACAGCGTCACCACGTACTCCGTCGATGCCTCCAGCCCGTCCAGCAGGAAGTCCGTCACCTCCGGGCCCAGCTTCTCCTGCGTTGGGATGGCGAGAGGGGCAGGAGGACACAGCGACGGGGTGATGGGTAAGACCACCAGTCAGGTGAGAGCAGATTGGGAATAGAAATTCAGTTTTTCGACGTCGACCTGTGGGTCACGACAACAGCTGGCTTCGACGATGGCTCCGAGCACCCACGTAACACCGATTTTAAAATTATTTTATTGGTTTTTAAATCGTTGAATGGTTTGGCACCAACAAACATGTCTTCGATGCGTTTAAGATATGAACCAACAAGATCCCTCAGACGCTCTTGCTCCGCTCGTTAAGTCGTCCCAAGGGCCGGGACCAAAACTGACGGAGAAGACGACCTGCAGTGTCCATGCCCCTCGCCTGTCAAGCAGCCTGCCAGGGGATCTTAGGGCTTCGCAATCATTAAGCAGTGTTTAAGTTTAATCTAAAAACTAACTTTTTTAACGTGCTTTTACTTAAGATACTTACGTGTTACTTTTTGTATATGCCTTCACTAGCAATTCATTATAATGTAATTTAGCTTTGTATGGAAATTGCTTTTATTGTTCTTGCGATGTAGTCTGTTAATAATGTTTTCTTTTACCTGTACAGCACTTTGAATTGCATCTTTTACACGAAACAGTGCTATAGCAAGAAAGACGTTGATTGATTGATTGATTATGGCTCTGAATGAAGTCCCTCCTCAATTGCTGCACCAATCTCACCAATTTACCCCCCCCTCCTTAAATCCTCCTAGACCCCCCCCCCCCCCCACATCCAACATCTTCCTTCACTTCATCAGTCCAACGCGTTCTACGTCTACACCTCGAATTGCTCATCCATCATCAGCCACCATCTATCCGCTGCTGGATTAGGGCCTTCCCAAACCGCGGCCGCCATCATCTCACGGTCGGTCTTCGCAGGTGTCTACAGAGTCGACTGTAATCCATTATTCGTTCCATCTCCATACAACCGCACGCTTCGCCCGACGGAGGAATTCTGGATTTTTCCACCAGGGCCTCGGGGCCTGCCGACAAACACGAAGCGTACGGCACATCAACGTTTGATGGAATAACGGCGTTTCTGCGGTGTATCAGCGACCACTTTAACCAGGAGCGGGACCCGAACGTTTTATTAATTTCTGCGAAAGGGCGGCATTCACGATGACGGTCCTAACGACGACGGTGGCGATGGGCTCACGGTGAGTGATGGGGCGCCCGTTTAGCAGCGTCAATCACACAGCGCAGCGTCAATCACAGCGCAATAGAAGATGACAACGCAATGTTTTGAGGCGGGTGACCGAAAATGTTTCATTGGCGTCATCGGCCATGATGTATCTGCTGCTGAATGGATGTCTCTCACAAGCCGTCTCTCACGATCTTCCAATGCGCCCAATCCCTCTGCCTCCGGTGTGCGCAGCGGATCCTATCGCTCCATCCCCGCACAGCAGATCCAATCGCTCCATCTCCGCACGGTGGTTCCGCCAAAGCCTCTTTTTTTGGTTGCACGAATTCAACTGCTCCATTGATTTATCTGGTAATCCCATCTCCATCAGCCATCATCAGCCATCATCTATCCACAGATGGATGGAGGCCTCCCCACGTCACTGCCATCTCTCGAGGGCCCTGCTATGCCACAATCAATTGGGGTTCCGCGCATGAGCTCATCTCGTCGCTCCTTCTCCGCGGCGGGCGGGACCTGTAGGGAATCCTTTTCATTTCCCTTCATTAAAATTGACGGTGGAGATAATTGCTCGTGAATGAGCACGCGCTGAGCGCACGTTTCCCGCCGCCGAGAAGGAAACCCCCGTGAGACGCACACCGACACGCGAGCGAGTGGAGAAATGAGAGCACTGGGTTGAGAGAGAGTGTGCGCACACGTGGCATGTATGTATGTTGAACTTCTCTCGCACCGTACACAGCCAATCGCGGCCATCCACCCCACCTCGTGTGCTGTGCCGGCCTTCGTGGGTGCTGCTCACTAACAGCACTTTCACCAAGAGTCTGTTAAGGCTATAGTGGGGAACTTTGTCTTTGTAATTGTATATGCTGGCCACCCACCCCCACGTGTGCCGTGCCCATCTTCATAACTGCAGCTCGCTAACAGCACTTGCCCCTACAGCCTATTTAGGTGAGACGGAGGATATCTGTCTTGTGTCGTACTTGTATGTAAAGGGGAGCAATGGTAATGCGGTTATCTACCCAGCGACCCGAGTTCCATTCTCGCTCACGACAAAGTGCCGGTTATTTGAACCGTTCCCGGGCCTCCCCTAGGTCGACTCAGCCTCAAAATCTAGTATCTGGTGACTGTGCGTAATCATCGAGACTGTGGAGGACAAAGTTGGCCAGACGTGGTGTTTGGCCCCACGACCCCCACCGGTACGCAGTGCCGGCCTCTAGCAGCAGGGCGTTTGCTAACGGGCACGTGCCCCCAACAAGTGTGTTCGAGGCTGCGCGAGGGTGGGATCTTCGTCTCGGTGCGTGTAAGAGAGGCCACGACCCCCCGCAGTGCAGGCGGCTCGTCCCGCGGCAGGCTCCAGCGAGCGTAATTAGCAGCTGTGAAGCGAGGCCCTGCCTCCGAGTGGCAGCCAGAGGAGAGCTGCCGCATCCCAATGTCAAACGCAGATGCTTCGCTGGGCTTTGTCCCACTCTCTAAATTATTATTATTTTTTAAACATGTGCGTTTAATCCAGTTCTGGGAAAATGGAGCTTTGTTGTCTGTACACACACACACATCAGACGTCGAATGATATCACCCATATTGCCGTTAGCAGACCGTAGGAGAAAGTTGCTGTTAGCGAGCACCTATTAAGGCCGGCACCATGCGCGAGGGCGTGGATGGCCAGCGTCATGCCCGGCTGCCTTTGTCTTCCCAACGCAGGGCCTTCCTGAAAGGGTCCTACGACTCAAGTTTGTTTATGCTCCTCGCGTGGCGTTTGGGCAACAACAGAGAAGACACCAAAGCTGCCCGTTTTAGTGTGGGAATCCATCTGGTGGCACCAGGAGTCGCTTGGTGTGCGGTGTCCATACCACCTGTGCAAAAGGTTAAAGGGCAGTGGCGCCGGTTATGCTCCCTTCACGGGAATACGCGGCGACTATCCGCACAGCATCGGTGTGCAGTCAGCAGAGATCGAATCCATTCCAGTCGAGGGTTCAACTCGGTTGGATGCAGTGGTAACCATTGCGTCTCACAGCAAGAAGGGGCCTGGGTTCGATTCCCGACTCGGGTGTGAAGTTTGTACATTTCTCCCCCCGTTTTGCATAGAAAACCTCTGAGTTCTCCACTTTTCTCCCATTGCAAAAACAGAACATTACGTAATAACCGATGTTGGCCAAATAACTTACTCAATTGTGATTACACACGGGCACGTAGCAACATCGTTACCCTCCTGCAAAAAGCCTGGACAGGGCCCTCCGGTGAAGCTCTCCTGGGTAAACAAAGCGCAATAAGCGATGAACGGAGTGCACTTTCGTCACGTTCACAAAAGGCAGGGGCGACTCTCTCCGCCTGAACCAACCGTGACTGAAGCATCCGCGCGCCCACGCCGTGCGTCTGTCCGACACTATTGTGCGCAAGCCCGTCGTGTTTTCCTCTGTCCTAGTAAAGCTTCAAAACTCGCGTGATGGAACCACCCAGGAAGGAAGAGGGGGGGGGGGGTAGACGTGGCTGAGTGACCACGTTTCTTAAAAAAAATATTTCTATGTTAAAATATAATCTCCCGTTAATTGAATTGCGTGATTGCAGGCAGCAGGGGAATAGTGTGGGTCGGCACGCCAGCGAACGGGTCCACTGGGGCCTTCCAGGGATACGGCGCCATCGAGTTGAGTAGATTGACACAAAAAAAATAAGCAGTGGGCAATTTTACTTTATTGGGGGAATGTCCTTGCGTCGAAAGTAAAGCGCGGATTTCTTGCCCCTTGCGTCCAACTGTCGGATTATATTTCCTTCGCAAGAATACTCCCAGCTCTCGTAGAAAAAAAAAAGCACAATTATAAAAAAAAAATGCAATTTACAAAAAAAAAATCGTAGGAAAAAATAAATGCACAATAATTAAAAACAACCTCACCATCCACATCTCTCATTATCGTCCGCGATCAGTCGCACTGCTGGACGACGGCCTACGCCACCAGATGTCGCCATCGCTCACGCTTCTGGTGATTATCAGCGCAAACAGCTGATTTCAGCGCTCCATCTCCACGCTGCACGTGCCCCCCTCCTTGCACCGGGTTCTCATTTTGCGGAGACGTTCGTAAATCCTAACTTCATTGACAATCTGCTTTTGGTCGATTATATCGTAGATTGTATTGGCTGCTGTAAATGTCCAATTTGATGACGAGCCACCTATCATTTGTGGCCAGGTCGCTGCTGAAAAAGAGCTGCATAGCTCAGTGACAGCTGCCACACAGTGAACTTGACAATAACTAACTTCAAACCCCAGACTGCAAGTTTTACACAAGTCACAAAACTGCATAACACAGTACACAAAAAGCCCCATCAGCATTTCCTGAAGAAGTGCATTGTGGTCCGTTCGTCTTCAGGCAAACTGACAGCAGCTGCAGTGACGCAGTGGATAGACAAACCGTGGACCGGTTTCGTCCTTAATAGGACTCATCGGCACAGTATCGTCACCATTGGTCACTGCCGCAAAAGTCTTGCCTCTGGCCACCATGTATAGGACATGTGGGGTGCAGAATCTTGGAGCAGCGCCGAGCCCTCGGAACCCCCCCCCCCCCCCCCCGGCCAGAACCTGCTGGCGGCGTTGCCGAACACAAAGTTCACCGTCGTGCAGAAATGTTATCTCCCTCGCCCGGTAGGACTGAGAAATCAAAAACCCGTCCGGGTTTGGCCTAATACCAACTAAACTCGACGGTTTCATCAACAGCACTACCTACGAAGGGCAAACTTTTCCCAGGCTCCGCTTTCCACGAGAGAAGCCGAAAGATAACGTCGCCGCTCACGCACCCTGACAGGAGACTTGCCAAACCAGAGATAGTTGATTTTATTTTTTTAAGTTCCATTCATTTTCATTACTGCCAGAAAAAAAAATTGTTCGTCTACGTTCTTTATTTTGTGATTTTTCATCGGTGCCGTTGCGAATCGACGATCCGAGCGTGGCCACACGAGAACTCGCCACATGTGTGGCCCCCGTCCGGGCCACAGTGCCAACAATGGCCGCTGTAATGAGACGCAGACGGCTCGCACGGTCTCCTGGGTCCCCCCCCCCACTCCACCACCCCCCCCCACACACACAACGCTCGCTTCGTAATTCCCTCAGCAGGGCCTCGCGGAGTCTCGAGGCCATCTCATTGGGAGGGTCCTGCTACATTGGGGATGATGTTTGGCCAATCCCATTGGTGACGACTTGGCTTTGCGTTGGCAGGAAACCGGAGAAACCGGACAAGAAGCCACCACAAGTAGGACGGAGGTGGGGGGGGGGGGGGTAATGCTCCAAGTTCAGCACAGACACGATTCAAGAGTCCATTGTACTGCCATCCCTTTGTCAACTTGTGAAAAAGCATCGCGCAGTCGCCAGGCTTCTATCGTGCTCATTGGGCACCATCTCATAAGATCGAGTGAAGAGAGGATGATTTAGCGGGAGGCACGATGCCCGGGCGTCCTGGTATTGCACAACGAGTTGGCACACAGCGGTGGTGGCGGCCGCGGAGCCTCGCTCGTGATTTGTGTCCGTGCTTCAGGCCCCTGGGGCCCCCCGACCCCTACCCCTCTACCCCACATGGTGAGAGCAGTGCCGTGCACAGCGCTCAACGCTAATCCGCTCCATCTCCCTGGCGCCTCCGTCTACGTGCTGTGGACAAGGGCCACTGCCCCTGAAACGTCACCCATCGTTACATATTTCTTTCCTTTTGAATTGAAAACTAAAACAAACTCATCAACCCTCATCAACAACACGGCCTAATGAAATAATAATAATAATGAAGTAAATAATGGGATCAGTTTTTGTGACGTTTTACGCAACGGCCCTTCTTCGTAGCACAGAGAGCAGTGTTCGTCATTGCAAGGCCCGCGTGCCACTAGCGGCCCCTGGTGGGCTTCAGTGCGGCCCCCGGCAGTACAACAAAAGGTGAAAACGCCCATTGCGGGCGGTGTGGCGGTCCTCTCACTGATGATGTCTTACATTTTGACTTAAAACTACAGGAATTCATATGCTATGGTTCTTCCAGTAAAGTCACGTAGGTAGAAAATAAATAAATAATAATAATAAAATTATAATAATGAAAATAAAGTTTATAAAAAATAATACAAATATCACGACGTTTCGATCGCAACACAAGCGGTCATCACCTCCCCCCCCCTCTAAATAATGTGCGAAGAACACCGACATAGAACGGAGAGGAATCTTTAGTCTTCGGATGCTGCGATGCCCTCCCAGAATGACAGAGAGAGAGAGAAAGAGAGAGCGCGCGAGCGGGCAGACGGGGAAGACGAAAAATCCGGCCTTTTATCCGGGCAGACGCGAGTGACAGACGGACGCACCTCCTTGTCGCCGTCCTCGTCCTCGCCGCTGCCGACGGGGGCGTAGGTGAGCGTGTAGCCCGTGGCGCCCTCGGCCTCCTCCCACTGCACGCGCATGCTGCTCGCCGTCACGTCGTGCACACGCAGCTCGGGAATGGATGAGCCCAGGGACGCTGCCACACGCACGTGGGAGGTGGGGCACAGGGGAAGGGGGGAACAAACACAGGTCAGAGATACTCAACTAAACTCTTACTGAACTCAACAATATATTTATTTTAGCAGGTAAGACCCGCTGAGCTAATGTATAGCTCTTTTTCAGTAGCGACCTGGATATCACAACGAAGTGGCTCATCACCGTGTGGACATTTGCAGCGGCTAAATAACTCTCGACGCACGTTGTTGATTCTAAATGTGGAGGGGAAAAAGCGGAGGACCCGGAGGAAAAAATCCACGTGACGGCTAGGACAATGCGCATGGCTTCAGGGTCAGGATCGAACCCACGACCTCCTGCATACCAGGCGAGGCAGTTAACATTTCCGAGCCACCGTGGCGCCCTGGGACAGGACACGTCGCTAGGAGACGGAGCCACGGGGGTCAGCTCCCGCGCCGGGGGCGAGAGACGCACGGAAGCAACGGCCTTGCTCCAGCAGCGGATAGACACTGACTCATGGCGAGGATGCACAGCACGGGCTCTGCAGTCGGTGAAGGGAGATGCCGAGCCTTCGCTGGAGATACAAATCCGCTGTGCCAAATGGAATTCCCCGTCGCTCTCCACGCACAAACGCGCCGCGGTTCTCAACAACAAAGCAAGTGCTTGTGGATTGTAAAAGACATGGGGGGGGGGGGGGGAGGCGGGTGGGGGCTGGAAACTAAATGAAATTAAACATCTGAAAAAAATCCTCAACAATAAGACATTCACTGTGAGATGACAAACGGTCACCGTGAACAACTACGAAGGCCGGAAGGGCACGAGAGGGGGTGGGTGGCCAGCACCACGCCCGGCCACCTTTGTCTCCCTAGTAGCGGTGTTTACTACACACAGCATCAGGTACTCATTTGAGGGCGAGTCGACACGGGGGAGGTGCAGGCCCAGATCAGATAACTGTCACTGGTGGTGGTGGCCGTGAGCGGGAATCGAACTCGGGTCGCCGGGTTCGTGGCGCAGCGCGCTCACTCACTCACTCACTCGTGTCACCGACCATCACATCTCTCACCACCACCCCCACCCCGTGAATTAACTTCACGGCCAACTGTTCATCTGCAGCAGCACAGCAGCAAGAGCAGCAGCAACACAGCAGCAGGAGTAGCAGCAGCAGCAGGAGGAGAAACAACAACAGGAGCAGAAACAGCAGCAGGTGCAGCAAGAGTAGCAGCAGGAGTAGAAACAGCAGCAGGAGTAGAAACAACAGCAGCAACAGGCGCAGCAGGAGCAGAAACAGCAGCAGCAGCAATGGGAGCAGCAGCAGCAGCAGCGACTGCGGCATTCCCAGCGGATCTCTCCGCGGCCGCAAGGCGCGACAGGGAGAGCCGCACGGCCGGGGAGCCCCGGGGGGTGAGGGGGGTGGAGTGGCGCCCATGGGAGCGGTGCGAGCGCTCACGGCGGACTCCGCGACGTCGCCGGCACCCCGACCCGGCACCGCCGCTGCGTTCGCGCTCTATCGCGATACGTGCGCACGCGCCGACTCTGCTTTGCTTCAGCCATTGACCTTTTGCGCATTCTTTGCGCTCTAATTCTAAACAGCGCCGGCCGGCTCTACCAATCTGCTGCTTTGTTTCTCTCTCTCCCCGTTACATTTTTTTTTCTTCCTTTTGCAAACGCTCGTAAAAAAAAAATTGGTTTTACACTTAACTGGTACGCCTTTTTCAGGGCGTACTCTGCAGATGGACAGACCCGTGATTATGAGATTGCGATATTGAATTCAATCGGCGATAAATCGTCCTTGTCGTTGTTATCTTCACCGCGTTTTTGGTTTACTCCAAATAAACATTTTCTGGCGCGCTATGCTTCCAAGAGAAATACCGTTTTAAAGTTGTGCCTCTCTCTGCAAAGGTGAAAGGTTGTATCAACGTGGCCTTCTCAGGGTGCTCTGGTTTCCTCCACCACGTACGAACACACATTCATTGGCCGAAAACACCTTGATATATAGGGGACGGCAGAGCTTGGGGATGTCTGGTGGCTCTTGCTCGCTCTCTTTGAGAGCAGGCGGAAAACCGTGTGGTGCCTTGCAAGTTGAATTTATATTAATAACTCGCCTTTTGCCCGTCCAAGGAGCAAATCTGAAACTTGCAAGCGAAAATCAGACCGCGACGTGATATATTCATTGCATCCATTCGTGTGCAGTTTGTAAGGGCGTGGTAACACAGACCTATTTAATTTTAAGGTTATAATCCCTTGTTCATCATGACGTCCTTTTTACTTCTATGTCTCAACAGCGTTGCAGAGATCGCGTGACGTGAGGGTTCTGCCTTTGTAGTGAGGGTTGTGAGTCGACGCCGAGGAGGGGGGAGGAGGCGCCTCGGCCCCCCATGTGGAGTGACGTCACCTGCTAATTGTTATTACTGGGGGGGGGGGGGTGTCCATTTGGAGGATGTCACCTTTTCATGATTATTAATGAGGGGGGCTGTTCGATGAGGAGTGACGTCACGAGCGTTAAGGACAGACATTCCTGGGTGATTATAGTAGGTATAAGGGGATAGAGAGTCGGTGCACATTGATCGCCACTGCTGCTGCTGCCGCTGCTGCTGCTGCTGATGTGCATAGGCACGACGATGATGACGATGGCGGCCGCAGTCCATACCAAATTAATGTACAGCGTTGTGGGATTCGATTAGAATGAATGACGCTATATAAAGTTACATTATTATTAGGAGGAGAAAGAAGAGGAGGTCATGAGCCACGCTGTTGCTGCCGCCGCTGCTGCTGCTACGGTAAGCCCCTGACCGCGAGCTGCCACACTGACCGTAGCGAAGGGGAGATAGCGGTGGACGGACGAGAGCCGGGGTGCCGTGGCATGGTCACCGATGGCGAGGCGGGGCGCGTGACGCTCACCAGTGGTCTCGGTGATCTGCGAGCTGTTGCCGGAAGCTCCGCCGACGGAGAGCGCCACGACGTGGAGCCGGTACTGCGTCTCCGGCTGCAGGTTCTGCAGCAGCGCCGAGCTCTCCGAACCCCCAACCAGAACCTGCGGGCGGCGTCGCAGAACAAAAGCCACCGTCACCGTCGTGCGCCGACGTTATCTCGCTTGCGCCGAAGACGACTGAGAAACACGTGCGGGTTTGGGGCCTACGGCGGATGAAGGTGGCAAACCCTCCCACGGGGACCTACCTCCTCCTGTGGGCCGCCCTCGTGCGGCCAGTAGACCACTCGGTAGCCGGACACGGGGCCCACGGATTGCTTCCAGTTCACGCGGAAGCCGCCGGCGGTCACGTCCGACGTGGAGAGGCCACTCGGGGGCAGCACCGCCACGCCACCGTCGCCCCCGCCTGCCAACGGCGCGCAGGTTAGGAGGTCACTGGGGTTAACGGTGCGGGGGGGTGGGGAGGGCACGTGGTGGGGGCTTGGCGGGGTTGGGAGCTCTGCCCCCTGCCACGCGGCGAGAGGGTTGGTACCACCGGTCGGAGGTTGGTGATGCCAACTTTGCATTGCTGGCGACGTCGTGAAGTTTACCGACGCAGCGGTAACGGTGACGTCTGTACGCGTGGGCAACGTGTGCAGCTTTACAATTGAGATTAATAAATTGTGTGTCTATATGTGTGTGTGTATATGTGTGTATGTGTGTGTATGTGTGTGTATATGTGTGTGTTTGTGTGTATATGAGAACGCATCTCAAGACACTTCGCAGGAAGAGGGGGGGGAGGAGGAGGAGGAGTGGGGGGAGGAGGAGGGGGGGGAGTGAGGGGGAGGGGGAGTGAGGGGGGGGGGAGTGGGAAGGAGAGGAAGAAGTGGAAGTATAAGAATGGCAGAGGGGGAGGAGGAGGGGGAGGACCCCTGAAGAGGAGAGCGATCGGACCTCGCAGCGCGGTGAAGAGGATGTCGGCGCGCGAGCAGACGACGCGGGTCAGCCCCTCCACGATGGCCGCCATCCCCGTGAACTCGGAGGCCTGGTGGACGTGCGTGGCCACCGGCTTCGAGGCGATCGCCCGCAGCTCCTGCTCGTCCGCGTTCTTCACGCCTGCGACAAGACGAGCGAGCTCAACCCGCGGCTCCGTGCGCCCCCCCCCCCCCCCCCCGCGCACAAAGACGAAGTTATACCCACCGCCTCCGACGATGTAGCCCACACAGGCTGTCAGGGCAAGTGCTGTCAGGGCAAGTGCTGTCAGGGCAAGTGCTGTCAGGGCAAGTGCTGTCAGGGCAAGTGCTGTCAGGGCAAGTGCTGTCAGGGCAAGTGCTGTCAGCGAGTAGCACCTCCGAAGGCCGGAATGGCACGCGAAGGAGCGGGTGGGCCAGCACCATGCCCAGCCACCTTCGTGTCCTCCCCAGTGACGATGTTTAGACACCACACCAGGTACTCATTTAAGGCCGAGTCGATCTTGGGGAGGCTCAGGATCGGTTCAGATAAATACACCACCACAGTACCCTGTGCCAGGCTATGAGCGTGGACAGCTCACTGGTAGGAGACCACGGGACAGACCCAGGCATTATAGGTTAACGGATGACTGGTACATACGGACAGACAAACGTGAGTACAAAGACAAGGATCTCCCCCGTATAGCCTTAACATACTTTTTAGGGCAAGTGCTCTAAGCACCAAATACTGATTTGAGGTTGAGTAAACCTAGGGGAAGCCCATGATTGATTAGGATAATCGTCGCTGGTGTTGACCATGAGCGGGAATCGAACTTGGTCGCCTGGTCTGTAGTGCAATGCACAAGCACACAAAGACAGTGGAGCCTAAAGCAAGTGCTGTTAGTGAGCACCTATGAAGGCCGGCACGGCACACAAGGCAGTGGCTTGGTGATTTTTACACACCGGTTCAGGTACTAATTTGAGGCTGAGTCAACCTACGATTGAGGCCAAGGACCGGTTCACGCAATCATCGCTGGTGTTGGCCGCGAGCGAGAATCGACCTCCGGGCCGCCGGGTTCGTAGCGCAATGCACAAGTACACACACACGCAGGTAGACAAATACAGAGAGATAAACGGGGATGGGGGGGGGGGGCATGCGGTGCCGCTTACCGATGGCGAACAGCTCCACCCCCCGGCTCTTGAGCTCCGCCGCCGGCTGGGCCACGTCGTCCTGGGACTTCCCGTCGGTGATGAGAACCACGATGGCCGGCACCCCGGGGCGAGCGCCGGCCTCGGGCTTCAGGTTCTGCAGGCGGGCGTGCTCCAGGGCCATTCCTGCGGGGGAAACGGGGGGTCATTGCGTGCGTGTCACGCGCCGCGTGCGCGGCGTGGCCATGGGGGGCCGCCTCTGTCGATCCACTGCTGGATGAGGGCCTTCCCAGGTTGTGCGGGTTCCTGGGCATCGCTTGACCTGCAAACTTCGTTGCACCGAAGTACGGTGTAACAACGGGGTATCGCTGCGACGCCCTCTGGTGCCCACCGCGTCGCCCGTCCGAGCGATAGCCAGGCTCAAACCAGCTTAGATTCAGATCGGACGCATTCCGTCGCGATTTGGCCTATCGACATATTTGGATTATAATCAAAATAGCCTCTTCGTCTATCCACTGCTCGATAGAGGCCTCTCTACTCCGTGTCGGTTATTGGGGCTGTTTGGATGCTCTTTGGCTGGATGAAGTGGGAGGTGCCCAGGACCGGTTCGGGTGGATTACTCGCCACTGATGTTAGCCGTGAGCAGGGAATGAACTTCGGGAGTCGCGTTCATAGCAGTGTTTCAACTCCTACACCACCGCTCTCCCATAATTGGATAATTGGCAGGGATTAGTTGAGATGTTTTCGGGCCAGGGGTTAATTGCTCATAAGGTGGGGATTGTGATGGATAGCCGCAGGTGCCCTGAATGGTTTCGTGCAAGAAATGTCGTCAATCAAGTGTGCGTGCCAGTTCCGTAAAGAGTAATATAATGTTTTTATTTATCAAAGCACTCATTTACGAGTCTCAATCCCGTATTTGGGATTAATTTTACGAGTACTTTTTCCCCCCCTCCTGTTAATATATTGGGGAGTGTGAAATTTATGTTTTGTTTAGCAGTAGTGGCTATGATAGGCCACACGACACTTTGCCTCCGAGGGTAGGTTCTAGGATTAGTATAACATTTAATATTGTTTACCACAGTCGGGGGGCAATGTTAGAAATTTGCAATCTCGATTGATTCATTTTTCGGTCGTTTTTCAGCATTGAGATGTTTGGCCAGGACCAGTTACACTCTAGGGGTTTGTGTTTTTTTTCTTTCAAAGCAACGGGTGGAAACCGGAAAGTTTGTGGAGGGAACCCACGCAGGAGAGGGTGGAGAACACGCAAACGCAACACACAGAAAGGTGGGAATCCAACCCAGGTGCTTGTTGCTGTGAGGCACAAGTGTTACCACTGGGCCACCCTGCCAAAAGGGTGCATCATTTAATCATACATATGTGAACATGCGTCTGCCTGGGTGTGATATTCATAAGTGCATCGGCTACGAGTTGCAGATTTCAACGTGTCTGCATGATGTTCGTGATCGTGACGTGTTCAACACTCACGTTGTCAGCTGACAGCCTGGATAGCCCTTGCAAAGCAAACTGTTCCATCTCAAGGGATTGTTTTGTGTCCAGGAGAAATATAAGAAGTCGTAAATATGTATATACTTATATATATAAACTAGTTCTGGCCAAATTTCAATCTAAATTAAAATGTTTTCAATCATCTACAGATGGAAAATAACGAGCAGATGGCCGTTGAGGAGTGGGGGGGGGGGCTTGGTCTGGACTGTGCACCACATGTTCTGGAAAATCCCGTCCCAACGAGGGTTTCCGCCGGGGGTGCGCCCCGACAGAAATGAAAGAGCTCTTTCCAACAGTCCTCTCGCTGCTGCTCCTTCGGCTCTCATCCGAATTCAACCACCTCCACACGGACGACATCGACCAGCCAAGGCCCGCCCCCGGCGACGCGAGCGCGCCCGTATCCCCATCGCGGCCGCGACGCCCATCTGGAAACCTTGCCCCCGTGTGTCATGAAGTTGTCACCGTGCATAAACACTCATCAATTGGCTGAGACCACATCAATAGAGAGAGGACTGCAGAGATTGGGCAAATTGTTGGTAGCTGCCGCTGCCGGCTCACCACCTGGCCTCCGTCCAAAGCAACATGCATCAACGACGCAATTATTATATATTTTAAAAGACTAAACGTTACTCTTATTATCATTGTGATATTGCAGTTTTACTCCTCGATAAGCGTCGCACTCGTCTCTCCACCCGAACAGAGCACGACAAGCGAACTAACAGCTCGCCGCTCTTCTCATGTGCAGGTGTGCAAGGGTGCCCCCGCCACGTTTGATCACGTGACAAGTCTGCCATCTAGTGGGTTAAAAAATTCGCAAAAGAAAATCACGTGTGGCAAGTTATTGCACACGAGTTACCAGTGTGCCATTTTTTTTTAAACCCAGAACACGTGGACGGGGATTTTCACGCCGCTCTCTTCTCTTCCGTCGGTCGTCGCACGGCGGCCAACGCGGACGTTGGATGAAACTTCATCCACTCATTCATTTTTCTGGTCACGGTGATCGCTTCTTGTAGACCAGACTAAACTCAACTACTACACATTAAAAACAATATATGTATCAGGTAAGGTCCACTCAGCTAAGCAGCGCTTTTTCAGAAGCAACCTGGCCACAAATGATATCTCAAAGAAGTGGCTTATCACCGTGTAAAAAAATTATAGCAGCCAATACTCAAATACATGTTGATTCTAAATGTGGAGGGAGAAACTGGAGGACCCAGAGAAAAATCCACGCGACCACCAGGAGAGAGACACCGCAAACTCCAAATATACAGCGGGGGTCAGGGGCGGGATCGACCCAATATCTCTCACTGCGACCTCGAAAGTGCCACGTGCCATGTGCCAAGCCCTCACCTGTGTTGGTGTTGCCTCCCTTGTAGGGCAGGCTGCGAACGGCCTCGAGCAGCGCCGCCTTGGTGGTGTGCGTGTTGAGGTCCCACTCGGTCCTCGTGTCCCCGCTGTACTGGGACAGGGCTGCCCCGGGTGGGGGGGGGGGGACACACGAGACGCGGGACATTGGAACGCAACGGCTCCCGTCGCTGTGCGGCGAGAATCGACGCAGTGCGGCCCGCCGAGCATGTTTGCGATGATGGTGGCTTTAGACCGAGAGCGGGCGTTAAGGAATCGGAACGTGTGGTTAAAATATGGGGAAACGAAATTATTTGTTATCATGACTTTTTCGACGTAAAAAAATTGCTCAGGATTTCACGTGGCCAATTGCTCGCGACCGAATCCTACGCGTACATCGTATGTACGTATGCAAGTGCTCGTTAGTGCGAGTGCAACCGACCGTGCATGCACGCGCGCATGTGTCTGTGCGTGCATGCATGCGTACGGGTACATCCGACCACTCGTGTGTGCGCGCGCGTACCGACACGGATCTTGTCGGCCTGCACATCGAACGCCTGCACCAGCTGCTCCAGGAATTCGCGCACCAGGCGGAAGTTGATGCGCCCGATGGACCAGGACCCGTCGAGCACGATCACCAGGTCCACCTGCGCCTGCGAGCTGCACTCGAAGCGGCCTGCGCGACTCCGGGACACGACGCAAGCACGAGTCTCGTTCGTCCACGACCAAGCAAATTGCTCTCAAGTGGGTGACGTTGATTTTGAATGCAGGAGGGAAAAACCGGAGGAACGGGGAAAAAACCCCACGTGACCACGGGGAGAGAAACGCGGAAACTCCAAATATACAGCAGGCGTCAGGGTCGGGATCCAACCCACGGCGATGGTGGTGGTGGCGGTGGTGGCAGTGGTGGGACGGAGCGGCTCACCGGTCGGGGTCTGCGCGGTCACCGCCTCGTACTCGCTGGTGGTGACCAGCGCCTCGAGCGCGGCGCTCTCCCCGCCGCCCTGCATCTCGGCGTGCACGTTCACGCCGTACGCCGTGCCGGGCCTGCCCACGGGCACGTCACCCGACGACAGCGTCATCGACAACGCAACAGCACGGCCCGGCTACGACGAGAAACGGCGCGAGTCTCTGGTTTCACGGGGAAAGGGAGGCAGCCGGTCGGTCGTCGCAAGAGGAGAATAAGGATTGCCGTGCCGCTCCCGTACAGCTTGGTCCCCTCCCTTCCCTATGAAACCCAAAACATGCAGCTTGCTTGCACCCGCATCTCACTGTTCTTTCTGGCGCCTTATGCTCCCACACGATTGCCACGTCTTTTTTCGATGTGCATGCGTCTTCTTTGTCACCGTGAGACTAAACTGAGGGGTTACTTGCACCTGCGCCTAACGTTTTGTTTGCAACCGCTAAATACTTCGTTTGTTTTCTGTGCTATATTCCTTAAGGGACCTGCTGTACTCGTACTCTGCAATATCGATTTTTTTTTCATTTTATGTTGTTGATGCGGCTGTGCTCATGCAGCACCACGGATCTCCCGTGGAAAAATAGCCGAGGCAACCAGCTACGCCGGACCATCACGCGCGTAACAAATAAAACAAACTCAAAGTCAGGCTACGTGAGCATATGCATCTTTATCCAACTCCCCCGCTGCACATGCATTTGCATTGGCCACACGGAATCTGTGCAGGCCAATGAGTTTTTAGATTGAAAACCAATTTCGTTAGAACTGATCGTTGTTGTGTTTAGTTTGTTGTACTTCCCCCGGCACACTTCTGATTAGCACGGTTGTCCACGTACAGTGTGAAAGATGTTCAACAGACAACCTGTTCTCCTAAAACGCGGCGGTAGTTGCGCTCTTGAAGAATGCCGCGTTATGGAAAAATCGTGTTATGATAAACAAGATATATAATATAGGGTAAAGCACAGTCCGCAATAACACGTGAGATGCATACGCAGGAAGAACAATGACTGAGGTCCGTGGGTAGCATTTAGAAGCATCCAGCAGCATCCCAATGCCTTGGGTGATGCTACGCCGAGGCAGCCGTACTACCGCTTATTCTTACTCGCGCGACGTAGTTCCATTCACTCATCGCGTTATATCCAAATCGCCTTATGAAAAGACGCAGCGTTACAGGAGAACAGATTGCACGTACAAAACATCCACGCGGGGCGCCTGAGGAAGTGGACAACAAGGTGCGGGGTCCTAACCGGAGGTCGCGTAGTAGCACCGAGGTGTCGTCCGGCCCCAGCATCACCTCCCCGTAGGCATCCTCGTCTCCCTGGGGGGCGTAGTGGACCCGGTACCCTGACACCTTGCCGGGGCCAGCCTTCCAGCCCATGCGCAGGCCCTCGGTGCCCTCCTCCAGCACGCGCAGGTTCTTCGGTGGCTTGAACTTGGCGGCTGCATGCACGCAGACACGCGCACACGCAGTATGCACACACGCAGGTACGTACGCCCACGCGTGTGCATGCACGCACGCAGACACGCGCACACGCAGTATGCACACACACAGGCATGCACGCCCACGCGTGTGCACGCACGCACGCTCGTATACGCAATGTGTCACGTTAGATTTCCACTTACGTGACATGTCAAACGTATGTCGAATGTCGCGCACCTCCGATTAGCACAGTTGGTGAAGTTCAACATACTTACAGACACACGTGTACAATTTGGTGCTGCTGCTGCGTTTGCAATGATGCACGAGCACAATTAACAAACAAACAAACATCTCAACGCGTTTGTCAATAACACCGTGGCCTTAAAAGAAAAATGGACAGTAAAATAGAGATGCCAGAGCGACAGATGGATAATACGCGTTGGAGACTGACAATAATTACATTTGATCAATGTTTCTCGATAGACAGTTTTTTAAATCGGCATACGAGTCGTTATCTATTAGTAGTTTTCTGTTAGTAGGAAGGCGCACACTGCTGATCACAGACCGAGCGCTAACTTCGTAATATGCCCCGAGTTCGTTCCACAGTAGACAACGTGGTAAAGCCTTTGTTGCGTAGTTTAACACTTAGGCTTTCGCAAGCAATATTATCCACAATAACGTTTTTTTTCTTGGGTTAGAGCGTGTGAATATAAATGTGTCGCTAAAACCCGCCACCACCCGACACAGCCAATTAGTAAGTTTTATCATGTAAACAAAACGTGCGAATTAGTTACTTCTTCAGCACACCGGGGTGTTGGAGAGTAAATCCACAACATTTACAATTCGAGTACAACATTTCCACTGGCGGTTACAACGCACGCGTACGCTTTGTGCGTACGTGTGCATTGTAATCTACGCTACGGTGGCCTGTGAATCGACGCACTGTTGAACCAACCAACAAAAATGAAGTTAATGCGCGCCAGACTCAACCGTTATAACTTAATCGTATTCAGGGGCATTAACGGACGTGGACTTCTGCAACCCAATGCCATCCATTAGCATCTCAGTAGAGAGAGGACAGACGGCAGAGATGAGGGGACCACCCCCCCCCTTCCCCACTCAAGCCTGCCGGCTTCGAATGAAACGACAGCCCTGTTCTGAAAGAACCTCCTTGGCCGTAATGTGCAGCAGCAGCAAGCTCACGACTGCTTGCCACGTGGGGCTCCCCCCCTATGCACGCGATCGGGGGGCTCCACAACGCTATACTGGAATGAGGAAGCATCCTTGAACGAGGATTCCTTCGCTTTTGTGGAGGCGTTTCAGTCCAATTAACGGCAAACGCTTGACGGACGTAATTTTGCGATGGCAGCAGTAGCAGCAGGGTATTTTATGAATACCGGGCGCAGCAATTGAACGTGAACAAATGCGGAGCTTTTGTGATTGCATGGGGCAGGTTGAGCGGTGGTTCAGCGGTCGGCGCACCGTGCTGTGAACGCCAGCTGACCTAAGTTTTTTTGCGGGCCATGGCTTACATTAGTAGCGAGCGATATGTGAACCGGTACTTAAGTTGCCTATTTCAATGGCCAGCACAGTAAAGCATCGGAATCAGAATATGTATTTATACTGGAGGAATCCGATGAGCTATAAAGCTCTTTTTCACAGATGTTAAGTATGGTAAATCAACCCTCATGACTGCCATGGGAGGCCTTCATCCAGCAGTGGATTAACAAAAGGGCGGTGCGTACCAGCAATGCGAATGTATGACCTTTGGCGACTGCTGCTCTGGGCGGCCACGGCCAAAACCATTTAGAGAAGGGCTTAATCTATGTCACCGAATATTTTCCGGAGAAGTCGCGCACCATTCCGCGTTGTTCCGCCCTGCTTGTGACGTCACCACTCTATTCTGTGTTCTTGAAAAAAAAAAATACTTGGCAATAAAAAAAAGATACGAATAAGGTACCAATTTTGGGTGGATCCAACGTTGGGGGAGAGGCAATCGAACCCTCCCCCCCTTCACTTAATTCCTCAAATCCTCCACCGGGTCCCCCCTCGCGCTCTCTCCATGCCTCTCTCTCTCCGCACCTTCCAGAGTGGTGGCAGTGGCCTTGAGGGTGGGCCCGTCCCCCGCGGCCATGACGGGCGTGAGCTCCACGCTGTACGCCGTCGAGTGGCGCAGCTTGCGCACGAGGGCCGACGAGGCGCCGGGCGGCAGCGTCACCTCCGTCGCCTTGCCCCCAGCCGCCGGGCGGTACGAGAGGCGGAGTCGGCGTGCCGACGGCTCCTGGCGGGGCCAGCTGATGCGGAAACTGGACGGGGTCTCCTGCGTGACCAGCAGGCCGTTCAGTTCTGCGGGGGTGGGGGCGGGAGGGAGGAAGGGAGGCGAGGAGAGAACGTGGATGCGCACAGACGAGGGGTGTGGAGATTGCCCCGCGAGGCCTACGCTAGGCTGTTGGGGCCGAGTGCTGTTGGCGAGGGTACCCGTTGGGTTGGGGTGACCCTGCACCGTGCCTGGCTGCGTTTGTTATTTGAACGCTGCAGCAGGCACTCATTTGAGGCCGAGTCAACCTATGGGGAGACCCAGGACCTGTTTAGATAATCGTCGTCAATGTTGCCGGTGAGTGGGATTTGGACTTGGGTCGCCGGGTTCGTAGCGTAGCGCGTTAACCACTGCGCCGCCGCACCCCACGTGGATATAAAGATCCCCGTGTAGCCTTAACAGACTGTTTGGGGCAAGTGCTGTTAGCGAGCACCGTGCCCATACACAACCACAAACTTGCAAGCAACATACATGTGCGAAAGAGGGAAAAAAAGGGCTTTGGGAAAGCAGAGAAAGAAGTGAAATGTAAAGACACAATGCCAAGCCATGGGCTGTAGAAAATCACAGGAAGGGAATAGAAAGGCAGAGGAATAGAAAGGCATGGAAGGACACTACAAAGGACAGAAAGACAAACGAAAGGAATAGGAAGGAACAAAAAGACAGAAAGGCAGAGGAACGAATGAGAAGGCACGAGGAGGGGGTCAGTCCTCTCACTGGCAGTAGTCGCTTCGGCCTCAGTCTCGGACCCCGGGCCTTCAGGGAAGACGGCCCTCATGGACAGCAGGTAGGTGGTGTCGGGCCTCAGCTTGGCGAGCCGCTGTTGCTGCAAAGAGGTGGCTGCAGCGGTGATGACGTAGTCGCTGTAGGAGAGGCCGTCGGCCGTGCGCAGCGCCAGCTGGTAGGAGGTGGCCCCAGCGACGCTGGGCCAGGACACCAGCATCTTCTGCGTGGAGATGTCACTCACCTGCAGGTCCACGCGCCTCCTGCTCGCTGCACACACAAATAGACATGAGAGGTCCCCCTCCACCACCACCCGGGTCTGGGGTAGATACCTGCCACATGCATCTGGGGAGTGGTAGTGTAGCGCGTCAGCGCGTCAGCACTCCGCGCTACAAACACGGTCAAACAGTTCCAGCGACACCACCAGTGGAGATTACCTGGACCGGTCTATGTTTATTTAATTTATTCTCCCAGGTAAGGCGCACTGAGCTATATGGATCATTTTCAGAAGTGACCTAACCACAAATGAAAGCTCAACGAAGTGACTTATCATGTGGAAATACTCAATTTTGGCTGCTATACGGTCCTGCCTGGGCCTCCACTAGGTCGAGCTGGCCTCAAATGAGTACCTGGTGCAGTCGTGTGCCAATATCGCCAGTAGGGGGACAAAGGCAGCCAGGCATGGTGCTGGCCACCCACTCCCTTGTGGACCATGTCAGCTTTCATAGGTGCTCACGAATAGCACTTGCCCCAACAGTTTGGCTATATGGAGGATCTTGTCTTTGTGGGGAGCAGTAGCGGAGCAGTTAGCGCTCTGCGCTACAAACCCAGCGACCCGAGTTCGATTCCCTTTCACGGCCAAAATCAGTGACGATTATCTGAACCGGTCGTGGGCCTCTCCGAGATTGACTCAGCCTCAAATGAGTACCTGGTACAAAGTGTAAACATCACCACTGAGGAGACAGGAGTCATCCTGTGCATGTATTCATGTGCATGTGCGAGGGAGAATCGCTCACCGGGCAACGATTCCCCTTCCTGCGCAACGGTCATCTGCAGCTTCACGCCCTGGCACACGTGCGAGATGATCTCCCCCTGCACGCCCTTGACATCGTCGAAGGACGCCACGTTGAAGAGGTGGCGCTCCAGCGGAGCGGAGGCCATCTCCTGCAACTCCGCGACGTCCGCCTCCTTGATGCCTGCCGGCGATCAAAAGGGCGGGGCCGGCGATCAAAAGAACGCCGGGCACGTCGGCGTTGGGGCAGATCTCCATCGCAGCCAAACCGTCGAGTCGTGGCGCTCTCAGAGGGCCCTTTTGATAATGGGATGTGTATAAAATAATAATATTTGTTTTATGTTTTACGTGGATAAACGGGCAGGTGAAAGAGGAGTATGCTACGTCTATTTGTTACTAATTTTCCCCATCACGACAGTGGGAAGAAGGATTTTTGATCGTGTGTGGTGGCCTAGCATAGTTGGCATGGGCCTGGGTAAATGGAATTAAAATTGTCTACCCCACTTCCGTCCCCCTATTCATTTTTTTGGCGACGTCATTGTGAGACCACCAACTTCCTATGCTTGAGAACCTGACTTAATCTCAACTCCTTCGAAAAGCGAGTTTGTGAATCACCTAACGAGTTCTTCGTGGTTCTCTACGCAAGTCTATGCATCTCTCCGCGAAGCCTTATCGATCCCCAAGCAAGGCCACCGGTGACCAGGTCTGAGGCCATCAACTCGCTGCAAATTAACAGCTGTGCGCGGCTCAAATCCTGAAACGATCGCAGGATTCTCGGCGGTTGCAGGCTCGGGGATGCCTGCGACGACGACGAATCGACACGAAGATGGGAGAGCCGATCGGAAGCGAGCGCCGTCGTTACCGAGAGTGAAAATCTCGATGCCCGCGCTGCGCAGCTGCTGGGCGGGTGCCGCCACTGCGTCCTGGGACTTCCCGTCCGTGATGACGAAGGCGATCTTGGGAATGCCGTCGCGCGTGCCCGCGCCCTCCGCGAACATCATGCGCTGGGCGAACTGCAGCGCATCTCCTGCCAAAAAAAAAACAATCGCAGACGAAGATCAAGGACCAACTCCCCCGCCCTGGCTTGCCGTTATAGCCTCCAACACACTGCTGGGGCGAGTGCTGTTAGTGAGCATTTGTTAAGGCCGGAAAATGCGCACTTTTGGGGGGAGGGGTGGTTTGTCATGTGTGCCAAGTCCAGCCACCTTTGTCACCCCACCCAATGTTGATGCGTCACGTGCTGCGCCATCTACTTATTTGAGGGCCGATTCATTGTGGGCGAGACTGAAGACTGGGTTAGATATTCGGCACCGATGTTGACCCGAATGCTAACAACAACAACCCCTTTCCTCGTTTGCAAAAACTTTTCCATCGCCGGAAACTTAAAAAACAACTCCGATTGGCTGAAGCGGTATTTTGCAAGGTTTCACTCTATGGCTCCACTCAACGCACCCTCTATTCCAACTGCCCACCAGCCAATTCTGCCCACCTATCAACCCACCAACATGCCCTCCATCCGTCCCACCCACCAACAATCCTTCTCTCCCTCCTACCAATTCTTCCACCCGTTAAAACAACAACATACCCTGCAATAACTTGCTCCCACGCACAATCCTTCCCTCCCACCAATTCTACCTTCCACCCACCAACCATCCCACCCACTCACCGGTATTGGTGCTGCCTCCTTTGTAGGGGAGCTTCTGGATGGCCTCTATGAGCTTTTCGGCATCCGTGTGTTCGTTGGGCAAGAACTCAGTGCGTGCGTCCGTGCTGTACTGCACGATGCCGACACGGACGCCACCGCCCCCAGAGTCAGAATCGGCCTCCTCGGAGGACTCCTCCTCCTCCGACGACGACGACGAGGAGGAGGAAGCGGCACGCACCAGGGCCTGCACCAGGGATGCCATGAAGCCCTTGACCTTCTCGAAGTTCACGCGGCCGACGCTCCAGCTGCCGTCCACCACGAAAACCAGGTCGACCGCGGTGCCGGGGACGCAGCCTGCGGGGGGTGGGGAGGGAGGAGGGCGTGGAGGGGAAGGGGATCATGGGTCGAGGGGCCGTCAACACAAACCACAAACACAACCAAGTTTACACCATTGGAACCTCATTTGCCAGTAAAAAATATGATAATTGCTTTTTTTTACCCTTCTATCTGGCAACAAAACTGACACCTTTTTTACAAGGAGTCATGTTTACATAGACCACAAAACCTGCAGTCATAATGCAAACAAAAAGCATAACTCTGATAATGTATGCACTGTCCTTGAAGTTGATTGGTCCACACCCGAGACAGCTTTCCTTAGAGCCTAGTCTCACATGGGTTGTTTGCATTATAACTGCAGGTATTGTGGTCTATGTAAACATGACTCCTTGTAAAAAAGGTGTCAGTTTTGTTGCCAGATAGAAGGGTAAACAAACAATTATCACAACGCAGTGTTACGATGTGGATTTATAGACCGTATTAATTTCACCGCACCTCAGAGCAACTGCACAGCATGAGTGGGCATATTTATTCTGCACAACGAGAGGCATTCAGTCACAGGCAAAGGTAAAGAGGGAGGTCTCTGTGTGAGTCTATGAGTTTCTGTGTGAGTCTGTGAGTCTCTGTGTGAGTCTATGAGTCTCTGTGTGAGTCTGTGAGCCTCTGTGTGAGTCTATGAGTCTCTGTGTGAGTCTGTGAGTCTCTGTGTGAGTCTCTGAGTTTCTGTGTGAGTCTGTGAGTCTCTGTGGGAGTCTATGAGTCTCTGTGTGAGTCTATGAGTCTCCGTGTGAGTCTATGAGTCTTTGTGGGAGTCTATGAGTTTCTGTGCGAGTCTATGAGACTCTGTGTGAGGCCATGAGTCGCTGTGTGAGTGTACAGGCCTAGATGTGGGTCTCTGTACAATACAATGTGGTTTAAATATAGCATCTAAATGTGACCACATCCCAAGATGACAAACAGAAACAGGGGGCATGTTTATTTTACAGAGAGAGGGAGTCAGAGGAATATAAATATTTAAAACCTGCCCATTGGTTCCGCGGGCTCCATATATAAATGAAGTTCACGTATGGATGCATTTGCTTTTTTTTCAAGCGTATAATTTAATTAATTAAATGTTCAACCAAACCCTGATGGCTGCAAAACATTATCTGGTGCCGATGATGTCTATTTTGCAATTTGGCTAAGAAGTGCAAAATTGGAGCCATATGGGGGTTGAGACGGAGGCTTCAAAGATGCCCTCTCTCTTCAAGCCCCCGGCGGTGTCTTCATGAACTTCGACGCAGTGCCTGCTGCCTGCCCCAAGACGACATCAATGCAGGCACGACTCCGTGTGGTTTTCACTCGGTGGATAATGAATCATCATTTTTTTTCTGTTTAACCCGATGTCAAAATAATTTTCGCTTTGGGTGAAGGGGGGCGGTGGCAGCAGGGGGGGCGTTTGGGGGAATGTATCAACATGCACAGCACTTGCCCCAACAGTCTGTTGAGGCTATACGGGGGGGGGGGATCTTTGTCTTTGTGTGCGTGACCAGATTTGTATCACTTGACACCGGGCACAAGTTTGGTGTGCATTTTAATTTCCGGGGCGCCTTGTCATCTGGAAAATACGGCATTCTGTAACGTTCTTGATCAGCCCCGACTAGACATCTGTTAAAAAAAAGATTAATAGCTCATCGGATTCTTCCAGTATAAATACATATTCTGATTGTGATTCTGATTACATCCATTATTTTTCAGTTGGGTTTCAAAATTCGGTGCATTTCATTTTCTTTGGTCGATCGTCCGCCGCGTTCGTTTAATTTGACCACTTTGTGTTTTTTGCGCCGTACCGAAACCAATTTGAGGTCTGTCTGAACTTTTTTTTTTCCCAGGTCTCCCTCTAGAACACTTCACTCACTCCTGGTCACGAAGGAATACGTACGGACGTTAGACAACGCTTTGTCGAAAAGAATGACGAGACAAGAACAGCGGCCGAGACAGACCCCCGCAGAGTGAAACCACCAAAGAGGAGAGAGAGGAATACATTTAAATCTGAGAAAAGGAAGTGCATGGGTGATGGGGGGCCACAACACTGACCATGGAGATGGTGGCATCCGCTTATGCGCCACTAAATCCAGCAGCGATTAGAGATTGGCTCACAACAATCCATATATCTGATTCAGCTCAAGCCTCCTGTAAACCACGTGACTTTTGTGTAGCCATGCTCACTCTGAACCCCTTCTCCCCGCCCACTGTGAAAACAGCCGCCGCTCCGTGCAGCAGCAGCAGCAGCAGCGTCAAGGCCATTGTGTAGCCTCCTCCCTCCCCTCATGTCTCCTGACTTCTCTGCTCCCGTTTCTCCACTCCTTTCCCATCCCCTTCCTCTCACTCCCCATTCATTATCTTTCCCTCTCTCCTCTCCCATTCCTTTTTCTATTTCCATTCATTACTAACCACCGACTCCACTTGCCTTCATGTGGTGCGCCACCAGTACAGAGTCGCTCGCCTTTGATGGAAGCGGATGTTACAAAAGCCTTGGAAACTCTAGTTGCGAGTGCTTAACCCTACACATAATCATTAATTACTTGTAGATGAAATTTCAACCCGGTGGATTTTTTTTTTTTACACGCATAAAAGTGTTTACATTTTTCATTCGCGTCGGCTATTTCTCCACTGCCATTAGCTTGGTGCGTACAGGGCCCGGGCGTGCTGATGACAACGGCCATCACTTAACGTAACGTCCCAACTTCCAGTGGCTCTTGGCCAGAATTTCAGCATGCGCCGGTAATGCAATATCCAGACCCCCCCCCTCCACCGACCCCCCACATGCCCCCCACACCCTCCCAGCCCCCCTAACCCCACCCCGCACGTAACGGCTCTAAGCAGGTCCCTACTCGCGGTGTCAGTTTAAGGGGAGATATTTAAAACCGACTCTTTAGCGCACCCCGAGGTATTCGGCCCTTTGTCCTTTAATGACTCGGAGTAAATAACGACTTTCACCGCTACCGCTGCCAGTGCATGTCTGGCGCGGCGAAGACGCCAACGCTCTCAGCCGCTCTTAAAGGTGTCAGACCCGACTGCGACCATTCCACCGGTTTTTTGTACAACCTCGCATTTTCTGTGCTGCGGAGGATATCCCGTCGTGTAGATGGAGCGCCGTTCGCCAATAATAATACCTGGCAAGCCAACGGCATCTTTTCATCTGAACGCATTCGTGCAGAAGCTCCATCCATCTGCCTGTCCCGTGCGTCTCGTCCGCAGTGGCGCGGGCGGCACAATGACTCTCTCGTAAAGATGATCCGATATATCGACGACATATTCACCCTGAAGTTGCGCTACTTTTAGGGGCTATGAGTCTCCTGACCAAAGGGATTGCCCAGAACTCGCAGCATCAATCCGAGCCGCCATCGGAGCCCCATCGCTCTTGCCGAGGACTACTTTCCTGCGCGCCTGGTGCGAGCGCCACCGTTATTATCTAGAGTTCAATAAAGCGTCGAGGAACAAATGCACGGTGGAATGCTTTAAAGAATCCACGCATATGGATGAGCGCTCTTCATTTTACACTGGGCCAGTGTTGCGCCCGCCCACCTGGTACACATCTATCTTGAGGGCGAGTCAAACGAGGAGAGGCTTACGACCGGCTCAGGACATTCGTTACCGATGTTGGCCGCGAGCGGGAATCGACTTTGAGTCACCCGGGTTCATAGAGCCGCGAGCCAGCGATTGCATTACCGCGCCCAATGCACATACACAAGCTTGCACACGCACGCACCAATCCAGGGCAAGGGGTCTTAAGCTTAATAGCGTTTCGCCACCGTGGGACCTTTCTTGGCCGGTTTTTCTGGAAGATGTTGAGAGCAAAACTGCGCTTCGGGTTCGAGTCGTGAATGCGCGCCGACGTTACCGTCGGAAGATGAGCGGTCTTCGTTCTTCGTAGAGGGCTTTTTCGACGTCTTCTTGGTGGTGGTTTTGGTCGTCTTGGCCTCGACTGTCCGCGTACAGAAAAACAAAAAAGGGCAACGAAAAAATGAGGTTCGCAACGGGGCAACGGACATCCGGGCATGCGCTTCGAGCAACCGCGCGCAACATGTTTGCACGCAAAGAAATGCATTTATTTATTTCCCCACTCTTTTTCTCTGCAACGCGCATCGAGCGCCTGGAACTCTCTCCTTGCTTTGCTTTTCAAGCGTTGCAAAACGCAGAAGACCCTACATCTGAACGCGCGCAGGCACCTCGCCAAATTAAGGGACGCGCACGGGGGTCGGCTGCATCCCTCCGGTGTCACTCCCAGGCAACATTACCCCCCCCCCCAGCACACCCCCCCTCACCCGTGCTCTTATCGTGAAAACTCACATTACACTGGACTGTACAGACGCAGTCATTTAAACAATATATATTTGACACCCGCCAGATTAATTGGCCGGCCCCCAAAGTATCCCAGAAGGTTAACTTTTTTTAAAATTATTATTATAATAATAAGAGATCGGCTTACGTGATCCACTCACTAAGGGGACGTGGAGTAAGAGAATACTCAAGTTCAACGGTGAACTTCGCAAAGACGCGGCCATGCTTAGGCTGCTCAGCTGCAGGAAATCTGGTATCAATTATGCACACTCACACATACACACGCACGCGCGAGCGAGCGAGCGCACACAACATAAAAAAAACCCGAACTTGTGACTACTTTCATCATTGCGCAAACGGCATTGATCACATCCATCTCAGATCCTTCTTAAGTTTGAATGAGAAGGATTAAAGGAGTATAATATTAAGAAGAGGATGTTTAAACGTGGGATTGCTATTGTGACTCATTATGCATGGGAGGGATGATTGGAAAATTCAAAGGCTGTGCAAATTGTGAAGGGCTGCATGTATCTTTGGGTTTTGTGCGTGTCGCTAACAGCACTTGCCCCTACAGTCTGTTAAGGCTATACGGGGGATCTTTGTCTTTGTATGTTTGCTTGTGTAAGTGTAAAGCGTGTGTGCCGGTATTAACGTATCACGTCTTAGTCCAAGTGTGTGTGTCAGTGGGATCGTGTGTGTTTCAGTCGTGAGTGTATGTGCGTGTATGCCAGTATAATAGCGTCAGTGTGAGCATGCAAGTGTCAGTACGAATGTGTCAGTGCGAGTGCGTACGTGTCAGTATGAGTGTGTGTGTGTCAATATGAATGTGTGTGTCAAAACGAGAGAGCGCTTGTGTTTGAGCAAGCACGAGTGTGCATGCGTACGTCATCATTTATGCAAGCATTAGCGTGTGCGCCAACACGAGTGTGTGTGTACGTACGTGTCAGCACGAGTGTGTGTCACCCGTGTGACCAACACGGCTTGACGGGAGAGATATTTCAGACATCACATCTCGTTGCATCCGAAGATATTTCCCCTTGCACGTGCTCACGCGCGCGCGCGCACATGTGTACGCGGGCACAAACGTGCGCACGTGTCCGTGCGCTCACATCCGTGCGCGCGCGGGCACGGTGCATGTGCTTCACAGATGTGCAGCGGGCCACGGCGTGCCGACGGCACGACGCAACATCGTTACGTTTTACTCCGGCACTCTGCCCGAGTCGGTTTGCATCTCGTTTCAAAGTAAACGCCGCCGCCATCATCGCCGTCGTTGTCGGGGACTCGCTGAGCCTCGTCACTTCACTCGCACATGGTCCTGCGACGCCATTGGAGCGTTCACTCAAAGCAATGTAAATTAAAACAATGTCCATGTCGTTTTTCACACCCCTCCTGCCATCGATATTTAAAAAACCACACCCCCTCCTCCACATCCCCCAACCAACTGCTCCCCAACAAAAAAAAAAAATCGTGCGGTGACTCTTAGAGTCGAGAATCGTGGATTTGGTGGCGTAGGGCTCAGGGTAATCTCACGACAATTCAGGTCACAACAACAATAACAAAAACAACAACAACAAAATAACCCCACAAACTTCCAGGGGTTGTTTTTCAATTCCTTCTCGTCATCCCAACGAGTGCCGTTGATTCATTCGATTCCAGTTGCGTCAGATTCGTTTTGTTGCAGCGGATGGCGAAGAGAAATTCGGGAGAGCAGGACAGAAGTCCCTCATTCGCGAGCGTGACTTGGGTCACCGACACGACGAAAGCCGAAATAAAAAGGACAGCAGCTCAGCGAATAGAAATCAGGGCAAAAAAACAATTGCGTCAGATCGCCACTATTAGGTAACGATTCACGTGCCAATTTACGAACTGCTCACCAGCAAACGTATAATTTTTACAAATATAATTGTCATCAGGCCCCATGGTGTAACGTGCAGTCTCCATCTCCGATCCACTCTTTGGCCTCATTATTCACAAGGCTATGAAGAAGAGCTATTACCCACAATGACACCAAGTCATCGAATAATCTATTAAAGCAGTGCTATTGATGAATGTGTTCATTTTGTTGTTGTTGTTGTTTTATTTGTTGTTGTTGTTATTTGTGCTTGTGCACCACTACCAACGCAGCAGCATCATCACCGTAATTATTGTCACGTGTGTACACGGACGTGTGTCTCTCGTGAGTGTTGCCCTGAACGCTGCTCAGCGCGGACGAAGAACCAAGCGCCAAGTATCCGTGAGCTGTTTCTCCTCGGTGCCTGCCTCACCACTGGTACTATTAAAACAGTTTCAAACTAAACAATAGAAAAAAATTACTCTACCATGTAAAGCCCACTGAGCTATATAGCTTTTTATCAGAAGCTGCCTGGCCACACATGATAGTTCAACGAAGTGGCTTATCACGTGGAAATCTATTACAACCAAATAGTTTAGACGCATGTTTCTAATTGTCGAGGGAAAAACCGGAGGACTCGGAGATGAATCCATGTGACCACGGCGGGAGAGAACATGCAAACTCCAAATATACAGCAGGCGTCAGGGTCAGGATCAAAGCCACGACCTCGCGTAAACCTGGCGAGGTAGTTAACATCTCGCCACCGTGGTGCTGGTACTGGAGGCACGGTGCAGGCACCGAGAGATAACTTCCCCATCCTTCCCACAATCCCTCACTATAAACCCTCGCTCCGTGGTGAAATCTTCGGGCTCGTGAATATCACATTCCCCCCGATGCTTCTGTAACATTTACGGCAACACTCAAGAGTTTAAGCACGCTTGAAAAAGAAAATAATCTCAAAGCACTCAAAGGTAATGGATTTTTTCAACTTTCACTCTTCTTCGGCTCAATTCTTTTCCAACCCCCCCTGCATTTAAACTTCTCACGTGATTCATCGCCGCACACCATTTAAGCTGTCCGGCCCAACTCGAAGCAACATCCTTCGCCATCCAACATCTGTCAGCGGGGCAAGGGAAATGCGCACGCACGTGTGGCAAGAGGGCACCTTCTCACCGGCAGCCCACGGCGTGCGGAGAGAGAGAGAGAGAGAACATCCACCGTGACTGGTCTTTTTCACGAGCGGCCAGATCAGAATATTTGTTGACACTGGAGGAATCCCGATGCGCTGTAAAGCTCTTTGTCACATAAAGAAGAGACAGCCACCCAGGCGCCATCTCTGCACCCCCCCTGCCCCGCCCCCCCCCCCCCCCCCCACCATCACTTTTCACAAAGTGCACTTGTTCGAATTAAAATAGTTACACCAGAGGAATCCGATGAGCTATAAAGTTGTTTTTATCCAGTAGAGGGAGGGTTGCCACGCCATCAATCCATCCCATGTATGCAGATCATCGGATACCACAAATCCCGCCAGGGCATTTCTCTCCCCGGTAAAAGCCTCGCCGAGCCTGGAGACTTGCTCAGGAAGGGTTGCTGCAACAAACATTCGGATGTTTGGCAAGGGCCTTATCCGTTGTCGAGATTTTGGCTTCGTGTGGCAGGAAACCCAGAGAAGCCCAGAAAAAAAACCTCCCCAAGGGACGTTGCACCACGAGGGGGTGACCGCCCCATGCCCACAGCGCCCGGCAAGCTCTGGTGGGCCACCTAACCGAGAATTATTCTCAACCGCCCTCGGCTTCTTAAGTCTGATGATGTCTGAAACGTGGACAATAACTGAAACGACAGATGAATACAGCCACATGCGCGCGATAACTGATAATCAATCTTGATTGATTAATCAATCAGGGAGGCGATGGTGAGGTAGGATTAGTGGTTCCCACTGCGAGCCCCTGTGCAATGAACCTGACAGACCTGAGTTAATTTCCCCATCATTACTCAACACGATGAACATTATGCGGCAAGTGATATCCCACCCAATTCTGACCTGGGTCTCTTCAGCCGTTGACGAACCCGTGGTGAACATGCGGTTAAACGACCCCCGCACAGAACGGGGGAGACCTTCAAAAATGGCTTTGCCAAAGCATTTTAGCTAATAATATATTTTTATTGCGTCCTTATCTCTTTTTCATTGATACTTTATTACCACCTTCACATTTCCCCACATTCCTGTCTCGAATGATGCCCGCAGCGGCAGGTAAAGGCTGGGGGGGGGGGGGGGGGAGGGGAGCACGGGGGGAGTAAGAACGCTGCTCCTTACGTAAATCTACTTGCTTGGGATTGAGCCTCCAATGGAGCAAGGACAAAAAAACCATATGGCGCAATTTTTTTTTTATTAAATTTACGAAATACGTCAAGACTTAGAGAAGTTTTGGTTTATTCAGGACGCCGGCTGCTACTGTTGTCACCGTGCTAATTGAAACCAGCCCCTGCGGCTAGGGCACGCGGTGACGCCGTGCCAAAAGCTTTCTGACTGACGCGTGGCCGGCTGGCGCGCCCTGGGGACCGGCGTTGGCACGGCCGTCGCCGGCGAGGGGGACGAGCGACCGCGCATCTCCGCCGTGCCCACGGGAACGCGAGCGTCGTGCCTCCAAAATATGAGACGGGGCGGGGGCACGGAGGTTTCACGACGCAGCGCACCGACTAAGAATCCAGCCACCAGGGTTTGTTCCCCGTTCCCCACTAACATCAGCGGTGAGAGATCAGAAGTGGACGTGACCCCACCGACCCCACCGACCCTTCGCCCCCGCCGCGCCCACATCTCTAAATCGCGATCTGACGGCGAGTTTGTAACTGGCTCTTCTTCATGACAGATGGATCTCTCCGTCTCTCCGGGAGAGACCTTTCAATTAGGGCAAAACACACAGCTTACACTGGCACCCTCACCTCACTTGTTTTTGGGCACCTCTTCTCAAAGCTCGTGCGTTTCGTTCACCGCCATCGAGCGCCTCGTTCGTCAGACGCGCATTATTCCTTGAGGAGGTTCATTCTAGATTTGAAGCTTTCGTGACTGCAAGGATCCATAGTCGTTGGTTCTTTCGGTAAAGTCACGTAGGTAAAAAATAAAATAAAATAAATTAAAAATAATAATAATACAAAAGAATTTTTTTTTTGTAATTTGTAATTGTTTTTTTAACCTACGTGACTTTACAAAAAGACCCAAAGAGTATGGATTCCTTGAGGACCCTGCTGTACTCGCTTCTCTGCAATGTCGATGTTTTTGTCTTTTTTGTTTTCGCTGTTGCTGCGATTGGGCAGCACCACCAACGGGTTTCCCTTGTGAAAAATAGCCGAGGGGGGGGCTAAACAGGGATCATCCATGCAGAAAATAAAAAAACATAAAAAATAAAACACTTTAAGGCAACGTTATTGACAAACCGCGTCACAAAAACGATCGTCCACACACATAGCTCATCAATATTATTATCCTCAACACCACGGGCATGTACGCTGAGCTTGAACTTCTTTCGCACCATATATAACCAACCGTGCTAACCTGAGCTTGTTCATCCCTTGTGGTCAGAATGAGCCCTGACCGCACTCTGGAACTGACCAACAGCCAGCCAGCGAGAGCCAGTAAACCCGCACCAGATTGACAACCGGAGTCTACTTTAGATGGGGGCGGCAGCGTGCCCCCGTCGTGGTAGTGCAGCGGGCGGTACTTCGCTTACTCGTCACTTTCCCCACGATGGGCGGGCTCTCGGCCGAGCCGTCGTAGGCCACCATGGTCACCATGTACTCGGTGCCGGCACGGAAATCCTTCAGCACCGTCTTGGTGGCTCCCTTGGGCAGCTTCAGCTCCTTGGACGGCCCAACGCCGTCTGCCACGTTTGGGAGAGGGGCGGGGCGAGGGGAGGAGAGAAAATTGGCACACATCGGCACGTACGCACACAGGCACGCAATCATCTCACGCGGCACATCTTCTTCTCACGTGCTGTGCCGCCTTCTCCTGGCGTGTCAAGGGGCGTGTCACCGCTTCGATGCCCCCCCCCCCCCCCCCCCCGCTGGGGAAGGGGAGTTTCGCAACATTTTGTGCGATGATCCACCAACCTTGGCTTGCTCATTATCGCAGGGTTCACGCGTTAGCCGCGTGCAGCGTAGCCACCGCCAGCCCTCAACTGGAACGAACGTGCGCAAGGCTGAGAGCTGTGCCGTGCGCAACCTCGGCAGCGGTGGCCGGCGGGGAAGAGAGACAGGGCAAGGCGGACACCACCCATAGGCCTTCGACCCCGGTGCTGCACGACGGCGCTGAGATATTTGAAAGAAGCCGACGCGTGACAGCTGCTGCCCAGAAGAGAACGGCAACGCAAGTCGCCCCCCCGTCCGGCACCCCCCCCCCCCCACCCACTCTCTCCTCGGCGTTCACGTGGCGAGGTCCAAGGCCGCTTCCGTGCAGCCCGGATCGGCCCACATGAAGGCGCGGCAATGTGATAACTGACCGAAAAAAAACCCGAAACGAATGTTTATTTTACCAGGTGAGGCCCGCGTAGCTACGTAGCTCGTTTTCAGAAGCGACCTGGCCACAAATGATAGCTAAACGGAGTGGCTTAGGGTCGTGTGAAATTTTATAGTGGCCAAATACGCTAAACATACGTTGATTCTAAACGAGGAAGGAATAACGGGAGGACCCAGATAAAAAATCCACGCCACCACGAGGAGAGAAACACATGGAAACTCCAAATAAACAGGTGTCAGGGTCGGGAATCGAACCCACGACGTCCTGCATACCAGGCAAGGCAGTTAACATCTCGTTACCGTGGTGCTCAACCTTCTCTCGGGCAATCGTCATCGGCGCAACGCGAGACGGCCGACAGACAAACAAACAGACGCCGTAACGACGGCGTTTTTCTCGAACGCGGGGCCCGTGTCGCCATCGGGGGAGGACTCTCGGTGCGGTGGCTGAGAATCGACGGCAGCGCACGGAAGCGGGCGGTGAGGAATGCCTCTAATCTGCACCATCCCTCGGAACGCGATGCTCCATCTTGCACGACCCCCCCCCCCCCCCCCCCGACTGATGCCGACTTAACGCGCGCCAGCGACGCCGTTTGGGGGCGCCGCCACCAAAAGCACCTGGCACACGCGTGGCCGGGCCCCCGTGACCACAGGCGGTGCTACGTGGAGGTGGGGGGGGGGGGGGGGGCGCAGGCAGAGAGAGAGGCTATTGCCCCCCCCCGTCACCTCCCCCCCCATCCCTCAACTAGGTGAAACGGGAGGGAAGCGACGAGCTAGAGGTCCGTGCGGACAGAAACGTTCGGACGTTTCCGCCGGAACAATTCGTAGCGCACCGAACTCGCGATCCACAGGTCGCCTGATTGAACATAGGGAAAGTAAAAAAACCTAACAAAACGTCACGCAGGTGAAGCTACGTGACGAGATCGATTCTCAGGTGCAACGGCGACGTTCATGGCCTGAGCCGCACTGGCAGTGAAGCGCACTCGCAGAAATAACGAACATTCCATTTGACATTGCGCTTTTCTTGGACAAATTCCAGCTCCATGAATTAAAAACAAAGCTTTGGCTTGGTTGACGTGCGATGGAAACTCTTCACGTGGGGGCATGTGAAGGGTCTGCCCCACGAGAGTATAAAAAGAGGCCTATTGGACGTGACTTCACAGGTAGTTCCACAGTGTCATCTTTCGGGGGCTGTGCCGACACTGCTTTGCTGTTTGAATATCTCACGAGCAATAAAACAACGTGAGGCTCGGCAGAGTTGAGCGCTGGTGAGCCGTGCCGCGTTCACCGTAGGGCTTTGATGCACACCGCTAAATGTAAGAGTTCGTTTCCAGTATCAGTGGGGCCGAAATCGCTTTTTTTCTCGGCACAGTGAAAGATCCCTAAGAAAATATAACAACCCAAGCCGCAATGAGAAAAAAATACTTAAAATTTGCGGTCACTTAGGCATTTGTTTATTTTGATAACCGCGTCTTTAGACGCGGGTGTGAGTCATTAAGATTAGACCAAGATGGATTTTTTCCCCCACAAATTTTTAACCAATGAGATCTTTGTCCTAAAAAATGCTTTAAATTAAAAACTCCCTTTAAATCAGAAAAAGCTTTTCGTGACGGGCAATGTTTCTAGAATTTAGGACGTGTGTGTGCTTCATGGATTCTCCTATAGAATGTTCTGTGCACAAGTAGCCAAAAACAAGTATGTTTTCAAATGAAAGAGAATGTGCTTACGTAAATGCATTTTCTTCCAGAAGCCACAAGCAACATAATTGAATATCCACACAATCGCTCACTCACCAAACTGTCCACGCACTCGCCCATACACCCTCGCCACATTCACTCCTGCACATACTCACCACACAGATTAAAAATCACCAAGCCTCCCACCACACCCACTCAACTCTCTACTCACCCACCCTCAATCATCCATAAATCAACTCATCTATCCACCTACCCATGAATTTACACCCACCCACTCACCCACGCACTCACTCACCCACTCCCTCACTTCCTCACTCATCTACCCATGAACCCACTCAACCACCAAACCATTAGCTAAACACACCGAACCACTCGCTCATCCACTCACCCACCAACTCATCCATCTCACTCACCCACACTTATCTACCTATCCACCCACCCACCCATTGATCCAACCATTCAACCACCCAACAACCCGACCATCTATTGAACCACCCACCCTCTCACTCACCCACCTATCCAGCCACTCACCCACCCTCTCACCCACCCACCCATCCAGCCACTCACCCACCCTCTCACCCACCCACCCATCCAGCCACTCACCAACCCTCTCACTCACCCACCCATCCAGCCACTCACCCACCCTCTCACCCACCCACCCATCCAGCCACTCACCCACCCACTCACCCACCCTCTCACCCACCCACCCATGCAGCTACTCACCCACCCTCTCACCCACCCACCCATCCAGCCACTCACCCACCCTCTCACCCACCCACCAATCCAGCCACTCACCCACCCTCTCACCCACCCACCCATCCAGCCACTCACCCACCCTTTCAACCATTCAACCATTCACCCACAAATCCAGGCTGTTGGCAACCTACGGATCCGGAGCCGCATGCACCTCTTTGAGAACCGCTTCATGACGTTATCTGTTACCACCGTCTCGTATTCACCACTTGCATTGCAGATCTTGAAATACTACATTATTACCAAATTCGGGAAATACATAGCTCTTCATGTTATTTTGGTTGCCGACCCCTGCACATGACCCAACCACTCACCCACTCACCCACCCCCTTTCAACTATTCTCCCATTAACCCGACCACTCAGTGACTCACCCACCCACTCACTCACTTACCGGGTGCTGGAGCGATCACGATCTTGTATCCCGAAATCTTCCCCGTCGGAGCCTTCCACACCATCTGCACATTGTTGTCTTTCAGGAACTTGAATCGGAGGTTCTTTGGTGCCAAAACTAGCCCCCGGTGAAGAAAACATACGGCACGACCAGGTTAGCGTTCACGCAAAGGAACAGTCAACATTTGCCCGGCCCAACATACAGCGCCGTCACTTGCGTTGTCGTCTTAGCATTCAAATTTGCGGCGGAATGAGAATTGGTGCGGTGGTTTTTGGGCCCTGCGCTATGAGCCCGGCGTTTTCAGATAAATTCCCGGCCACGGCTAACATCAGTGGCGAGTGATGTCTGCAACGCACCTGAGTCACCTTACCTGGCTCCACTCAGAAACAATGAGCACTGACCGGCGTGATGAAGTATGGTCAAACAACATCGACGACCGGCACGGAGTATCGAAGTCTTCATCCAGCAGCAGATGTTCAATGGGCTCTAAATTATCATCGTTTTTTTATTATAAAATGCTGTAATCATTAACAATTCTAACAATCCAAAGCCCTAGCCTACTGCCAGATTTGTTATGTCCTGTGCGTGTTTTGACATCTTTGTGTTGCTCAGTCTGCCAGGAGGCTGTGTTTTTTTTTCATATTTCATTCAGCCGAAAACATGTTGTTCTCCAAATCTCAAATTAATCCATTCACTCTCTGCCGCTGGAAAAAATATCAACATGACATCACAACACCACTGGTTTGAGCATCAAAGAAATGTGCTCGTGAGCCTGCTCAACGTCCTCGAGATACAAATAGTTTTGGTTTTGTTTCTCCCATAAAAATTCCAAATTGCCACTGACCAAACCGCTCGGCACGCACCCGATGTGTCATCAGGTCTCAGAGGCTAAGCAGGAGCCAAGCCTGGAGAGTTCGTGGATGTTTGAACATCAACCCCACCAGGCTGTCACAGTAGCTGTGATCAAATAAAACCTGCAATGGGGAGAGAGAGAGAACAGAAAGGCTTTCCATTCTTTGAAATCGGCTTTAGTGCTCTCTGACATTATTACGGTACCCTCATTGTGCACGTTGGCGCAGCTGTCATTCCCTGTGGATGTTCACTTATCCGACCATTTCACATATCCACTTGTACCGCCAGTCCCCCCCGTCCCTCCCCAGAGGGTGGGATACGCGACGTGGCAGCATACTCAGTGCGGAGAGCCCACCCCGCTCTCTTACGTGGTGCCGCGTGCGTGGGAGGGATGCCATAAACTTCCCGAGTGGGATGATTCCGTTCAAAGGGCTTCCTCGTCTATTATTATACACTTATTCGTGTTTGTTTTTTTGGAACCCGCCAGCGACCATCACCACCCGACTGGACGACATCGCGTCTGACTCACACGGTAACTCACGGCACATTTGACAAACGGCACCTGCCGGGCCACTGCAAACAATCGCAAGCATAAAAGGAAAAAAAAAAATTTGTCCCCATATTTTTTTGTTCTGACATCACGAGACCACATGAGGAACCCGTTCATGCGACCGGCAGAAAATAATTTCAGAACACCCATCGAAGCTTCCAGTCTTCACAGACACTTATCAAATGCATTTCAATGTTGTTGTTATTAAGTGGCTTAGTGTTAAAGATGCCACCATCATCATCATAATCATCATCATAATCATCATCATCGTCAGCAGCATCATCGTCGTCGTCACCATCATCGTCATAATCATCGTCACTACCGTCATCACGTGGTATTTATGCTGCACCTCTCGTTCAGTACATTTCTAGGTGCCCTGCACCAGAGGAGACTTCCCCAGTGGCAGCTATCCCTGTGTGCTACCAGGAAAACGCAGCACCTGGAAGTTGTGTCGTATGGACACCGATAGACTCATCGTGGGACCCACGTGCTCGCAAAGAGATTGCGAGACTCACGAGGGATCTTCCCATCTCCTCCGCCAATGACCGTCCGCCTCGGTCTGTACAAAATGAGCACGTCCTTGATATTGCGATTGCTACGTGAATCCACACTGTGTTACAATGAACCAGGTGGGTCCAATGCTCGCTGAGATCCAAGATGCAGACAGCACAACTGGGAGATAGTTGGTAGCAGGGAATTCCCGATAAAAAAGTGCTTTGTTCCCCAGGAAACACAGTTAAAGCACCAACCCCGCCTTCTCCCCAAGAGAAGCTTGACTCTCACGGGAGTTTGCCAATGCGTTAGATTTACAGCTGAAACGTGGGAACATCTACAGGCAGCTGGAGAATGTAGCCACTACAACGTCCTGCTGGCGTTTGTAAAATGTTTAAAGTGAGCCGATGTAAGTCCAGGTTCCAGAATTTCCCACCCTCCTCTGTCTACTTCTTTCTCTTTTCGATTTAAAGCTTCTTTCGTGACTGCAGGGATTCATATTCTTGGTTCTTTCGGTAAAGTCACGTCGTAGGGAAATAATAAAATAATAAAAAAATACCAAATAAAATAACTAAATTCTCACGACGTTTCGATTGCAACACAAGCAATCATCATCAGGTGTGAAAACCACAGCAAGAAAAAAACGTATTTCTCTCCATAACAAGAATATACGTTGATGCGTCTCCCTCTCTGCCTGCATCTTGTAATGCTCTCGTGTCCTACATATTTATAGTCGCTCTGCAATCGGGGCCGGTTTAACCCTCAGGCCAATGAGGCTTTAAGGGCCTCGTATTTTGTAGGCCCTCCTTACGGCCTTCCGTTCAACGTTGAAGTAATAGCTGAGCGACGACAGCGCGGCCATCGGACCGATTTTTTTTGTTTTTGAATTACGATGACGTCATTCGTGACTTTCATGCCACAGCTATAGCTGGGGGGAAAAATGTGTTTTAAGAAGTGAGTGCAGAGAGCTATTTAAGTGTGATGAAGCAATACCCGAGGGATGCTGCCGTGGTGTAACGGTGAGCACATTGGGCTCGCAATACACAGGGCGCAGGTTCGATTCCATCTATTGGCACGGCGGTTAAAACAAAAAGGTGCAAGTTTCTGAAACTCTCCCTCCCGCCCCCTAACTCTCTCCGGCCTCTATGCACCCAGCAGTATAAATTCCTACACCACAACGAGTCCAATCCACACTCCCCGCTCTTACAAGACATCTGGCCAGCGTGGAAGAGAGAGGCCAAAATACTCACGAGGGGCTCTCTCGAAGCTCCCTGAAGATTCCTCGCGCGGAAGTGCTTCCGGCCGGCAGTGGCTTTAGCAGGCAATTCATTTTTTTTTTCATTTAACCAGCTAAGGCCCACTGAGCTATATAGTTCTTTTAGCAGAAGCAACCTGGCCACAAATGATCGCTCAATGAAGTGGCTTATCACGTGGAAATGTATCGCAGCCAAATAATGATGTTGATTCTAAATGTGAAGGGAAAAACTGGAGAACCCAGAGAAAAATCCACGTGACCACGAGGTGAGAGAGACATGCAAACTCCAAATATACAGCAGGCGTCAGAGTCGGGATCGAACCCACGACCTCCTGTATACCGGGCGAGGTAGTTAACATCTCCTAGCCACCGTAATGCCCAACTACGGGACCAGCGCCTTTACCCTCTTCACATTGAAGTCCACAATTGCACCGTTTTGCGCTGTGAGGACGCTCGTGGCGGCCGGCGTCTCTCTTTACCTTGCGAGTGAACGACGCAGACGGAGAGGCTGGCGACCAAGGCGGCGGTGACGAGGAGGGAGACGTCCACCCTCATCATGCCCGGGTCGGTGGGGCGGGGCAGAAAAGGAGGTGGTCGAAGAGGTGTGTTCACCTCTTTTCAGCCGGCACCCTCCTCCTCCTGCCAGCCACAAACCACAGCCAGTTAAAATAGACCGTCGTCGGACGCGCACGAAGACAACGCGCACGTACACAACGCGCACGTACACAACGCGCACGTACACAACGCGCACGTACACAACGCGCACGTACACAACGCGCACGTACACAACGCGCACGTACACAACGCGCACGTACACAACGCGCACGTACACAACGCGCACGTACACAACGCGCACGTACACAACGCGCACGTACACAACGCGCACGTACACAACGCGCACGTACACAACACACCCATGCAGGTTCTGTTCGGCCAGACAGAGGGGGTTAGACGGGCATGGCACGGGATGGGGATGAGGTGAGCTGATGCGGTACAGGAGGATGTGGAGCTGAGTGGGCTTGCCGATGGCTGGTACCGGCGGTGTCAAGATCGGCCTCTGTGGAGGAGGCTCGTGAATGACGCTACTGGGCAGTTGGGAGGAAGTCGCCCTCCAGCAACAACGGAGGGCGGAGGAGCATTGCTCACAACAACAAGCGGAGCGCCGAGCGGATATAATGCAGCGAGCTGGCACAGTGAGGAGCCCAATTGGTGCGTCAGCCAGTCATCTGAATTGGTCAACCCATGACACCTGGGTCTGGTCCGTGACCTCCTGCCAGCGAGCCTTCGATGTTTTCAAGTAGCCTCAAAGTGCACTTAGCCTGGCACAAGTGTCGTGGTGACGTCACCGTCACTTAGTGGCTAATGGCGGTTGTTATTGCACAGCGATTCTGTTCAGTCCACTACTAGATGATGACCTTCCACGCGCCATGCATCTCGTCCATATTCGCTTCACTACACTGGCTCAGCGTGGCTGGGTGAGGGCGGGGGGCATCATGTGGGAGTATAGAAGTACGGGAGCATTATGCTGCCCTGGCCTCTACTGAATCCGTAGATGTGGAGTGCGTGCTGGGTTTTCTCTGGGCACCCCATGATTCTCTCACACAGAGAGAACATCGAGTTAAATTAATAAATAACGCAAGCGGCTCAAACGTCCCAAAGCAGGACCCTCGTGAAAGAGTCTGGTGACTCGGGCGAGATTTTTCCGGGCAAGGAAAACAACCTTTAAATTATTATTATTATTATCCACGAATTTTCAAACTCCATTAAAACAACGACACCGACTTCCCATCTGTAACGCCAGTAGGTAGGAGACGATCATTCCTGTAGGGATTGGCGTGTAAGAGCAGTGCTACTAACACCCTCCAAAAGAGGCCCTGCCTTTTGAAGTCACTCCCCTCCCACCCGCAGTGGCGGTGAGCAGGAAACATTTGCAGGGGTGCGCCTTTACCCATTTGTAAATCCTTTATATTAAGTTCACTTGCTTGCTTGCTTGCGCGCTTACGACCGTGCAAATCTTTCGGTAGTTTTTTAACCCACTTCCCGTGATCCAATCGAGCTGACAATTTGCACACAGACTCGTTGTGCGTGACAATTTATTTTCGTGAATTTTTTTTCTCCAAAATTGTACACTTTTTAGGAAAAAATAAATTATATTTAATTACCAATTGCTTAATGGTGGCAGGCAATCATCTGACCCATAGGTGGCAGCCATCTCAAGCCAGAGGACGAGAGGACTCTAGCCGCCACGCATATAAAGGATTTATAGTGAAAAACTTTGTTTTTACGGGTTAATTTTTTTTGCGTTATTTCAAACAAATACGACACCGGCTCATCTGCAATAGCAGGGGGAGGAGAGGGGGGGGGTGCATTCCTGCAGCGGGGGGGGGGGGGGGGGTCGGTGTGGTATATCGGGCGGTGTTCCAGCGCCGCCCGGCATTCCGCGCTCTGAGTTACTCGGGCTTTGCCGCATTTTTTTTGTCCGTTGGAATATTTTGGCAGCGGCAGCAGCGGCAGCAACGCCGACACTTTCCCTTTAAGGTCATCGCCGCCGCTGTGCTGCTCCCACCATCACCACCACGGCACAGACGCCATGGGGCCCCGAGCCACGCTCTGATAGGGCAGCGATAAACGGGCATTGTTTACGGCGTGATGTGTTTATCGCGTGCGGTTATTGGGCCTGTGATTAATTTATCCGGCCACCGTCAAATTCCCAACGCTCCTTCCCACCCGCCCTCAACCCCCCCCCCCCCCCCCCCCCCCCCCCAGCGAATTGTTGGTGATTCAACAAATTGTCGAGATTGACCATCACAATTTCAAACATCACACTATTATAGGACTACAGAGCTTGGCAATTGTTTGTGCCGATGTTGGCTTCCTTCCCACTTGCCTGTGGTTTGCCTCTAAATCTTTATCTCTCTCTCTCTCACCAAGGGGATAGGAAAATGAAAACAATGCGCACGTGACTGAATGTGAATTTATGTAGATGCTCGTTAACAGCACTTGCACCAACAGTTTCCTAAGGCTATACGAATGATCTTTGCTTATATGTATATTTAACTTATTTCGCACCGTACATAACCAACCGTGCTAATCAGAGTTTGGGGGGATAGGACATCAAACTAAACACAAAAAGCAGTTCTCAATAAATTACTTTCAATCTAGATTTCAAAGTGCATAGCCCCGGTGGCTTCTTAATATCGTAGGGAAGAGCGTTCCAGATGGCCACAGAAGGGCATCTGAACGCGCGAAATGCGGTGGCCGTCTTTGAAACCCGGATTTTAACTCGGGATTTTAGCAATGCCGGCTCAAGATTCTTCAACGATGTTATCCTAGAAGGATTTTTTTGAGCAGGCAAACTCTGGACTGGTGTCGACTGTGCGTGGCATGATGAACAACGGCTGATTGAGGAGGAGCCAATTTGACATTCGTAGCTTTGACAGACCAGACTTGGATTGTTTACAATCTCTGCTTAGGTCATTCCCATTCGGGTGAACTCAACATGTAAAACTTTTCAGAAAAACGATTTCCCAGATGGAGCGTTCGCCCGAATGTAACAAATTGTCGGGCACATTTCACTCGCCACGCTGCTGTCTGCAACTTGGAAAACGGTTCTACTCCGAGGCGAGGCAAGAATAGGTTGAAGTGCTTTAGGAAAATTAGACTTAACAGTGAGCAGTAACGTGCACCCACGTGTTCAGAGAGAAAAGGTTTCAATCGTTGCACATTGGGTGCTATGATATGTAAATCGATAACACGGGACACTGATGAATTCTACTGAACACTAACTGAAAGGAAACACTCAAAGAAGCGTAGAGAGATGCACATTGGGTGCTATGATATGTAAATCGATAACACGGGACACTGATGAATTCTACTGAACACTAACTGAAAGGAAACACTCAAAGAAGCGTAGAGAGATGCACATTGGGTGCTATGATATGTAAATCGATAACACGGGATACTGATGAATTCAACTGAACACTAACTGAAAGGAAACACTCAAAGAAGCGTAGAGAGATGCACGTTGGGAATTAGACTGAGAGACAGAACGAAGAGCACGTGGGTCAGAGGATAAACAGAAAATTAGACGTCACATTGAATGTTGAGAAAGGTACGTTGGATTGGCACGTTGGATTGGCACGTGGGGTTGGTCCGTGGGATTGGTCCGTGGGATTGGTCCGTGGGATTAGTCCGTGGGATTGGTCCGTGGGATTGGTCCGTGGGATTGGCACGTGGGGTTGGTCCGTGGGATTGGTCCGTGGGATTGGCACGTGGGGTTGGTCCGTGGGATTGGTCCGTGGGATTGGCACGTGGGGTTGGTCCGTGGGATTGGTCCGTGGGATTGGACAGGCCACTATCCACTTCAGATGGGAGAGGGATCGATGAGACTGGTAACAGAAGAGTAGCCAAACCACTGTCAACTTTCTATTTTTATTTTATCAGGTGGGGCCCACTGAATTCTATAGTTATTTTGCAGAAGCGACCTGGCCACAAACGATAGCTCAACGACATGGCTCTTGCATCACGTGGACATTGATTGCGGTCAAATACTCTAAACGCACGTTGATTCTAAACTTGGAGAGAAAAACCGGAGGATCCGGAGAAAAATCCACGCAACCACGGAGAGAGAGACACGCACGCAAACTCCAAATATACAGCAGGTTGAGATCAAAACCCACGACCTCCTGCATACCAGGCGAGGGAGTTAACGTCTCGCCACCGTGGCGCTGTCATCTCCACCACGGCGGCGATGACGGAGCAAAGAGATCGTCTCACGTGTGCACGAGCCGCATGGGTTTTGAGACATCGCGAGACCACGAGGGATTTGCGGCCAGCAGAGCGAGGCTTTCATCCCGTATGGTGACAAATCTTAACACGTTCTACTCCGTTGTGTTTTCGGGTCGTTACCGCGTGTCGTTCGGCACGACGTCCAACGTTTCGCTCCACATGCCAGTAGCTTCTTCGCTGTGTGTGCGGCTCTCACCGACGTGTCATCGGGTTGGGACAAACTTATTAAAACAGTCACCTTCGCTCACTAGTTTCCGCTCCTCACTCAAAACGCTCTTATTTTACGTGAGCTCACCCGACGATCTCTTAATCACCCCCTCATCATCACAACCACCACCACCGTTACCGCTCCCTCTTCATATTCTCATGAAACAGCTACCACTCGTTAACCTCATTCATTCCATTCGTCATCATTTACAGTCATCAATTTCGCTTCTCAACGAATCTACGCATCACAAATTTTTCACACAACTACGGTTGAAATCTGTTGCTGTAATATCCCATGGCTAGTAATACCCTTCAAACAATACATATGTTTTGCGCCTCATAAATTCGTAGGGGATAACATTATTCACCGTTTAACTCAAACTTTGATCGAGGAAAATGTTTTACGTGGTGATTTGAGAACAGCGTTCTCATCAAAATATGACCGAATAATATTGTTCATACAACTAATTACAGTATTGGGTGATGCTGCTGCATTGGCAGGGGTGCCAAAAGTGCAAACAACAACAAACTCAACAACATTCATCAACAACACTGTTGCCTTCAATAGAAGTTATACTTTATATTAGTTTTTTTTCAAGGCAGTGCTGAGCAAAACAAAAATGTGAAAACGTATTTTCTCAAGTGGCTTTTGCGAGAGTGATGATGCTAAAGCCATTAGGAAGCAGACGGAATGCGCTACCAGTTACTCCTGGAGTTATGAACACGGAGATGATGATCGCGATGAGAAATCCAGTCGCATCCTATGCCGAGCACAAATCCAATGAAACTAATTATCTCTGCTATAAACTCTGCCCAGTATATGGTTTATCATTCAAATGAGTCCTGGTGCTGCACTAAAAAATATGAATGACATTCCACATTCCTACGGCAGGGCCAAGTTTTCCACGTGTAAACTATTAATTATCTCCTGTTTATAACACTTAGCCAGGAATTTAAATCTCATATTCCTATGACAGGAGCAAGTATTTCCATACAGCCAGCACTTTTGAGCCCCTCTTTATATCATGGATCCATTGGTGGAAACTCGACATTCATGTGGCGAGTCCATAAGCTACATAGCGAAAGCCCTCTTGACTTGGCGACTAGCTAGTCCTCACTTTATCGACCTCTACTGTGTGATGGGCTCAACTGGAAGTCGACTCGACATAGACCTGTGAGATAACATACCAACACTAGCCATCTTTAGCAATCGCATTGCAGTTCGACTCGTGCGCTAGTGGCTGATGCATGTACCAAACTCCATCATCGTCACTGGGCGAGTCAAATAAGAATCATGTGTTTAGTTTTTTGTACTTCTCTCCCGCACCTCCGATTAGCACGAGTGGCTACGTACGGTGTGAAAGAAGTTCAACGTACATACATCACTGCTATATGGGAAACAAAGTCAAGCGATTGACTTGTATGACTGGGCCCCACCATTGAAGTGTGGAATTCCCACGGCTGGCTCATGACCAATTCAAGATATGAGCGACATCAGATGTTGATCAGCGGGGCGTTGATTGATTTTATTCTTCTTCTGCTGTAGTCACTGCAATTGACTGATCGTGAATACTAATAAGTGGTCTTGGGCAGAACGCATCGTGAGCCAACTAGGGTGGTGGCCAAGGGATGAGATTGGTGACGGGATGGACAGCCAAAAGAGCGAACATATCTTAGAGAACGACCACCACGGATATAGAACCATGCTATCAGACCATGCACACTGGAGTGATATGGGTGGCGTAATATCACGACGCCACGGCATATCTATTGCAATGGCACGAGGCCTTCATCCAGCAGGATAAAGATGATGACACTGATCACATCTTCATCAAGTGATGCTCCTTTTTTAAATAACCCCAAAGGGATGATGATAAAGATTACGTCGCTACTGGTGATAATGGTGATTAAAATTATAATTCTGATGTGGAGAGACTATGACTCACGATGACGATGACGAGTGTGCTAATTGACACTGATCAAGTGCTTCGGCTACGAGTGCTTTTTATTCCGGCCAAAGCCTTTGAAGCCGGCGACAGACTCTGAACACGTGGCATTTGGAAGATAAAACAAATTCAAAGAAGCAATTCTGGCAAACGACTCCCATAAAAATATAACTCTCTCCCAAAAAAAAGAATAAATCTGTTCATGCGAGTTTCACAAACCACTCGCGCCGCATCGCAAGAACCACGATAGTCCCGGGCCTCGGGAAGGGAACTCCGGAACTCGGCGACACAGAGAGGAAGCCGTCAAAGTAACGCCAAAAAACGCGCAATCTCGACGCGCCGTTACGTGGACGCTGACTCCGAGAGGAGCGCGCGTGGCTTGCAGAGACATCATCAGCCAGAGCCTTGGGAAGGGGCTGGGACTGGGCAGCGCGCGACGCCGCGAGAGATGGGTGACCGCGACTTGGTCGGGGGATAATGACGGATTGGCAGCCAGGGAAATGGATCGTGAGTGTGGGGGTGTGGGCAGTCGCGTAACGAGCGTGGGACAGGCAGGGGGTATCTTGATGACTAAAGCTACGAGTTACCCCCCCCCCCTCTTTGACAACCACCACGAGAGACGAATCAAATAGCGGGGCCTCCACCTCATCGATTTCTGCAACCCCTGAGCTGACAGTGTCGTCACCGCGCCACTGATGGGGGGGGGGGGGGTATTGCGGTGGCTTAGAGGGGGGCCTTCATCCAAGCAGTGGATTGACCATGGCGGGCGATGGTGATTGTTATTTATTTAATTAGCGCGGGAAGTTTGAGACGGGGATTCACAGATTTTCAGCTCGCAGACTTTATATTCTTGGTTCTTTCGGTACACTATGGGAACCTCATTTGCCAGTAAAAATATGATAATTGGTTCTTTACCCTTCTATCTGGCAACAAAACTGACACCTTTTTACAAGGAGTCATGTTTGCATAGACCGCAGGTATTGCGGTCTATGCAAACATGACTCCTTGTAAAAAGGTGTCAGTTTTGTTGCCAGATAGAAGGGTAAAGAACCAATTATCTTTCGGTACAGTCACGTCGAAGGGAAATAATAAAATAATATAAATAAAACAATACAATTCTCACGACGTTTCGGCCACAACGCAAGCAGCCGTCCTCAGGTGAAGATAACTGTCGGAAAGACAGCGTCCTAAATTAGGCCGAAACGTCGTGAGAATTTTATTGTTTTAATTTTACTATTTTATTATTTCCCTTCTACGTGACTTTACCGAAAGAATCCCTGCAGTCACGAAAGCTTCAAATCGACATCTCGCAGACTTCGTTCACCACTGGGGTTGGGTGACCATTACCCCGACCCATGATGATGAATCTCAAGAATCAGAGGCTGCAACTTCGCGGCCATCGCTTCCTTCCTCTCGTCAGAATCTCTCAGCCGTTGTCGCAAAGGCGACCACGCGACAAAAAGTCGCTAGGTGCCCTCTCGAGTCTCACCGCTCGCGATGTCGCCGACTCGTTACGCCGCCCTCACGCCGTGCCCCCCCCCACTCCCATCCCCTGTCTCATGATTCCTGCGTCTCTCCCTCCCCGTCCCGACTCACCCCGACATCACCTGGGTATTATTCACGGGAGCAAGCAGCAGCTCGCTTGTTCTTGGTTTTATTTTTAAATCCTTTATATTAAGTTCACTTGCTTGCTTGCGCGCTTACGACCGTGCAAATCTTTCGGTCGTTTTTTAACGCACTTTCCGTGATCCAATCGAGCTGACATTTTGCACACAGACTCGTTGTGCGTGACAATTTATTTTCGTGAACATTTTTTTCCCAAAATTTTACGCTTTTTAGGATTTTTTTTTATATTTAATTACCAATTGCTTAATGGTGGCAGGCAATCATCTGACCCATAGGTGGCAGCCATCTCAAGCCAGAGGACGAGAGGACTCTAGCCGCCACGCATATAAAGGATTTATAGTGAAAAACTTTGTTTTAACGGGTTAATTTTTAACGTCACACAACTCCAGCGGAGGCGAATTACTCGGTTAACCGCCGATGGCTAACGAGTCTGTGTGTGTCAATGACACGTACGAGGCTGAAAGCAGAGTGGAACTTTAAGCCGACCCTGCCCAAAAAGTGAATCAACATTCTACTTTACATATTTTTCAAATTCCGAACGATATCTCTGAAAACAATGTTTTAGGATACGTACAACGATAATTATCAAAGGCTAACCATTCGTTCGCTCACTATCCCTTCTAGAACGTCCCTAGACTTGACACTCGCTCGACTCTCCACCCCACAGGGGTCCACAACCAAACATAACAAGAAGAGACGTTAAAAATATACAATTCGGTATACATACACACACACTCAACTCAATAGTTCAAGAACCGCAACGCACTTTGGCGATTAATGAAAAACGTCACGAAACGGAGCGTAAAGAGCCGCCTCCTGCTCTCTAGGCCGTATAAGAAGATGCGTAACATGGACATCGCTCGACTCCCTGGGTCTCCTGGAACACCTGTAGACCTCTCCTTCTTGGTTCTTTCGGTAAAGTCACGTAGAATGGAAATAATAAAATAAATAAAAATAAAACATAATAAAATAATTCTCACGACGTTTCGGCCACAACGCAAGCAGCCGTCCTCAGGTGGAGAGCAGGTCTGTCGAGTAGACGGCTGCTTGCGTTGTGGCCGAAACGTCGTGAGAATTATTTTATTACGTTTTATTTTTATTATTTTATTATTTCCATTCTACGTGACTTTACCGAAAGAACCAAGAAGATGAATCCCTGCAGTCACGAAAGCTTTACATCGAAATTTTACCTGTAGACCTTCCACGGCACGGCGGTCCGTAAAAATGAGCTTGCACAGCTGCGCATCGAAACGGCATGTGCACAGTACAGTATTCGAAAATGTCCCCAAACTATAACGGTGAAATACTTCAACGGCCCTCACCGAGATCTGCCTTTAAACTTATCGACGCTGCTTCAATGACGACGAAACTAAATGTACAATATATATAGGACGGGCGGGAAGTCGACATTTATACACATCGCAAAAGTTCACGTGGCTACGGAAGAGTTACGGGTATATACGGAATTGCTGCGCACGCTGTAGAAAAGCGACGGAAAAGTTCGTACCTTGGATTCTCACCTTCCTGGGAGCTCAGTGGTCCAGGTGTCCGATTGGTGGGGGGGGGGGGGGGGTCTCGCTTGGAGGTCCGAAACTGCGGGGGGTCCGAGTTACACAGTGGGGGGGGGGGGCGCTCCGAAGGGTGCGTGGTGGGGAGCGGTGGCGCTGAGACCGCGTGCTGCGATTTAGAGAGGCTGAGGAGAAGGCGCACTCCAAACTCCACACTCCTCACTCCTCCTTCCCTCCTCCCCCTTTCTCTATCCTCCTCATCGTCGTCCTTGCCTCCTACCCCCCCCCCTCGCTACTCTCTACGCCCCCCCCCCACCACCTCCTCCTCCCATCTCGACTCTCGATCCCAATCCTCCTCCCCACGTCCTCTATCAGATTCCGCCTCCTACACTTCATATTCCAACTCTTCGCTCTACGCACCCTCCTCCTCCCTCCCTCACTTCCTCCTCTACTCTCCTCTCTGTCCCCACTCCTCCTCCTCTACTCTCGATTCCTCCTCCTCCACTCCTACTGTCTCTCCCCCACGCCGCTACTCTCTACTCCAACCCTGCCAGTGCGAGCCGGGGTCGGAAGTGGAACAGAGACACGCGGTCGCACTCACGCATACCCACACAAACACAGACTCACTCACGCATACCTAGACACACACAGACTCACTCGCACTCACGCATACCTAGACACACACAGACTCACTCACGCATACACACACACAGACTCACCCTCACTCACGCATACCTAGACACACACAGACTCATTCTCACTCACGCATACACACACACAGACTCACTCACGCACACACACACACAGACTCACTCTCACTCACGCATACACACACACAGACTCACTCGCACACACGCATACCTAGACACACACAGACTCACTCTCACACACGCATACCTAGACACACACAGACTCACTCTCACGCATACACACACACACAGACTCACTCGCACTCACACACACACAGACTCACTCACGCATACACACACACACAGACTCACTCGCACTCACACACACACAGACTCACTCGCACTCACACACACAGACTCACTCGCACTCACGCATACCTACACACACACGTGCACTCCAATAGCAGAACACATGTTGCTCACGTGTTTACCAACAAACCTCACATACACCAACACTCGTATACATACAAACACCAATACAGGAATAAAGACCCCCGTATCGTATTTAACAGACTGTTGGGGCAAGTGCTGTTCGCGAGCACCTATTAAGGACGAAAAGGTGACACAACGAGACTGCGTGGCTAGCACCACGCCAGGTCGCACCTCTCACCTGTGCTGATCTTTACACAGCATACCGGGTACGCGTTTAAGGCCGAGTTAACATAACGGAGGTCCGGGAACGGTCTTGATAGAAGTGCCTCGTCACTGATGTTGGCCGTGGCCTGGAATCAAACTTCGCTAGCAGGGGTCGTAGCGCAGTGAAGAGTATGAACATGTATTTATACTGGAGGAATCATATGAGCTCTAAAGCTCTTGTTTTTTTACAAATGTCACCGCTGCTCGCACCACCACGTGCCCTCTGACCCACTCGCACAGAGACCACCCATGGATTCTTATCGACTTGTTAAGGCAGGGGGGGCTCTTATCGAGTAAAGATTCGAGTTATGTGGCCGGGGCCATTCCCGTCCCCCTTCAGGGCTCCCCATTTCTCGTACAGTATTTATTTCCACGCGTTCCAAAATGTTGTTTTTTAACTCCGAGTCGACCTAGTGGAGGCACGGAACAAGTCTAAACACAACCTACCACTTGTGTTATGTTGTGGCGGGGAATCGAATCGAGGGGGCCATGTGTGTGCGCGCGCGCCGTGCCAATGAATGGGTCGCACATTGTGCCACCTGGGTTCGATCCACGGCCGTGTGATGGGCCTCCCCTAGGTCAACTCGGCCTCAAAAGAGCACCTGCTGCGGTGCGGAAAGCCATCAGATCGCGATGAAAGACAAAGCCCTTCACGGGCTTGGGCATGGCCAGACCACCCTCTTTCGTGCGCCGCGGGTAATCCATCGTTGCTCGCTAATTGGCACGTGCCCCAATAGGCGACACGTGCACCCAATAGCACGTGCTGGCTATTAAACTCAATGACAAACGTAATCCAACACCAGTGGCGACACGACTGCATGGACGGCGTGATAGCACAGTGCTCAGCATGGGGGGGGTGGGGGGCACTGTGATCCCGTACTGCTCCGCGTGCTGCTCTTGGCCTATCCACCCGAGTTTGATTCCGAACCGGTCCTAAGGGGCCGTCCATAAATGACGTCACGCGATTTTGGACGATTTTTGACCCCCCCCCCCCCCGTCGTCGTCACAAAAAGTCAGACCCCCCACTCAAATATATATGTCACAAAGGTCTGCCCCCTCCCCCCCCCAAAATAAAACATGCTTCAAATCGCTTTAAACTATTGTCATTGTAGTGCGTATTTAATGTGGCGCTGCACTCTGATGTTTTAGGAGAAAACATTTATTTAAAAGTCTATTTAATTATGTAAAACGTGTTGTCTATATTTATTTAAAGTTGCTCATTTTGATGTGACGTCACATTTCTCAAACCTCCCCCCCCCCCGCTTGTCGCACATCGTCACAAATGTCTGACCCCCCCCCTAGGAGCGTGACGTCATTTATGGACGGCCCTTAAGCGCTCCACCCTCCTACACCGACCCGCGTTAACCAGCCGTGTCAAGTATGGTCAACAACCCCCTGGGCCGAAAGGAAGGCCTTGGCAAGGCCTTCATCGAGTGGTGGATTAATTAAGGGTTAAGTTAATGTACGTGCGCAAGTTGAACTTCTTTCGCACCGTACTTAGCCAACCGTGCTAATCGAAGGTGCGGGGGAAGGACAACAAACTAAACACAAAAGGCAGTTCTAAAGAAATGAGTTTGTCAACCGAGATTTCAAAGTGCACAGATCCAGCGGCTTCCTAATATCGGAAGGAAGAGCGTTCCAGACGGCCGCAGAAGCGCATCTGAAAGCGCGGTGCGATGCGGTGACCGCCGTCTGTGTTCGAAGGTCAGACGAAGGCCGGTGCAACTGCGAGGATGGCTGGATTTTTGCGTGACGATGGTTTATGCTTCTTGACGAGATCAGCAAGGTATGGATGAATATATCTGTTCCACGCAATGTCAGTCGTGGTGGTTGAACACACGTTCACCACGCTGGTGGGTGCGCTTTGGTGAACGTGAGTTGGGTCCCAGAACCGCTGCGGATATCACTCGCCACTGATGTTAGCCGTGGTCTTAGAACATAACTCGGGAGGTCTTGTTCATAACGCAGCGCGCTAACCACTGCGCCACCGCTCCCGTTTGACCCATGATACGCTCATACTTGTAGCGTATACTTATGTCCATGCCTATGGCAACACAGTACAGTGTGTTCATGAGCTAAATGCCAATATCGAGGTCTGCTTGGCAAGAGTTTATACAATGGTGATATTAAATAACAGCCCAACTCTCTCTCTCTCTCTCAATTAAACGTGTTTTCAGGAATCCACATGAGCGGTGCGTGCATATAACTTGAAGTCATCATCATTATCATCATAATAATAAACGTTTAAAATGACTGGAAAATTCCACAATCGTGCCGAACATTACGTAATGAATTAATGGATAGATGGGTCGGACCCCCCCCCCCCCCCGCATTATCCCCCCCTCCTCCTGCACCAGCCCCCACCCACTCACCCAGGGGACTCTGTGAGCTCAATGGGAGCTCTGAACTCGTTCCAAGCGATGCGAGCGTTGGTGCGTCTCGAGTCGCGTTCCAGTCGTGGAGTCATAGCTCCCTCGTCCGGTGCGAGGGAGCATCTGTAGCCACCAAGTGACGAACACTCGCTCGCCACGTTATAGCAATCAATCAATCAAACTTAATTTCTAAAGGCTTTATAGGCGTGAACAATAAAAGTGAAATTGTAGTCAAAATAAAAAAAAATTGTAGCAAAATTGTAGCAAAATAAAATCACATTTCTAGCAAAGGCATGATAAAAATAACACATTAAGAGAATGCTAATTAAAATCAAGTTTTAAAAAGTCAGTTTTTAGATTTATTTTCTAAAGTGCTTAATGATTCTGAATTCATCAGATTTCCTAGCAGGCTGTTCTACAGACGAAGAGTGTAAACACTTCCTAGGGTTTGGTCCCTGGACTTTGGGACGACTAAAAGACCAGGGACTAGAGGATATGAGGAATCTTTGTTGGTTTATATCTTAAAGGCATGGAAGACATGTGTACAGGTGCCAGACCTTTCAACGATAAACATTTTTTAAAATAAATTCTACGACTGAATGGAAGCCAGTGCGAGGATCTTAAAATGAGATTGACGTGGGCGCTTTTTCTGGTGTTCTATGGGACCTCTTCTTTTGGCAGTATAAAAAAATGAATACGAAAAAAAGCAAGACTAGGTTTTAGCCTTTCAGGGAATAAAAACCGGTGTTAAGATGTTAAAAGACAAACACTGACACATTTTGTAAGGCATCAAATGTGCATCAACTCCACGTGGACCTGATGCCTTGCAAAAGGGTATCTATTTGGTGATTGAGGATGTTAACACCTGTTTTATTCATCATACTTGTTTTATTGCCAGACAAGATGAAGCCTTTTTTATGTTAGCAGCAGTCATGTTCAGTCCGCTGCTGGATGGAGGCCTTCCTCAAGTTGTCGCCAGCTACCACCGTTCCTCGATATAACAATGCGCCCATCTCCTACACAAACATATACATACTATATTTATTTCGATTTAAAGCTTTCGTGACTGCAGGGATTCATCTTCTTGGTTCTTTCGGTGAAGTCACGTATAAGGGAAATAAGAAAATAAGAAATAATAAAACATAATAAAATACCATTCTCACTGTGTGAATTGTATTTAAATAAAACATAAAAATAAAACATAATAAAATACAATTCTCACTGTGTGAATTGTATTTTATTGTTTTATTTTTATTATTTTATTATTTCCCTTCTACGTGACTTTACCGAAAGAACCAAGAAGACTATATTTATTATGTATATATTTATGGATTAGCCACACATGCCTGTGGCACGTTCTTGCATATCCGTGTTCTTCATTGCAAGGCCTTTGGGCCACTGGTGACCTTTAGTGCGGCCCCCGACAATGCACAACACGTGACCACCCCACCCAGCGTCATCATCATCACCGTGCTGCTGTCAATCCCCTGTAAAGGAGAGCCGACACAAGGTTGCAAGCGGTTCGTCTTTGAATCATTTTCTCCCATCCACACCTGTCCCCAGCCGTCTCAATCTCGTTTTCGCCAAAAGCCCCTTCTTCCCGCCCGTTCTCCCCTTATATCTCCTCGATTATCCCTCCCCCTTCTCCTGTCACCGTCCCACAACCCCTCCTATTGGTGGGAATCCTTCCCCTGACACCCCTACATCCCCAATGGTGGCGAAAGTGGCCCCCACCCTGAAAATTAGTGAAGAACGCTGCTCCACGTGAGAAGACAATTTCGTGGAGCTATCATTTGTGATAGCACGGTCGCTTCTGAAAAATAAGCTAATAGCTCAGTGGGCCTTGACCGGTAAAAATTAAATAAAAATGTGTATCTCGATTTAAAGCTTTCGTGACTGCAGGGATTCATCTTCTTGGTTCTTTCGGTAAAGTCACGTAGAATGGAAATGATAAAATAATAAAAATAAAACATAATAAAATAATTCTCACGACGTTTCGGCCACAACGCAAGCAGCCGTCCTCAGGTGGAGAACAGGTCTGTCGAGAAGACAGAGTCTGAATGACCTGTCATTGCGTTGTGGCCGAAACGTCGTGAGAATTATTTTATTATGTTTTATTTTTATTATTTTATTATTTCCATTCTACGTGACTTTACCGAAAGAACCAAAAAGATAAAAATGTTTAGTTCGTTCAGTTTATTAAGTGTCCATCGAGAAGAATAATTCGCCGGCGTGGTTTGTGTGAACTCGCATCAACAGTTTGTCTGCATTGTACCAAGTGTTTGATAATTTTGCGGAACGATGTCACCGAAGATGATGATTGTAATGATGATGCTAATGGTCACTTGGCGACGTGCGTGACATCTGGTGAATATTGCAAAGCGCACATCCCATTGCTTGGAAATACTTGTCGTTAAGTGTGTGATCAATAAAAAAAAACCCGTAATAAGGCTGCAACTTTCGGTATTGATGTCACAGTAGTGGGGTTCTCACTCACGGGACTTGCCCCTACAGTCTGTTAAGGCTACGCGGTAGATCTTGTCTTTGCTGTGGCGGTAAGCGCGGTGCCAACTCGTGCAGCGCGCGCGGCTGAATTCTTCCGATGGGCAGGAGATCCTCCAGCGCCCCATCGGCCCTGGACGTGTGCCGAGTGGAGTGGAGACATGGCAGGAGGTGGTACGCGCCCGCCTGTGTGTGTGTACGATCGTGGAGTGTGTGCGGAGCGGTGGTGTAAAAAAAACAAAGAGCTTCATCGCTCATCGGATTTCTGCAGAATAAATACAGATTTCTGATTCTGAGCGCTACGAACCCGACTCCTCGAGTTCGATTCCCGCTCACGGCCGACAACACCAGTGACGATTATCTGAACCAGTCATGCGCATCCCTTGGGTTGACTCAGCCTCAAATGAGTGCCTGTTAGGGTGTTTAAACATCAGCACTGGACAAATAACGGCGGTCGGGGCGTGGTGCTGGTCACCCACCGCTCGTGCGCCGTTCCGGCTTCATAGGCGCTCGCTAACAGCACTTGCCCCAACAATCTGTTAAGGCTACACGGGGGGTGTTGTAACTTTGAGTTTGCTGTGTGTGTGACAGGAAGAGCAAAGGCTGCGGGTGACATACACAGGTACCATATATTACTATTATAGATGCCACGTCTGTTTAAATCATTCGCTGAGCAAACGCAGGTGTTCGGTAATCGTTATAAAACTCGTGCAGCCAATGCCTGGTTCCGCGTACTTTCCCCACCACACACCCAAAGCTTCCTCTGGATGATTTGCATTCGGAGATGAGAATAATTGCCTCTGCAGCGTATGTTGTTTCCGCGTCACACGAGTATCCGTGATATTCCACGTACAGGCCATAGAGTCCAAATGATTAATTAATGTATGGGGCAAGAGGAGGAGAACGAACAGGACAGATGGGTTCGTAGCGCTAACCACTACACTACCGCTCCCCGCGCATCCTGAATGCTTTAGCAGAGATACACAGACAGACGGGGACACGTGACACAAAAGGACTGGGCACAGAGACACGGGAGACATTATACGAGACAACGGGACACACGCTACGAGACACGAGCGTGACACGGGGATACAAGACAAAGTGCATACGGATCAGGGTCGGACTGATTGTTAGGGGAGCCCAAGGCTGTTATCGTTTAGTATTCGCACGTGATAAGCCACTTGGTTGAGCTATCATTTGTGGCCAGGTAGCTTCTGAAAAAGCCAAAACGCTGAGCGGGCTTTATCTGGTAAGATACCCAAAACATTGTTTCGTTTTATTTGTATATATTTTTTTAAAGTGATTTGTTTACATTACATCTAGTTTGCGCTCCTGTCACGTGTTTGTATTGTTTGTTGTTGAAACGTTCTAACACTGCCCCTACTGGACACCTGTGAAAAGCGCTTCATCGCTCATCGGATTCCCCCAGTACATAAATACATCCTCTGATTCTGTAGATTTATCTCCTTCCCTTGACTTTAACAGCCACCACCCATGATCGATGCCTAGCACTCAGCTGTCATTCACCCTCGTTATCTGAGTTCCGTTTTTTTCAATGGGACCTACGCATCGTAAAGATAAATGCAAGTTACAAGGAGCATAAACGAGTGTCTTGATTACGGCGCGTAACTCGTAGTAATACACACACAGACATAGTTTGCCTTCAATTGACCCAATTACGCGAAAGTATTCATCACAAAGCTATCGAGTTGCATCTCACCCTCTATTATATATACACACATACGGTATGTATATATACTGTATATATACTGTATGTATATGTTTGTGTAGGACAGGGGTCGGGAACCTTTTTGACTGGGAGAGCCATAAAAGCCAAATATTTCTAAATATATTTCATTGAGAGCCATATAGTATTTTTAACGTATTATAAATTAAATATGTCTTACTTTTAATGCGACTTCTGGTCACGGGACCCGTGACCCGTGAAATTTATCTTCAAAACTAATTTCTGTTTACTTTAAAATGACACAGTATTATTAAGCAATATCACAAGTATTTTTAAATCAGTTCCAAACTGATTTTTTTTTCAACTCAAAATTGTCTGGGAGCCATATGCCGTCACCGGAAGAGCCATATATGGCTCGCGAGCCATAGGTTCCCGACCGCTGGTGTAGGAGAATGGTGGATTGTTATTTCGCGGGATCGTGGCAGGTGGCGACGACTTGGGGAAGCACTCTTAGGTTTTTTCGGTAAAGTCTAAGAGGATGAATCCTTGCAGTCACGAAAGCTTCAAATCTAGACTTGGGGGAACCTTCCATCCAGCAGTGGACTGAACATGACTGCTGCTGCTGCTGCGACTGATGACGATATATGTCTTGGGGAACCTCTCATAATCAGAACCCTGTATGTACGTTGAACTTCTTTCGCACCGCACGTAGCCAACCGCGCTAATTGGAGGTGCGTTGCTCCGACAAAGAGGGCGCGCGCGAGACGCGGAGTCTCGTGCCAGCGCGTGCAATCATCGACTGCCCGACTCGACACGGAGGCTCAGGCGGAGGCTTCCTTGTTGTGTGAACACAAAGGGAGAACGAGTGGCTGGAGCGAGTTTAATTAACACGAGGACGTTGCTTGCCCCGCGATAGATAACGCACCGTCGTGCACCATGCATGAATCTACCTTTTGTTTTGTCAATGCGGCTTTCATGAACATTTTTTCATTGGATTTTTATTAAAGATACGTCTCGTTCTCACTTTTTTTTTGTTATATATAATGGTCATCTGGAGTTGTAAAAAAAAAAATCCGCGATATAAAAAGAAAACGGGGGAATAGTAAAATAACTTCACGAGTTTATCGGACGTGACATCTTTGGGTGCCGCGCTCGTAATTACAAATGCGCTCGGAATGTTGAGTGGATGTCCTAAGAAGAGGTAAGCCGCTTGGAGTGCGTGATGTGGTGAGAAACTGACACCCGGAGGACGATCGGCACCACGAACACAACGTGATGACGAGCGAATCTGCCGCTGCTGATGATGATAATAATCGTGAACCTGATACGGATGATCAATTATTATTTAATGTTTTACTGCTGCTGCTAATGCTTGCTGCTGGTGGTGGTGTTGGTGGGCCTGCCAGTTGATCATGAGAAAAATGATGATAATTCTGCTGCTGCTACTGCTGCTGATGGTAATCATGATGATGATAATGAGTATGATGATTCTGCTCTACTGCTGATAATTATGATGATTCTGCGAGTGAGGACGATGCTTGCTTTGCTGTTGCTGGTGGTGATGATGATGATGGTTATGATGATTCTGCTCTACTGCTGATAATGATGATGATTCTGCGAGTGAGGACGATGCTTGCTTTGCTGCAGCTGTTGCTGGTGTTGATGATGAAACGTTGAGACATTGGGGGATGATGTCGCAACAAAACCCTAACACACAAATACGGATGACTAATGGCTCGCGTTGCGCAAGAGCCCCAAGACAACTCAGATTGTCTCTCTCCCGTGCTCAAGCAAACGTCCCGTGCTCCACTCTCAGTTTACGACCGTCAACCAGTGGTGGAAATTCCAAATTCCTGTGACGAAATCAAAGGCATACTGCGTTTAGAACAATTCCTATTGTGCATTGCGTTATCTTTGTCAATAAACTGCTGGATGCGAGACTCCTCACGCAGTCTCGGTCACACACGCAGATACAGCTGTGCCAACCTACTTGCTGTACCACCCTCACACACGCAGATACAGCTGTGCCAACCTACTTGCTGTACCACCCTCACACACGCAGATACAGCTGTGCCAACCTACTTGCTGTACCACCCTCACACACGCAGATATAGCTGTGCCAACCTACTTGCTGTACCACCCTCACACACGCAGATATAGCTGTGCCAACCTACTTGCTGTACCCCCCTCACACACAGATACAGCTGTGCCAACCTACTTGCTGTACCCCCCTCACACGCACAGATACAGCTGTGCCAACCTACTTGCTGTACCCCCCTCACACACAGATACAGCTGTGCCAACCTACTTGCTGTACCCCCCTCACACACGCAGATACAGCTGTGCCAACCTACTTGCTGTACCCCCTCACACACACAGATACAGCTGTGCCAACCTACTTGCTGTACCCCCCTCACACTCAGATACAGCTGTGCCAACCTACTTGCTGTACCCCCCTCACACTCAGATACAGCTGCGCCAACCTGCTTGCTGTACCCCCCTCACACACAGATACAGCTGTGCCAACCTACTTGCTGTACCCCCCTTATACACACAGATACAGCTGCGCCAACCTGCTTGCTGTACCCCCCTCACACACAGATACAGCTGTGCCAACCTACTTGCTGTACCCCCCTCATACACGCAAATACAGCTGTGCCAACCTACTTGCTGTACCCCCTCACATACAGATACAGCTGTGCCAACCTTGCTGTACCCCCCTCACACACACAGATACAGCTGCGCCAACCTACTTGCTGTACCCCCCTCACACACACAGATACAGCTGCGCCAACCTACTTGCTGTACCCCCCTCACACACACACAGATACAGCTGTGTCAACCTACTTGCTGTACCCCCCTCACACACACAGATACAGCTGTGCCAACCTACTTGCTGTACCCCCCTCACACACACAGATACAGCTGTGCCAATCTACTTGCTGTACCCCCCTCACACACAGATACAGCTGTGCCAACCTACTTGCTGTACCCCCTCACACACTCAGATACAGCTGTGCCAACCTACTTGCTGTACCCCCATCACACGCAGATACAGCTGCGCCAACCTACTTGCTGTACCACCTCACACACACAGATACAGCTGCGCCAACCTACTTGCTGTACCACCTCACACACACAGATACAGCTGCGCCAACCTACTTGCTGTACCCCCTCACACACACAGATACAGCTGCGCCAACCTACTTGCTGAACCCCCCTCACACACACAGATACAGCTGTGCCAACCTACTTGTTGTACCACCTCACACACAGATACAGCTGTGTCAACCTACTTGGTGTACCCCTTCACACACTCAGATACAGCTGCGCCAACCTACTTGCTGTACCCCCTTCACACACTCAGATACAGCTGCGCCAACCTACTTGCTGTACCCCCCTCACACACACAGATACAACTGTGCCAAGCTACTTGCTGTACACCCCTCACACACAGATACAGCTGTGCCAACCTACTTGCTGTACCCCCTTCACACACAGATACAGCTGTGCCAACCTACTTGTTGCATCCATCCTACAGCGAGGCAGGTGTCGCCGGCGCGCGAGGCTAATCTTGCGCACCAGTGCCAATGGTTTCACCCTCCTCGCCATAAACAAGCCCTCCGCGTGTCTCCTGCAATAAATCCACCGCCGGCTACGAAATGGACGTGACAGATCGCCGGGCAGGTTTCACTTCAACAGGGAGAGAGAGAGAGTGAGAGATAAGAGGAGAGGATGGGGTGCATGTTGACTCAACCCTGAGCTTCCTTTCTCAGTGAGACACACACACACGCGCGCGTGCGTCTTAACCCATAACGAGCACGCTTCCTTGAACGCATTAAACCGCAATTCCATTAAGACACGACGCGCGGTAGCCTGCTGCGTGTGTGTGCCAGCGTCGCGAGCTGCTTTAGCCTCTTAGCTGCCGCGTTATTGTCCGAGTTCGTAATAAAACTGCTTCATTATCTGAGTTTGCCGAGCGGGGAATGTTATTGCGCGTTCAGCTGCCACGGCGCTTCCTGTTCGCCTCCTTGAGTCCTTTGATCACCAGAGCGAAGTTATATGGGCGCGTGGATGGAACGGAGGCGCAGTGGTTAGCGCACTGAGTTGCTCAACCCGTGGAAGCCGAGTTTGATATCCGCTCACGGCCACAATACACAAGCACACTCCAGTATGGTGAAGTATGATCGAACAACCGCTACGACCGCCAAACCTCGAGGAGGTCTTCATCCAGCGGTAGTTCGGTATTTTTCCCAACATTATTAAATTGACTCCCTTGAGATTCTTCTCGGTGGAAGATGTGGAGATGCTTGTGATGACGGGGCTACACGCGGAGGCGAGGAAATTGATGACCCAGTCACAATAAGTATTAGCAAACGCGCAAACGCACGTATGCAAGTACACAAATACAGGTAAAGTACACACAATCACGTCCAAAGTCCCCCCAAAGCCTTGAATCTAGATTGAAAACGTATTTCATTTCGAACTGTTTTGTGTGTGTGTATAGTTTGTTGTCCTTCCCCGCACCTCCGACTCGTACGGACGGCTGCGTACGGTGCGAAAGAAATTCAACACACATACACATGTTCTAAGACTGTAAGGAGGGCAATTCTATAAGGGAGCAACTGAGAAGGCCGACACGCCCGGGCGCAAGACGAGGTGATGTGGTCTTCACCACGCCCGTCCGCCGTTGTCTCCCCACCGTTAATGTTGAAGAGGTTCGGCAGATCACGTGTCACCGGGTTCGTAGCGCAGTGCGCTTACCACTGTGACACCTCTTTCCACAAAGATCCCCCGTATAGCCTTAGGCAGACTGTTGTGGCAAGTGCTGTTAGCGAGCAGCACCTATGAATGTCGGACACGGCATGCAACATCGCGCCTGGCCGAATTTGCCTTCCCAGTGCTGATGTTTTAGCGACCGCATCAGGTATTAATTTGATGCTGAATCTGCCTAGGGGAGGCCCGGTACCGTTGAAAATAGTTGTCCCTATTCTTGGTCGTGAGCGTGAATCGAACTCGGGTCGCCAGGTTCCTAGCGTAGCGCGCAAACCACTGCCCAACCGCTTTCTCGCATACCCAAGCACACCCACGCATTCACACACACACACACACGAGCACACACACACACAATGACGTTAGTCTGTAATGAATGTGTGTAAAAGTGACTGACGTCCACTGCGTGTGGGTGACGATTGCGGAGGGAAGTAAAAAAAAACAAGTGTACACGCCCCTAACCCGCTAACCATCTTCTCTGTGTGCGCGTGCGTGTATATAAATGTGAACCTGTGTGTGTGTAAATGAGAGACCTTTTCAGGACCTTGGACAGAGCCGCTCCCTACTCTGTGCCCCACCACTCTGGTCGAGAGGAGCGTGCGAACATCGGTGTTTCGACTGCACGTGGCGTATTAACCTGCACGAGCTACATAACTAAAATAATAATCATAATAACAAACATTACAACTTGATTCTAATACAGCCTCACCGCTGGGGCAACGTGCAAGCTCTACAGGTAGGTTGACCTAGACTGCAGTTTAACTGGCGTGCGAGATAAACCTGCTGCGCTAATCATTTACATTCTTGTCAGTGCGAGGCGATTTGACATCGAGTTGAGTGGCTTGTTCTAAACCAACAGGACTGCGTGGTGTGAAGATCGCTGACTGAGGCTCCGCTCTTCAACATTCGGCTCCGGCGCTTCGGGGGGCAAACGGTGAGTTGAGGTTTGGGTCGCGAGTCGGAGCGGTCAAAAGTCGCGAGGTTTGGCAGAGAGTTGACCGGAGTCCACGGGGCCGTTTTTGCGAGTATCGAAATCATGAAGAAAATAAAAAAACTTGTGATCATCGCAGAAATTGATGCCGTGAAATAGGTGTATCTAATTCGGTGTTTGAGCATTTTAACACCTATTATATTCTTGTTTTTTTCGGTAAAGTCACCAAGAATATGAATCCCTGCAGTCACGAAAGCTTTAAATAAAAATGTTAACACATATTTTATTGCCAGAAGGGGTAAACCCTATTGCGATATATTCGTCATTTTGACGGCGTTAGCGCTCTCTTTCGGTGAGCGGTGGCGCAGTGATTAGCGAGCTGCGCTATGAACCCGACGACCAGCGTTCGTTTCTCGATAGCGACCAATAACATTGACGATTATCTGCACCAGTCGTGGGCTTCTCCTAGGTCGACTCAGCGCCAAATGAGTACATGATGCGTTGTTTAAACATCAGCATTGGGGGGAAGAAAGGCTGCCGGACGTAGTGCTGGCCACCCAACCCCTCGTACGCCGTTTCGGTCTTCATAGGTACTCCCTAACAGCACTTGCCACAAGAGTCTGTAATGTTAAATGGATATTTGTGTCCGTTTTAGTGTATGTTTCTGTATTATGTGAGTGTGTGCTGGTGTGTGTGTGCTGGAATGTCTCAAGCTCAACACAGTCCTGCGGCTCCCGTAGGTCGACTCAGCCTCAAATGTGTACCTTGTGCGATGTGTATTAAACATCGGCACTGAAGATGACAACGGCGGCCTTCACAGGTGCTCGCTAACAGCCTCTCGTCCCAGCAGTCCGTTAAAGGTTACGCGGCGGAATCTCTGTGCAGACACTGTTACTCGCCACTCTGTCCTACCTAACTCGTGTCCTTCCTTTCACAGGGATCGGAACCATGAGCCCCATGCGCTCGTTCCAAGCGGCAGTCGCCGCCGTCTGCTTGGTCCTGACTCTGCACTGCCCGGGTCGCGACTCGTTCCCCGCCACCGACACGGATTACTTCGCGCTGCGGTGAGCTGCGCGCCTGTGTGCAGCCGGGGAGCGATGGGGCAGCGGTCAGCGCGCTGCGCTGACGATCACTAAGCGCAAGTGGCGAATATTGGAACCGGTTTTGAGCCTCCCCTAGGTCGAATTATTCTTAATATGAGTACCTGCTGTGGTGTATACACATGATTAGCACTGGGGAGACAAAGGCGGCCGGGCGTGGCTCTGACCACACCAGCCTCCAGATGTAGCAGGTGATCGCGAGCAACATTTGCCCGTAGTCTGCACGGGTATACGGGGGATCTTTGTCTTTGTTTGTGAGGCACACGTGGGAAGCTTGTGGGTCTCGTCACAACAGCCATATAACATTGTATACATCGCACGTGTTTGTTTGTTTAGTTTATCATTTGTTTGGTCTTATATGATCGTTGTTTAACACGTGCAGCCAGTTTTATGGGGCCGCGTGCTTTCCCGAGCAAGTGATGACATAATTTTTACAACGTCTTATAGCTCGTTCGATGTTTTGACACCGTAGAATTTGGTGGACAATGAACATTCTATGCCAGTAATTCGCTTATTGCAATGTCAGAATTAAAATGATAATACATAATGGTACTAGTTTGATATCATCATAATTATCATGATCATGCCGATTATATAGACCATCATCGTGATCCAACACCGATCTGCATCGTTTGCAAATAATCAATTCATCGTAATCAATTATGTAATTATCACCGTCGCCATCAATTTTATTTCACTGTCATTATCACGCCTAATGTGTAGTCCCTACCGCACCAGGCTGGTTAGTGTGCCCAGGACCGGTTCAAATATCACTCGCAGCTGATGGTATCAGGCGTGTTCGGGAATCGAACTCAGGTGGCCTGGTTCATAGCGTAGTGCCCTAACCACTGAGACACGGCTCCACCCGTGTGTCTATACTACGCGGTCAATACATTCGACCAATGTGTTCTACTGCATGCGACGTCCAGTAACGTAGTGGTCGCTATGAAAACCACGCATCCTCACGTTCGGCTGGATCCATTGTAAGCGTCATTTGTGCACGCGGGGATGAAAATCGGAGTAGCCGGAGAAAAGCCCACGGGGCTTTGGGAGCTTCACGCAAACATCTCTGCGTGATCCACCAACCTTCGCCTCCAAAGTTCTGGCTCGGAGGGCGCGCACGGTCGCCTCGTCCCTGTAGTTGTCCTGGAGGTAATTTAATTGTAACGCTTTTATTTTTGGTGGTACCGCGTTCGCAGCGGTGCATGAGCACAAATAACCAAAAAAACGCAACACAGCCGTCAATAACGCAGTCTTATAAAAGGGAAATCATATATAATAGGCGACGTTTCGGGCAATGACCCTCCTTCATAGCATCTTCTGCATGCTACGTTTGTTGCTATGAATAAGGACCATTCATCGAAACGTCGCCCAAGATATTTTACCTTTGCGGAAATTATTGATGAATGTGTTGAGTTTTTTTATAATAATTGTTTTATTTACGTGAGTGCCTGCGCGTGTGTTTTCTCCAATGATCACGTGTGCCACGACTGCACCCAATCTCATCACGTCTCAGAAGCTCAGCAGGGTTTTATTTTTAACCTGTCCAATTTACACGACAGTGCTTGAAGCGCGTGCGCCTGTCATCTGAGAGGCAGCAGGCGCTTCGGGACTCTGGTTGTTGCACAAAACAACCGGAACTCACGGCGACATGGCAAAGAGGAGCGTGGCAGTAGAGGAGGAGGAGATTCGTGACGATGAGGTCAAGGATGATGAGCGAGTGATGAGCCGGAGATGAGTGACGTCTGTCACTGTCACCCCCTCCGCGTCCCCCTCCTCCCTTCTCCCTCCCCCCCTCTCCCCTCCCCGCCGTTCAGGCCGGAGCGACACGCCGATGCGCTCTTCCACAACAACTACAAGAAGCTGCTGGGACAGATGTCTGCCCGGCGCTACTTCGAGTCCCTGCTGCAACAGGGCAAGCGGATCGAGTGAGTCCCCCTGCGGTGATGGTGGCACTCACTCCGCGGTGTCACTCGTTGTCGGTGGCGGATCCGGGGAGAGGGGGGAGGGGGGAGCGGGGGAGGAGGGGGACCACTCTGACCCCCACCCCCACCCTCTCGCCCTCCCTTGAGAGGTCAAAATGTGTATTGTATAGATTTTAGTTTTTACATTTTCGATCGAATCCGTGACGTTAATAACATCATATTAGCAGACAAGAGAGATTGCATGTGCGTTTTAGTTAATGTTAGGAGGAGAGGGGGCATATTTAAATAGTTTGAAATGTGGGGAGCCCCCCACCCGTCTCCCTCTTGAGAAGTTTATAGATCCGTCCCTGGCTGATGAGATGTCCATGGAGAACCGAGGCTCGTTGAAGTTACTTGAAAGTGTTTTTCATTGTTGAAGATTTAGACTCGTGTGGGGAAAGTCGAGTAGGCGCAGCCGAAGACTCATTCTGATATTCCTCATGCTTCTCAAAGGAGTCCCAGTGAGCATTTAAAAATAAACTATTTATTTTATTTAATTTTACCAGCTAAGGCCCACTGAGATATTTTTCAAAAGCCACCTGGCCACAAACGATGGCTCAATAAAGTGCCTTCTCATGTGGAAATCCATAGCAGCCAAACACTCTAAACGCACGTTTCTAAATGTGGAGTGGAAAACCGGAGGACCCGGAGAAAAATCCACTCCACCACGGGGATAGAGAGAACACGCAAACTCCAAATACAAAACATGCGTCAGGGTTGGGATCGAACCCACGGTCTCCTGTGTAGCAGGCGAGGTAGTTAACATCTCGCCACCGCGTCAATTTAATTCTCATAAAAAAACAGACTTGTCCCACCTAACCCCTACTACCCATGTCCCCTCTCCCCCACCTTCCTCCCCCCCCCCTTTTCCTCCCCCTCCCCCCCCCTTAGTGAAGAGGAGCCCCCCTTCGAGGAGACGTCGTCCGTCTACAAGCGCCACTCGGACGCCGTCTTCACGGACCTGTTCAGCCGCCTGCGCAAGCAGCAAGCGGCGGAGAAGTACGCCAAGGCCATTCTGTCCAAGCGAAGGTGACGGGCAGACGGGGGGAGGGAGAGGTGTCACGCATGACACGGGCCGTCATCTGAGACCAGGGCTACTGCGTCTATCAGCCAGTGTTCGTCACTAATACTCAGAGGGAGGGTCGCACTTTCGCCGATAAGACGTTGTCAGTGAGTGTGAGGCTCCGCCACTCCATTTGAAACCATTGGGGGTTGGACATCAGCACGATGATGATGAGGTTGATGAGGGTGTTTTTACATTTGTGTATTATTGGGGAGGGGGGGGGGCGCACATCAGACCATCCATCCAGTGGCCCGTGCGGGCCTTGCAATGAAGAACACTGGCTTAGATTGTCAAGGCCGAGCCGCAAAGCTTTCACAATGATGATAATTATTAAGGTCATAATTAAATATCACGATAGTTTGTTTTGATAGAGCGCCCTGCTTTAAAAAATATGCAACTGCATCTCCCAGTGGCAGCTGTCTCTGCGTGGCTCAAGGTGACTCAGCACCTGGCCTGCAGGTGGGCGTTACTCTGCCGGTAGGGGGCGATGATTGCCATGTGGTCTAGCCTAAGGGCACCCCCAGTCGCAGCTCCCCCTGTGCGCCACAATTGGCCTGGCAATTCCCAGAACGATGCTGCTGCTGATGTGGGTAGTGATGGTGATGATGTTGATTATCCTGTTTGACGATGCCGATGTTCAGGATGATGAGTCCATCGGAGCAAGGCAACTCCCTGGTGACGTCCGGCGAGCTGGACGTGGCCGGACTGGAGGACTACTATGAGCCGGGAACCTTGCGAGACATCGTGCAGCACATCGCCGAGGTGCGGGGCCGCCACACGGCTCAGTCTTAGCGCATCCACTGCTTGGTGGCGGAAAGTCGTTAGCGGTTCGAACCTGGCAGGCCACCCCGGTTATTTCTTCTTCTTCTTCTAGATTTAGGAATTTTTGTGTACGGTGCCTTTTCTGCAATATTTTACTGTCTTTTCTTCGATTTTCTGTTTGCACTCAGTCACATAGTCACTTTAAGATTGTTTTTTATGTTTTAGTTTTTTTGTTTGTTGCGGTTGCACCCGATTCAAGAGCCGAATGGCTCACAGGGGTATACCTAAATAAATGAACTTGAAACTTGAAATGAACTAGATGATGTCATAGTTGAATGTTAAGGTGCTTCAAGCAATGCAAGGCGGCAGTAGATGCCAGAGGGACTGCAGTGATACCGCCAGGGTGTGCGTGGATGACGCACTCGTTGGTGGGTGATGGCCGTAAGGTCGACGCCGTCTATTCCACGGCGAACGTTAAAGATTCCCCGACGTGTAGGTCATTTGCGTGCGGCCGTCTGGAACGCTCTCCCTTCCTATATTAGGAATCCACTGCAGCTATGCGCTTTGAAATCAACTAGATTAACAGCTTAATTTCTTTAGAACTGCTTTTTTGTTTTTAGTTTTATGTCCACCCGCCGCACCTCCCATTAGCACGATTGGCTACGTCCGGTGCGAAAAAAGTTCAACATACGTACATACACACGTAATTTTACACATTTGTCAAATGCGAAATATCACACCGCCAGTTACTCGAGAGCTGAGCTTTGCGTTGACGACTGATGATGCTGGTTGTGATGTCTAGCAAAACGTCGCGCAACATTGCCACGTGTTTCACTCGCTCACCAACATCCACTTTTGTTGAACAACCAAATACGTCCGCCATATTTGTTCGTGACCAGTGCCGGATTAAGCTAGTGCGGGGCCTGTAGCATATGTTATTAAGGGGCCCTAAATAAAAAAAAACACGCACAAATATTAAAACACAATTTTTTTACTTGCATAGTAAAGTAATTGTATTTTTTATTTGCTATACAGCCAGATAATACGACAAATCGCTAACCTTAAACACCCAGTCGTCCATAAAAGTTGAAGGCGGTATAGTACTATAGTAATAGAGCAAGTGCAGAATCACTGAACCGGAATTGATAGCTTGAAAGCATTTAGCGCGGGGCCCTTGAAAGTGCGGGGCCTGTAGCATATGTAGCTACTACATGTGTAGCTACTTGTGCTACTAGGATAATCCGGCACTGTCCGTGACGTGACAACTTGATTTTATTGGTCTCAATCGGGTGGTGGAAGTCTATAATAATAATATTATTATACCCAGACGACGATCTCACCCAAAATAAATAATTTAATTACCTCACCGGACACAATTAAGTTTTTTTTTTTCAAAATAAGATGCATGATATCACAGGAACAACCAAATAGATTGGAACCGGATATTTTGTTCGTTTTTACCATTCGAAATGTACTCATTCAAATGCTGTCGTAATTTATCTGGGCCAATGATTAAAGTTACATCTCACACAAAAAAAACAACAACAAAGATCCCCCGTATAGCCTTACCAGACTGTTGGGGCAAATGCTGTTATCCAGCACCTATGAAGACTGGCATGGCACACGAGGGGGTGGGTGGCCAACACCACTCCCGGCCGCCTTTGTCTCCCTAGTGGCGATGTTTACACACATATATGCGCACGCAATTGGACGCACGTGTTGCGAGAGTAAGAATCGATTTTAATCGACGAACCGATTAATCGGTACCGTGCTTACGCGGTTATACCTGAGCCTGAAACAGTGGCCCTGGTTCCATATTGGAACAATGTTCCAGACGACATGATAATCGATCCGATTTTTGTTTTGTTAAAGTGAAACGTCAATAATTATCTAAGTGTGTGCTCTACTTCGCCAGCCGGCTCACGAAACTCCGCAAGCGATGACTCACCGCCTCACTCCGTTTATTTTGCAGGGTTATTGACAGCGACGGGAAACCTGCCCGTGCCTTTGGAGGATTTATAAAAGATTACGTGCCGCTCATCATCACAAAACAGCGACGGCAAACAACGACAACAACAACAACGACGACCACGACTACTACGACTTACTGCTGCGACAACCGCTATGACGGCGACAACGGCGACAAAGTCGCGAGAAATTCCGGCTGAGCGTGTTCGAACGATGCCATCCATCGTGATCTCCGATATTTCGTTGATGCGCGTAGACCCCTCTCGCCCCTCTCCCCCAACCACCTCCCCCCCTCCCCAACCAACCCCCTCCGATCGCCCACCCGCATTGGTAGAGAACCACAGCGCACCGCGCTGCTGTCTGGCATGGCTCAACTTCCTATTTTTTTTTAACTCTTTGGTTCTTTCGGTAAAGTCACGGAGGTATAAAATAACATAAATAATTTTATTTAAAATAAATAATTTTATTTTATTTTATACCCACGTGACTTTACCGAAAGAATCAAAGAGTATGGATTTCTGCAGTCACGAAAGCTTCAAATCAAGATTCTTATATATTTTTTTTGCGTTGGCTCGCGCGCTACGGACAGGGCCCATGGGCATTAGTCACATCTACATTCGTCGACGGTGGAGCGAACCATAAAGTCAACGATAACATCGTGACCACTACCGGCTCGGCAAACACAGCGATGCCCCGTACAGCCTTACCAGACTGCCGGGGCTTCGTGCCGTTTGCGAGTAGCACCGATGAAGGCCGCCACGGCACGCGAGGGGGGTGGCTGGCCGACACCACGCCGGGCCGCCTTTGTCTCCCTCGTGGCGAGGTTGACACACCACACTAGGTACTCATTTGAGGGTGAGTCGACCTACCGATATAGACACGCGCGCGCGCGGACATACATCGTTCTTACGGTCACGGTGTATTCCACACCACCCCCCTGCATTATTTAACCGATACAAAACATTCGATTTGCATTCACGGTGACCGTGCCCCACTCGTCACGAACATTTTGCGGTGCGGCAGAAGTTGTCCTCCCCACGTGACAATGCCAGACCGTGGATGCTCTCGGACCGCGCGCAACAATTTTGTACGGCGCATTTCACGGTTTCCCTGGTGGCTTCTCCATCCACCGAGCGGACCTACATTGGTCACTGCCAGTTATTTCCCCTCTGAACGATGGCATTTGCGGGGCGAACATTCTTGAAAAAAAAAATCACACTGCGGTCAGCACAATCGATGCTTGCACGCCAGGGGACTTGCGCGATATTAGCCGGGTCTGTCCGGGTCTGTGCAAGCCAGGACATATATCCGCACCCGGCACACCGCATCCAGTATACAGCTCGCTCTGACTGTCACCGTGGCTCATGGTTAGTGAGAAATTAAACCCTGGCTACTTGACTCCATGATTTATAAATTTTGCCATGCTAGGATACTGGTTCACATTTCAGCATGTGAAGAGACACGGATGGAGACGACGTTTAAACGTCCGAAAGTTGTCCGAATGTCGCTCACATTCCCATGAATGAATATCTAAAACGCCGAATACAAAAACCAATGCGGCTCGGATTTAGGTGGCGTCTAGATGTGACCGCACCTTGAGATGCTTTACTGACACATCGGGCGTGGGTATATATAGAGATGTATTTAAACCATTTCACTGAGAGTGCAGCTCACATTTAGAAGGCTGAGAGTTCATATCTTGGTTCGGGAAATGATTCAGTCCATCATCCCAATAGGGGCGATAAAATAGTGACTAATTTGTTGAAAGCCAACACTGATTACCGCAAATATACATTACAAGACAACAACGATCGTTAGTTTATTGCAGTCAACACGAAGCATTTTTCAACAATATCAGGGCAGTATCATATTTATAACGTGTAAATTAATTTATGTTTTACTCTGCTTTATTTATTAACACTCCAGCAACAAGAGCTATCACCCCCTTGCACAACTACAGTGACATTGACCACGTGAAGTGTCGAATGCTCGCTGGCAGGCGGTCACGGGACGGACACGCGTGTTACTGGTTGACTAATTGAGGTGACTACCAGCCATACACAGACAAAGACACATGCATCGCCTATGCGTATTTGCTAGAGACCATGCGAAATAACGAATGTTAGCACAAACATACACAACCCACAGGACAAACGTGTCTCCCCAGTGCGCTTTAATCGAAATGAAACAGCAAATGTAACCAATTACACGAAAACAGGCTATTACCTACACGTATATTTACTTGTCAATCACAGGTCACCTATGCATTCTTTGGGGCATGCCTTGTGCGTTAAGGTCGTCGTACAGATATAATGATATAAATATAGCCTAGCATATGAAGAGTCCACGTGTGGCTGCCTAGCCGTGTGAGTATCGATGTCATTTTAGCTGTCGCCTCCTCCCGCTGCTCGTGTGCAATTGTTCGCGTGAGACGGCGGGCTTCATGTGACACGTGTCGGGGAAGAATAAAGTACCTTTACTACGAGCCTGTGGTGCACCCTCACTTGCCGTGCGTGCCCAGCTGCGTGTGTGTCGACTCAGCCTCAAATGAGTACCTGGCGCGGCGCGTTAAAACATCGCCACTGGGGAGACAAAGGCGGCCGGGCGTGGTTGCTAGCCACCCACTCGCTCGTGTGTCGTTCCGGCCTTCATAGGTGCTCGCTAACAGCACTTGCCTCAACAGGCTATACGGGGGATCTTTGGCTTTGTGTCACTTAGTGGGGAGCGGTAGTGTCGTGGTTAGCGCTACAAATTCGGCGACCCGAGTTCGATTCCCGCTCATGGTCAACACTACTGTCGATTGACTGAACCGGTCCTGGGCCTCCCCGGGGTCGACTCAGCCTCAAATGAGTACCTGGTGCGGTGTGCAGTAAACATGGCCAATATGGAGACAAAGGCAGCCGGGCGTGGTTGCTGGACCACCCACACACCCCGGTGTTCCCGTGCCGGCCTTCGTAGGTGCCGCTACTCGCTAACAGCACTCGCCCCAACAGTCTGTTAAGGCTACACGAGGTGGCGGGGGGGGGGATCTACCAACACCGACATTGATGTCAACGTGGCTTCGCGTGTTGGCCGCTTGTTGCAGAGGTCCGCGGTTCGAATCCAGCAGCCGTCCTGGTTATTACCACGGGTGTCATCGGGGATGCAACGCCCTATTTCAATGGGGGGCAGGGGGGGGGGGTTCTATGCAAGCCCCCCTCCTTTCTCCCAACTCACTTTTACTGAAATAGCTACGGATGTTTTGAACCCCGTATACAATAATGCGTGGGCTATAACTCTCTATATTATTTTAGTTGCACTGTGTATTGGGTTTAGAGGAAGACAGTCTCCCAGTGGCAATATTAATTTTAAAAAAGTATTCAAAGGTACAATACTCACAATAAAGCTGTCGTGCGTCTTGCTTTCATGCCGGTCCCATCGGTCTCAGATTTCCTCAAAGGTGGTGGTGGATCGCGCAACTTGATGCTTCTCTGCTGATACGACGATAGCCAGATGCGTTACTCGGGCCTTGGTCGCATGGTAGACCGCAGGTAACTTTCTAATGAACACATTTTTTTGTTCAGACATTTTCTTAACATGTTGTTAATTTAACACGTAGTAGGGTTTCTCGACCGATATCATTCGTAATATAGTTTTTTTGGGGAGTTAGATCGCGTAAATATATAAATGTGTCGTTAAACCCGCCACCACCCGACACAGCCAACTAGTAAGTTTTGTCACGTAAACAAAACGTGGCCAATTCGTTACTAGTACAGCAACACCGGTGTGTTGGAGAGCAAATCCATAACATTTTCAATCTGAGTATGACGTTTCGCCAGTAGTTACAACTAGCATCATCAGGCGGACAGCCAGACTTGTGGAAACATCCTCCTGTTTCGTTTCTTTAATAGGTGGTGGCGGGTTTAACGACACATTTATATTTACGCGATATAACCCAAACAACCTATATTATGAATGTTTTGATTTAAAGCTTTCGTGACTGCAGGGATTCATATTCTTGGTTCTTTCGGTAAAGTCACGTAGAAGGGACTTTCAAACCGCATTCCATTTTCTTCTCCCCCCTCATTTTTTCCCGAACATAGATAGACTCGTCCATCTGACCAAATGCCAAATCGCTGTCCGTGGTGCTGACGTGAAGAAAAACCGCCACCTTTTTAAAAATGTCTTGCTGTGGATTTCACACCTGATGATGATTGCTTGTGTTGCTGTCGAAACGTCGTGAGAATTATTATTGTTTATATTTTTATAATTGTATTATTTCCCTTCTACGTGACTTCACCGAAAGAACCATGAATATTATGTGAGACTAGGCTCTAAGGAAAGCTGTCTCGGGTGTGGACCAATCAACTTCAAGGACAGTGCACATAATCAGAGTTATGTCTTTTGTTTGTATTATGACTGCAGGTATTGCGGTCTATGCCAAACATGACTCCTTGTAAAAAGGTGTTAGTTTTGTTGCCAGATAGAAGGGTAAAAAAACAATTATCAACTGAAAAGTTGTCATCACCACGTAATCAGCCGCAAAAACCGTGGTCATTATAACCGCCACTACCGCCAACCGCGTCCTCATCAACATCACCGTCACGGCGATGAACTGAAATCACAATACTATTGTGGCGACCGGACACACAGCAGCTCGTGACGTGTAAATGTGGAACGATTCTCAACAATCCCGCCCGTTATGTTTGTACGATGTTGAACGTCTTTCGCGCTGTACGTAGCCATCGGCTCTAATCATCCCCCACCTCCAGCCCCCCCCTCCCCAAGCCCTCCCGTGACACCTGCCTTGAACCCCAATCGGCCGGGATCAGCCTTGGTCGATCTCACCCCGGAGCAGGGTGCCGTAGCCTCGTGCTTCGTGCCCTTTAGGAATGGGAGACGTGGGGGCTGGGGGGGGGGGGGGGCTCAGGGGGGCTGTCTTGCCGGGACTTTGCTCGGGCGCAGAGCGACGCCTCGCGTGCTCGGAGCGAGCGAGAGAGGGAGCGAGAGGGGGAGTGAGAGTGAGAAAACATTGGGGGAACATAGACATGGAGCAGGGAGAGCGGGGGAAGAGACTTTTTAAACAACTTTTATTGCCGCCAGCAGCAACAGCACTGGAGGCGATTTCGACATGAAAAACACAGTCACCACCAAACAAATGCAAATAAACGCTACAAATCCACGCGCTGTGGCGCTAAAAGCACCGCGCACAACACGAGAGGGGGAAGAGAGAGAGGGGGGGAGGGTAGAGAGAGAGGGTAGAGCGAGAGGGAAGGGGTAAGGAGAGCAGAGCGTGAAATCTTTTGTCAAATCTTTCATTTAAAAAGGGGGGGTTACATAAAGCAAAGCATAAAAAAACAAAAAAAACTAAATGATCAACGAAGCAAAGTGTCGAGCATCTTCTTGTTTCCTCTCATCGTAAAGAAAGAGAGAGAGACCGAGAGGGGGAGTGAGAGGGAGAGAGCGAGAGAAAGAGGGGGAGTGAGATTAATGATTGCCCCCCAGGAGTGACCTTTTTTGAAAGCCCTCTAAATGCGCGTGGCCTCTTTGCAACGCACGAGAGGGGCAAAAACAAACAAACAAACAACAAACAAACACATGGAGCGCTCTGTGAGGTCTTCATCCTGAAAGGCGCCGAGTAGCTATGCCCGTGTTGTCGTTTGTTTGTATTCATCGCCAATTGCTCCGTGCTGTTCGTGTCACGGATGCTGCTCGCGAGTCGCGTCGCCACCTGTCACGCAACACGGCCGACACTTAGCGGAGCGCTTCCGTCTATTATTACACATCAAATAATACCACTACCGATATGTAAAAAAATGGTAAAAATCCCCCGTATAGCCTCAGCAGACTGTTGGGGCAAGTGCCGTTAGCGAGTACCTATGTAGGCCGGCACGGCACACGAGGCGGCCGAGTGGTCAACACCACGCCCGGCCGCATTTGTCTCCCTAGTAGGCGACGTTTACACATTGCACCAGGTACTCATTTGAGGCTGAGTAGACCTAGGAGAGGCCCGGGACCTGTTCAAATAATGGTCACTGATGGTGGTTGTGAGCGGGAATCGAACCCGGGTGGCCAAGTTCGTAGCGCAGCGCGTTTACCGCTCCCCCCCACATACCCACACACGTGTACGGGTGTACTCCGCACAACATATAAGTGTCCACCATTCAGCTGACAAGGATGTGCACGCGTTAATGTGGAGATGGGAACAGTTGTGCTACGAACACGGCAAGCCTGAGTTCAATTCCTGGCCGCAGCCATCATCGTTTCGAAGTTGTTCTGAAACGAGGCCCTCTCTTCAGCAGCCCGCATGGACCTGCGCGGTGAAGTATGGGGAGGTCTTCTTCCTGCAGTAGACAAACGAAAGGCCTGTCAAACATCAACGTCAATGATCGCAGTGCAAACACATGCTGGCTAAACAGTTCAAACTGGTGGTCTACGTGACACGCAAGATTGGGGAATGATTTCATAAACGGGAGTGTTGATTGCCACGTGGTCGCGCGCGAGAGAAAGCAGCTTCGTCAGAAAGGGCAGCAGCACCAGGCCGGGAGATGGATGGAACCCCCGAGGCGCTGCGCTAACAAGCGATTCGTTAACTTCGGAGTGTTACACATTAGGGTGGAGCGGTGGGTAGCGCGCCTATTTACACGGCGACCGATTTAACGTCAATCTACACTGATCAGTTGGGTGATGTATGGTCAAACAACTCCAAAGATCGTCATGGCGTGGAAGAGACTTTCATATTGCAGTGGACAGAGCATTGCGTCTGCTGCTTCTGATGATGATGATGGCAATGATGATGGAATGTAGATATATATATATATATTTGCGTATCTAGCACAGACAGCAACTGGGCTCGTCTGCTAGGATGGATCGATGAATAATGAACGGTGTGCAATCCCCTCCTCACTCTCGTTGGCTTCGTCCGAACACGCGCCGTCATGCACTCCCTGGTGTCTGCTCAATGCCTATTGCGTTGCGGCTCGCAGATGGCAGTGAGGCGGCGCTTTTGACGCCGTTCCCTCCTGTAAAAGAGAAACGTGCACTTTGGAAAAGTTATTGGCGCATTGCTTATCCTAGTAGTCATGTGTGGTCCTTGCTTGGTGCTTGAGTTAGAAGGACCGGTTCAGATGTTATCCATGGCTTAGAATTGAAGTTAGGTCCCCGGCTTCGTAGCGCTGTGGAATGATAACTAACCTATGAAGGCAGGAAAGGAACACGAAGGGGTGGGTGGGACAACATTACGCCCGGCCGCCATTGTCTCCCCAGTCGTGGTGATTCACATCCCACCAGGTGCTCGGTTAAGTCTGAGTCGACCTCGGGGAGGCCCACGACTGCTTCAAATAATAATTGTTTTCGGTCGTGAGCTGGAATCGAACTCAGGTCGCCGGGACCGTAGAGCAGTGCGCTGACCGCACGCTGTAACTACCGCTGCCCACGCTCGCACTCCACACGCACGCGCACGCACGCGCACGCACGCGCGCGCCCGCACGCGCACTCACGCGCACGCCCGCACGCGCACGCTCGCACTCCACACGTACGCACGCACGCGCACGCACGCGCACGCACGCGCGCCACGCGCTCGGCAGCGAACGGGCAAAGGCGCGGGTGACGGGAAGTAATCAAGCGGCGGTTAGCGGCCGGTTGAGTGAGCAAAGAGGCTCAGTAGCTCAGCAATAAAAGAAAAACGAAGTCGCAGATTAGTTCAATTAAACGCGGCTGCCGCCAACTGAAATTGTGACTTTTGGGGAAGGGGGGGGGGGAAACGTGCAACTGCAATTTCGTAATCGGACATCTGGTGTCCGCGCGGCGTGCTTTCTGGGAGCAGTTTAAATTATCGTTTACATCGATTTAGAGAAACACGAGCCCTCCAGATATCGTGCAGGATCCGATCTCTGCTCACAGAGCACTGCCCAATTCGACGCGAGTGTAACGGCGCCGATGACTATTCCTCGTTCATCATCACTCCGCTTGTCTTGTGCGGGCCTTGCGATGCACCTTCATACGAAACATCTGGAGCATCGCAGATCGGCCCACGGAAGCGGACATCGCAGAACTACCGCTGAGATCGCTTCTTCAAGCGACCTGTGTGTCGACACAGCCGTGGGGGCAGCACTACCTCACCCACCGTGCCATTGAGAGTAAAGCTTGTCGCATACAAAGCCAAACAATTTTTTTAAATTTCCAGTGCAGGAATTTAAACCAGATTTGTGCGCGGAACTACATTTTAACGGGACGCGTTTTGTTGTTGATATTGTTGTTGTGTTGATATTGTTGTTGTATCTTCTTGGTTCTTTCGGTAAAGTCACTGGTCTTCACCTGAGGACGGCTGCTTGCGTGGCCGAAACGTCGTGAGAATTATTTTATTATGTTTTATTTTTATTATTTTATTATTTCCATTCTACGTGACTTTACCGAAAGAACCAAGAAGATGAATCCCTGCAGTAACGATAGCTTTAAATCGAAATTGTTGTTGTAGTCCACGTCATTTGTGACCGGGTCTGAGACCTTAAACTCATTCCACTTGAGAACCCGGTTTAAACCACGGGTGGCTGAAACCTGGACTCGAACCCACGATCTCCGCGTTGCTGGCTCAGCGTTCTGACCTCTGAGCCACCCGGGCACCTCCAGCCCACGTTTCTAATTCTATATATAAATACACACACAAATATAAAGTCACATTTGCCCGAATGTGCGCACTTTGGAGGCGTGGGTCTCTGCTCATAACGGAGCGACGTGAACTCTCCAGTCGCTTCACCCCTCTCTTGATGGATGTCTTGGGGAGCCGCAATTTCCAACGGCGTTCTTGCAAAGCGTCAATGCCTAAATGTGTCGCTAAATACGATTAGGGTCGTGGGTGTTGGGGAGAAAGTGGTGGGGTTGGAGCGGTGGTTGCTCTTTACAGAAATCATTTTAATCAATACGTTGCTTTGCACACGTGCCCGGTTAAACGATGATGACCACACCCTGCTGACGCTGAAGATGCTCACGTTTCAAGTTGATTTCGGTTCAACTCCGGGTGAGGACCCAAGAGTGATCCAGGATAGGAGTCTAATTTGCAATAGTGACCGGGGGGGCGGGGCGGGGGTGAGTCACCAAGATAACAAAAAGCAAAGCAAATAAATACAAGTTGAGTCATGATGTTTAACGCTTTAAGAAGATGAATAAAAAATAACCAGTAGACATTGCTGAAGGCGGACCGAGATGAAACCCGATGAAAGAAAGCGGTGGGCGAGAATAGATTTTTTTACTAAACACCTGTTTACTGAACACAGGCTCAAAGCCAAAAACGCCAAGCGGCCAGCAACAATGGGCACTGTCAAAGTATGAATAGATCAGAGCGTATTAACAGACTGCTTGTATTGAGAGCGAGGTTATTATGGTGATGGTGATGCTTATTTTGGGCATAAGGAGACGATGGGAGGGAGGGAAGGAAGGTGATGGTGCTGGGGGTGATGATGATGATGATGATGGTGGTGAAAATGCTCTGACCTGCAGCATTGTAGGTGAACACAGCATGAGGTGGATGAAAATGATAGAATAATCGTGGGAATGTTTAAAGTTGGAAATGAAAAGCAGGATATTACGAGCTGGTCTTCGCTCTGAAGACAACTCTGACTGCGACTTCTATTATGCTGGGTCTAAGGCTTGGGACTCATTTTCCAGCGAATGGCGTGCCGAGAAAATGTTTCAAACACCTCTGTGAAATCTTCTTGGTTCTTTCGGTAAAGTCACGTAGAAGGGAAATAATAAAATGATAAAAATAAAACATAATAAAATACAATTCTCACGACGTTTCGGCCACAACGCAAGCAGCCGTCCTCAGGTGAAGAACAGGTCTGTCGGAAAGACAGCGTCTTAATGAGAAGAACAGGCCTGTCGGAAAGACAGCGTCTGAATGAGACGCTGTCTTTCCGAGAGACCTGTTCTTCACCTGAGGGCGGCTGCTTGCGTTGTGGCCGAAACGTCGTGAGAATTGTATTTTATTATGTTTTATTTTTATCATTTTATTATTTCCCTTCTACGTGACTTTACCGAAAGAACCAAGAAGATGAATCCCTGCAGTCACGAAAGCTTTAAATCGAAACATCTGCGAAACTTCTAAAATGGTATCTTTTCAACCTGCCTTTTAATTATTAAACGCAGAATGGGTATGAGTGGTAGTGGAGCGGTTAGCGCACTGCACTACGAACCCGACGACCCGAGTTCGATTCCCGATCACGGCAAACACCAGTGACGAATATCTGAACCTGTCCTCTGCTTCCTTAGGTCGACTCAGCCTTAAATGAGTACCCGGTGCGGTGTGTAAATTTCGCCACTGGGGAGACAAAGGCGGTCGGGCGTGGTGCTGGCCACCCCACTCTTCGCGTGCCGTGCCGGCCTTCATAGGTGCTCGCTAACAGCGCTTGCCCCAACAATCTGTTGGGGTACGGCGACTCGGGGGCTGTAAAGAAGTGGTCAGAAGGATGGGGGTTGCAGAGATCCAGAGAGAAGGGACATCTGATTGAAGTCCCGAGTCTTGAGACCTGTTTCCAATGTCCAAAGCAAAGGAACTCCTGCTCGCCCAGTCCCCGTGTCCGGCTCCCCTGCCAGGCAGGATAAGAGTGCTTACAATCTGGATGAGCAACGTGGACAACCCATAGAGAAACAGCGTTGGAGAGTGTCGAAAATAAGGAGAATAGGCGATGAATTGGTGGTGAATAGGTGAACAGGAAGTGGTAGAGGGATACGCTATTGAAAAACGATGAGTCTCATGGTGATTATCATGATCGTGGCTGATGATGATGATTACAGCTTCATCAAATAGTGCTCATTTTCTAAATGACGGAGGAATGATGAGGATGATTAGCACTTCCGATGAGCATGGTTGGCTACGTACGGTGCGAAAGAAGTTCAACACACATACACGACAATGACAATGATTCAGCTGCAACTGCTGATGGTAATTGTGATGCTCATTATAGTGCTGATTATCAAACTCGGCAAGGAGGTGAATTGAAGTCCTCACGCCTAAACCCGCTCGCGTTTCTCACCCGTTCGAACCCCATCCTGGGCACACAATGTGCTCCCTACACACACACACACCCACCACGTCACGCTACACTACTCACTGCGCCATGAAGTTTTTTATACCATCTGCAATATGACGGTAATAAAGGTAACATCTTGGGGCTAATGTTCCGGGTCGATGCATTATTGAACGGGGGGGGGGGTGTGGGGGGCTGCCACTCGGAAGAAGAGTTTTTTTTCTTTCTGCTCGCGAGCACGAGTCTCGGTCCTGCATTTTAAAACACATTTCTGCCGAGACGGCCGCGGTTTCGTGCGACACATTACATATTCAGGTTCCTCTTACACAATCATTCTATATGAGGGAACTTGTCAGTCAGCCACTTCAGAACCCCAAATTGACTTGGGGAAGTAAAGTAGCTGGGTTTAGGCGCAGCCCTGCAATTCCCTGCTCACGCCACTGCTGCCGGTGAATGAGCCCTCGTCGTTTGTCTGCTGTTGATGGAGAACGACAACAATGCCTAGACATTGAAGTGGTCGAGCCAGACGATTTCCTTAGGAATGTCGGTGATGATGCCTCTCTGTGTGAGTCTATGGATATCTATGATAGTCTGTGGGTCTCAGTGTGAATCCATAGATCTCTGCGTGAGTATATGGGTCTCTATCTAAGTCTATGGGTTTCAGTGTGAATATTTACATATCTGTTTGAGTCTATGGGTCGATATGCGAGTCTATGGGCCTCTCTGCGAGTCTATGGGTCACGATGTGAATCTATATATCTCTGTGTGAGTCTATGGATCTCTGTGGGAGTCTATGGGTCTCAGTATGAATCCATAAATCTCTGTGTGAATCGATGGGTCTTTATGTGAGTCTATGGGTCTCAGTGTGAATATTTACATCTCTGTGTAAGTCTATGGGTCTATATGTGAGTCTATGGGTCTCAATGTGAATCTATATATTTCTGTGTTAGTCTATGGGTCTCTATGTGAGTCTATGGGTCTCAATATGAATCCACAAATCTCGGTGTTAGTCTATGGATCTCTGTCGTCGTAAGGCTGATGTCTATGTAGAGCGACAAATGTGATTTTACATGGAGGTGTTTATTCAAGGCTGAGCCAACGTAGGGGAGGCCCAGGACCTGATGTGAAATCACTCGCACACTGATGTTAGCCATTGCCAGGTATCGAACTCTGGATCTCCGGGTCCGTAGCGCCATGCGCAAACCGCTACGTCACCATCACCCCCACGTGTGCTTGACCACGTGACAAAGATCCCCCGTATAGCCTTAACAGACTGTTGGGGCAAGTGCTGTTAGCGAGTAGCACCTTTGCAGACCGGCACGGCACACGAGGGGGTTGGGTGGCCAGTACAGCGCCCGGCCGCCTTTGTCTCCCGAGCAATGTTGTTCACACAGAGCACTCATTTCAATCTGAGTCGACCTCGGGGAGGCTCAGGGCCGGTGTAGATCATCGCCACTGTGGCGTCGATGGCTGCGTAGCGCGAATCGAACTCGGGCCGCCGGCTCAGCGTAGCAGCGCTGTGCCCGCTGCCCCACTGCCCACTCCCCCACGCGCACGCACGCGGAACCGGGGAGGGTTTGGCTGACGATAACTCCATCGAAAAGCAGAGAGGGACCTCAAACGCCAGACCCAGAGCGACACGATCGCGCATGCAATCGGAATGTGAAATCTACAGCGAGTGGCGTTTCGAGTGTCGTGGTCATTCGCAGGGCACGGCTCGACGCGAGTTGCAATTATTATGTTTTCAAAATCGATACAGGAAGAGCGAGAGAGACACTCTGCAATTAGTCACAGACCATGCCACTTTAATCTTTTGCGCCAAATGGCTTTCCGTTCAGTCGCTCTTGCTTACATTCCAGTGGACAGATAAGAGCCTCGATTAGGATGGTTCATTTGCTCAGGACCAGAAGCCGAGCGGCTCGGGAAGTAAGTGAGAGAGAGAGAGATCTATGGACTGGTCCGGATGTCGTGCGCACCACACAATTATAACGAGTGGATGATGATGGATGATGTTAAGCGCATGGGCAAAAGTTGATGCCATGCTCTGTTGTTGTCGCTGCACAGATTCATCCACTCATCCACCCAACCACCCATCCGCACACTCATCCACCTAGTCACCCACTCATTCACTCACTCATCCACCCACTCATTCATTCATCCACCCTCTCATTCACTCATCCAACCAACCACCCACTCATTCATTAATCCACTCAACCACCCGACCACCAGCTCACTCGCCCCATCCCATCGCACCACATCACCCTCGATCCCACCCACACCTCATACCCAGATCTAACACACTCACCTTACACCCAGATCTAACACACACGAACCACAGCCGCCATACATCTGCTCCTTCTTTCACATCTGCAGACATTCTAGCATGGGGATTACGAAGATCCGATGGCTGCACACGTACATATTTTTGTCACTCCACTGCTGTAAGCAAAACTAACCACACACACACAGCGCCACACACACAGAGCCACACACACACAGAGCCACACACACACAGAGCCACACACACACAGAGCCACGCACACGCAACCACACAAACACAGAGCCACACACACAGAGCCGCACACACAGAGTCACACACACATAGAGCCGCACACACAGAGCCACACACACACACAGAGCCACACACACAGAGCCGCACACACACAGAGCCACACACACAAAGCCGCATACACACACAGCCACACACACAGAGCCACACACACACAGAGCCACACACACACAGAGCCGCACACACACAGAGCCACACACACAGAGCCACACACACACACACACAGAGCCACACACACAGAGCCACACACACACAACCACACACGCACAGAGCCACGCACACACAGAGCCACACACACAGAGCCGCACACACACAGAGCCACACACACACAGAGCCACATTTCAGCCACCTTCAGTGACGGGCCACACGCCCGCGCCGCATGTGACCGCGCCAAGCACGGGCACGCAGCTCGCCTTTCACGAGTCTCAGCTGGGGAGCTGCCTCTGTGCTGCGAGTGGCGGTGGCAGGAGGTGGCTGGCCTGACTTTGAGTCCTCATGACACGCATTCTTTTTCTTTGTATAACGCGGTTCGGGTCCGACTCCGTTTCTAAACCTGGAACGTTTTGAGTTAGCAGAAGGTGTTGATGATGATCAGAGAAAAATTACCCCCCCACCCCCCCTCTCCACGCCCCCCCCCCCGCCCCCTCCACGTCCCCTGCCCCCCGCCACGACCCCCCCCCCCCCCTCCGGGAACGTTTCCCATCTGTGGCATGATTTTATGCAAATTAAGTATTATTTTATCAACTTTGTTCACGTGTGCGCGGGTGTTGACTTGCCGGTAAGGCAAGAAGGCCTGGTGGGTAGATGCCATCTGGACAAATGCTGGGACATCCGTGAACACCACTGGGGCGTCTGTGGATAGAAGAGCTTCATAGCTCATCGGATTTCTCCAGTATGAACTTATATATATTTTTTTGATTCCCATTCTGAGCTCGGATTTACACCGAGGGACAGAAAAAGGAGCACGTGGATTAGAGCAGGGGTCCCCAACCCCCCGGGCCGCGGACCGGTAACGGCCCGTGGCCTGTTAGGAACCGGACCGCACAGCAGCAGGAGGTGAGAGCGGTGAGTCCGTGTGTGTACACACTCTACACACCGCATAGTGGTGAGCGGTGAGTCCGCGCGTGGCCCGCCCCCATTGTTTTAATATACTGGTCAACACACTTTTTCTGGCATAAGGTATTCCAACGGTTGTAAGGTAATTTTGGGGTGCTGATTCCAAATCTGGCATCAGTTTTTGTCTATCACATCAGGTTTTTGAGATATCAAATATTGCATTTTCAATAAAAACTGCAGAAGAAAAATATTAAATAAATGTGGATATCTACATACAATTATATTATTAACACACTATCCCAAAAATACAGCACGATATTTTAACACTAAAGCAGTCACTGACTCGCAACAACTTGCAATCATAAGTGACAGAGTTAATTTCGGGTAAAATCAATGAAAATGGGGTATGCCGATAGCATAAAAATGATGTGATAGAGCAAATCTGAGATTAGATTTGGAATCAGCACCCTCAAATGAGCCTAAAACAGCTGCAAAAGTCCAGGCCAGAAAAAAAAGTTTTTTTTTTGACCAGTGTTATTCACCACTTCCGTCCGCGCCTCTCTCCCGCACTGCGCACTCGTCTCAGTCACAGTGTTGGTGAGCCCACAAGCTGCTAACCCCGAGTAGCCACAATGAGTAAAAAACAAACGTCGCTGGAGAGCTTCTTTGAAAAGGGGGAAAGACGCAATGATGACCCCCCTCCCCCGGTCCGTTAAAAAAATTGTCTTCCATGAAACCGGTCCCTGGTGCCAAAAAGGTTGGGGACCGCTGGTTTAGAGAACCCACGCAGGTGAACGCTTTCCGGGAGTGCGAAGGGAGGGGAAACGTGGTCATCGCCGAGATTCCCGTTGTCACGGAATGCCGCACTTGACTCGTCGATTACAATCGATTGTCAGGCTCACGATACACTCGGGCATTGATTGACCCGCGCGCGTTCAACGTGGTACACACAATCTTGATTTGAAGCTTTCGTGACTGCAGGAATCCATACTCTTTGGTTCTAAAGTCACGTGGGTAGAAAATAAAATAAATCACGACGTTTCGGGCGCAACACAAGCGTCCATCATCAGGTGGGAAAGCATGACCGACCGTGACTTTACCGACAGAACCACAGAGTATGGTACACACATCCAACAGTAAGGGGTTGGCCTAAAGGGGCTGTACCTTAGACGCTTAATCTCAACGCAACTTTTATTTATTTTTGAAAAGGCAATCACTGGATTTAGAAATAAATTGGACGTTACGGGCGGGGGATGGGGAGGAGGGGTGTGGGTGAGCATGACCATGCGGGAGGAAGAGGAGGAGGGGGAGGGGGATCAGGAGGGAGGGCTTATGACTCCTCAACCCAACAGGACGTTCGACTCACCTGTTCATTAGACCAGCACCGCACGTCGCGTGTGTGTGTATATATAAACCCCGCTCGCCCTCCCACGGGAACGATACCTTTATTTGTTTATTTATTCATTCCTATTGCTTTATTATTTACAAAACACAATTAGAGCGCTCCCTCCGATGGTGTGTTTCGGGTTGCTCGGTACGGTGTCCGACGTTTCGCACCGCGTACTGCACAGCTCCGCGATGTCATCTTGATATGGTACTTAACAGACGTATAAAGATAAAGGTCCCCCATATAGCCTCTAACAGAATGTTGGGGCAAGTGCCCCTATGACGGCCAACGGTACACAAGTAGATGGGTGGCTAGCACTACGCCCAGCCGCCTCTGTCTACCCTATGATGATGTTTGTACACACCGCACCAGGTACTCATTTAAGGCTGAGTTCAGCTAGGGGACTCCCAGGACCGGTTAAAATATTCGTCACTGTAATTGGCCACGATCGGGAATCGAACTCCAGATTATCAACTCATTTTGCACACAGACCTGACGCACCACTGTCATCTCCAATATAAATGTAATCAGTTTCACTCAGTCTCATCTGCCACTTGCAAGCCAGGCCCGGCGATATTCCCTTTGATGTGAATCATAATTACTCTATAATTGCATCTGGTACGAGACCCGTGGTTCATAGTTTTATTTATTAAGAACACGTGGAGGGGCATTGTAATTATGACCACTAAAATTAACAGGGATGGACCAACTAGCAAACGTAGTAAGAATTTTATTTTAATATACTTACCGATAGATATGAGAAAAACACATCTTCCCAATGGCATCGCCATCACACACGTCTGGCAGTGAAGGGTGATTTCCCCCCCTGATCTGTAGGCATCTGACTACTGATGAGATCCTTAATGTCGAAACCGGTGCACTCTCAGAGGAGGGCCGTATGGATTGCTGAAGGGATGTGTGAAAGGTGTTTTTATTAATTGTTTAACAGGTAGGCTTTTCCGACCAATATTATCCGTAATAAAGGGTTTTTTTCCAGGCAAATCGCCTGACGAAGCTGGTTGTAGTCACCAGCGAAACGTCGTACTAAAATTGTAAGTGTTGTGGGTTTACTCTCCAGCACACCGCAGTGCTGAACTAGTAATTCATTGACCACTTGTTGTTTACGTGACGAACTTTACTAATTGGCTGTGTCGGGTGGCGGCGGGTTAACGACACACTTATGTTGACGCGTTCTAACATAAAACAAACCCCTGTATTACGTCGTTTATTTAATTTGTGGAGGGACAGATGAAGGAGGAAGACGGCGTTTTGTCTGCCTGTCGCATAATGTGAAGCGAATAATAACCGGGTTCTGTTTAAAGTACTCTGGTGAATATAGTGACCTCTAGTGGCTGTTGGGGTCCACGTGAACTCAGTTCATGGACAGTGTTCGTCTGCGAGCAATGTTAGACTTAGGGCAATGTTAGTCTATGGGCAATGTTAATCGATGGGCAATGCTAGTCTATGGGCAATGTTAGTATATTGGCAATGTTAGTATATGGGCAATGTTAGTCTATGGGCAATGTTAGTCTATGGGCAATGTTAATCTATGGACAATGTTAGTCTATGCGCAATGCTATTATATAGGCAATGTTAATCGATGGGCAATGCTAATCTATGGCTAATGTTAGTCTACGGGCAATGTTAGTCAACGGACAATGCTAGTATATTGGCAATATTAGTATATGGGCAATGTTAGTCTATGGGCAATGTTAGTCTATGGTACAATGTTAGTCTATGGGCAATGTTAATCTATGGGCAATGTTAGTCTTCAGGCAATGTTAGTCTACGGACAATGTTATTCTATTGGCAATATTTGTCTATGTGCAATGTTAGTCTATGGGCAATGTTAGTATATAGGCAATGTTCGTCTCAGGGCAATGTTAGTCTAGCTCCTGGACTTATCGCCATCAAGAACAGATTCGAACCGATGGTGCATCGTATCGTTTGTGATCACAAAAACTTCGAAAACGACGCCAAAAGGCGTACACCAATGTAAACTAAGCTCCAAGAAAAGCCGTCTCGGGTGTGGACCAATCAACTTCAAGGACAGTGCATATCATTATCATTATCAGAGTTGTTTCTTTTTGTTTGCATTCTGACTGCTTGTGTTGTGGTTATTGCAAACATGATCCCTTGTATAAAGGTGTCAGTTTTTGTACCAACTGAAAGGGTAAAACCCTATTACTGTATTTTGCCACTGGTAAAGGAGGTCTCATAGTGAATCCCCGATGGATTGTGAGCGGTGGATTGAATGATTGAGCGCAGATGCCAGGGCACGGGAACTTCCACGTCTACACGGCGATTCGTACGTGCTTGGCACCAAATTGCAAAGCATAAATAAATCCGCCGTTGTCTGAAACCAATTATCGTTCGTCAAATTACTTTCTTTGAAATCGGGCCACCCTTTCCCAACTTGAAATTGCCTGCGTGTGGACGTTAATTGCTGTTATTTCCAACGCTGGCTTTTACTACATATTAGATATAATTTTAGAAAATGTAATTCCCCCACCCCCTCCATCACCTTAAATAGCCTATACCGAGGCCAACACCTTCCGTGGAGGGTGAGGGTCGAGGTGATGGATATCCCCAGCCCGAACTTGGCGTCACGCTGTCTCCAACGACAACGGGGTTCTGAGTTGCCTCGGTCAATCCACTGCTGGATGAAGGCCTCCCCCCACGCCGCTGCCAGTCACGGAGGGTTCTGTTTGACCATACTTCACCAAAGCTGGCCAAGTCGTTGGCATTTATTCAGATTTTGTACAATTTATTTTATTTTACATCGCCCTCCGTCGCAGAAGTCAAATCATATTTATTTACACGCTTCGTGAAATTATCGTCAAAATCTCGTTTATATTTGTCACATTTCATTTGCTGCCACTCCGTTATTATTCCCGACCGTGGGTCACCATTCCATTCCTTCTGGTCACGTGGCTGGCCCTGGTCCCCTTACTCGGTGCTTGAAAGTCAAAACTAACACATTCCTGCGGAGGGAGCTGGTAGCAACGTTGGGTTGCTCGGTCAATGGCCAGCGTCAACGGCGGCGTGGTGTATTCCGCAAATATGACCGACTGTGAGGGCGGGCACAGCTGGCGTGAGTAGGTTAAACGTTGAGTTTTATAAGGGCACCACGGGGTGACCAGCCCCTCCCCACCCAGGCCCTCCCCACCCTCCCCACCCAGCCCCTCCCACCCTCCTCTCCCAGCCCTTCCCCACCCACTCCCCTCTCCACCGAGCCCCACCCCTCCCAATTTTGGATCCACGACGCACGGACGGACACAATAATCCCTGTGGGCTGGTGTAACCAGGAGGTTCCTACCAGTATTAACTCAGGTGTTCCTCTGTCTGTGTAATTCTGGTGATGCACATCAGAGGCGCGTCTCGAAACGTTCCAGCGTATGTGAGGTGTATAAGGTAGTGTATAGTGTACGTGCAGTGTATGTTTACTGAATACAGTATATATAGTGTACATATATAATGCGTATGTGTAAGGTATAGTTTATGTGTAGTGTATGTGTAGTATATAATGTAGTGTATGTGTAGTGGATAAAGAGTGTATTTGTACTATATCGTATATGTAGTGTAGAGTGTACGTTTAGCGTATTTGTTGTGTATGTAGTTTGTAGTGTATATCTAATATAGTATAGTATAGAGTGAATATGTAATGTATAGTGTAGTGTATAATGTATGCGTAGTGTATAATGCGTGTGCATCGACCCGTGTAAGAGCGATGTTGTCTTGTCCTCGTCATCGTCTGACATATTTATGAACGATCAAGATAAAAGTCGAGACCTCTCCATCCTAACATTCTACCTGACTCCCGTGTCCTCATCTCATCCCCACCCAAACAACATCTCATTATATTTTAATCCACTTCTTGCTGGCGTTTTATTCTTAATTAACGAGTCACAACTTTGTAAATAGGGCAGCACTTTCATGTTTGCGCCACAATCCCCCAGGGGCACTGATAACTCCCACATGTCAAAATTTTAACGCAAGAATTAAATGATTAAAATCGATGTTACAGAGAGAACATGGTTGCACTTCTAACTGTTACTATTGAACGATACAGTGTGTGTGCGCTTGCGTGTGTGTGCATGAACGTGTGTGTGCGTGTGTGCGTTGTGGAGCTGAGTGGACTTGCCGATGACTGGTACCAGCGGTGTCAAGATCGGCCTCTGTGGAGGAGGCTCGTGAAGGACGCTACTGGGCAGTTGAAGGCAGTCGCCCTCCAACAACAACGGAAGGCGGAGGAGCGACGCTCACAACAACGAGCGGAGCGCCGGGTTGCTAAAGCACAGCAAGTTGGCACAGTAGGGGGCACAGGTGGTGCATCAGCCAGTCATCTCGGTCATCTCAGTCAGTCGACCCGTGGCACTTGGGTCTGCCCCGTGACCTCCTGCCAGCGGGCATTCGACACTTCACGTGGCCTCAAGGTGCACATGGCCTGGCACAAGCGTCGTGGTGACGTCACCGCCACTTAGTGGCGAATGGTGGTTGTTATTGTTGTGCGTTGTGGGGGCGGTAGTGTAGCCGTTAGCGCGCTGCGCTATGAACCTGGCGACCCGGGTTCGATTCCCGCTCACGGCCAACACCAGTGACGATTATTTGAACCGGTCCCGGGCTTCCGATAGGTCGACTCAGCCTCAAATGCGTACCTGGTGCGGTGTGTCAACATTGCCACTAGGGAGACAAAGGCGGCCGGGCGTGGTGCCGGCCACCCACCCCCTCGTGTGCCGTGTCGGCCTTCAGGGATGCTCGCTAACAGCACTTGCCCAACCAGTCTGTTAAGGCTATACGGGGGATCTTTGTCTTGTATGTGCAAGCGGAAATGAATGTCTGGCAATGAGTAGTAGTACATCTGTGTTGTAAGCGGGGTTTCATTTTAGTGGGGTCTGTCCAGCTCCGCGACCCGAAGGAAATTACCCGTATCCGATACACCACATCAAGTATACGTCTCGCTATGTTTGTTTGCGTGCCCTATCACGAGCATGTGCGGTTAATGCAGACTTGATGCATTGCAGTCGATGTCTATTTGGTGTTTTAACATCTTGACACCTCCTGTGTAGTATTGCCGGAAAGGGTAAAGCCTATTCTCTTTTCACAAATACAGCTCTTTTATTATCCACTGCTGGATGAATGCCTTCCCATACCGTTTCAGTTATGGGGTTTATTTTTTTCCCCATACTTCCCCATATTGGCATTTGTCGGTTGGTGAAGGTGGTTGGGCTAGCAGAGTGGGACACACATCAGAGCCACAAGCAGATATCACTCACCACCGACATCAGAACTGATTCTCGTGTTTAGTTTGTTGTCCGCTCAAAGCACCTCCGGTTGGCTACACACGGTGCGAAAGAAGTTCTCCCTACACGCGGCCGGGAATCAAACCGAGACCATTGCGCTAACCACTGCACCACCACTCCCCGACAGAAGGTCGGGCACGTGGACAATGCGGTCGACACGTGGCGCGTAACGTTCGGCCGTACGAACAAATGTTCCTTGCAAGCCGAGCGCGTCTGGTGAGCCTCTAATGGCAACGTAAGGTCACACACACAATGGCGACCCGGCAACCACAAAGGTTAAATAAATGAGACCGGGAGGCATGGGACGTCTCGGCGAGGCGAGCTGGGTCCCATCCAAGGCAGCTCGCCACTCACTCGCTCGCTCGTTCGCTCGCTCGTTCCGTTTATAATACACTGGTCAACACACTTTTTCTGGCATAAGGTATTCCAACGGTGCTAATGTAATTTTGGGGTGCTGATTCCAAATCTGGCATCAGTTTTTGTCTATCACATCAGGTTTTTGAGATATCAAATATTGCATTTTCAATAAAAACCGCAGAAGAAAAATATTAAATAAATGTGTATATCTACATAAAAATCTATTATAAACACACTATCCTAAAAATACAGCACCATATTTTAACACTAAAGCAGTCACTGACTCGCAACAACTTGCAATCATAAGTGACAGAGTTAATTTCGGGTAAAATCAATGAAAATGGGGTATGCCGATAGCATAAAAATGAGATGTGATAGAGCAAATCTGAGATCAGATTTGGAATCAGCACCCTGAAATTAGTTTAAAACAGCTGCAAAAGTCCAGGCCAGAATTTTTTTAAGTTGACCAGTGTTATTATTACCGCGCCGGTTTACACACGAAAGCCTCACTGAGGCTCCGTGACTCTTTGTAAGGGTGGCCCTGCCAAGTTTTCGCAGCATAGGGCGATGCGTGCTGTGCATAATTCACAATTCGTTACTTGACCTTCCTGAGCGCACCTCCGATTAGCACGGTTGGCTACGTACGGTGCGAAAGAAGTTCAACACCCAGCTTAAATATACGCTGCCAAGCTTGGTGGTATTAATTCAGGACACTGTCTTTCCGACAGACCTGTTCTTCACCTGAGGACGGCTGCTTGCGTTGTGGCCGAAACGTCGTGAGAATTGTATTTTATTATGTTACATTTTTATTATTTTATTATTTCCCTTCTACGTGACTTTACCGAAAGAACCAAGAAGAAGAATTCGTTCAACACGCGTAGACGCAGCCGCCGGCCTGGAATTGAACTTCGCTTCGGCGGGTTTTTAGCTGCAGCGGATCAGCGCTAACCACTGCGCCCAGCTCGCACAGCGTGAACGTGGCGACGAGGCGACTTCCCCACGCACGCCGCTCTCTGCGCGCGAATGTCGTACGGCGGCCGGGTGATAGATAGAACGGGTGGGAACGGATGCAGGGTTTAAAGGCATCCATTCCGCACTTGAAAAGGGTGCGCAGGAAATATGATTTCGCCGCGTTATGGAAGCGTCAATATTGATTTAACTTGCAGCCGCGCGACTCGGATACCGTGAGCCCAAACAGCACGCGCCCTTACGCTTCTTCTACTCTATGACCCCACCACCTGCTAACAACTCCGGATCAGCTTTGTAATATTCTTGTTTTAACGCTCGCCTTGTTTGTTTTGGTTTTATGCGTAATGGTATTTTTTATTTAAAATGATTCTTATTAAATCTGATCTTCTCGCCGGCGTCAAACCGCAGCCCAGAGCTCGCAAGCGACTGGTTTGGACTGAAATTGCCAACCATACAGCATCTGTGAAACCGACTGGAGATCTGTGGAAAGAAAAATAAGCTTTATAGCTCATCGGATTCTTCCAGTTTAAATAAATATTGTGATTCAGATTCATTAAAGATTTACAGTACAAACAAAAATCGATCACTGGCGTCATCGCGGAGAATATAACACAAACAATATGCAAGGCAATTAGCCTCCGTAATTACTCGTGCCATCAGCCACACGGCCTTCCGTAGAGTGCACGATTTCAGCAGCATTCGTTCAACACAGCAAACCTGTGGGACCGTGCTTTGCCAATCCACTGCTAGATGAAGACTATTTCATGCTTTGCCAGTTGTGATGGTTGTTTGACACATACCACACAGTGCCCAACCCCTAGTTTCAGCAGCCTGTCAACTGGGTTTCATTAATACAAATCTGCTACATTCAAACTTGTCTTTGTCACACCTACGATGCTATTCCATTCTTGCCGATGATGGCAACAGCAGCAGCGATCTGGTTGAGGATCTCGATGCCAGTGTCGAGGGCTTGCTGCTGCTGCTGCTGCTGCTGGCACGACGAGAGGGCTTCAGCAGAGAGAGAGTTCGTGTCGTGTCACCCTCCTCCTGCTGCTGCTGCTGTTGGCACGACGAGAAGGCTTCAGCAGAGAGAGAGTTCGTGTCGTGTCACCCTCCTCCTGCTGCTGCTGGCACGACGAGAGGGCTTCAGCAGAGAGAGAGAGAGTTCGTGTCGTGTCGCCCTCCTCCTGCTGCTGCTGTTGGCACGACGAGAGGGCTTCAGCAGAGAGAGAGAGTTCGTGTCGTGTCACCCTCCTCCTGCTGCTGCTGCGTTGAAGGAGCGCAGGCCGCAGTGGGGTCACTGCGCGGTGCGTGGTGCGGGTGGCATGGCCACAGTCTCTCCCTGATGTGTGGCTCGTCTTTAATGTGTCTCTATGAGTCTCTATGTGTCTCTACGGGTCTCCGTGTATCTCTATGAATCTCTGTGTTTCTATGTGTCTCTATGTATCTCTATGGATCTCTGTGTCTCTATGTGTCTCCACGTGTCACTATGGGTTCACTGCGCGGTCCGTGGTGCGGGTGGCATGGCCACACTCTCACCCTGCTGCTTTGGCGTGTATCTTCAATGTGTCTCTTTGGGTCTCTATGTGTCTCTGTAGGTCGCTATGTATCTCTATGGGTCTCTGTATGTATCTGTGTCTCTACAGGTCTCTCTATGGCTCTATGCGTCTCTATCGGTTTGTTACGCGGCCCATATTGGGGGTACATGGCCACATTCGCACTCCTGTGGCCTGTGTCGTTAACTTCCCATTCATGTGCGAGACGCGTGCGTCGTGCTGCTGCTGATGTTCTGATGCCGTTGATGGTTCCACCCCGGTGTCTTTGGGGAGGGGGAATGTCAAAGCCAGGAGGTGCGATGGTTTTTGGTCCTGAATGAGTTTTTTTTGTATAAACATGTGATGGGCATGGTGATCTGACTGGAGCTAGCTCTGGTGATAACCCTGACTAAGGCCACGTCAAGTGACTGTGCACTGAGAAGCATGGCACTCATTACGAAAAGGAGGCTTTGGAGATTGTGAAGCAAAACTTAATCATCATATTTCAGTTTCATTATAATCATCATCATTATTGACATCATCATCCAACTGCCATCCACCAAATCAGCATCGCCATCATCGTCGTCATCTAACCTTCCATCCATCCATCAACTAACAATCAACCAGCGTCATTATCCATCAGCCATCCATCAATCGGCTACGCATCATAAGCTCATTTGAACAAGTTTACTCCAAGACCAGCCCCCACTCTGCATCACTCATCATGATCATCAACATCCATCAGCCATTCATCATCATCACCATCATCATATCTCGTGAACACAAAAGAGTGATGTTTTGCTTGTAGATTTGACCTGCCGTGCCCTGCCCGGCCACTAATGAAGACAAACACGGGCAACAGGCTTGTGAGGGTGGTGGAGGGGCGGGGTGAGAGGGGGTGGGGGGTGACGTGGGGGCGGGGGGTTCAAAGTGGGTGGATGGGGTGTAATGGGGGGGGGGGATTACTGCCAGCGTAATCCGGATTGATGGCAGATTATGTGTCATCACTAAGCCTGTCTTGGATGTCCCAAGGGAACCCCCCAGCCATGTAGGCCACTAAGGTCTTAATAACACGAGCCTGGGAATCCACAGAGGAGGCGCGAGGAACGGTCGGCGAATATTAGGGATGTTTCCCTCACCGGTCTCTCTCTCCAATCACCGGCCTCTCTCCCTCACCAACTTATCTCCCCTCACTCCTCGCCACCTCACCGAGGCCGGCTGGAGACATTGCAAGGCGAACAGTTTGTTTTGTCTAACAACACATCATGAATGGCTGAACGAATGGACCACCATCTACATTTATTTACGTCACTGTTGCTGATCACAAGCCCAACAAAGGCCCCCAAAACGCCAGGCGGTCAGCAATGAACAGCACTCATTAAATTGCGACAGTTAAGAATGAATGCTAGAGCTCAACAGAACACGATTCAAACACTTAACAGACGCGGTGGCTGGGCTGTCCAGTAATGTAAACGTTTTGACTAGAGCCCGATATGAACATCAACAACAACAAACACACTCCATGTGTCTCCTCTCGTCAATATTAACACAATGCAAAAATTTTTGGGGGGGGTCACAAGGGAGGGGCGGGAGGGGGTGGGTGGTGATCGCCCCCACCCCCCACCCACCACTTCCCCATGTATCTACCGCTGTGCAGAGGTCGCAAACGGGTTTTGATTCCTTACCCGTACCCGGCCGCACCAGGGTCGCAAACGGGTACCCGTACCCGGCCGTACCCGTACCCTACCCGGCCGGGTACGGGTAGGGTACGGGTATCGGGTACTTGATTGCGACCTCTGGGATGAAGCCATGTTGCAGGCGCGGGTGAGTTGATTCTAGGAACTTGAATTGTGAGAAGAGACAAGACGTTGGGAAATGAGTGACAAACGGTTACTCACCAGTGACTCACGGCCCACCCGTACCCGTACCCGGCCGCACCAGGGTCGCAAACGGGTATCGGGTAGGGTACGGGTATCGGGTACCCGGTTGTGACCTCTGCCGCTGTGACTGAACGAGGCTGTAAGAACTTGAGGAGGAGGGTGCGGGGGGGGTGTAAGAAGCGATGCATTGAGGAGATGGGCAGCAACAGCGCCGTCCGTGCTGCTACGACGTCTCGCCAGCAGATGTCAGGACCGCACGCAGAACCGCGCGCTGCCGAAGGTCGTGGCAGAATTCAGAGAGCGCCGTTCTTCTTTTTTTACGATCAGTGGAAACAAGAAGATGCTCGGTGTATTCGGCACTTTGTTTCGTTCATCATTTCGTATTTTTTTTTACTTTGCTTTATGTAAACCCCCACCTCTCGCTCACTCTCTCGCTCTCTCTCTCGCTCTCTCTCGTTCTGCACGCAGCCCTTCAGTGTCAGAGGAGGGACCTTCGACGGTGAACATTGTGTTGTTGTTGTTGTTGTTGCTGTTGTTGCTGCTGCTCTGGAGACTGGGGAGATCGATGATCGATGTTCGGTCGCCGTGTTGATGCCATTGGTCGTGATCTCTCACTTAACAGAGCGGGAGCCCGCGTGAATGCTGCAATCTTCCACCCCAAACGGGCATCGGTTCACATCATCGACTGACGATTCACAGTAACTCCGCGTGAGTCGGACAGCACGCGTGGGAACTGATGTTGAGAATCGATCCCTTGCGGTTCCTGCGATGCCACGAAGCGTCTCGTTCCTGCACGGCCTTGACCCGCACTCTTTGGCGAGTTTCGCCCCTTTAGCTGCCATTCCTGTCACGAGCCTCATCCATTATCCGTCGTAGGGAATTGCCCTGCCCAAGCCTACTCACTTACTTTTCTCAACAATTAAAATAATGTTTCCGATGTTGGAATGTATTCTCTCGTCCATGCGCTATCCTTTCTTTCTCTCTTTCTCTTTCTATCTCGTGTTAAATCCCAAGCTTGCATCTCTCCACGCTTCTCTGCACACTTTTCACACTGTTTGCTCTATGTTCTCGCTCAGTGTCGACGTTTCTGATCCATATTCCAGAGTGGGTAATACGCGTAAATTTAAACCATCATTTCCTTAGGCACTCTCCCTGTACATATGCATTGTCCGGCCATTGATTGTCACGTGGTTGGAATCGTTGTTGGACCAATGCTGTCTCAACGTTGGCTCAACGTTAGCCCCACGTTAGCCCCACGTTGGCCCAACGTCCCACGTGTATTTAGCTTTTCATTACAATTTCTCTCCACGCTGCTGAACAAAAGGCAATCGTTGTTGGAGGGACGTACCTGAATAAGACTGTAAACTGTAGAGCATGTGCACCAAGGGCAATTAGTGAGCACGAACCGGGAACAAAATGACATTGTAAATATGTAGTTATTTAAAATTATAAACAAAGAGGCAGATGACAGCTGAACGGGGTGCTTTGGCGAAACTGAAGGATGTCTATCGGATGATGTTTATTAGTGGTGGAGTCTGAACACAATCGCACAGCGCTCTTGTATATTATAAGTGTAACTTTGTTTGTGTTCACGAGGCACGGACCCTGCACGGCTGAACAATGTTAGGTCGTGACAATTGAACCGTTGATTTTGTGTTTCTGCGCAGCGGCGACACGGACAGTGAGCGCGTCTCGGTAAACTGCCAGCGCCGCCGTGTCCCCAGTAATCACGAGCATCAGACATGAGCCGGTGGTGGGAATTCCACATTCCCATGGCAGGGCCAGTTCTTCTGTAGGGAATCTCAGTGTAAGTCACACTTGGGATGCCAATGAGACGAACACGTCTCTAGAATATCTTGGTGAAGTAAAACATGAATATTTATATTATTATATTATTTTATTATGTTTTATTTTTATTGTTTTATTAGTTTCCCTTCTACGTGACTTTTCCGAAAGAACCAAGAAGATGAGTATTTATTCCTACTAAATTCGGTTGATTTTAGTTTAAAATTTGTTTATGTAAAGTGTAATTGAGAGAGTTTATAATTATCGACAAAGGGTTGTGGCGGTGTGTCAGTCCACTGCTGGATGAAGACTGCCCCAGGCTGTATCGATCATGAGGTTTTCTTCGCCATACTTCACCACGCTGGTCAGTGGGGGTCGGTTAACGGACCCACACGCACGGTCGTGACATTGTCATCTTTCCTCGCCGGGGCTCACCACGTGCGTTTACTGCCCTCCCGTGTCGGCGTCACACAGTGCACGAGACGCTCACTTTAAAAGGGTGGGTGGATCACACACAGGTGGTGTTAAACTCCCTTCCCAGGGGCGACAAGGAGGCGCCCTAACGCCTGGCTCGCCAGGAGAAGGCGGTACAGCCAATACGGAGGCGCCTGCGTGCTCATTCTCTCTGGGACAGAGCGGGGCTCGGCAAGATAACGAGACGGGACAGTTTTTTTTTTTTTACGAAATCGTAAAAAAAAACTTCAATGTTTCAAGAGCCGCAATGCACTGCGTGGTGAATACGAGACGGCGGTGCCTTGTATAAGTAACGGTGTCACGAAGCAGTTCCTTCAAGAGCCCCGTGCGGCTCCAGAGCTGAAGTTTTCCGACCGCCCGCCCCCCCTGGTCCTGTAGCACGCGTTTGAGGATCGCTTCTTCACAGGCCTCGTCGTACAGCAAATAAAGCGGTGCCGCGGATTTCCGACCCCCGTGATGGTGCGCACGGGTTTTCTCGGGGTGCTCCGGTTTGCCGACCCACATATGAAACACTAATTAATGGGCCGATAACGTCTGGCTATATGTAGAGGCACGCAGAGCTTGGGCAACTTGTCGGCGTCGGCTCATCGTCGCGTGGCTGTGGCCTCCCTGTCCGTCTGTGATTCCTCCTCGCGCCTCTGAGTCACGAGCGAATGGTGGGCGCGGTACGAGTCAGGAATTATTAAATGAGCCACATTCACGCTTAAATCACAATCGGCAATGCTACCGTCGGTGGTCATTGTGAGCGCATTGGACTTGCAGTGCAGAGATGGCCGGCTCGACTCAATCCCTCCTGGCGTGACGGTTTAAACAATGAGAAACGTTCTCAATCCCTACCCAGCCACAATTCTGTCCACCCAGCAGCGGAAATGGGCACTCCGCAGTGAAGTCGAACAGCAGGACGGGGTCTGGTGGAGTGAAGTGTGGGGTCCTTCTTGCAGAACTTTTCCCAGACGTCTTGCAAGCGTGAAAGAGTCGACCACATAGCACTTTGGAGGGACTCCGTAGAGCCCCCCCCCCCCCAGTGGAGACCCTTCCAGCAGCACGTGGTGTGAGCAAAACATTGCAGGGCCGCACCTTTACCTTTCGTCATCATCCTCAGCCATGGTCAATCCACAGCTGGATGAAGGCCTCCCCAAAGCCACCGCCGCTGCCACCACTTCTTGCGACGCTGCAATGCGATAATCGACAAAGCGTAGCGCCTGTCACGTGAACTAACTACACCGCTCACCTCTAGCGCTTGAACATAATGACGCATGACACGTTAAGACACAGCATCGGGGCCTCTAGACGCGTTCGGTTCTCCTGGCACAGATCTGGGCAAAGCGATGAGCCCGTGGAAACGCCGCCGAGCATTCCATGCCAGCCTGCATGCTGTGATTTCATTTTGTGTTGTTTTCTTTGCGAGTGAGTGGGTGGTGGGGGGTTGAGATGGTGAGACGAGGGGGGGGGGGGGCGGAGGGTAGCGATTGGGGAGGGGGTGGCTTTCACGGACTATTTGAGATGGAGCTGAAAATCAGCCAGATTCAAAGGGCCCTTTTGTGATCCCAAGCTCGTCTGAGATAATGGCACTGAAAGGAAACACCGCCGGTCTCCGGCATGGGTCGTGCAGTGGCAGCCACCACCGCACAACCGGCTCCTCGCATCGCCGTGCCGAGTAATTTAGCGGAATGAGGCCACATTTTTTTTAAAAACCATAATGCGTTCCAGGCGTTGCTCGGGCAGCAGTATTTTTTTTCCTTGTCGAGTCGCATCAGAGTGTAGAACACGGGGAAGCTCGAACGTAAACATTCGTAAATTCAACTCCGATTAAATGTTGTCTCGAATTAGTTTCGTTTTATTTTTGTACGTGGTTTCTCTCCTACACGGGCGCTTCTGGTTGGCTTTGGGCTGCTGCTCGCTGCCCGCGGTGTCGTGGTCACCACGCCGAGATTGCGACACAGAGGACCCCGGTTTAAATCTCAGCGGCGTTGGTTGAAACAATGGTGCAAGTTTCTTAAATTACCGCCATCTCCCACTCTCCCCCCTCACCCCCCACCACCCCCTGTCACCGCTTCATGGATAAGCCACAGTTATTCGATCGGCGAGTCGCGTATGGTGGGGTAAGGTGTGGGTGACTCACACCGCTTCCAAATATCCGGCCTATACATATAGGCACAAAAAATCACCTTCTCTCGAGGGCCTCTCTCGTGCTCCGCCTAGCGGTGCTCCTCCACCAGCAGTGACGTGAGCAAGCAAGTGCAGGGCTGCACCTTTACCTTCTAATTACTATTGCTTGAAACAGTACCACAGCGTTCCGACGCAGAACGACCGATCCCCAATTAATTATTGTTAGAAATTAATCTATATTTCGTTATTGCTATTGCGCTAATTTTACGCACGTCCACGGACAGCTGTTTCTTGTTGGAGCCTCGAGCGCTAACCGAATTATGCCCGAGGAATGCAATAGTCGAGAAGCGGCCACTCTCGCGCCGTCAAACTCGCAAGACAGCGGCTGTACTCCGTCGATGTGCGGGCAAGAACGCCGACGCGGGGGCCAATGCGATTTGCCGGCTCGCTATGGCTCGCCAAAAAGCCTGTCTCGTTAGCCAACCTTCACTGGAATCCGTTTCGCGTCTGCTCGGCCAACGAACTCCGGCTGGCGTCACCGAGGAGCAGCGGTCGCCCGCGGTCGATGCTAATAAGGGAGCGGCAGCCACTAGTGGGCGAAAAAACAAAACGCGGCCGAGGTTTGTCGTGCGTTGTGGAGAAGGAGCGATGGAATGACGCCTCGTGTGTGTGTGTGTGCAGGAGCTGGATGGAGTGTCGTCTCGTCGGACCGTGCGAGAGATGGCGACGGCTCGGTGGAGGCCTTCATTCAGCAGTTGATAGATCATGGCTGCTGATGATGATGATGATGAAAAATAAAGGTCTTGATGTTGAATCAATGATTGAATGCGTGGACTCGTGTCCACGGTGACTAGGAGATGTTAACTACCTCACCTGGTTTACGTGAGGTCGTGGGTTCGATCCCGACGCTGACGCCCGCTGCTGTATATTCGGAGTGTTGCGTGTTTTCTCTCGCCGTGGTTGCGTGGATTCATAGCTCAGTGGGCATAACCTGGTAAAATAAAAAAGAGTTTAGTTTTAGTGTAAGGGAGATGTGGGGAGCCGTGGCTGGCCAGCCATGCGAGTCTTTAATTTGTTTAACAATACGTTTTTGTTTGCATGAATTGCAAAAAACAGGAAATTGGCTAAAACGTAATAAATAATGAATGTACCAAATACGACACTTGAGGCTCAGCAAAACTTTCATATAAAAAAACAACATAATTATAGCACTATTAAATATGCATGCTAGGATACCAATGTGGAAATAATAATATTGCAAGGACATTATTGCACCATTTACAAATATATAATGCAGCCGCGTTGGTTTGGCGAATGTGTGTGTGCGTGTGGTGCTTAGAAATTGGCTGGAGGGTGCATGGGGAGAGTGTGGAGAGAGTGGGGGAGGAGGGGGAGCAAGGGAGACTTCAAGAAGGCGGTGAGTGCATAGAGTGTGTGTGCGTGTGGAGAGTGCACGGAGAGAATGTGGAATATCTTCGGATGGTGTGAGGGCAGTGCGGGAGAGATCATTGGTGTTGCAGGACAGCGAATTGGAAGGGAGCGGAGAGTGCAGAGATTTGTATTCAGGGACTCCGGAGGAGTGTAAATAATACAGAGCGGAGAGTCGGGCGAGTGTAGGGAGTGAATGCAGAGAGTAAGGGGGGGGGGGCGTGAGAGTCAAGCGTGCGGGTAGTGTATCAGAGGCTTTGGAGAGCGCATTGGAATGCATATGTAGGGCGAGTGTGCGGAGAGTGTGTGTACTGCGGAGAGCGCATGAGGCGGGGGGGGGGGGGGGAGTGGGGATACGGTGTCGGCTGTGCACAGTCGAGGGGAGAGTGGGGAACACAGGGGAGAGTGTCTGCAGAGTGCAGGGGGTGCATGGGAGAGTAAGGTGAGGAGTTCAGGAAAGATTGTGGTGAAGGGAGGGGGCTGCCGGGGAGATGATGGAGAGTGTGTGTGTGTATGTAGAGGGTGGGGAGAGTAGTAGGGAGAATGAGGAGAGCGTGTAGAGAGTGTGGAGAGTTTGAGGGGCGAGTGAGTGTGTAGAGGGTGGAGAGTGTGAGTGAGAGTACAGGGAAGAGGGGTACAGGGGGCACGAACGAGCTCTCCACACTCTAACGGACGTCGATGAAATCTCCCAAACGCGGCGTGCCCCTTGCGTTACTCCGCGTCCGTGGCCTTGGCTCATGGACGCCTTCCAGATGTGAATTCCTCTGCAGAAGCGGCGGCGGCATGGGCATGAGGACTGGCTGGTTGGTGTAGCCTTGCCGGAGTAGCCTCGGCCAACATCTATCCTCGCCCGCAACGAATCCCCGTACAATCCATGGGGTGGGCGGGAAGTCCCTATACCACTTTACCTCTGCAAGTCCAATGAAGCTCACACTGTAAGCATGCGTGTGTCCAAGTTGAACTTATTTGGCACCGTGCATAGCCAACCGTGCTAATCGGAGGTGAGGGGGAAGGACAACAAGCCAAAGACAAAAAGCAATGCGATAGAAACAAGTTTTCAAAGTCGTTTATTTAAAAGTGCATTCGGCTCCATTGGCTTCCTAATATCGGAAGGAAGAGCGTTCCAGACGGCCGCAGGGGCGCATCTGCCCACTTTTTTTAGAAATAAAAAAATATATCTAGAATATATCTAGATATATTTTAAATATATATCTAGATTTACCCACAGTGGGGTTCACCATTTATCCGGGATTACCTCGGGCAGTCTAGGAATCGGCATCATTGTTCGCTACCGAGATATGATAATCTGCGCTGCTATGTTCAACTTCTATTGAAGGATACTGACTGCACTAGTTCGGTCTACAGTGGAGAAGGTGGCAACCTCTGGTCCACAGTGTATTGCAACTACACCCTACAGTCGATGAAGTACATACATCATTGGTTTATTGAGGAAAGAATGGCCTTTTGCCAAGAATTGAAATAAATGTTAGCTCATAAGGCAATAATAATAATATACGATGCGCTTTATTTACCCGTGAGAGCCACACTCAGTTTCAAGACCCGTTCGTAACGGGGTCCTGCAATAGGAAGTTTAATTTGGAATAACTTATTAGTTGCTTGGCGGAGTGGTGGCACAGTGGTTAGCACGCTGAGTATGTTTCCCCCACTACGGCTAAGGGGATGTCCATAAATGACGTCACGCACCTGGAGGGGGGAGGGTCAGACATTTGTGACGATGTATGACGAGGGGGAGGGGGGGTTGAGAAATGTGACGTCACATCAAAATGCGCAACTTTAAATGAATATAGACAACACGTTCTACTTAATTAAATAGACTTTATAATACATGTTTCTCCTACAACATCAGAGTGCAGCGCCACATTAAATACGCACTACAATGACAATAGTTTAAAGCGATTTGAAGCATATTTCATTTGGGGGAGGGGGGGGGGCAGAGCTTTGTGACGTCATATTTGAGGGGCGGTCTGACTTTTTGTGACGCCGTGTGACGAGGGGGGGGGGGGGGGTCAAAAATCGTCCAAAATCGCGTGACGTCATTTATGTACGGCCCCTAACATCAGTGGCGAGTGGTGTCTGAACCGGTCCTGAGCTAAGCCCCGCTTCACCGAAGCCCACTAGCCAGCCTGGTGAAGTATGGTCATATAGCCCCATGACTGACACACCATGGGGAGGCCTTCATCCAGCAGTGGATCGACAGGGGGCTGGTCTACGTTGCTATGCGTACTAAGTACAAGTCTTTGACTGCTGTACAATTCCACGTGATGATAAGCCACTTCGTTGAGCTATCATTTGTGGCCAGATCGTTTATGATGAAGAGCTATGTAGCTCAGTGAGCCTTACCTGGTGAAACAGAAAGAGCTGTTTTACTTTGTATGTATGTTGTTGAACTTCTTTCGCACCGTACGTAGACAATGGAGTTTAAAAAAATACATATTCACTAACAGCAATGTTTAAACACCGTGGCAATTTGCGGGATGTTCTGTTTTTGTAGCGACGTTGAATGAGAATGTTGCGTTGCGTTGTTGAACTCTGCATCGCCTGTCCATTCGTCCTCTATCTCAGATGTCGACTTGGACCGCGGCACCCCCGTGCAGCCGTCTGGAAAGCTCTTCCTTCCGATTTTAGGAAGCCACTGGAGCTATGCACGTTTTAAATCATCATCTAGATTGACAAACTCACTTCTTCAAAACTGCTCTCTTGTGTTTATTTTGTAGCCCTTCCCCCACGCGCATCCGATTAGCCTGGTTTTGCTGCGTACGGTGCGAAAGAAGTTCAACATTTCATGCGTACATACAGGACAGAGGACGACTCGGAGGCGCCAGGCGGAGGAGGAACCACAGACGAGCGGGAAAGGCAGCAACAGCCACTCCGTGAGCCCGTGCCAACAATTTCCAAAGCTCTGCGGTCCTCTCTGTATTTAGATGTTTTCAGACAATTGTGGAGGGTTTACACGTGGGAGGAAACTGTCTGTCTGTGTCGTAGATACATGTCATAGACATACGATACATCACTGAGACAGTTGGACAGACAGACATATACACATACAGGAAGTCAGAGAAACAGGTAGACTGTAAGTAACTGAAACAGTCAGACAGACACGTAACATTGACAGACAGACAAAGAGGAAATTACTAATTAAAAGTCATACAGACAGCCACACACACACACACACGAGACAGACAGACGCACAGTGGCTGGGTTAGGGGGGCTCCGGTGACCTCTTAACCCCGGGGTTGCTGGGTGGTCCATCTGGGAGGGACTAAAGCGTCCAGACGTAAATCCTGCACGGGTTCACTCAGTGAGGCCCTACTCGGACCCACGCGCCCCAGGAGCCCCAACCGGTGTGCTGTGACCCACAACGCCTCCATGCAACCAAGCCCTGCGGACAGATTCTCAATAAATCTTCCTGCGGGTCTTTTTTCTGCGTTAAGTTGCCATTTAAGATGGCAGCTTTAATGTTTGTTATTGTTTTACCTGCGAAAGTCTACAGTGAGTCTCGACTCTGTATTTTTGTTTTTTGGTCCTCAGGAGGGTCCTGCCGAGTTTGTTTTTGCAGTAAGGGGCGATGTTGCTGCTGCTGCTGTTGTGTGTGTAATCCCGATTGTGTGATTGGCGATGTAATGTTTTATCATCGGGATATTTTGGCAATGTCGGTTGCATTGTATGGGAGGGGTGGGGGAGGGGGGATTATCGATGGGAGGAAACTTGAGAATCCAGAAGTAGCCCATGCAGAACAGGGGGCAAAATATACAAACTCCGCACAGAAAGGCGCTCGAGTCGGGAATTGAACCCAGACCATTCTGGCTGAGATACGGGCATGACCACTGCGCCACCCCGCCGCCCAATAGCCATAATAGTAGCTTAAACAAATAAACTCAAAATGTTCCCAATTCGGTTGAGGATTGTTCGTGAACTCACCGGTGTAGATTTAACACGGAGGCTTTTGCAACCAACAGTATTCGGCATAAATTGTTTTGGATTAGAACGCGCAAGTGTAAACGTGTCGTTAGACCACATCAACCCGACGCAGCCAAAACGTAGCGAGGTCTGTCACGTGTACAGAACATGCCAATGAGTTACTCCTTCAGCCCGCCAGTAGTGTTGGAGACGAAAACCCTTTTTTTGGAAATGTCCCTCCTTCACGTGTAGTGAAGGAGGGCCAAAACGTCGCCTATTTTTCTATCCCTTTTAATGCCACAGTGTTGTTGACAAATGTGTTGAGTTGTTGTGTTGTTCGTTACAACCGCAACGTTGTCGACAAAGCGGCCTCATTGTGGGTCCCTATTTTGCGTGAGGCCGGGGGCAATTTGCCTCTCTCGCCCCTCTCCAGCCCCCCCCCCCATAGCCCCCCCCAAAGCCCCTCTCCCCCTGGGTGGCCGCGTTCGAAGGCAGGAAACTTTGAGGCACAACCGCCGATTGTGTGGGCGCGACTCGAGCGCCGAGGTGGCGAATTCACGGGTGGAATTCAACACGGCGGCCCTTGAGAGCACTGTCAAACGGGGCGTTTTCTCCTCGCCAAACAATCATCATCATCGTCGTCGTCGTCATTTCTTGGGGGGGGGGGGGGGGGGTGGACAAAATAGGTACCACCTGGGTAAAAAAAATGGCTGCAGCACGTGGGAGAGAAGTTTAACAAAAAGGCTGTTGTGTTGCAGAATGGACTGGGCCCCGTCATGGAAGCGTGGAAACTGCGGTACCCAACGTGGCCGAGACGACGTCACCCGCGGAGATGGAGCGGTGAGATTAACTCGTGGCGACTGCTCGCGGGAGGCCTTTATTCAGCAGTGGATTTGATCATGGCTTAGCGATGATAACGATGATGATGAAATAAAGACAAAGATCCCCCGTATAGCCTGACACGACCGTTGGGGCAAGTGCCGTTAGTGTGCACCAATGAAAGCTGGCACGGCACACGAGTACTGTTGGGTGGCCAACACCACGCCCGGCCGCCTTTGTATCTCCAGTTCTGACGTTTTTCCCCTTTGCATTAGGTACTCATTTAAGGCTGAGTCGACCTAAGGGAGGCCCAGGACCGTTTCGAATACAGTCTTTGCCACTGTTTTTGGCCGTGAGTGGGAATCGAACTCGGGTGGCCGAGCGCTACCCACGACACTACTGCTAACTACCCGCGCCCCCTACCTACTGATGAAACAAACCCAACACGCGTGCACACCGAGGCGACGATCGTGCATCCACAAGGAGCAGACTTCATTTGCGAAACCACTCGAATGAAACAGCACCCACAGCACGAAGTGAAGCAGTGGCGAGCAGAGAGAGCAGCGCTGCGGCATAGCCCGAGGGGACCGGGCAACCACACCAATGACAACGAGCCCCCAGGGGCAGCCGGGGCAGCTCCAGCGAGCCCCATGGGTCAATCGGGGCAGCTCTCTAAGCACGAACCCCAGGGGTGACTTGGGCAGCACGCGACCGCCACCCCCCCCCCCCCCCCCAGGGTATAAATTGTGGTGGCGGGCAGGTGGGAGGCTGCGTGGTGTTCATTCAACCCGGGGAGGGAATCGTTGCGAAGTCGGAGTGCGCGCGCGCGCCTCTGTAGCCGCAGTAGCCCCGAGGGAGGACCCGCGAAGACCCGACGCTCACCCTCCCCGTGGCGCTGCCCAAAACAACCGCAAGGCCATTAACAATTAAACGCTAATTGGGCACTAATTCATGGAAATGGCATTAAATTCCGGCTTTATCCGCAACATCGGATAATTGACATCTCGTTGGCGGGGGGTGGTGAGGGGGGGAGGTAAAGAGGAGAGGGGGAGTAGAGAACTCGGATGGTAAAGCTCTCGCAGAATTCGCTGCCCGCGAGTAAATCGCAGCCACATTGCCTCCTCGGTCCCAAGGTTTGCGCGGCCGGGATATGCAGTGGGGGCGTGCGGGAGACGCAGGCAACGATCAAACGCAGGGCGAGGATTGCTCCAGGGGTCCGTCAGGGTTCAAGCGTCTCCTTGTGCCCCCCCCACTTCCCTCCCAGCCCCCCAGGGGGAGGGAGCGGGAACTTGTCGGTCTCAACTCATTAACGCCGCACCACGATGGGGGGGGGGCTGTGGGTAAACAGCGGAACACGACGCAGCATTCCACAGGCGCACACACGCGCCGCACTATAACACAAAGGACAAAGATTCCCCCCCCTCCACACTTTTCCTCTCCCCCGTAATAGCGAGTAGCGCCGACTGTGATGAAGGTCGGCATGGCACGCGCGTGGCGGTCGGAGTGGCCAACACCTCCACCACCATCACCCTCATCACCACCATCACCCTCATCACCACCATCACCATCACCGCCATCATCACCACCATCACCACCATCACCCCCATCACTACCACCATCACCACCATCACCACCATCACCTTCACCCCCATCACCACCACCACCGCCATCATCACCACCATCACCCCCATCACCACCACCATCACCACCATTACTACCACCACCATCACCACCATCACCCCCATCACCACCACCACCATCACTACCACCACCATCACCACCACTTTCACCACCATGCCCGGTCGTCTTTGTCTCCTCAGTTCTGAGGTCAGCACTCGACGGCGGTGCCAGGGTACTCATTTAAGGCTGAGTCGACCTAGCGCAGGCCCAGGGCCCCGTTAGAATATTCGCCAGTGTTGTTGGTCAAGAGCGAGGGTAATCGAACTCGTAGCACGGAGCGCTTAGGACTGCGCCACCGCTCAACCAAACCAGACAAAGATCCCCCGTATAGCCTTTGACAGACTGTTGGGGCAAGTGCGAGAAGCACATATGAAGGCCGGAACGGCACACGAGGCGTGAGTGGCCAGCGCCACGTCCGGTCGCCTTTGTCTCCCTAGTGGCGAAATTTACACACCGCACTCGGTTCCTCAATTGAGGCTGAGTCGACCTAGTGGAGGTCCAGGACCGATTCAGGTGATCATAACTGGTATTGGTCGTGAGCGTGAATCGAACTCGGGCCGACGAGTCGTTGTGCAGCGCGCTAACCGCTACACTACCGCTCCCCGCATGCACACACAGACACACGCATACACACATACAGACATTGCGAGATCTCTCTCTCACTCACACAGACACACAGACACACTTACCCATGCAGACACACAGACAGCGCAGTGCGCTAACCACTGCCCCACCGCTCCACCACACCAGACAGAACACGCTTACTTACGCACGCCGCGTGACAAAACTCCATTCGCGTTTCCCCTCTCACTTCATTTATTTGGTCGGTGGGGGGGGGGGGTTGAAGGCGAGCAACGCGGCCTCTCTCGTTTCACCGTCACGGAACGCGTCCTCGGCCCTCCCTTCGAAATTGTGCAGATGCCACTCGCGCGCGCGGTTTTACGCGTGAACCGGCGCGCGATGAATTAAAGTGACATTTTCGTTTACCTCCACATACAGAGACTGCCTCGGTGGGGGTGGGGTGGGTAGGGGGGGGGCTAGTGGTAGAAAAGAGCCATTGTGAACCTCGCTTGAGTGTAACAACTCGGCACTTTTGGGGGGGGCTCGGGCTCCGATGGACAAACCGCGTGGAGAGCGGTGGTGTAGTGGTTAGCGGCGCTGCGCTACCAAACTCAGCCACCCGAGTTCGATTGCCGCTCACGGTCTACATCAGTGACGATTCTCTAATCCGGGCCTGGGCCTCCCATAGGTCGACTCAACCTCAACTGAGCGCCTGGTGCGGTGTGTAAACGTTTGGTTGACCACGTGTTACGGTGGTGGTGGCCACGTGGCATGCTAGCCAGCAAAACGGAGGCAGCAGCGAAAGTTGGTGGATCACACACAGATGGCGTGAAACTCCCTTCCCCGTGGGCGTCGTGGAAGCGCCAAGCCCTGGCTCGCCAGGAGTAGGCAAAGTGTGGACTCAATCAGTTTGGGATAGGGTGTTGCCCCCTCGCACGTGTAGGTTGTGCCCTTGCCCTCCGGTTTCCTCCTATATGTAAACACTCGTTTACACGCGCGCGTGCGTGTGTGTATGTGTATACACTCTAGGTATGTCCAAATAGACGTTTTATGATTTTGGAAACGCAACCAAGGCGCACGCGCACACACACACATGCGCGCGTTGTTGTACTTGAGGCCAAATGTCGGCAAACACAAATAAATTCTCGGGCATTCGCCTTGGTCAATGTCTCGGTCGTGGCCTGACAGTTGCAGAGCAAGGAGCCCCTCAGCCATTCCTCTTTAACGACCCCAACAAATCAGCACTGCCCTCTACCCCCCGAGGGGCCCATAAAATTAGGAGGTAATTTATTTGCAAGCGGCTTTCTCTGCCTCCTCTCCGGAGCAGATACCGCCACTGGCCCGAACTAGAGCTGCCCCCTAACCCCAACCTCTCTCTCTCTCTCATCTGTCTGCCTGGCTCGTCCCCAGGGGCACGCATAGTCTCATCCGCACGTTCATCCGTCAGTCCAAGTTTGTTCCCAAATACGAAATCAGCCAGAACGCAACTTCACGACATTTTTTTTTTCTGTCTGGAATCTGTCACTAAAAGGGGTCACGTTCGAGAGGTCACATGCTAAATATGTTGAAATTGTGAAGGATGTGATCCCTGACATGCAATACCCCGGTGTCTACAAACTAAGCTGTGTCTGCGGCAGTAGTTACATTGGGGAAACTAAGCGACATGTCTCAGACTGTGTTCGTGAATATAAGGCAGATCTGAAACACGGTTGGACCAATACCTTGGCTGATCATTGTTTTAATGCGGTGGGCTCACACGAAATTGATTTCTCTAAGGCGAAGGTACTTTGCAAGCCCACTGGTTATCAACAAAGATTCGTTCATGAAGCCATCCATATATATAGAGACACAGACACAATTTCAACCGAGAAGCTGGGTTCAAACTGAGCAATCATTGGGAGGACGTTATTAACCAGTTCATAACTGGCTGTGATGTTCCCATCCTACCACCTTCCGATGTTAGTTGTTATTTTCGGCTCTCTGATTTTTTTTTTTATTAACAGATTGCATTTTCTCACACTAACACGGCTACCTCGCGCGCCATCCTCGAGGTTGCTGATGGGCGATCTTCCAGTGACATGCTAATTTTTACCTGGCAGCCCTTTGATTGGTGGAAAAGCCACCACCGCCGCAGTCGCTGCCCACGACTTACATTCACATTAGAAGCTAACCCCGCTTTTCCTGATGACGACCGCTTGTGTTGCGATCGAAACGTCGTAGCATTTAGCTATTTTCTTTAAACCGATCTACGTGACTTTACCGAAAGACCCAGAGAATATTGGCGGGGGGGTTAATATGTTAGCTTTGTTTGATCCGTGATGGTCCTTGTTACGTGGAATACTAACTGCTGTGCGTCTCGTACGGTTGGCAACAACAATCCATAATAGAGGTTGGTGGGCGAGGTTGCGTAAAAATAAATGCGCCATTAAACCAAGCCACCACCCGACACAGCCAACTAAGTAAGGTTAATATTCTTGTTTTTTTTCGGTAAAGTCACGAAGAAGGGAAAGAATAAAATAAAACAATAAAATAAATTATTGCTGTGGCTTTCACACCTGATGATGATTGCTTGTGTTGCAGTCGAAACGTCGTGAGAATGTTATTGTTTTATATTTTTATTATTGTATTGTTTACCTTCTACGCGACTTTACCGAAAGAACCAAGAATATGAATCCCTGCAGTCACGAAAGCTTTAAATAAAAATTTAAGTAAAGTTCGTCACGTAACGAATAACATGCCCCATTCGTTACTAGTTCAGCTCACAGGTGTGTTGGAGAGTTAAAGCCACGATATTTACAATTGGGGTATCGTGACGTGTCGCCGTTAATTACAACAACCAGCATCACCAGAACAACAAGGTGTGGGGGAAGGACATTTTTAAAAATTATAAGTATAATTTACAAGATCCCTCTTCGTCTTTGTGAAGGGACGGTGGGTGGGGGGGCGGAGCAAATTCCAGAGTGGCGAGCGAGCCGACTTTATAAAATCTTCATTGTGGTGGCATTGCACGCATGCCCCCCCGACCCCCACCTGGATTCCTCCCGCCACTAAAACGTTGCCCCCCCCACCGCCCCCCCCCCCAACGCCTCCCTGTTTATATTCTCGCCGTTCGATGCGAGTGCCCGATCACGAGTCGCCCCCCTGCACAAACGGGGGGGGGGGTGGTTGCGGTGCTGCGGGGGGAACCTTTGCTCGCAACAGAGCGCGCGATTGTTCCGTTAGAATCCTCAGATGTCCCGAGGTTGAGCTGAGCGCGGGGGGGGGGGGGGGGGTGGACGAGGGTGACGAGGGGGGGGGGGCGAGGGGGGGTGGCAGGAGGAACGAGGTCACGTTAGTGGCCTCCGAATATTTTCTCTCCTCTCCTCCCCCCCCCCGGCCCCCGGCCTTTCTTCTCATTACCGAACGTCGTCATTCATCGGCGCGCGAGCTCCGCGCCACCGTCCCCCGTAATGAGCCTGCTGGAAACGGATCATTTCATTTTTTTTCTCTTTCCGTGCCTCTTTTGAAACGACAAAAGCCGCCTGTGTGCCCCCCCCCCCACGCTCCCCCATTGGCGCTATCGGGTTCCTTGCACACTTACGCAAAAGTATTGTACTGTACTCCGACGAAAATCTCCCTATTGCCTTCGATTTGCTTGTTCCGATCTCCGTTCTCGACGTCTAATCTCTCTCGCCGTGTTCGCGGGCGAATACGGAAAGAAGACAAAAAGCGTAGGGTTCGGTTGTGGTCAATCCCCCGCTACATGAAGGGAGTTGCGTGAGATGAGAGGGGAGAGGTAGGAAGGTGCATGGAGGGGAGTAGAGAGATGGGAAGGGAGAGGTAGGAGAGTGCGTGGAGGGGAGTAGAGTGAGATAGGAGGGGAGAGGTAGGAGAGTGTGTGGATGGGAGTAGAGTGAGATGAGAGGGGAGAGGTAGGAGAGTGTGTGGAGGGGAGTAGAGTGAGATGAGAGGGGAGAGGTAGGAGAGTGCGTGGAGGGGAGTAGAGAGATGAGAGGGGAGAAGTAGGAGAGTGCGTGGAGGGGAGTAGAGTGAGATGGGAGGGGAGAGGTAGGAGAGTTCGTGGAGGGGAGTGGAGTGATATGGGAGGGGACCGGTAGGAGAGTGTGTGGATGGGAGTAGAGTGAGATGAGAGGGGAGAGGTAGGAGAGTGTGTGGAGGGGAGTAGAGTGAGATGAGAGGGGAGAGGTAGGAGAGTGCGTAGAGGGGAGTAGAGTGAGATGGGAGGGGAGAGTGCGTGGAGGGGAGTAGAGTGAGATGAGGAGGGAGAGGTAGGAGAGTGCGTGGAGGGGAGTAGAGTGAGATGGGAGGGGAGAGGTAGGAGAGTGCGTGGAGGGGAGTGGAGTGAGATGGGAGGGAAGGGGTAGGGGAGTGCGTTGCGGTCGTTTAGCGCTCAGCCCCATTTATCAGGCCAAACACACAACAATGACACATACAAATATCTCCCGTGAATGGTTAAACGACTGTTATTGCAAGTCATGTTAGCGAGCTTCTATTAAGGCCGACACGGCACATGATGGGGTGGGTTGTCAGCACCACGCCCGCACACACACACACACACATACAGAGAGGTTTATAAACCCACTTGCTGTACTGCACATGTGGTGGCCACCTTGCAGCCCAGCGCGTTTCAGAGTTTTGCAAATTAACGCGCTGCACCGAGGGTGGCTTCGCACACACCGGGGACGCACGTGGCGCATGGCGACGGAGAGCGTTCACATTTCAAGGGTGGGCCACTTACTCCTCTTATTGCCGTGATGTTTTAAATTTTCAATTCTTGCATCGTGTTTCCCCGTCTACTGCCGTGGTATGTGCAGTGGATGCATATTTGAAACATCATTTTTTGTTTTGACTTAAAACGTTCGTGACTGCTGGAATTCTTATTCCGTGGTTCTTTCGGTAAAGTCACGTGACCAAAGAAGATGAATCCCTTGCAGTCACGAAAGTTTTAAGTCAAAATTTAACCGCCTCTACGGGGGGAGGGTTTCCAGATAGCCATAGGATTGTTTAACAAACTCCGAGACGAGAAAGCCCATCTGATCGAGTCACTCACATTTCCAAAGAAATGCCGCAACCCTAAGGTAATACCGATCCCATTACACTGACAGGGCTAGCCTGGCACCTGAACTCAGAGAGAATTAGACTGCTTCGTTCTGAACTAGATTCTGCGTGACTTTACCGAAAGACCCAAATAGCATTATTCGGTGTGTTTAGTTTATTACCCTTCGCCGGCACCTCCGATTAGCGATGTTGGCTAAGCGCCGCGCGAAAGAAACCCAACGTAGTAGAGACACGCATCGAGGGTGGACCGTGAACCTCGTGCAAGATCAAACCCCGGGACGGATCTTCCGCGTTACCCGCAAAGAGGATAGACGAGCTCTCATCCGTAGCCGCCGGGCTTTGCTCGAATGCCTCGGGGGCCGGCGCTGCCCCCCCCCCCCCTAGGGGATCGAACGCAGCGAGCCGCGGTCCAAATCCGAGCGTCGCGGTTTTGTCCCCGAGAGGCCAAAAGCCGCGGGCACGCGAGGCGGGCGGGAGGGGGAGGGGGCGCGTTCGTTTGCATTTCACTTGCGGTCGTTTTAAACTGAGTTACACCGCACGCTCGTGTTGGTTTTTTTCCCAACGCATTTTTTTAACGGGGGTGGTGGGGGGAGCGGCAGTGATCGCTTTAACCTCCTCCGTGCCGCGTAGCGCACGGCGGCCGCGCGGAGCCGTGCGCTGGGAACGCGAGCGGAGCGTGCGGAATGAACGGAGCGCACCACTCCATCGCTTCGCAGCGGAAGTCGCCCCCTACTCCCTGCTGGGTGTACGGGGAAATCCATCATTATCATTATTATTAGTAGAAATCTGGCTGTCACCTGATGAGGCTACTTGTAATGACTGGCGAAACGTCATGCGCAGATTGTGAATGTTGTGGCTTGGCTCTCCAACACACCGGTTAGTGCTGTATTCGTAAGTAATTGGCCACGTTCTGTTCACGTGACAACTCTTACTAGTTGGCTGTGTCGGGTGGTGGCGGGTTTAACGACACATTTATATATTTACGCAATCTAACCCAAAAAAAACCTCTATTATGGATTATCATTTTCTGTTGCTATTATTTAACTTTTAAGGCGCTTTAAGTTACCTTGTTGCAGCAGCTCTTTCTCCTACGTCAGCAGTTCTCCTGCTGTTTGTTTAACCTGATGATGGTTGCTTGTGTTGCGATAGAAACGTCGTGATCGATTAATTTTTTATCTACGTGATTTTACCGAAAGAACCAACGATTATTGATTCCTGCAAGATCGCTTTAAGTTACTCCACCTTGAAACACGAAGACAACGATGTTCTGGAAGAATAAACAACACTATAAGAGCATCTTCATACAAAACGTCGCCATAACCGACTCGCTGGGTCGAGTGGATTCTTCTAAAAGGTCCCCCGGGTTTTCTTTCCACATTGAGATCCAGCACGCGTTTAGAGTATTTGGCTGCTATACATTGCCACGTGATGATGAGCCACTTCGTTCAGCTATCATTTGTGGCCAGGTCGCTTCTGAAAAAAAACTACATCGCTCAGTAGGCCATGTTTTAATAGGTTTAGTTAAAAACACGTGTACATGTTTGCGTCATTTTCATCGTTAATTGTCCACGTTTGCCATCTAATATGTCATAGTTTCACGCTGATGGGTTTTGTTTTGTGATGTGTAGCTTTGTCAATCCGTTGTTCTCTGTTCAATCCGTAGGTAACTTGGCCTCGAGCCGATTTGCGCTGCGAATTTTTGCTGAGCGATCTTTTCAATTCCTCTCGTGGTGCGGCCCGTTGTTTTTGTCCTGAATTTTAGTTTGTGCCTTCTCGTTTTAGCCGCATAATTTTGGGTCACGCAGTTCGCTCTTGCCAATTAGACTCCTCCTGCCCCTTGAGTTCCTCGCCTGTTTACACAAAATTGGTTTGGACGAGAAAACTTGGCTGTATTCACGAGAAAAAAAAAACTACTCACGGAGAGCAAACACATTTTGAAAAATAATTACAGAATAATAATAACCTTAATTTGTAACGCATCGTCGAACTGCATTTGCTCGCTCTCCAAGAGAGAGGAAGACGCAGCAGCAGAAAGAGGAACCACAGCCGAGCGGGAGAGGCAGACAGCCGTGTGAGCTGGAACCAAAACTCCCCACCAAACTCTGCCGTCTTCGATGTACGAGGGCTGATCAAAAAGTACCGGGACTCTTTTGATTTTGGACAAAATCTAAAGGACGGCATACCTAATCGCATGCACCGAATTTGGCAGCAGATGGCTATGTTTTCCTGTTGCCTCGCTTAAAACGCACCCCCTGAAAGGAACGAGATTCCGGGATGTGTCGTCCAAAACGCAACTCGGGACGTGAAAGCCATCCCCGACAGAAGAGTAACAGAGATGCCAGTGGGGTGGGGAGAGGAGGGTGGGGAGGGGAGGGTGGGGAGGGTGTAGCTGGGTGGGGAGGGGAGGGTGGGAAAGGGCTGGGTGGGGAGGGTGGGGAGGGGCTGGGTGGGGAGAGTGGGGAGGGGCTGGGTGGGGAGGGGCTGGTCACCCCGTGGTGCCCTTATAAAACTCAACGTTTAACCTACTCACGCCGACTTGTGCCCGCCCGCACAGTCGGGCATATTTGCGGAATACACCACGCCGCCGTTGACCCTGGCCATTGACCGAGCAACCCAACGTTCCTACCAGCTCCCTCCGCAGGAATGTGTGTGGTGAACAAACGCAGTCGATTAAAACCACTGAATGGGGGATGGAGGCGGGGAGCGAGTGCTGGCGCGCGTGCATACGAATACGCGGGGAACGTGGGGGGGGGGGGGTGCGGGGGGTCATCAAGGCCGGGCCAATAGAAAAAGTTCTGGGAGGCAGGGAGGCGCGAGCGCCGCGTGTGTGTGCAATAAACACGCGTCTGCACGTTGTACACGTTCACACGTGGGATGTCTCGCTGATGAAATGAGAATGCTCTGCAGCGTCGTGCAATGTTGGAAGAGCCCCCCCAACTCCCCACGCCATCCACCTAAAATATGAAAAAAATGTGCATCTATAAGACACTGAGAATACAAAACAGATTTGGGTTGGGTTTTTATTGTTTGGTAAAAAAAAGGCAAATTTGTTTGAAATTTTCACAACATGCCTCCTGCTGACGACGCTCACCAGAGGAGATGAACCAAGGGCTTGAATGGTGCGCACGTGTTCGGAAAATGAAAATAAAATAAACGTGCGTGTAGTGGTGGTAGTGGTGCAGCGGTCAGTACGCTCCGCGCTACGAACTCGGCCCACCCGAGTTCGATTCTCGCTCACGGCCAACACCGGAAAATATTATTTGAACCGATCCTGGGGCCTCCCCTATGTCGACTCTGCCTCAAATGAGCACCTGGTGCGGTGTGTAAACGTCTCCACTAGGGAGACAAAGGCGGCCGGGCGTGGTGCTGGCCACCCACCCCCACGTGTACCGTGCCGGCCTTCATAGGTGCTCGCTAACAGCACTTGCCCCAACAGTCTGTTAAGGTGGTTAGCATGCCACGCTACAAACCCGGCCAACCGAGTTCGATTCCCGCTCACGGTCAATATGGGTGACGAATATCTGAACCGGTCCTGGGCCTCCCCTAGGTCGACTCAGCCTCAAATGATCATCTGGGAGGGATCTGTAACATGACTATTGGGGAGACAAAGACGGTCGGGCGTGGTGTTGGCCACCCAACCCCCTCGTTTTGGCCGTATTGCGCTTCATAGATGCTCGCTAACAGCACTTGCCCCAACAGTCCGTTAAGGCTACACGGGTGATCTTTGTCTTTGTTTATATGTTTTATCATAAAATGTGTATAAAATGGACACAACATGTCCCGTAAATTTCAACACTGGAGGGTTGGGTCGGTGGATCACCGCACAGATGGTGGGAAGCTTCATTGCCGCGGACCGGACGTTAGTGAACATAAAATAAAAAAACAGCAGTTTAGTCTTCCAGTCTGGAAGTATTTTTGAGCAATGTTTCTTGTTCAACACCAATTATTTTCCCGGAACGGCCTCACTGAATCTCAGGCCTCTCTTTCAGGAGGGTCCTGCACCGCACTGGGATGTTTGGCCAGCTCCGTTGACGGGAGTTTGGCTTCCTTGTGGGAGGAAACTGGAAGACCGAGAGATAACCCATCATCACGCGTTGCGGGGAGTGACTCTCACCTCCAACATCTCCTGGTCACACCTCGCAGCCCCACGCCCGCCAACAACACCTGGCAAGCCATATTGGTCACCTAGCCCCGCCCACTTAGCCTCTGCAGTTATTTTCGACTCTCTGAGTTGCATTACCAGGTTAAATGTCTTTACATTCATACGCTTAGGTTTTTTGGTAAAGTCACGTAGGTAAAAAGTAAATAATAAAATTGAAAAAATAATAGAAATCAAGTAAAAATAAAATCTTTATTTTATTTCTATTATTTTTTCAATTATATTATTTATTTTTTACCTACGTGACTTTACCGAAAAACCTAAGAGTATGAATCCTTGCAGTCACGAAAGCTTCAAATCTAGGATTGTCTTTACATTAACAGGATAAATGTCTCACTAACACGGCCACCGTTCCTTGTTTTCCTCGATGTGGCGGTGGCTCTCGTTTCTCTTACATTGACATGCGAATCTCTCACAATACAATGGCCACCTACACAGCTTCGTCGTCGTGGACGTAGCTCAGCTCTCCGATCTTACATTTACATGCAAATTTCATCTCTAGCCCCGCCCACTTCGCTTATGACCCTTAGGCTATACCCATCTCAAACCTTTATAACATCCTGCCCCAGCAGCTCTCCCGCGATATTTTTTCACCTGATGACGATTGCTCGTGTTGCGATCGAAACGTCGTGATAATTTTGAAAATTATTTTTCTATCTACGTGGCTTTACCGAAAGACCCAAAGAATACGAATCCCCAGGACAGATTCTCCGTCTCGCGAGGACGCGGCGCCGACCGATAGCGCAGTCCGGGCAAATAAACCCGGTGGGGAAACGCGCAAACGCACGCGCACCACTTTCAACGACAACAACAACAAAAACAGCAGCCGCCACTGGAGATCGGAGGAGCATAGCGCCACGCGCTATGGGCGATAGCTGGGCATCGAACAAAGATGGTCACTTCATCGCGCCCTTTCGGATGCGCTCATGCGTCCGTAAGGGGCACTCTTCCTTCCGATATTGGGAAGCCACGGGAGCAATTCAAGTTTAAATCATCATCATCTCGACTGACGAACGCATTTCTTTAGAACTGCTTCGCGTGTTCAGTTTGTTGTCCACTCCTCCGCACCTCCGATTCGCGTGCTTGGCTACGTACGACGCAAAAGAAGTTCAACACACACACACACAAACAGACCAGATGCGGAACCGTCGTGCCGCCAAGGGGGCCTACGGGAGAATCGCGAGCGCGGGGTGGATTTTTTGTTTGTTATATTCCACATTTGGCTCTCATTTTGCGAAGCATTTTTTTGGTTTTTTTTTACGGAGACGCGGTTTTTCTGCAAGGAACAAACCGAGAAAAACGTGGGCGCACCGTTTGATGTTGAGCGACGCCGCGACGCAGCGCCAGCGTGAGCCTAATGCGCACGGACAAGATCGCGGAAGTCGTTTTACGCGAGGCGTCTCATTACGGAGGGGGGAGGCAGCGGTTTCGCGTCGACGAACCAACAACGATGAGATGACATCGTCGATTCCGGCCGTCGGCAATGTCAACGGCTGCAAGTGAAATCTGGTCGCCGATAAACACACCCGGCATGGAGGAGATGGGTGTATGAGAAGGGTAATAAGTAAATAAGTAAAACATTCGTTTGCACCTCTCATCTCGTGAGATTCGAATTCGAGATTTGTCGATTTCCCTATGGCCAGAAAAGACATGAACGCGCCCCAGATCTCGTCAGATCTCAGAAGCCAAGCAAGACCCGGGCCTGGTTGAAGCACTTGCATTATCAATCTTAATTTTGGAGCTTTTGTGACTGCAGGAATTATTCTTTGGTTCTTTCGGTAAAGTCACGTATAAAGATAAAATAATACATAAATAATAGCATACTACAAAAATATGGAACGCTTCACGAATTTGCGTGTCATCCTTGCGCAAAATCGTGAAGCGTTATTATTTAATTATTTAAGTTATTCTTTTATCTTTATACGTGACTTTACCGAAAGAACCAAAGAACACTTGTATTATTTGACGAATTTTTTTTAATATAGAAGCCTGCCGATTAGCACGGCTGGGCTTCGTGCGGTGTGAAAGCAGTTCAACATACATGCAGGCATCACCCACAATGCACGCGATCTCGCCAGATGTAGGCAAGCGAAGCAGGCTTGGGCCTGGATGAGTGCTTGGGTTGGTGGCGGTGGTGGACAGCAGAGGAAAGGGTCGCAAAATCTACAGTTGGACTCTACTCCCATGCTCCCATAGTGCCGCGTCTACACTACCCGCCTTCAGCAAAGCTGCATTGACCGGTGCGGTGAAGTATGGTCAAATAGCCCCGCCCCCCGTCCTCCCACAACGTGCATCGTGGTGATGTGGGGGGGGGGGGCTCATCTAGCAGTGGATTTTGCCAATGAACGGACGGGCGCATTCGTGAAGAAAGTGAAGCGTTTGTCGGTCTAAGGCGCGGACGTGTGCTTTTGTGCAGAAGCAGAACTCCCGTGAAAGCAATTGTCACGCGCGGCGCGTCCCCACGGGTGCAGAGTACACGAGGGAGCGCGCTCTGAAATCACAACGCGTGCGACCCGCGTTTTATAGACGGAGGAGCGCAGGCACAAGGCAGCCCATTCATAGCAGCCACCCACGTCGCAACAAAGGCAAAACTAGCCTCCCCTAGAGCCTTTGCAGACTCCTGGGACAAGTGCTGTTAGCGGGACACGCGGTATTGCGTGGCCGGCACCACGCCCGACCGCCTTCGTCTCCCCAGCGGCGATGTTTACCACACACCGCACCAGGCACTCATTGGAGGCTGAGCCGACCTAGGGGGAGACCCAGGCCCGGTTCAGATAATCGCCACTGGGGTTGGTGGCCGCGAGCGGGGAATCGAACTCGGGTTCGTAAGCGCGGTGGCGCAAGACCGCGAAGAATCCGCTCCCACCACCCTGCACACGAAACGCAAGCGCCGCGCGCGTTGTGTGTAGATCAGGGCAGCCGTGACGTACGAGCAGCTTCCAGCAGCCACCGAACGAACGCGTGGCTCGCTTTGTGGTTTCGGCGGAGGTCGTTTCAGGTGATGTTGAGGAGCAGCGGAGCTGGCAGGAAAACAGCGGAGGGCAGGGAAGGCCACGGGGGTTTGCGGGGGGGGGGGAGGTGTGGGGAGGTGGGGGGTAATCCTTCTGGGGTGGGAAGGAGTAGGGGGGGGGTGTGTGTAGTAAATGGGCATCGTGTCACCACCACGGCATCTCATTCCTCCCCGCGTGTGGCAGTCAATAATCGCGGGTGCGTCACAGGCAGGGCGATTAGTCTCCCAAGAGTGAGGCAGGCCTGCGGTTTACCAGGTGAGCTCGCTTGGCTCTCGGTAGCGAGGCGGGAGACGCGGGGGAGGGAAGGGGGCGGTGAGGCGGCCCAGCGCAGAGATTCGCGGTTCGGGTTTCAGCGAAACCGCCCCGGTTATAACTGCGAAGTGTGGCGTGTTAACCGTGACAATCGTGCTCCTGCTGCTGCACGCCAACTGCTTCGACTCACGACACACGTTAAAGATCCCGTGACGTAATTCGCAAGAGTTGTGGTGACGTCACGGTTCAAATTTGGGGAGACTTTGACTTTTAAACAACTTTTATTGCCGCCAGCAGCAACAGCACTGGAGGCGTTTCCGATATGAAATACACAGTCACCAGCAAACAAATGAAAACAAACGCTATAAATCCACGCGCGAGAAAAACTCACACCGCAAACTTGGCAGGCCCCCTACTGAGACTCGGCGATGACTCGCGAGGTAAGGATGGGTACAATCGACTGCTGGCTTGAACCAGGCGCGAGGGCTCTCCCCTGCTTAGCTTCCCAAGATCTTGACGAGATCAAGCGCGAGCTTGGCGATGTGGTAGTCCACAATAAACACGGTGGCGTGCAATCGAAAAAAACTCGACAGCGTTCTCATTGGAATTTGTTTCGGGAGATCAGCTTTGATCTCGAATATGCGGCACGCGTGCTACCGGTCGTGTTAACGATCCAGAAGCACAATGGGCTTTCAACTCAGGGCTGGTCGCATCGATTCAATCTCCTGACCTGCCAGTTGAAACCAAGCTGCACGTTTATGAAATCACCTCCAGCCCCCCCCCTCCCCACCAGCCTCCTTCCATCCCAGCAGTCTGTCGTCGTCCTGGTCTCTCACCTTACCTGATGATGCTTGGCGCAGTTGCAGATGAAACGTCGCTCTTTAAATGTCGCCGTGACGACAGCCGTGACGACAGCTGTCATGACAGCTGTGACGACAGCCCTGACGACAGCCGTTCACCAGCCGGTTGGAGAGCGAGCTGACACAAGCTCATAACGGGTGCGTCAAGCGCCCGGATGGCGTGACAATGTAATTCGGCTTGGCTCTGTCGGGTGGTGTCGGGTGGTTCGGCTCTTTATGAGGTCGCGCTCATTACACACAAAGAGCTTCGCCACAAATGAGCCCCAATGCCTCGAATGATATCGTCAAGTGAGCACAAACCATCATCACGCGAAGTTCGGTCACCCACGCAGCGGCCTTTGGCTGGCCGTCGAACAAAGCCGGTGGTCACCGCATCGCGCGGCGCTTTCCGATGCGTTTCTGCGGCCGTCTGGAACACTCTTCCTTCCGATATTAGGAAGCCACCTGTAGCTTGGCACTTTGAAATAACAATTGAAAATGAATTTCTTTAGAATAGCTTTTTGTGTTTAGTTTGTGGTCCTTCGGCACCTCTGATTAGCACGGTTGCATGTATGTATGTTGAACTTCTTTCGCGCCGTACGTGGCCAACCGTGCTAATTGTACGTGGTTACGTGCGGTGCGAAATAGGTTCAGCGCAGATACACAAACGGTGGAGGGTTTCACGACACAAACTTGGCCCGGATCGTTACGTGGCCAAAACGTCACTAATCAATTATGAATCGTCACATTGGCTGCGGAAAAACAAAGCAAACACTACGCGTTCAGACTACACAAACTAAACGCAAAAAAAAAATGTTTGGTGCCGGTTGTGTATATTGTCAAGTGGCTATCTGTACGGACGTAAACCCAGCTCACCATCCATATGGTTCCTATAAGTCCACACAACAATGCTGCCATTGAACTGTAGTGTGTATATATGTGTGTGTGTGTTCGCATGCACGCGCATGCCCCCGTGCGTGTGTGTGTGTTTTAAATAATTGGCAGGTATATGCATTACGTACCCTGTGCGTGTGTGGTATGTGCACGTGTTGGGCTGTGTGAGCGGTGTGCGCGTGCGCACGTGCGCACGTTTACGCGGAATTGCTGACACAACTCCGCTTTACACCGACTGCCAGGGCCGATCGTGCGAATTCACCGCCCTCTGTTTCAAGTCGGTGGGTATCGACTTTTTTAGGGGGTTTCTATGTTCAAGGGTTGAGAGGTCGCGGTGACAAACAGTCGATGGCTTTCAGTTTTCAGTTTCATTTATTAGATTTAAACCTGTGAGCCATTCGGCTCTTGATTTGGCTGCAACCGCAACAAACAATAAAATTGCAAGATACACCTAAAATTGAATGTACACAAATCTAAACATCAAGTACATAAACAATACAATCCTACAGAAAAAGCACCACCCGTCCATGCTGCGTACAGCACCACCCCAAAACAACCTGTATAATAGATGCTTATCTTACAATGCAATTCGCAGCATCTACTACGTGCATTTGTATTCAATCCCCAGAAGCTTATATTCTAAGATCACCATCATCGTACAGGTTGTTTTGAGAGAAGGTAACCTGGCCTGGAGAGTGGGGACAACATAAAAATAAAAACCTTTAATGCAGAGGACCTACGACTCGATCAAAGGTTGACGTCTCACGGATGGATTGCTGTCACGGTGACCGATGAATGGGCGCTGGACAATGACAACGCTGGATCGCTTTTCGATGATGATGATGATTATTATTATTAATTCACCAATCAGGAGTTTATCTTCACAACCTTACAAATGTGCGAGCGCTTCGCTTTGATCATCAAGTTATACCGGCCATCGTCAACAACGGATCTCTCTTTCTCTCTCTCTCTCTGGACATCTGGGACCGACTGTAAATCTGTGAAAAGAGCGTTATAATTCATTGGATACATCCGGTGCAAATACATATTCTGATTCTAATTATTTCAAACTACGGTTTGGCGGCTTTAACATTCTCAATGGGCCAAAAAACTTGGTACGTTGTTAAGTCTCACCGATTCCTGGATGTACGATTAGGTACGAGAGAGAGAGTGAGAGAGTAAAGGAGCGATCTAGAGAGAGAGAGAGAGAGCGGCAGAGACAGACAGCGGGGGGGCGGGGGGGGTGGAGAGACATTGCAATGGCATAAACACTCTCCCGCCCCCGTGGGTGCCATCACTCGCGCGCAGTGCTGCCAGGATGAGGGGTCGTCTGCTCGCCACATCAGCCGGCGAGACGAGGCCCGCGGGCGTCTGGGTGCAGCTTCTCCCCGACACCGCGTTGGTATGGCGAGGTATGGGGGGCACTGCGGTGGAGACGAGATGCTTGGGCCCTCTCTCGCCCGGTCAGCAGGAGGTTTCGGCGGTTCGATCCCGGACCCTGGCGATGCCTGTTGTTCTATATTTGGTGGTCTGTGTCTTCCCGTGGATGGTCGCCTGGATTGTTCTCTGGGTTCCTGGGGCCGTCCATAAATGACGTCACGCACCTGGGGGGGGGGGTTCAGACATTTGTGACGATGGGTGACGAGGGGGGGGGGGGGTTGAGAAATGTGACGTCACATCAAAATGCGCAACTTTAGATAAATATAGAATTGTTATAACAACACTAATTATTATAACAACGCTCCGACGACAACAGAGTGCAGCGCCACATTAAGTACACACTACAATTACAATAATTTAAAGCGATTTGAAGCATGTTTTATTTTCAAAATGGAAATATGCTTTTGGGGGGGGGGGCAGAGCTTTGTGATGTCATATTTGAGGGGAGGTCTGACTTTTTGTGACGCAGTGTGACGAGGAGAGGGGGGGTCAAAAATCGTCCAAAATCGGGTGACATCATTTATGGACGGCCCCCCTCCGTTTTTGCCCCCCCCCCCCTACATTCAGAAACAAGCGTTCAGATTGCGTGGCTGCTGCTGTCCATTCCCACGTGTGATTGTGATATAAGCCACATCGACGACGAGCTGTCACGTGTGGCCAGGTCGCCTCTGACGATTAGCTTCAAGCTCAGTGGGCTTTAGCTTGTAAAACATGTTTTTATTAAGTTCAGTTGATTATCACAGTGTTATTAAACCACATGTTTAACCCAAGAAAGCTTCATGACGTCGCGAGATCTGTAAAGTCCACCGCGAAAACAAGAACCCAGACGGCGCGTGGAATTCTCTCCCGACTAAGGCGCGCGTGCAGTGAATAACCCATGCGGCCGCCGGAACTGAAACCGCTCGGTTATCACCTCTGTGATAACCGAGCTTAGTTCACAGTGAAAACGTCTGCCGTGGGGGTAACGTCACACCCGACAAAGGTGATTTGCGGTCAGCCAACGGCGTGACTGTGACCGGCATATCGGTTCGCCCCATCCTGCATTGCCAAGGGTCACGTGGGAGCGGCACGCCGCGTGCCGACTGCACACCGCCACTTCCCGTGCGAGGAGGTGCTTTCGACGTTTTTGGAAATTCGCGTGCCTCCTCCATTGCACCTCCGGGTGAGGAGGAGGAGGTGCTGAGGGAGGTAGGGGGAGGAGGTGGAGGAGGAGGGGGGGGGGGGGAGGAGCGCGAGGAGAGCGAGGAGGTGGAGAGACGAACCGCTCCGTCTCCGCCACATCGCTCGGCGCTTCGCGTTCCCGCTCCGCCCTCGTCCGTCCGTCAGCTCGCCGGGCCGCCCGGCCGAACCGTCGTGGAATGTCCGCGCCGAGTCAGCCGAGCGGCGCAGGTGCCACGGGAAGTCATGGCGGCGGCGGCGGCGGTGGCGAGCGAAGGCGACGAAATGCTAAAAAAACCCCCAAACCCCCGCCTAACGCTCACGCACGCCAGCCACGAGGTTTCGGATTTCTGATAAGTTCCCAGGTGCTCCGTTACCCGCGCCTAACCCCACCTGCCCCCCTCCTCGCCCCCCCTCTCGCCCCCTCCCCACCACCCTGACAGCCCCCAGTGCCCTCGTTCCACTACCAAACCCATGGCTCTCATCTCGCTTCATCTCGCAAGCTGTGCATCACGGGGAAGCGTCGCAGTCGGACATCGCACGGCCCCGGTGCAACCAGCAACGGCTTCAGATCATCACCATGATCACCACCAGGCCGACGTTCACATCTCCTTCATCAACGGAGATTTAAAGACGCAATCAACGAAAGTGCGATTCGGGCTATGCAACCCATCCCATGAACCTGCAAAGTCAACCCATAGAGACCCATAAACAATGGATTATTCAATCCATCTGTGCGGGGTTTCCCCGGGATTCTCCGCGGTTTCCTCCCACACAGAGTCAATCTCTCATTATTCATGAGAAAAAGTAATTGGCACGAACATCCAAATGTAGCAGCAGAAGCAGGCGGACACCTCTCGAACAAATATACATCATCAGAGCCTTGGGTGAGGCTCTCCCGGGAAATCCAAGGCCATCGTTTCTACTGCAAATTCGTGAGCCGACATTCCTTTCCATACTCTTTGGTTCTTTCGGTAAAGTCACGTCGGTAGAAGTAAAAAAAAAATCACGACGTTCCGAACGCAACACAAGCGCTCGTCTTCAGGTGAAAATCGCTGCTCGCAGCTGACATCGCGGCTGCTCGCAGCAGACATCGCGGCAATCGAGATTCTCACCTGAAGACGGGCGCTTGTGTTGCGTTCGGTACGTCGTGATTTATTTATTTATTTCTACCCACGTGACTTTACCGAAAGAACCAAAGAGTATGGATTCCTGCAGTCACGAAAGCTTCAAATCAAGCATTTCTTTCCATGTTTAGCCACTCAACGTGAATCCGGACCAATTCCCTTGTGCCGAAATAGCTGCGCGTGCGTGCGCGTGCGTGCGCGTGCGTGCGCATGCGTGCGCGTGCCTGTGGAGCGGCAGCATAGCGGTGACCGCGCTGCACTAGGAACTCGGCGACCCGAGTTCGATTTCCGCACACGGACAACACCAGTGACGATTGTCTGAACCGGTCCTGGGCCTCCCCGTAAGTCAACTCAGCCTCAAATGAGTACCTGGTGCGGTGTGTGGTAAAACAATCGCCACTCGGGAGACAAAGGCGGCCGGGCGTGGTTCTGGCCACCCTACCCCCTTGTGGACCGTACCGGCCTTCATAGGTGCTACTCGCAAACAACACTTGCCCCAAAAGACTGCTGAGGCTACATGGGGGATCTTTGTACATATGCCTCAACAAAACGTCGCATAGATGTGCGCCCGTTTCAGCAGCACTAGACAAGGCAACATTATTTACGTCGGGGAGCTTTCAAACTAACTCAAACGATATAAACAAGGACCACAATTACCAACAACACTTCTTAGTGGGGTGGAGGGGGGTGGGGGATGCGGGGTAGGTCACAGATGTCAAGAATAATTTGCAGAAACTAAATTAGGTCAAATTTCCTGGTCCTTTACTTTTATTTTCAGATTTTTTTTTTCGTCTTCTCGTTACGTGGCCACAAAGGCCCTTCTTGTGTTCGGCGGCTGACGACAGAATCGGTGCGTCGCTCTCTCGCACGCGAGCACAATGCACGCTGTTGATAAACACTCACTAATAATAATGCTCTCTCGCTCTCTCTCGCCCCGGAGTTTATGGTCCCCAAAGAGCAAAGTCGAACGTTGCCACCTCGAGCGCAGCTGTCAGCAAATTGCGCTAAGCAGACCGCAAAGTTAAAACAAACACCCGCAAGCCCCACACACGCACACACCGGCAAGCCCCACACACACACACACCGGTAAGCCCCACACACGCACACACACACACCGGTAAGCCCCACACACGCACACACACACACACCGGCTCGCCCCACACACACATACACCGCCCCACACACACACACACGCCACACACACACGCCACACACACGCCACACACACGCCACACACACACCACACACACCGACTCGCCCCACACACACACACACGCCACACACACACACCGGCACGCCACACACACACACACCGGCTCGCCCCACCGTGCGTGCTGTCGACACCCCCTGCCGCGAGTGAGCTGCAGGCTTATCCACGACACTTGCCTGACTGCCCACTGCCGCCGCCTGAGATGTCGTGTTCGCTGTGCTGCTGGGCCAAGATCACCGCTGTATTGGTCGCGTACTCGCGCGCGTTGTTCGGATCGAAGTCCGACGTTTCGCTCCACGCGCCGGGAGTTTCGTCGGGGAAGTGAGTTAAGCGGCTCACGTTCTTCCTGGATTATACAGCATCATCTGCTACCCCACTGCGCATGTACTGCGTTACTAAATGTGACATTTAGACAATATATCAATCTACATTGTATTGTATGGACGCGCACAGCGATCCATAGCCTCACACAGCCCCAGACACCCGCACAGAGATCAACAGCCTGACAGTGAGATCCATAAACTAACAGATACTTTTTTTTATCTCTATAAATAGATGAAACAACATCAATAACAACATGTGGTGCATCTAATCGTTTACATATTTGAATGATCGCGTCCGTAATTCATTAAACACGCCCAATATTTCCGTACGACCTTTGCGAGGCGCGGCTACAATCAGAGGAATGCTTGAATATTCACATTCGCGCTCTGCGCCTTGCATTTCTTTTGCTTCACAATTCACTCCTCGATTTCACAATTCATCAAAGTGAAGGGGATACGTCTAAGTATGGAGTTTTGAGGGTGGGGGCACTGGTGGAGGGGAGGTGGGATGCAGCACATCGTTACATGCCGAGCAGCAATCCTGATGTCACCCGAGCGGAAATGCAGGGAGGCCACGACCCATTAGGGTGACTCCCTCTGCGCTCCATCACGGCCGCAGCTGACAGCTGGACATTTCTTGACTCGCCGCGCTCGTACCTGCACGAGCTGCCATTCCTCTCTCTCTCTCTGACTCTCTCTCATTCCCTCTCTCATGCTCTCTCACTCTCTCCCTGACTCTCTCTCATTCCCTCTCTCATTCTCTCGCTCTCTCACTCACCCGCAGTCGTTCACACGGCCAAACGAACGCAAGCCACTAACGAAAAATCCCACCCGCCCCCCACTAGATTTAGACTTTAACAGACTGTTGGGTGAGGTCAGTGCTGTTCGCGACGAGCACCTATCAAGGTCGGCGCGGCACACGAGGGGGTGGGTGGCCAGCACCACTCCTGATCTCTTGTCTCTCCAGCGGAAATGTTTACACAACGCACCAGGTGCTCATTCGCGGCTGAGTCGACCTAGGGGAGGCCCAGGACGGGTTCAGATAATCGGCACTGCTATTGATGGCCGTGAGCGGGAATCGAACTCGGTTGGCGGGTCTGTAGTGCAGCACGCCAACCACTGCGTCACATTTATATACACATAAATATACGCACGCACATAGATTTGTATACACATGTAATCTTGACTTAAAGCTTTCGTGACTGCAGGAATTCATATTCTTTGGCTTTTTCGATAAAGTCACGTAGATAGGTTCAAATGAATAAAAATAGTTTTTGGTTTATTTCATTTTTATTTATTTGAACCTATCTACGTGACTTTACCGAAAGACCCAAAGAGTAAGATATACACACATATTTAAATACAAAAGGTCCACAATTATGTTCTGCTTAAAGGAGCATGGAGGAGATGTTCATCGACTGCTTACAACTCTGAGCCAGTGGTGGAAATTCCACTTTCACGTGGCAGGGACAAGTCTGTCCATCCCACAAACATTGTTGACTTTATTTTGTTTACGATTAATTACCCAGGAAAGTCTCGCACCTCCAATTAGCACGGTTGGCTACGTGCGGTGCGAAAGAAGTTCAACATACACACACACTGGGTATTGGGTGTCAACCACACGATGCCCCACGCCGTCCCAGATGTCCATGTTTTCAGCCGGGCTGGATCCCAAAATTCTGTTTCTCGGTCTGTTCGCAATTTTACATCAGATCGTCGGCCGAGCGTGACCATATAATTTCCCAGGAAGAGTTGTAGGCTCTTCGTACAGGTTATGGCTCGCAATTCATGGAATTTCCGCTTTATTCACCTGTGACAGATCAGGCCAACTCCAAACGAGGCAGCTGTCTCGCGGAAAGGAGCTCTATAAGTGTGCAGCTACACAGACAAAGATCCCCCGTATAGACTTAGCAGACTGTTGGGGCAAGCGCTGTTAGTGAGTAGCGCCTATGAAGGCCGGCACGGTACACGAGGGGGTGGGTGGCCAGCACCACGCACGACCGCCTTCATCTCCCCAATGGCGATGTTTACTACATACCGCACCAGCCACTCATTTGAGGCTGAGCCGACCTAGGGGAAGGCCGAGGCCCGATACAGCCACACACAAAAAACACACACACACAACACAAAACCGTTACATTAAACCGTCGGATCTTCTCTCAATTCGGCAACATCCCGAGTGGTCAAAAATTCCACAGCCGTAGCGCAGCAGGCGAAGTGTGTCCCGAAGACAACCTCTCTTGACTTCCCAAAATGTGGTACTTGTTTTATCGACCCCCTCCCCCCCCCCAGTGGGATGATGACGACGATGATGGGCCGAACCGCACACAGCGCAAACCCGAGCGATTACGCCACGCAAATGCGCCGACAGCTGATCGATGATGAGCTTACCGGCTACTTTATTAAATATTTGTTAAAAAAAATTGGCGCTGCTAAACGTTAAAACATAAACACTTTTTAATTTTAAAGACGCATGGTTGCGAATCGGGCAAGCGCTCCTCGCAGAGACATCGACTCCACACCGCGTGGCTTTGCTAATGGATCGCAGACGCGGATAATGTATCCCTCCATGCGCCCTTTGGAGTTACGAACGGTGACACTGTCAGGCGAATTGCTCGGCCCCGTCTCCATTCATGATGACGGTCGAACGGTTCCGCCCGTGGCTCGCTCGCTTTCGCTCTCTTTTTTTACGATCAGTGGAAACAAGAAGATGCTCGGTGTAGTCGGCACTTTGCATCGTTCATCATTTCGTTTTTTTATGCTTTGCTTTATGTTACCCCCCCCCCCCCCCTCGCTCTCTCGCTCACTCTCTCGCTCTCTCTCGTTCTGCACGCAGCCCTTCTCGCAGTCCAACGGCCTCATATCAGCATGCAGAGCTCCCCGTCATCTGCCACCGAGCACACGGCCTCCTCCATCGCCCACTGCTCCTTGAAGGCCGGCACGGCGTGGGTCAGCCGCGCCGCATGGCGGAACTCCAGCCCACACACCCTGGCTCCGACCTCGCTCTCTCTCGCTCTCTTTTTTATTGCGATCAGAGGAAACAAGAAGATGCTCGGTGTAGTCGGCACTTTGCTTCGTTCATCATTTCGGTTTTTTGTGTTATTTTTTAATGCTTTGCTTTACGTAACCCCCCCCCCCCCCCATTTTTAAACGAAAGAGTTCACAAAAGATTTCACGCTCTCCTCTCCTCCTTACCCCTTTTCTCTCTCTTTACCCCCTCTCTCTACCCCCTCTCTCTACACCCCCCTCCTCTCTCTCTACCCCCTCTCTCCTAACTTAATATCTATGTTCCCCCTATGTTTTATATGTAATATTTGTATTTTTTTTACGACAAGTGCTGCATCTGCACCCAGCCCTTCTCGCAGTCCTACGGCCTCCTCTCTCTCGCTCTCTCTCTCGCGCGCAAACGGCACGATACCCGCGACGTTCCGGCTCCCGTGTGCCGGTACCGTGCTGTTCAGTGCAGTCCAGTGATTCCTGAAGATGCTCCCAGCACGTGCAGCGAAACGTCGGGCACGCGGTACGACCCGCACACGCGCTGGGAAGAATAACGATTGCATGGCGGATCTTGGCTTTTTAGAGGAATGCTATTTTTTTATTTTACTGGACAAGGCCCACTGAGTTGCGTAGCTCTTTTTCAGAAGCCACCTGGCCACAAATTATAAATCAACGAAGTGGCTAATCACGTGGAAATGTATAGCAGGCAAATACTCTGAACGCATTTTGGTTCTCAATGTGGAAGGAAACCCCGAAGGACCCAGAGAATAACCCACGCGACCACGGTGACAGACAGAGAGAGAGAGAGACGCAAACGCCACATATACAGACAATCAGGGTCAGGATCAAACCCACGACCTCCTTCATACCAGGCGAGGTATTCAACATCTGGCCACCCCCTCGCCCGTTCAAGATCGCAGCCATCGCTGTGAATACTCACAACGATGGCCCGTCAAGCTGCGTGCATAACGAGCGCGAGTGACATTTTTGAAATTTCTCCGCAAAATGTTTTTTTCTCACGCCCCCCCTCCCTCGCAACTTTCACTCGCAGAAGACACGTTGTGGGGGGGGGGGGGGGGGTGTCACCTTAAGGAGTTGCAGTTGGTTTTAATTTTCAGATTTGATTTCTTTTTTTCCATTTCTTTTGGATACTTTGCCTTCTCCGAACCATCCTACAAGGGCCTCCCGCACCGGATCGGGTTTCGCGAGATGAAGTGCAGACGAAGGGTCGAGGTGACGGATTGATGAGGTGAACTTGGGAGTCAAGGTTGTGTTTTAGCATCGCAGTCATCGGCACGCATTTCTGGGGTGACTCGCATAACCTCTCGCACGCGAGGATGAAGACAAACACGTGGTGGTGATGGTTTGTGTTGGTGGTGGTGGCGGTGGTGGTAATGATGATGGTGATAACAATGATGATGGTGGTGGTAATGATGATGGTGATAACACTGATGATGGTGGTGGTAATGATGATGGTGATAACACTGATGATGGTGGTGGTAATGATGATGGTGATAACAATGATGATGGTGGTGGTGGTGATTATGATTGTGGGGAGCGGATAGCGCGCTGCGCTACAAACCCGGCCACCCGAGTTCGATTCCCGCTCACGACCAACACCCGGTGACAATGATCTGAATCGGTGCTGGGCCTCCCCTAGGTCGACTCAGCCTCGAATGAATACCTGGTGCGTTGTGTAAACATTGCCACTAGGGGAGACAAAGGCGGCCGGGCGTGGTGCTGGTCACCCACCCCACCGTGTGCTGTGTCGGCATTTCTAGGTGCTCTCTAACAGCACTTGCCCCAACAGCCTGTTAAGGCTACACGGGGGGTCTTTGTCTTTTTTCGTTGATTAGCATGATGATGGTGATGAAGACGACGTATATTGGTAGTCGTTCATGATGACGGTGTGATAGTAACAGTGTTGATAATGATCGTAGCAGTAATGGTGTGATGATGATCATGTGTAAAAAAACACGATGACCATTCTTTAAAATGTTAACATCGATAACTTCAAAAATACGTCTTGTGATGGTTGTGATAGAGGTTACGGTGGTGCTAATGCGGATGATGACGATGATGCCGATCTAAAAAAAAACTAATCATTACCGTGATGACAGTGACCATCATTAAGATGATGATACTTGTGGTGGTTTGGTGATGATGACGATTGTAATGAATATATAATCTTGGTAGGAACCGAATATAAAATTAAAACTCAAATCGTCGCGAGTATCTATGTATGTTGAACTTATGTCGCACCGTAAACCGACAGACGTCAAGGGGACAGATTTTAGCCCGGACTTTTGACAGGGGCAGGGAGTGGGAGGGGGGCAGGGCAGCTGGGGTGAGAGGTGGGTGGGGAGGAGTTATAATTATTGTGTGGGGCAGCGGAGGAGAGCATCATCACCATCATCACAATCACCATCATCATCATCAAAATCACCATCATTACCATCATCATCAGTATCATCACCACCCATCATCACCATCATCGTCATCACGATCATCAGTATCACAAGCATCATCATCATCATATTCAGAAGAGACACAAACACACTTTGTGTTGTCTCACATCGCTAATAAAGACAAAAGATCCCCCGTATAGCCTGAGCAGACTGTTAGGACAAGTGCTGTTAGCGAGCACCTATGAAGGCCGGCACGTACGCGTGGGGACGCGTAGCCAGCACCACGCCCGGCCGCCTTTGTCTCCCCAGTGGCGATGCTTACACTCCGCACTACGTACTCATTTGAGGCTGAGTCGACCTAGAGGAGGCGCACCGGTGTCGGGCCGCGAGCGGGAATAGAACTCGTGTCGCCGGGTTCGTAGCGCAGCTACGCCACCGGTCCCAATCATCATCATAACCACCCACACCATCATCATTATCCTGCAGTTCACGACAGAACCAATATTCAGTTCTGCCTTCAGGCCGTGGGTTGTAATTGCAGGTGAAACTCTCTCCCCTCCTAATTCCTTGCTCCATCTCCTCCTTTGATCGTCCGCGTCGCCTCGAGGCACGCATCGCCTTCCCTCTCCGCCATCTCTCTCCCCCTCTCCAAGCAGAGCTTGTTGCAACAATTCAAAAAGAAACTTCAACCACCACTGACCACCCCCCTCCACCCCCCTCCACCGCCCCCCCCCCCCCCCCCCCTAGCAGTGTTCCTCATTAATTCCACCATAGAGGAGGATCGTGAAGCGTCCTAACGGCATGGGATGGGGGGGGGGGCATGGTGGGGGGGGGGCGTGGTGGGGGGGGGACCTGGGGGGGGGGCGTGAGGGGGGAGGACGTGGTGGGGGGGAGGGGGACGTGGGGGGGCATGGGGGGGGGTGAGGCGAGTCGGTCCCAAAATGTCAAGCTTGTTAAATAGGGCCCTACCCTACATTTATAATAATATATTATTATTTTTAAACATTGCATGTACTATTTTCTCTGGTAAATATTAACGAAATGCAACTTCTTGGGGGAGCTCAAGAGGAGCGGGGGGGGGGGGGTAATCACCCCCAATGCACCCACAACTTGTCACGATTTGACATTAAAATTCTTCCAGCCACCCGCCAGTGTTTCTCATTAATTCCTCCATCCGCACAAAAGACAAAGACCCCCCCCCCCCTCCCACTCTCCACTATAGCCTTAACAGACTGATTGGGGCAAGTGCGGTCAGCGAGGAGCACCTATGAAGGCCGGCAGGGCACAGAGGGGTGATAACCAAGCACCACGCCAGGTCGCATTTGTCTGCCCACTGCTGATACACATCGCACCGGATACTCATTTGAGGCTGAGTCGCCCTCGAGGAGGCCCACGACCGGTTTCATTAATCGTCACCGGCGTCGGTGGTGGCCGTGAGCGAGAATCTATACGCGGAGTCGCCCAGGTTCCTAAGCGCAGCGGGCTAACCGCTGCGCCACCGCTCCCCCGCACGGACGCACCGCACAGAAGCATTCTCCGCGAGAATACTGCTCCTCCAGGAGACGAACTGTAAATCATCCTCCTCCTCGTCCTCCTCCTCGTCCTCCTCCACCTCATCCTCTTCCTGTCCCCCTCCTCCCCCGCCACGTTGCGTGCTCACGCTGCCGCGCCGACTCCAAGTTTCGGCAGCGAGGGAATTCGACTTCGTTTCCTTTCAAGTGCCAAACAGATGGAGACTCCGGGTGCCGTGGGTGGAGTGCGATGGAGGGGTGGCGGTGGGGGTCGACGAGGAGGGGGGGTGGTGATGAGGAGGGGAGGAGAGGGGGGGGGGATGACGAGGAGGGGGGAGGTTTATGGGTAAACAATGTCAAAAATATCGAAGCTGATTCAAGCACATTTCACCTCGCAGTTAAAAGAAAATGAAGCGCCGATTGGGGTGATGATGATGATGGGGGGTTGCGATGGCGGTGGCGATGGTGGTGGTTGGTGATGATGACTGTTCTGATAATAGTGGTGGTGATGATGATGCCGTTGATGGTGGTGTCGATTGGTTTGATGATGGTGTTGGTGATGATGACAATGGTATCATCATCATCGCCATCAATGACCAGCACGGCGAAGTTTGGCCAAAAAAACCCCACACCCACCACGGCAGGGGAGATCTTCATCACCAGTCGATTGACGAAAGGGCCGTACATTATTGTTGGAATATAAATAAAATCATACTTGTACAAGTTTCCCTCGCTCTATTCGGGTTCGGTATCTGCGATTTAGCGCTGTATATGCGGCTAGCATATTTCTATACAAAATTCGCTATATGCGGATTGAATTCACTCTACAAGCGACTATGCGTGGGACAAGACTGTGTGTACTGTGCGTGTTACTCAGTAGGCAGCTGTCTTATACACAGAGATACACACACAGAGATACACAGAGATACACACAGAGATATACATACAGAGATACATACACAAAGGTACAACATTGTGCGTGTTCTGTGTGTTCTGCGCATGTACTGTTTCTGTGATGTGTGTGCGCTACTCGGCAAGAATCTGTCTGACACACAGAGACACATACAGAACTACAGAGATATACACACACAGGTCCATACAGATACACATACACAGAGACACAATATTGACAGTGTGCTGTGTGTACTGCGTATCTTCGCTTTGTGTGCTGTGTGTATTGTGTGTGTGCTACTCGGCAGGCAACTGTCTCATGCGGTGCATCGTGGGTTGGGTGACTGTGGTCCACGCAGCGTGATTTCGCTTTGTATTGTTGCAGCAAGCTCTGCCAGCGCATCTACTACCGCATAGAGCGAGGGAAACCTTTCTTATTATTATTATTTACATAGGTGCAGTGCGCATGTGTTTGAATTTAACCCTGCACTCAACCGTACGTGGGCGTCGTCGGCTATGACCTCTTAAAATAAGTGGCTTCAGCCCCTGGCGAGTTCCAATTAGCACGACGAGGCTAACGATGGACGTCCTGGCTGGCACGCGGCCCCCCCCCCGCTCGAGCTCACAGTGGCCGAGCTCCCCGGAGTGCGCAGGCGGTGCAACTGCGCTGCGGCCGCGAGGCCGCGCGGGGACCAGACGCCGGGATCTGTAGACGGGGTGAGGATGGGAGATTGTGCAGGGATCTCCCTCCCCTCGCCTCCATCCCTCCCCCCCCGCCTCCCACATCCCCCCCCCCATGTCATTCCTCGCTCCACGGGCCCATGGCAATCACTCTGCTCCTCTTCCCTCTATCCCATTCTCTCCAAGCGTCACCCACTCTCTCGCTCTCCCTCCCACTCCCACTCTCTCACTCTCTCTCTCGCTCTCTCTCCCACTCTCTTGCACTCTCTTACCCTCACTCCCACTCTCTCACCCTCACTCCCACTCTCCCACTCTCTCTCACTTTCTCACTCCCACTCTCTCACCATCACTCCCACTCTCCCGCACTCTCTTTCACTCTCTCACCCTCACTCTCACTCTCCCATTCTCTCTCCCACTCTCTCGCACTTTCTTTCACCCTCACTCCCACTCTCTCCCACTCTCTCGTACCCTTCTCCATCACGGCCACATTTCTCCCACTTCTCTTGCACTCTCGTCCACTCTCCCGCAAACCTCTCACTCTCTCTCACTCTCGACCACGGCCACATCTCTCGGACGAGGCCAACACCACCACCACCGCCCACTGCATCCTCCTCCACGAAGGGGACGCCTCGAATCGAAGGAGGAACTGCGGTTCACGGGATGGGGTCGAGGTGAGGGTTGGGGGTGAACAAACCGACGGATGCGTAAAAGATTTCAAAGCCATTTTCTTCTCGAGGCTGTCGAATGGCTCAGAGGTCAAACGTCGCGGAGTCCAGCACCGTTGAGATCCTGGGTTCGATCCAAGGTGCCAGCCGTCCGTGATTTAAACCGGGTTCTCAAAAGTTCAGTGAGTTGACGGTTTGCAGGCCGTTTTCCCAAGCAATTGCGCGAGAAAACCGCACACGTGAAATTCGGTTGAAACCCTCAGCTCTGAGGGTTTGAACGATCAACTATTGAACTATACAACTCTCAGGAAGCATCGCGTTGATTAGCGTGCAACGAGCACTGCTCACAGTGGCAGGGCGGGTGGGGGAGAGCTGCCCCCCGCCCCCACCCCCTCCTGTGTGGACCCGAGCTCACGGGAAGAAGGGATCTCAGAGGTAGCTCTGCGGTATCCGCTTCCGTGGGTCGTTAGCTAGCACGAAGGGTCTCGCTGGGACGCTTCCGATTGGATTCTTAGTCCCATAACGTGACGCTGACGGTACAACCGGGATTTTTTGAAATTATAATTTATTTACTTTGAGAGCCTATTTTTCATAAATCTGCATGCACACACATAGATGCACGCACACATCTACGTATTTAAATCTGCACACACACACGTAGATGCACGCACACCTCTAAGTATTCATACACACACACACACACACACCTATATTCCCCACACACAAAGACAAGGATTTACCCCCGTATAGCCTTAACAGACTGCTGAGGCAAATGCTGTTAGCGAGTAGCACCTATGTAGGCCGACACGGCACACGAGGGGGTGGGTGGCCAGCACCACGCCCGGCCGCCTTTGTCTCCCCAGTGGCGACGTTTACAAACCACACCAGCTACTCATTTGAGGTTTTCTATCCACTGCTGGATAAAGGATCCCTGGACGTTCTCTCCTTTCCGTTGGCTGTCATTCCACCCCCAGTCTCGCCCGTTGGCCATCATCCATTGTGCCACTGCACATACGCATAAACAGCTCTACCCATACAAGCACCTATAAGTACCCTATCATCATCACTAGCCATTGTCTATCCGCTGCTGAATGAAGGTCTATCCAAATGCCCATCATCACCACCACCAGCACATCATCATTACTACCAGCAAATCATCATCGTCACCACCACTTGCACATCATCAAAGTGTCAAAGCGTCTCCATGCACAGTATCACAGACGCGTGTCCCTGTTTGTAGACACATTCAAATTCCATATTACTATGGCAGTGACTGTCGGTCCAGAGAACACAGACAAATCACAAGTAACTCGCATACAAAGCATAACTCGTTTTCATCTACCCCCCCCCCCAAAAGGTTTTAAAGGCTGAACACCAACAACCGTAACAATGATTCATGGGACAGAAAACAAGTTACGTAAAACAAACATTCACGAAATGTCACGTGGTCCTGATGTAACTTTTGAATGCGATTCAAACTTCCTTTGATGCACAGGAATGTGGAACGCTCCAATCGACTTCATCTGCAGCGCTCGTGCTACGATGGGCCGCTTCCTCGGGGATTGGCGCTCGCGGAATGCGCGTGCCAAGCGGCTCCTCTGCCCCCACTGAGCCTCGCTCCGGCACGCTCCGTGGTGGGCAGCAGTCCAAGGGAGTTCGCGATGCGTCGATCGTCCGGGACACCAACGCCGACGAGCACGTGTCGTTGATTGCTGCGCGTTGCGCGCATGACGGCCGGTTACCGTTGAGCGAGATTGTTGCGCCCGGCTGTTTCCGTGGTGCTGCGTGAGCCATAGCAGCAGCAGCAACAGCAACAACATCAACAACAACAACTAAGTCAGTACTACAGAGGACAATTACGGCAAGGTCCCAGAAGTAATGTTGCATAACCAGCAAACGAGTTGTTTAACGGCCGTAAACGGAACACGTGCGAATTGAAAAGAACATGAAAATTAAACCAGCGCGATTATAACGTGACGGCAGGAGGCCCTGTTCAAGGTGAGGTTCAGGTGCACGTCAGCTCCGCGGTTTTTGTTTTGTTTACTCGGCAAACAAAGAGGGGGGGCAGCCAAGCTGTTGATGAGCGGCACGGGGATTCCAGAAATGTGGAGCAGCAACGCGGAGAGGAGGCAGTTCTACGGCCTCTTTACTTGATACAGCAGTCGTGCTGTGACGGTTCCACCTGAAGACGGAAGCTTGTGTTGCCTCCGAAACGTCGTGATTTTTTAAAATTTTACTTTTATTAATTTAAATTTTATTTTTTACCTACGTGACTTTACCGAAAAAATCTAAGAGTACAGTTCTAGGAACTAAGTGGTCCTCTAGGTCCACGGTGGTCTTCATCGCAAGGCGCGCGGGACACTGTCGGAATCTCTGGTGGCCTTTAGTGCGGTCCCCGACAATACACAACACGTGACAACAACCCTCCGTAGTGCTGTCACAATGGTTGCAAATGCGTGGCGGCGGCCATCATCACAGTGATGATGTCTTATTGGCGAATGTGCCCCCCGCCCCTCTGTGAATGAGTGAAGAAGCCGCGCTCGGTGTAATAGTCGGCACTTTAACTATCCGACAGGGCCGTGCCCTCGGGTTACAGCGAATCGGGGGCGACCGCCCAGCGCCCCGCGCTTTGGGGGAAAGAGGGGGGGGGGGCAGGGCTTAGACGTTACGGTGTCAGATGTAATGCTTCTGGATTAGTTTGAAGGCGCGCGGGGGTGGGGGGACCCACCCGGTGTGGGCTTTACCCCGGGGCCCCCTCCCGGCAACCCCCTATGAACGTCCCTGGCTGCCGAATATCTCCCTCGGTTATGTAACGCCGCTTCGCTGAGACATGTCATAAAGACCCACACACACACGCACACACACACGCACACACACGCACACACACCCACGCACACGCACACACACGCGCACACACACGCACACAAACACGCACACACACACAAACACGCACACACACGCGCACACTCACGCACACACACACGCACAAACACGCACACACACGCACGCACACACGCGCACACACGCACACACACGCGCACACACACACGCACACACACACGCGCACACACACACACACGCACGCACACACACACGCGCACACACACACACGCACGCACACACACACACACACACGCGCACACACACACGCACACACACACACGCGCACACACACACACGCACACACACACACACGCACACACCCACACGCACACACGCACACACACACACGCGCGTCTATGATTCCACCCCACTCCCCAGCCCATCGTGGCGTTTCATGCGCGCCTTGTGAATTCATTCAACGGGCCAAAATTTGTTCACAATTTGCGGGGAAGTAATAACAGACATACGTGAAATATACAAAAAATATATATATTTGCACGTGTATATGATGCATCGACTACGCACTGTCGGTGTGGTAAGGCGATGAATCTTGAGATGCGTCGCGCTTGGGGGGAAACCTCGTGGAGAAGTGGCATGGCAAGGCGACACTCCGCTCTTATTGAGAAACGTGCCGTTCGTCGATTTTGAATATTTGGCTGCTATATATGTCCAAATTGATACGCCGCTATATTGAGCTATCATTTGTGGCCAGGTCGATTTTGAAAATAAATTCATTCCTCGGTGGGCTTTCTCTGGTATGATGGGGATGGTTTAGTGGTGTATTTGTATATGTTTGGGTGATTTAAATTTCGATTTAAAGCTTTCGTGACTGCAGAGATTCATCTTCTTGGTTCTTTCGGTAAAGTCACGTAGAAGGGAAGTAATAAAATTATAAAAATTTAATATAATAAAATTATTCTCACGACGTTTCGGCCACAACGCAAGCTGCCGTCCTCAGGTGAAGAACAGGTCTGTCGACAAGACAGAGTCTGAATGACACGTCCTAGGCTTGGAGCGTCTATTTAAGCTGGGAGGGAGGAGGAAGAGCGCCTTGACAAAATAATTTGCATATGATTTGTTGACCTTTCTTTTACTTTGCACCCCTATCGTGTTGTTGTGTTGTGCTTGTTGTTGGACAAATGTGAAAAAGAGCTTCACAGCTCATCGGATTCCTCCAGTACGAATAAATATTATGATTCTGATCAAAGACGCTTCCAAGCTCAGCCACACGGGTCCGTCGATCCCCTATATCAGAATCAAACTATGTATTTATACTGGAGGAATCCGATGAGCTATAAAGCTCTTTTTCACAGATGTCCAGTGAAATCAATCCGGCTGCGAGCCACTGCTGGCAGAAGCATCTCCACCAGAGCGAGCTCAAGAAAAGCCACCCTCGAGGGTAGTTTTTGGCCTACTCTTCCACGCACACCAGTCGCCTTGGAAGAGCCGGGGAGTACGTTACCCTAACGACCTTGCCGATCGACTGAACTAGGTCTGAGTATTTAATTCCGGTTGCCGTAGTCGGGTCAGCGACACGCTTAGGCTCAAGGCAACTGAACTGCATCCCATGCCGGGCACCACAGAAATGTACGGATCACAAATAAACAAATAAGTCTTACGGCAGCGGGCTTCTGTTGCAGGACCGTGATGGATGGCGGCGCGTTAGAGAGAACTCAATGCAGCAGTGGATTGAGAGTGGCTGAGGACGATAATGATGGGCTATGCTTTTGCAACATCTGCAACGACTCACCGTCCAGCCGCCACAACAACAAAAATCACAACAATGCACGGTGCCAGTAAACACGCAACATTCGGGCAGCGTTGGCTCGCGGCTCGAAACGTTCGACCGACGTTGTCCCAACAACGTCCCCCCCCTCTACGTGCCACGTGTCCTGGGGTTGAGGATCTTTCTCTGGGTACTCTCTCTGAACGTATTCGCCATACAGCGCTTCAGGTTGCTGTCCGTGGTTGCTTTTCATCGCACGGCGATCCATTACGTCCGAACGGTTGCCCCTGAACCAAAGCCAATTTGCTTAAAAAAAAAAGTGTTTACCTTGCCTGGGCAGTTGGGGGTGTTCCCCCCATCTCACCGTAACGGACACTCACTAAAGACCCCTTCTTCTAGGGAGTGAGAGAAAACGTGAAAGCCACCGGCGCAGCCGAGATGCTGGGTTCCAGACCTGGCGAGTTGAGTCACCGATGACCGCACAAGAATGGCATGACCTCTAAATGAGATGTTCTCTTACTTTGTTTATAGAGTACAGCTCCAAGGATTCGTAGGTGTATGAGACGCGTTTGTTTTGTTTAACCAGGTGCCCGGTAAGCACGCCAACGTTGGCCCAACGTTCCGCGTTTTACCGGGCGAGACCTCGCGATAAGCAAAGTATGTCATGTTTAATCTCGAATTCTAAGCACCCAGGCACCTCAAATATCTTCGGCACACATTCCGCGTCTGATTTGCCCACAGTTAACTTTGACGTCCGTCCGTCCGTCTCGGTCTCTCTCTCTCTCGAGTCGTGCACTCCCGCCCTCGTCCCTGCTGACTTGTAAATCTGCGACAGATGTCCTCCTGGATAATCGCTGCCCCTGGGCGAGAAAGGAGACCCCTGGAAACACGGAGAGAAATGTAAACACGGGTGACCAAGCATCGCGTGCATCTCCTCGCTTGCAAGCCCCGAGACATTCTCACGACGTTTTAAATACGGGAAACCATCATCATCATCGTCAGTATCATCGCCAGCGGTGGTGGTGGCGCTAGCAGCAGCGTTATCACCATCGTCGTCATCAACAGCAACAGAATCGCCGTCATGTGTCACATGCACACACGACCCACAATGCACAACACGCGGTCTCGAAGAACGATCCCCAAGGTCGCATTTGCAGATGAAGCAACGATCAGTGGCGCAGCAGAGGGTGGTGCGGCAATAGCCACTGTTGTACTGCAGTTCTATGCTGCCACGTCAACGCTCCATGCATTCACCAACTCAAATATAGAGCGCCCACGATTGGACACGGTGTGGATAAAATCTCATCCAGCAGTGGATCGACGAATGGGGCTGTACGTGTCCATAGAAAAGTTGGTTATCAGCGTATCGATCGTGTTACTGGCAATCATCGATTCAGCATCTTCCCCATGGCACTGCCAATCCCATTTCTCCACTCTCCCCATCTCTCCACTGTCACTCTCTCTACTCTCACACTCTCTCACACTCTCACTCACTCTCACACTTTTACTCTCACGCTCTCACTCATTTGCTCTCAAATTCACTCACTCTCTCACACTCACTCACTCTCACACTATCACTCACTCGCTCTCTCGCACCTGGCTAACAAGCGCCATGACCTCGCCAACTTCGCCTGTGCTCAGGTGAAGATGGCGGTGTACAGAACGAGGAAATAGATGCTGGAAGGTGACGCTGACGGCTGGTTTGTCCTTACAGTGTTCAGGGGCCTGCTTAAGGCGCGGCTCCGGCTGGAGCACGCGTACCACACACATGCCGGTGATGTGCGCGTCTTTTTCGAACGCTGTGGAGTCAGAAAAGCCCTCTTTACCAGCGTGGACGGCACCAACGTGTTCACCTTCTGAAGCGCTCGCTCGTCACCGTGGAGTGCGCGATGACCACCACAACCACGTGACTTTTCTTTCGTGTTGTGCGCGGTGCATTTAGCACCACAGCGCGTTGATTTTTCGCGTTTATTTGTTTGCTGGTGACTTTGTGCGTTTCATATCGGAATCGCCTCCAGTGATGTTGCTGCTGGCGGCAATAAAAGTTGTTTAAAAGTCAAAAGTCTCCCACACTCTCATTACACTCAACCGCCCGTTCGTCCGCTCTTTTCCTCCGCCTAAACACACGGGCGCGCCCCTCGATTCTTCATACACAACACACTGTGAGAAAGGAGCGGTGGCGCTGTGGTTAGCGCACCGTAATATGAAACCTGCGACCAGAGTTCGATTCCCGGCCACGGCTAACATCCGTGGCGAGTGATATCCGACCCAGTCTTGCCCTCCCTCCTAGCTCCCCTAATGTCGACTCAGCCCTTAATGAATACCTGGTGCAGAGTGTAAACTTCAGCACTGGGAGAGACAAAGGTGGACAGGCATGGAATCATTGTTATTGCGTTGATGGTGAGGAGTGAGGGATGGTGGAGTGAGGGGTGGTGCAGGAGGTAAGGGAAAGTGAGTGAGTGGTGTGTAGTGAGTGGTGGGGGTGAGTGGTGGGGGTGAGTGAGAGCGAGAGAGACTCGGTGAGTCGAGGTGGCATGACCACCTGTTTTACATTTTTGCTTTACAATAATTTATCAGCGGTCAAATGCGTTATTGTACCATACCTTCTATGCTCCCCGCTTCCACCAACCTGCGTGGCCATAGTGCAGTCTAACAACTGCCACGACCAACGCGAGAAACGCTTTCGTATTGTACAATTTACAAATAGATTTTTACATATTTTTTGTAAATATTATAAAGTAATTATCGGACTGTGTTTCAGTTCCCGGAGGTTACGATGCTGCGGGAGCAGACCTCCCAGCGCGTAACGGAGTCGCGTTGACACGCACACACTCACTCAACAATGCGAAATCCTTCAAAACGTTTCTACTGCAAAAAAGTAAAAAAATAAATATGTTAAAATAAATAAATAACTCCCCCCCCAAAATCGCCGCAGAGAAAACACAATCCCGACACACGTGATAATCATCATTGCCGTGTGCAAACAAAGCCAACCCCTCCGCCCCCACCACTTTAAATTCACCCCATATATTATTTTCTGTTCCGCTTAATGACGGTAATATATTTTCTCGAACCGCAGCAACACTCCGCTGCCAAAGCTGCGAGACGAAGCGCCTCCCTTTGTTTTTGCTGCTGTCGTCGCTTTTCATTTGCTCGCCAAAACTGTTACGGCTTGCGACCAGCTGATTAGTAATGAGCTCCAGAATTTAAAAAAATGGTTTGCCTACCTGTTTACGGACACATTTCATGATTGAAAAGTGTACGGGCCCCGTATGTCTGTCTGTGGAACTGCTGCTACTGCTGCTGTTGTTGCTGCTGCTACTGCTGCTGTTGTTGCTGCTGCTGTTGTTGCTACTGCTGCTGTTGTTGCTGCTGCTGTTGTTGCTGCTGCTACTGCTGCTGTTGTTGCTGCTGATACTGCTGTTGTTGCTGCTGCTACTGCTGCTGTTGTTGCTGATGCTGTTGTTGCTGCTGCTACTGCTGCTGTTGTTGCTGCTGCTACTGCTGTTGTTGCTGCGGCTACTGCTGCTGTTGTTGCTGCTGCTACTGCTGTTGTTGCTGCTGCTACTGCTGCTGTTGCTGCTGCTACTGCTGTTGTTGCTGCTGCTGTTGCTGCTGCTGCTGTGTGGGTATCCGCGGCTGTGCCACGTGCTTGTTGTCCGGTGGAGATTGAGAGTTGTTCCCGCTGTGTGCGTACGTGTGAGGTTGGGCGCAATATCCAAACGCTCGTTTCCAACCCCCCCCCCCCCAAACATCTCCATGTAGCAGAAACCTCCTGATGACACAGTCTTGAGACTCGATGATGATGATGGACCTTCCTGAGAAAATAGATGACATTCTTCATACATGTATACGTGTATGTTGAACTTCTTTCGCACCGTACGTGGCCCACCGCGCTAAAAATACACGAAATGTCACTTACACATTGGTGACAAACTTTTAAACGATGTTTAATGCACGCCCAAATGAGCACTGATGCATTGGTGTTCATGTTCTGTTACAGCTCTGAGCTAGCGGTGGAAATTCCACATTCATTTGTCAGTGGTGAGTTTATCCGTAGGACAACAAACGTTGACTTCCCCACAAAGTGGTACGTATGTGTTTTTATCGAGCCCAGAGAGATGATGCAAGTTCAGTCAAACCAATGCCTAAGCAGAACCGATGGCTGAACGTGATATTTCACAATCAGCTGTGATCTATCCACAGCTGGATGACGGCCCCCCCCCCCCCCCCCCCCGCCGTCATCACGACCTCTCGCGAACTTCCAAATGCAACAAAAACCTCCATCGAGTACCCCGGCAACGCGGGCCGATTCCATCGCTCCGTCTCCACGCCGCGGTCCCTTCTTAGGGCCTCATAACATTGCTCTGTAAGAGACTGGAAACCCCCCCCCCCCACCCCTCCTCAACTGCTGTGGGTAGTGGGGAGGGGATGCGAGATGCGAGCCTCGTTGAACGACTCAACTCGTGGCACCAAAAATGGAAGAAAATACTCGCGGCCCTGAACGACAACACAAAACACGCTTCAGAGAGCTTGTTCACCGTGCCTTTGGAAAATTATTTTCCACCAATTTCCCCAGCTCCGTCAGGCGGTCTGTCGCGAGGGGGCATTCCTGAAGCCCTCGCACCAGCCCCCCCCACGACCCCCCAATCCCCCCTAGACCCCCCCCCCTGCTGCCCACCCCCACACCGCACAGAGGACCGCTGCGTGGATATTGAGGAGCTCGGGGGGAGGGAGGGAGGCTTGCTGGGTGGTGCGGTGGAGGCGGTGGTCGCGTTGGTGGTGGTTTTGGTTGGTTGCGCCGATGTTCAAGTTGGTGGTGACGACGGTGGTGGTGGTGGCGTAGGGAGCGGTGGAGGAGTGGTTAGAGTGCCACGCTTCGAAGCCGACGACCTGAGTTCGATTCCAGCTCACGGCCACAAACGTCCGCGACGCGGTCGACTAAGCCTTAAATGAAAACGTCGTGCGGTGTGTAACAATCAGCACTGACTGGGGAGACAAAGGCGGTCGGGCGTGCTGGTGCACACCCACCCCATGCGTACCGTGTCGGCCTTCATACGTACTCGCGAACAGCACTCGCCCCAATAGTCTGTTTAGGCTATACGGGGGACCTTTGTCTTTGTAGTGATAACAGCTGTGGCGGTGATAATAGTGGTGGTGATGATGGTGGTGATGATGATGGTGATAGTGGTGATATCAGTGACAATGGTGAAAACGTCAATGTGCTCGCGGTGGTGATGGTGGTGGTGGCGGTGGCCACTACAGGAGCTGTGATGGTAATGATTATTATGTTTGCACATTAGGGGGGGGGACATAAACATTAAGGGTGCGATCTCTCACAGCTGTTCTCCACACAAAGCAACGGCCGCTCCCCCATCCTCCCTACGTGTGAACAAAGCGTCTCTGGACGGCACCCTCGTGGTGTTCACCTTCTGAAGCGCTCGCTCGTCACCGTGGCGCGCGCGATGACCACCACCACCACGTGACTTTTCTTTCGTGTTGTGCGCGGCGCATTTAGCGCCACAGCGCGTGGATTTATAGCGTTTATTTGTTTGCTGGTGACTTTGTGTATTTCATATCGGAATCGCCTCCAGTGCTGTTACTCCTGGCGGCAATAAAAGTTGTTTAAAAGTTAAAAATATCTTGGCAAGTCTGTGGTGGTGGTGGTGATGGTGGTCCCAGTCACTCACAGCTGCGTAACAATTACAATGTTTTCTCTCTCTCTCGTGCTCTCTGTCTCGCTCTCTCTCGCTGCCGGCGCGTCTGCGCATTATTACAGAAACACGCTGCCCCGTTTGGCTTCTCCCCATCCATTGTAGATATTTGAGCAAGATGTCACCTTTTTTTTGTTTTTTAAAAGAGGGCGGCTGTCAGTTTCGGATTAACATTTCCCCCGCGGCGTTGCGCGCCCACCGATCATCGGGAGACGTACGCCGCGCATAGCTTGGAGAAAGTATGTTGTTTAAGTTTCTCAACCCGGCGATTCTCACGAAAGCTCCACCCACGACCCCCCCCCTTCCCCGCGCCAACTCACAGAGGTCCTCCCCCTGTCACTCTCACTCTCTGCCTGGCTCACTCACTCTCACCAAAAATCCCATTCCTCCCTACGTCGTATAGCCCCGCACAAGACTGGCACAGCAAGTAGTACCTATGAAGGCCTGGCACGGCGCCCGATGGGAATGGGTGGCCAATGCCACGCCCGGCCGCCTTTGTCTCTCCCGTGGCGATGTTTACACACCGCACCAGGCGCTCATTTGAGGCCCAGGGCAGGTTCAGATAATCGCCACTGTTTTCTGGACGTGAGCGGGAATCGAACCCGGGTGGCCGGGTTCGTAGGGCAGCGCGCTAACCGCTGCACTGCCCCCACACTCTCTCGCTCGCCCTACACCCCCCTCCCTTGCCTCCTTCCAACATCAATCACTCTTTGACTCGATAATGGTCAGTTGCTAAATTTGGCCCTGAGAATGCTTCACCTTTTTGCCGGTGAGTGAGTTATAATAACAATTGTAACAATCATCGGCGCGTCGTTAAACGATCGTGCACCACGTGATTATTCCATTTGTTTGGCGACGCCGAGTGGTGGATGGGAGGCTCTTACGACAGAAATGTGACCAGATCGTTAAGTGGCTCAACCCAAAACTCAATTATGGTGCTGAAGTTGATTGATCAAGTTAAGTTTATTTTGTTTAAGCAGGCGAGAACTCAAACCGCGATCAGTCTCATTTGTAAGAGTGCCCTGGGGGGCATTAGTCTGCCAGCACAGGGTGGGGGTGGGGGGCGATGATTGCTACCGCTGTGTGTGTGTGTGTACAATACCAATTGAGTAATTTGCGGAGTAATTTTCGAATTTGGCGAATGTGGACCCTGACGCCGGCACACAACGGCCTGCACTGGATCTGTAACGTCTCCCGTGAGTGAAGCGGACGGCGCGTGGCGTTGCTGCAGTTTGTCCCACGCCGCAGTCATAACCAGGGCGGCCCCTCCAATTCCAACCGCGGACCTCTGCAACAACGGCGGTGTCGGTAGGGCCGTTTGACGCGCGGCCTTTTGTCGATCCACTGCTGGATGATGGCCTCCCCACGCCGTGACCATACTTCACCCGCGTTGGTCAGCGCTGGTTGGTGAAGGCGTTGAGGGCAGACGCGGGGAGTGGGGGTGGCACAGAAGTACAATACAACCGTGCATTTGAACGCGGCAATTCCCAAGAGCAGCATCCCGGATAATATGAAGACCATCGATTAGATTTCAAGATTATATATTTTTTCTTGAATTATTATGTTTAATAGTATAACAGTTGTTTATCTTTCAACCGTGATTCTTAAAAATTGTGTTGTTAATTTGAATGTTAGGTTAGAAACAGACAAAACCGTTAACTCGATGTACTGTAATAACAACGATACCACTACTAATATCAATTCCAGGAAGGCCTCAGTAATTCTCAAGTCTCTTTCAAGAGGGTCCTACACTGGAATGTTTGACGAATTTCTCGATTGTACATGTGCAGTACATGTGGTTAGCTTTTTGTGAGTAGGTATCTGTGTAAGTCTATGGATCTCGATGAGAACGCATAGGTCCGTATGTCAATGTGTGGGTCTTTGTGTAAGTCTACGGGTCTCTAGATTAGCTAATGGTTCTCCGTGCGAGTCTGTGGGTGTGTATGTATAAGGTAACGGGTGTTTGTCTAAGTCTATGGATCTCTATTCAGGTCTAAGGCTCGCGGACTAAGCGTATGAATCTCAATGTAATCCTATGGGTTTCGATGCAAGCCTAAGTATGGCTCTATGTAAATGCGTGCGTCCGAATGTAAAACGGTGTATCTCTATGTAAGCCGACGTCTCGCAGTGCAAGTTCAAGCTGTTCGGTGTAAGTCTACGCATGTTTATATAAGCCAACGGTTTTAATGGATATCTGTATACATTAATGGGTCTCAGTGTGAGTGTATGATGGCATTTCTCTGCCGAGCCTATGGCTCTGCATAATGCGAGGGGGTGTCTGCGGTAAGCCCCGTGGCTCTCTGTATGTCAGTTGGTAACCGCGGCGCATTCCAAGCCCTCTAACAAAACCGGAGGCTGCCTTAACCGACCGGCGTTCCCAGCCTGTTATTTTTGTATCACCTCCGGCTCATCCAACGCCCCCCCTCCCCACATCCCCCACGATTCCCCCAAAAAGCCCCAACTCCACCTGTGCTTGGCCACGCAGCCACAACATCCCGGGTCTGATGATCGCGCGATAGCGGCCCACAACAGCGAGCGCGAACACGGAAGGAGACGGAGCGAGAGCGGAATTTGCCGGGGCGGTCGCCGTTCCGATTCCTCGATTGTTTTGTCGGGCGGACCGCGAGCTAACAAAGGCAAAGATCCCCCGTATAGCCTTGACAGACTGTTGGGGCAAGTGCTGTTAGCGAGTACCTATGAAGGACGGAACGGCACACGAGGGGGTGGGTGACCATCAACCACACCCGGCCGCCTTTGTCTCCCTAGTGGCGATGTTTACACACCGCACCGAGTACTCATTTGAGTCCGAGTCGACCTAAGGAATGCCCAGAACCGGTTCAAATAATCGTCACTGGTGTTGGCCGTGAGCGGGAATCGAACTCGTGTCGCCGGGTTCCTAGTGCAGCGCGCTAAGGCACACGCACACAGTGACAAAGGTGTAGATCACCCCGTATAGATCTGAGTAGATTTGTTTGGGGCAAGTGCTGTTTAGCGAGCACCTACGAAGGCCGGCACGGCCACACTTGCGATGGGGTGGGTGATCACCACCGACCACTACAGTTGGCTACGTACGGTGCGAAAGAAGTTAAACATAGATGCGTACAACAGCCGCCATTTGTCACGAAGTGGCGGTGACGTCACCACGGCGCTCGTGCCAGGCCAGGTGCAGGAGGAGGTTACGGGACAGACCCGGGTGCCATGGATTGACTGCTGTGCCAGGCTAGGTGCAAGAGGAGGTCACGGGACAGACCCGGGTGCCATGGATTGACTGCTGTGCCAGGCTAGGTGCAGGAGGACGTCACGGGACAGACCCGGGTGCCATGGATTGACTGCTGTGCCAGGCTAGGTGCAAGAGGAGATCACGGGACAGACCCGGGTGCCATGGATTGACTGCTGTGCCAGGCTAGGTGCAAGAGGAGATCACGGGACAGACCCGGGTGCCATGGATTGACTGCTGTGCCAGGCTAGGTGCAAGAGGAGGTCACGGGACAGACCCGGGTGCCATGGATTGACTGCTGTGCCAGGCTAGGTGCAGGAGGACGTCACGGGACAGACCCGGGTGCCATGGATTGACTGCTGTGCCAGGCTAGGTGCAAGAGGAGATCACGGGACAGACCCGGGTGCCATGGATTGACTGCTGTGCCAGGCTAGGTGCAAGAGGAGATCACGGGACAGACCCGGGTGCCATGGATTGACTGCTGTGCCAGGCTAGGTGCAAGAGGAGATCACGGGACAGACCCGGGTGCCATGGATTGACTGCTGTGCCAGGCTAGGTGCAGGAGGACGTCACGGGACAGACCCGGGTGCCATGGATTGACTGCTGCGCCAGGCTAGGTGCAGGAGGACGTCACGGGACAGACCCGGGTGCCATGGATTGACTGCTGTGCCAGGCTAGGTGCAGGAGGACGTCACTTGGCAGACCGAGGTGACTGGCAGATCCACCACCTGTGCCACCACCACCACCACACCCGGCTGCGTTTGTCTCCCCAGTGATCGCTCCATGTTCTCATTTAATTAAGGCTGAGTCAACCTAAGGGAAGGCCCAGAAACCGTCCAGGTATTCTTCACAGATGTTCGAACGTGAGTGCGGATCAAAATCAGTTGGCGCTAATCACCGCAGCTAAGTTCGCGGTGACGGCGCCAACGATGCTTGTGTCAGGCTAGGTGCACCGCATCTCGCTAGGCACAGACAGCCGAAACTGGGCTGCAAGTGGAGGGTAGGTATCAATGATGAGTGGGTGATTGATTACGAGCAAAGAAGCTTTCCTGGTTGAATGGAAATATTTTTTGAAGGGGGAGCGGGTTGGGGACGGGCCATGTGTAATTGACACATGTGGGACTTTTTTAAAAATTAAAACATCTATTTTTTAGACAGAGCCAGAGGCTAAGTTGACCCGCCGGTTCAATGACCCCCTCGACTCAGCGTCATCACAGCGGTGCTGTCGGCACGACGTCACGAGGCGGAGGGAGTCTCCATTCGAAACTCTCTCGCACGTGGGATCGTGCACCACGCCTTGACCGCACTCGCACGTACCACTGCACTCACCGACTTCAAGCCGCAGCCAGGACAGGGATCGAACTCTGGGGGGGGGGGGGTGGTTGGGGGAGGCACGCGGTTTGTAATGCGGTGCGCTAACCACCGCGCCACGGCTCCTCTCCCAACACACGCGCACGTGCAGAGCATGGCACGTGCCACCGACGGTGCCCACCAAGAGCCATCGCCACTCGCATCGCGCCGCGGTCACGAGCCGGTTGTGCGATCACTGCTCGCGGTCGAGTCGAGTCCGAGGCGCGAGCGTTGACCCCCACGCCAGCTCCAGACACGATCCTCCTCCTCTCCCTCTAACAATGAACGCATTGTGGTGCTTAAAGTTCACCCTTGAGTCTCGCCCCCTACCCCCCCCCCCCCCCCCCCGCGAGAGTGAAAGTCGGCAGTTTGCAGCCCATTAAAACGTCAAGTTGTGAGCCACAGCGCTGAGCTCGTCAGGAGGAGGAGGAGGTCTCAGGCTACGACCGTCTGAGACTCTGGGTTAACACAAATCCTTTCACCGGACGAGTCATATGTCCGATGGGTTACCCATACGAAGGTGCGATTAGCACGGTTGGCTACGTACTGTGCGAAAGAAGTTCAATATACATACTTCGCTGATCGCGCAAAACAAAGACAATTGCTTCGCGACGGTTTCAATTGACAAAGTCAGACATGAGGACGCCACCGTGGTGAGATGTTAACTACCTCGCCTGGTATACAGGAGGTCGTTGGTTCGATCCCGACCCTGATGCGTGCTGTTTATTTGGATTCTGCGTGTCTCTCTACCCGTGGTCGGGTGGATTTTTTCCGATTCCTCCGATTTTGTCCGTCCACATTCAGAACGAACATCACGCGTTTCGAGTATTCGGCTGCAAAACATTTCCCCACGACGATAAGCCACGTCGTTGAGCTATCATTTGTGGGCAGGTCTCTTACAATAAAATAGCTAAATAGGTCAGTGGGCCTTACCTGGTAAAATAAAATAAAAAAATATTTTTAAGAATGAACATCCTTGTCATCCCCGTATGTGTGTGGAGTGCCCCCCCACCCCCCCCCCCCACCTTGTATTCAGCGCGGGAGGGTTTAATCCGGGCTTCCCCCAGTTTCCTTCCATACGGGACAAGACCCACTCATGGAATTGGACAGACGTCCAAATGTGGCAGGACCCACCCCTCCGCCTACCGTGATGAAAATTCGGTGATACTCAATGAGGCTTTCGAAATAATAATAATAATGAGAAGAATCAGTATCAATAATTATGAATGTTAATTCGAACAACAAGAGATCGCCACTTCTCGAATTGCAGCATCGGCAAGAGACGCGGCTGCGACGTCTGCTCGTGTGCAGGTGATATGTGCTAGAGTTGCATCGCAAAATCGTGAGACGTGGGTGATGGCTTGGAGGCAGAGAGAGGCCTTCATCCAGCAGTGGATTGATCATGGATGGTGGTGATGATGATGACGACGACGACGATTATTGTTATAATTGAAAATAATTAACGGTGTTCGTACACCCTCTCCAGTAGCCCAGCCGCAGCAAAGATCGAGACCCCCTGACTGTCACGTGTGGATGGAGAGAAATTTCCCAGGCATGGAAGAGAAAGAAAATCCGGCAGTTTATGAATCAAGTCCCATCATGGGGGCGCAAATTGACCGCGTGAAATTGTGCATGAACGGCCGGGCGGAGTCATTATGACAACACAGGAATGTACACAAAGCAGTGTTCACATGCATTTCTGATCCAGATGTTTTCCCAAGACCGTTTACATGTTGGGTTTTTTTTTGCTTTGCAGAGCACATCTCAGCAACGCTAATACAACTCGGGGCAATTATCCCGATAGCGGATTTCCATCAGCGTGATGAGTTGAGAGAGGGTCAAGTTCAAATTAATTTAGAGTAAGCCAGGTTGAGAAACTCAAGAGACCAAGATCTGAGTCTCAATGGCAAGGGTGACCTGCCTGGGTCATTTAAAGTATATCAATCAGAACGAAAAAAAACGAATCACATACGCAGTAGAAAATATCGCAAACGTAAATCCAATATTAGATAAAAGTTCAATATTGAATCCCTTCCAGCGCAAAATGACAAGGGGGGAGATTTACCTGCAGTTTGGATCGCAGCGCCAACTTACAAAAGAGGTAAGTTACAGAAACATGACAGAACACGTGCAGGGCCTCTGTCGCACTCACGTGTCAACAGACAAGCATACGCGATGTGAAATTGCAACAACAAGTGAAGCTCACTTGATACAGCTATCGTGCTGTGACGGGTCCACCTGAAGACGGAAGCTTGTGTTGCCTACGAAACGTCGTGATTTTTATTTTATTTTACTTTTATTAATTTAAAGTTTTTACCTACGTGACTTTACCGAAAAAACCCCAATAATATAGCAAGTGAAGCTACCACGAAGAATCGGCAGCTTGGCATCGCATCGAGGCAAACACGAGCGAGATGGAGTGGGATTTGGGAAACTGAATGCCACAATGAAAGGCGGCGAAGCCATGAGCCTGGATGAGAGAATTGTCAACCTGGGCAGAACGTCAACTGTGAACTAATGACCAAACGTACAGGACGCACCAACGAATACATATGGAACAAAAGCTTTCGAAGAGAGGAGATGCGAGCTCGGAATGACGCCAAATAGACGGGGAGGGGAGCGCAAGGAAACGAAACACAATTCAGAGACTGCTGGGGGAAAATAATTAAACTAACTGCTACTAAATTTCTTATTTTACCAGGATCGAGTCCACTGGGCGATGTAGCTGCTTTTTCCGAAGCGACCTGGCCACAAACGATCGCTCAGCAACACGTGGCTCATCGTGTGGAAATTTATAGCAGCCAAATGGTCTAAATGTGGAGGGGAAAAACCGGAGGATCCAGAGAAAAATCAACATGACCACGGGGGGGAGAGAGACACGCAAACTAGGATCGAAAGCTAACCCACGACCTCCTGCATACCAGGCGAGGTTGTTAACATCTCGCCACCGGACGCATCGCTGGCTGGGAGGATAGGATGATGGCTGATGGCTGAGGCTGGTGACGGAATGGCAGCTAAAGGAGTGAGAGAGGGACAGCACCCTAGAGATGGAGCAGCGGCATTGAAGAAGTGATGAGATCAGCTGACGACGATCCAAGCCATCGCCGGATCGTCAGGAACGTTGAGAGCGTGGGGAGGGGGGGGGGGCTGCATCCAGCAGTGGATCGACAGAAAGCAGCGCTGACTGACACCACTTCATATCCGTGCAGCAGCTGTCAAAATAATAAATAGACGTTTCACCGATAGCGCTAACAAACGCTTACATCTAAACGTCTCGCCCGCGAGATTGTCTTCCAAAAACCAAGCACGTCATTGAAATTTTCGTCTTTCGGATGATGACTTTAAACAATATATATATGATGATGATAGTAATTATTATTAGTATTGCTACGACTATGTTAACACGCTACTACTGCATTCGCCCAGGGAGAGGAAGCAGCAAATGTGCGTGACTGGGTGCGAGAGAAATTATCCATCTGGTAGCAATTGCATTCGCGATTCGGCCCCACGAGTCCTCCACACTGGGGCTGCGTGCGCGATCGTGTTACTCGCACAACAGATGCAATCGCACTCACGTGCAGGCGAGCGAGCCCACTGCGTGTGAGACAGCGTGCGTGTGGGTATGCGCGTACACCGTGTGTCTGTGTGTGTAAGAGCGTGCGTGTGGGTATGTGCGTACACCGTGTGTGTGTGTGTGTGAGAGAGTGTGTGGGTATGTGCGTACACTGTGTGTGTGTGAGAGAGAGAGCGTGGGTATGTGCGTACACTGTGTGTGTGTGAGAGAGTGTGTGGGTATGTGCGTACACTGTGTGTGTGAGAGAGTGTGTGCGTGTGGGTATGTGCGTACACCGTGTGTGTGTGTGTGTGAGAGAGTGTGCGTGTGGGTATGTGCGTACACCGTGTGTGTGTGTGAGAGAGTGCGTGTGGGTATGTGCATACACTGTGGGGAGCGGTAGTGTAGCGGTTAGCGCGCTACGCTATGAACCTGGCGACCCGGGTTCGATTCCCGCTCACGGCTAACAAAAGTGACGATTATCTGAACCAGTCCTGGGCCTCCCCTAGGTCGACTCAGCCTTAAATGAGTACCTGGTGCGGTGTGTAAATATCGCCACTGGGGAGACAAAGGCGGTCGGGCGTGGTGCTGGCCACCCACCCCCCTCGTGTACCGTGCCGGCCTCCATAGGTGATCGCTAACAGCACTTGCCCAACGGTATGTTAAGGCTACACGGGGGACCTTTGTCTTTGATGGTGGGTGCTTCCCCACATGGACAAATACAAATACAATAATAATTATAATGATGATCATAACACAACATTAATGCGCTAACAAGTAAAGGCGAGGCCCTGCAATGCCCTGCTCGTGCCACTGCTGGTGGAGGCTGCTGCAGTGAGCACTGCTAAGGAGGGTTGTTTACTAAGTTTGTTGAGCCATCTGTCCAGGTTTGGGCAAAGCTGAGCAATGCTTTTCATCCAGGCAACTCACCTAACATTAAACCTAACGATAACATATTTAAGAAGCACAATTAAAATGCAAACAACGTTTTTATACTATTAAAAAGAGGGATAAAAAAAAGTTGGGGTGTATTTGGCCTACTCTTCCACGCTGACCAGATTATCTTGGACGAGGTACCAATGACCCAAACTTTACCCCACCCTTTCATGCTGAAGGGTGACACAGAGGCGGAGAAGGGATTCAAGAGATGTATAGCAGCGATATATTCTAAACGTGTGATTCTCAATTTGTAGTGGAAAACCCGGATACATGTTTACGCGACCACGGGGAGAGAAACGTGGATTGCAAGAGATCGGAAGCCTGGTGTGATGACCACGATACACCACATTCATGGTCACGAGCAGGAATAGCACCGTGCCCGTCAGTAAAGTCCGTCGGGCAGTATTCAACAGAAAACAAAAGTCATAACTTGAACAGGCAACACTTGCGTGAACTTAGTCTGGCACTTCGAATCAAACATCGAAACCAATTTTAAAAGCAGCAAATTTACCCTCAAGGCTCCGGTAAATCGCGTGACTTGTGTGTGTGTGTGTGGCCATCTCTACTCTGAACCCCTCCGCTCTCCCCGCCACCACCCACTGCGAAAACAGACGACACCAATCAGTGCAGCAGCAGCAGCACCAACGTCGAGGCCACGGTGCAAAGCCTCTTCCTCCCTCTCCTCATCTCTCCTGGCACCTCTGCTCCCGTTTCTCTGCTCAATTCCCCACCCTGTGCTCTCTTTTATTTGCCAATTGCTGCCTCTTCTCTCTCCCCTCCCGCGCCGCTTGCCTACACATCATGGGTATCCTTGTGCATCTGCAGCCCGTCGCGTGGTCTAGCCGCGAGTTAAAAACAAGTTGCTAGTCACCTCCAATATCTGACAGTTCTTGACGGATGCCAGACGGGGCAGAGAGAGAGAGGGGGGTGGGCAATGGAGAGAGCCACGGATTGTGATGTCCCCTTAACATTTGAGAAGCAAACCACAGCCTCCGCAACCACCACCACCCCAGTAAATCTTTGTTTTTTATATATATATTTTAATTTACCCCAACATCTGTCGAGAATCCACCGGCATTGCACGTGTGGCCGAATTCCGGTTGGTGATTTAAAACGCCGCCGTTAATTTAAGGTTTCCGGTTGCGCGTTTACTGTCCGGGCAGTGCGTGTGGAGGGTGATGTCGTAAAAAACAGACACGGGGGAATTCGGGTATCGAGGCGCGGAGAGACCTGGGGGTCAATTCTAGATTTAAAGCTTTCGTGACTGCAATAATTCATACTCTTAGGTTTTTTCTGTAAAGTCACGTAGGTAAAAAATAAATAAAAATAATAGAAAAAATAATAGAAATAAAATAATAAATCACGACGTTTCGGAGGCAACACAAGCTTCCGTCTTCAACGGATGTGATCAATAAAGTCAGCTGTATTGATCACATACCCATGCATAACATTGAGGTAGATGCCAGTGAGATTCTTTGTTCCGGTGGCGAGCGAGAGGCAGAGGAGATTGAAGGCGCTTTCCCACGTGGTCGTGGCCCATTGTTGCCGGACGAAGTCCCTCCAATCACGCACCTCGTCAGTCACGGGAAACAGATTGACCATACTTCACCACGCCGGTCACCGAGCCCTGCGCACGGCACGGACCCGCAACAAACTGACGACGCAGACAGCTGTGAAACCGAATCACACAATTGGAACTTATTTATAGGATTTTTTTTACCTCTGAGTGGGGGTGCGAGGGAGGGCGTGGGGGGGTGGGGTGCTCTGTGTCGTCTCAGCCAGGTGTTGCTGGCAGAAGAGGCCCTTAATTCCCCCGCGGAAATCCACAGTGACACATCTCTCCCCCGGCATCTCTGCCTCTCGCCATTTCAGGTTTTAGTGTTGACAGACGAGCGCTGTCCGCCGGCTCCCAACACAATGGGGGCCGTGGCAGCAGCGGCAGCGGCGGCGGCGGCAGCGGCAAGAGCGACGTGATGAGCCAGTCCCCGTGCCATCACGGCTGTCTTCACCGCCGCGTCTTACACCTGTCACCCGCCCATCTGTGCGAGTGTCTGTGTGTGTCTGTGTGTGTGTCTGTGTGTGTCTGTGTGTGTGTCTGTGTGTGTGTCTGTGTGTGTGTCTGTTTGTGTGGCCACCCGAGTTCGATTCCCGCTCACGGCAAACACCAGTGACGATTATCTGAACCGGTCCTGGGCCTCCCCTAGGTCGACTCAGCCTCAAATGAGTACCTGGTGCGGTGTGTAAACATCGCCACTAGGGAGACAAAGGCGGTCGGGCGTGGTGCTGGCCACCCACCCCCTCGTGTACCGTTCCGGCCTTCATAGGTGCTCGCTAACAGCACTTGCCCCTACTGTCTGTTAAGGCTATACGGGGGATCTTTGTCTGCGTGTGTGTCTGTTTGTTTGTGGGGAGCGGTAGTGCAGCGTTTAGCGCTGCGCTGCGCTTCGAACCCGGCAACGCGAGTTCCATTCCCGCTCACGGACAACACCGGTGACAATTATCTGAAACGGTCCTGGGCCTTTCCTAGGTCGACTCAGCCTCAAATAAGTACCTGGTGCGGTGTGTAAAAATCTGAAGGAAGAGCGTTCCAGACGGCCGCGGTAACGCATCTGAAAGCGCCATCTTTGTTCGATGGCCAGCCACGAGATGGTGCGAGTGCCTGTCTGTGGGTTAGCGGCAGTTTAGCGGTTAGCACGCTGCGCTACGAACACAGTGACCCGGGTTCGATTCCCGCTCACGGCCAACACCAGTGACGATCATCTGAACCGACTCTGGGACCTCCCCTAGGTCGACTTTAGCCTCAAACGAGTACCTAGTGCGGTGTGTGAAATATTGCCATGGGGAGACAAAGGCGGTGGGGCGTGGTGCTGACCCACCCACGCCCTGTGTGGCTGGGTTCGAGTGCGGGGCGCAATGCCACTTGGCCGGTGCGTACGGACGTCTCCGATTTGAGATATTTACAGTCGTGCCACGTGTGCATTAGCTCGGTGCGCACCGGCTCTCGTTTAAAGCCTATCTCAGGAGTAACGTTCGTGTCAAGGCACGCCGTGCGATGCTCATGGAGTTCATACCGCACGAGACCAGAATCCAAACAGTCAAGACATCCGAGTGTATACAGCGCGTGTGGTGTGCGCGCAGAGAGAGAGAGGAAGACACGCAGGCCACGGGGACTGTTCGTGGTTAACCCTGGACTCTGGGTCTCGTTTGTATATAATTGAACTATATATATATCTTAAAAAAAAAAGTTGTGCCAGTTAATAAGGCCCACTGAGCTATGTAGCTCGTTTTCTGTAGAAACCTGGTCATCAAAAAATGATAGCTCAACGAAGTGGCTTATCATCGCGTAGAAATGTATGGCGGACATTTAGATTCAACACGAGTTGAATCTGAATTAATCAAAATGTGGAGGGAAAAATAGGAATGATCCGGAGAAGAATCCACGCGACCAAGGGGAGGGAGTACATGCACACTCCAAATTTAAAGCAATACAGCAGGCGTCAGAGTCTGGATCGAAGCCAGGACTTCCTGCGTACCAGGCGAGGTAGTTAACATTTTTTTGCACAGTACATAGCCAACTGTGCTTAACGGAGGTTTCAGGACAATTTAAAAAATTGTCCTCTACGTCTCTCATCTTTAACTTTTCTTCACGTCATCGATTTCGCCCCTTAACCAAGGCGCTTTACATGCAAAAGAGAATGGAACATATGCATGCAATTTTGGAGCCGATATGGCGTTGGCATGAAAAAAGAAAACAGCAGCTGGCTACCATTGTATTGTTAATGTTGTCAGCCCTTCCACGGCAGCATCCTGCCGTGTCAGAGTAGCCGAGTGGAGTGGCCCGCCCCTTCCACCGAGACCACGCGTGGCCGTGTCGGCAGCAGTCGCCGTCGATGTACGCCTGATGGCTCGCATCCGCATTCGCCGTTTTGTGTAGAGCCCCCTGACCGCCCCGTGACTACACAATCAGCTCAGGGGGTGTGCCAATCGGTGAGGTGGAGGGCCTCCCCCCACCAAAAAATGTTTTATTGATTTGTCTCGCACGGTCGCCGAGGGTGGAGGCGCGGTAGGCGCGGGCAGCAGCAGCAGCAGGCGGCCTCATAGCTGCTGGCCCTGCTGCTGAGCCTGCTGCTGGCGATGATGATGCTGATGATGCTGATGGTGGTGGTGGAGAAGGCAATGCTGTGAGCGAAGCGAGGCGAGGGAGTCCAGCCAAGGATAAATTAAGCCGACAATATATCTCATTCACGTATTGGTCCCTACTGACGACATGTTGCCCAGCTACGCACACGTATAATGTATGTCCCAGCTAAACCCACACACACGCAATGGAACTGGTATCGGCCAAACATCCAAATGCTGAATAAATTCCCCGTAAATGGCCCAATTGGGATCGCGCACACTTAGAAACACCGCTCCCCCCCCACCGACTCTTGCGAAAACTTGGCAGGACTCTCCTGAAAAGATCCCTGAGACTCGCGCAGCCTATCCTGGGCAAACAAGCAGAGCCATGAATTAATCCACACGTGAGCCAAAGGGACGTCCACTTCTGAAGCAGCTGTCAACCGCTGAATCAGAGCCGTTAATCGTATCGCCCACTCATATATGTGCTTATTTAAACACAGTTGCTGAGCACCATTGGCTAAACTGTCCCAAAACATTGAGCGGCCCGCAACAAACAGCGCTGTCAAAGTTGTTGCAGACAACGGCACGATGGGTCTTTGTGAAAGTCGACCTGTGCTTATGTTGGACTTTGGGTCTTAATGTGAGAACGTGTCCGTGTAGCATGCGACGTCTGTGCAAGACTGTGGGTCTCCAGACAAGTCCATGTGACATCCAATCATCACCACAACCACTACTACTACCATCATCACCACCACTACTACTACCATCACCACCACCACTATTACTAATACCATCATCATCACCACCACCACTACTACTACCACCATCACCACCACCACTACTACTACTACCATCACCACCACTACTACTACTATCATCACCACCACTACTACTACCATCATCATCACCACAACCACTACTACTACCATCATCACCATCACCACTACTACTACCATCACCACCACGCAATAGCGTAACGAGCGAGGGGGCAGGGGGTGCTTTGCCCCCCTCCCCCTCGTGGCCAAAACTACGAGTTGGGGGCCTTGACACCCGCCATGAGATATGTTTTCAACAACAACAACAGTGTAAAACAACAACAACAACTTATTTAAAACACGGCTCTTTAAAAAAAATTCTAAACGATGAGATAGGCAAGAGGAACGTGCGATATACAATAGCCTCTCGGTGCGAGCGTGTGAGAAAAATAAATTGTTTGGGGCCCCCAGCTGACCGATTGCCGTTCCCCCTGAGCAGACAACGTCGTGACTGTGCACTGCGACCAACGAATAATAATAAACTCCGCGTCGCACGTAGAACGAATAATAATAATAAACTCCGCATTGCACGTGGAACGAATAATAATAATAAACTCCGCGTCGCACGCAGAACGAATAATAATAATAAACTCCGCGTCGCACGCAGAACGAATAATAATAATAATAATAAACTCCGCATTGCACGTGGAACGAATAATAATAATAAACTCCGCGTCGCACGTGGAACTAATAATAATAATAAACTCCGCATTGCACGCAGAACGAATAATAATAATAAACTCCGCGTCGCACGTGGAACTAATAATAATAAACTCTGCGTCACACGCAGAACTAATAATAATAATAAACTCCGCGCTGCACGTGGGACAAATAATAATAATAAACTCTGCGTCACACGTGGAACGCGCTCAGCCAGGGCCGCGAGAGAGGCGCGGCAACTCCGCACGCTGCCGTCTGGGTTCGCGCGCCGCCGGAGGCTCCGATGGAGCGGCGGGCGTCACGAATTGGCTCCGAAGAGCGGGACGGGGTCGAGGAATTTGGCGGCCGCTTATGCAGGCAGGGTCACGTGGGAGTCGTGGTGGTGGTGGTGGTGGGAGCAGAGATGGGGGATTGACCACAATAGCTCCGTTCGGTGGTGGTGGTGGTGGTGATGCTACTTGTGGTGATGGCGCTGTTAGTGGTGGTGTGGCTGATCAGACCAAGCCCTTCTCTTGGTCGATTCAGCCGAAAATTTGTACCCGGTACGGTGTGTAGATATCAATATTGTGGACAAAAAGGCAGCCGGGCGTGGTGCTGGCCACCCACCCTCCCGTGTGCCGTGCCGGAATACATAGGTGCTCGCAAACAGCACTTGCCCCAACAGTCTGTTCAGGCTACACGGGGGATCTTTGGTGTTGCTGATGATGATTGTGGTGCTGATGATGGTGCCTTTCCACCAATTACTATCGGTCACTGACCGCACACACACCCTTCACTGACACGCGCGGTGAAGTATGGTGAAACAAACCGCGTGATTGACCAACAGCGTGTGGGAAGGCTTTCATTCAGCAGTGGATCGACATGGACATGGAAATCCCACGGCATTCGCGACCGCTTGCACCGGGGGCCCACGGTGCCCAGTTGGGGCTTTGGGCAGCCACTACCACGGTGTCTAGAAGCTATTAATTATCTCGCCTGCTATACAGGAGGTCCTGGGTTCAATCCCAACCCTGACGCCTGCTGTATATTTGGAGTTTGCGTGTCCTCCGCTTTTCCACCCCCAACGTTTAGAATCAACATCACGCGTTTAGAGCGTTTGGCTGCTGCTCTAAATTTCCACGCGATGATCAGCCACTTCGTTGAGCTACCATCTGTGGCCAGGTCGCTTCTAAACAAGAGCTACATAGCTCAGTGGACCTTACATGGTAAAATAAAATAGATAGCATAGTTTATAGTTTAATTAAAATCAGCTTCTCCCTCCCACTACCAATTCCCCCCAACCCCTCCCCATTGTCTCCATCCTCCATTCATTGTCCTACACTCACCACACGGTCACATCTGCTGCCGATTGACGCCCTTAATTCAGCCAGGTTGAGCGACTATTGAGTGACCGGGGGTAGACTCATTTTGCAATCAAGACCAGCACACAAAATCCTCTCTCTCTCTCCCCTCTCTCTTCTCTTTCTCTCTCTGGCCGCGGCTCCAAATCCTCGCGCCGTGTAACGCGATCTCAAAACAGACCCCGACTGCGCTCTTTCAAATTCGTAGAATGTAAGTCACGCGGCTCACCGCGTTATTAAGACCGCTGTCCTAAAATTACAACTGCGGGGCTATTGAACGGCGCGACGATCGGCCGTGGCAATCGGCCAGGAAGGTTCCCGCCGCGCGTTCTATCCCAAAGAAGAAGAAGAAGACGAAGAGAGAAAAAAAATCTCCGCCGCGAGAAATGTTGCTAAATATGTTGCTTGCGGCGACAGCGGCCTCCAAAAATATTATTTTGACTGCGTGCGAGGCGGCTGCGAGTTTGTCGGGGTAAACGCCGTTCCGGATTAATTCTCAGCGGCAGCCGCGCCACGGCCCCTTGCCAAGAGAGGGCCAATGCCAACACTTCAGGTTACGCGGTGGTGCAACAGCAACAATCCTAATCATATTACTATTAGTGGTGGTGGTGTTGTTGTTAATAGCGCACCGCGGCGTTACTGAGCGGCCGTGCCGCCGGAGGAGTTCCGAGGCGTTGTCGGCTTCGCAGCCCCCGTGGAGAGGAACGGGAGACGAGACTCGAGGTGGAGAACGCTGCTGCCGTGCGACATCGACCGCCGGATGTGAGCGTGGGACGCAGGGGCGGGGCGGCGGCGAGGGGGGGGGGTCGTTGTTTTATTTAGAACTAAATCCGTTCCGTGTCTTCATTTTTTTTTTCAAAAAGTTTGAGAATCGTTTGGTGATGCCGTTTGTTTTTCCACCTTACCAGGCCGGGAACCGTTCGTCGTGGTGTCGAAGCACCTCCTATGAGCACGAGCGGCTACGTACGGTGTGAATGAAGTTCAACATACAAACATGCACATTCTCCGAAAGCAGCTGTCGTGAGCATGGAGTCGAAACAGCAGCTATAACTAACGTTCGCAGGCCACACCTTTTCCAATAACGATATTATGGAAATAAATATCGTGTCGACCAGGCATACAGTGACAGCCTTGCAGTGACTAAAGTTACCTACCGAGTGTGACCCGAAAATGGTAAGCAAAGTGGTAGTCTTCTTCTTGGTTCTTTCGGTAAAGTCACGTAGAAGGGAAATAATAAAATAATAATAAAACATAATAAAATACAATTCTCAAGACGTTTCGGCCACAACGCAAGCAGCCGTCCTCAGGTGAAGAACATGACTGTCGGAAAGACTGTACCGAAAGAACCAAGAAGATGAATCCCTGCAGTCACGAACGCTTTAAATTGAAATCAAAGTGGTAGTCTCCGGGCCGAACTTATCACCCCTCTACCACCCGATTAGTGCGACTAAGATGCTCGCAGTGACGCCGTCACAGCAGTCGTCCGCGTGGGACTACGATGGCAAGTACTCACACACAACACGGCCCGTGTTGTTTGTGAGTACTCGATGGCGAGTTGTTAACTCCCTCGCCTGGTCTACATGAGGTCGGTGTGTTCGATCTCGACTCCCTGACGATGCCTGCTGTATATTTGGAGTTTGCGTGCGTGTCTGTCTTCCCATGGTCGCGTGGATTTTTCTCCGGCTCATCCGGTTTTTCCCCCTCCACATTTTGAATCGACAACATCACGCATTTAAAGTATTTGGCTGCGATGAATGTCCACGTGATAAGCCACTTCGGCGAGCTTTCATTAGTGGTCAGGTCGCTTCCAAGCCTTTCCTGGTAAAAAAACAAAAACACACACATACATAATCCTTGCGTCTCATCACTCCTCGATCTGCTCAGCTGAAGTTCTTGTGTTGATTCTATTCAATTATTTATTTTGTCTGGACGTGCTGTTTGTGTTTAAATGCTTGCCCTGTACAGCGGTGTGTCAAGATGCCAAACTAAATAAGATATATGTGTGTGTATGTTTTACACGTTTCAGCCGTTTGTCAATCTACTGCTGGATGAAGGATTTCTCAATGCCCCGTGTGGGTCATGGGATCATTTGAGCGTTATCATCATCATCATCATCATCGTCACCGTCGTTTCTTATCTCGAGGTACCATACGCGCTGGTCAATGTGGGTTCAACTCGGGTTGATGGTGAGAGCTCAAATAAGGATCATGGTTCCTGTAGAACTGCGTTTTGTGTTTAGTTTGTTGTCCTTCCCCCGCACCTCCGATGAGCAGGGTTGGCTACGTACGGTGCGAAAGAAGTTGAACAGACGGTACATAACACAACATACAACAATAATACATAGGAGATGATGAGTCTCATTCGCAAGAGTGACCAGGGCCAACAAAATGGTACGGGGGAAGAAAAAAAAAGTTAAGGAAAGTTATAGCAATGAAGTAAATACAAATGAGCGCAAAAACAACTGAAATATAAACATTCCAAGTTCAATAAAAGATTCCATGTAAGAGTAGGTGTTACCCTTTCTGGCAATACAACAGGTGCAAGTTCACCACAAGGTGTCTGTTTGGTGTTTGAACGTCTTAACACATTGTTGTGTTGCCCAGAAAGGGTGAAACCTATTCTCATTTTTTATACGTTGATGCTGGTAGGCCATAGCTAGAAATATTCAATCTGATTAATAACTTTAATCGTTTATAAAGTTGGCATTTTGCTGTTTCAATGGACAAGCTGAGATTTACAAACACGACTTAAAGCGAATGCACTCCTCTCGCTTTGCCAACTGGAACCCCGGTGATTGTCCAACGATGTCCAACACAGCAAGAATCTATGGCGCTTCCTTCCAAAAACACACACACTCACACAACATTAACTCTTAAAATTACCACTGCGCTCCCACCTTCCCCCACGCCGACAGAGCCAAATCATTAGCCTAACGATGTCAACCCACAGCCTCGTTAAGTCATTAGGACCGGAGGAGACCCAATATAGAACAAATTCGATTTTCCTCAATGCTGTAGTTTCCTGGATAGCGATGTAAGTGCGTCTGTGTGTCTGCATGGGTATGCGTGTCTGTGTGTCTGCATGTGTATGCATGTCTGTGTGTCTGCATGGGTATGTGTGTGTGTGTCTGCATGGGTAAGTGTGTCTGTGTGTCTGCGTGGGTATGTGTGTCTGTGTGTCTGCGTGGGTATGTGTGTCTGCATGGGTATGTGTGTCTGTGTGTCTGCATGGGTAAGTGTGTCTGTGTGTCTGCATGGGTATTTGTGTGTGTGTGTGTCTGCGTGTGTGTGAGTGGCAGTGTAGCGGTTAGCGCGCTGCGCTATGAACCCGACGACCCAAGTTCGATTCCCGCTCACGGCCAACACCAGTGACGAATATCTGAACCGGTTCTTGGCCTCTCCTAGGTCGACTCAGCCTTTCATGAGTACCCGGTGCGGTGTGTAAGCATCGCCACTGGGGGAGACAAAGGCGGTCGGGCGTGGTGCTAGCCACCCCACCCTTCGTGTGCCGTGCTGGCCTTCATAGATGCTCGCTAACAGCACTTGCCCCTACAGTCTGCTCAGGCTATACAGGGGGATCTTTGTCTTTGTCTGTGTGTCCATGTGCGCTCGAGAGAGAGGCGGCTTAGTTGTTTATGTGCTAATGATGCAGAGCCGACACGTTTAGGGCAAACTTCAAAGAGCCCCACCAAAGGCGAGACAGCTTGCTTCCCAAGTCGCTCCACTTGCATAAACACACACAGGGCTCGGCGGGGAGCGGTGGCGCAGTGGTTAGCGCACTGCGCTGTGAACCGGGCAAAATCGAGTTCGATTCGCAGCAACGGCTCGCGTCAGTGGCGAGTGAAACCCGAAACGGTCCTGGGCAATCCACATTGTCGTGTTTGGTGAAGTATGGTCAGACATTGACAGACTGTATTAATAATGGCCTGCAATGTCATTATTGCCGTATTTTATACATTTGATTGATCACACAAACAGAGCACACGCAAGACAGGTTGACGCTCAAAGCTCCGCACAGATCGATCCAAGAATCCAAATTCCGCATTTGCTCAACTCCGCTTTAACTTCCAACGATCCGAGCAGATCGGGCAACATTTGGGGGCGGGGGGTGAATTGGCTCGGACTTTTATGAAGAAAAAAAAAACCCCGACAAAAAAATAATATTGCGATATAGTAAAGTGTGCTCGGTCGATTGACGACACGCCTGCGGAAGCACGTGTCACAGCGCACCACTGATGCTGTCTCGGAGCAGAAGTCCGACTGTGAAGCGGTGCCACTCGCCGACCCGAGACAGCCCCCCCCCCACCCCTCTGCCAACGTCTCCTGTCCATCTCTCTTCTCTCTCTTCTCTCTGGCCACAGCGACTCCGACAAGCTACTGAAGCTCCGAGGCTGCAGGAACGTGCCCCTCAAGAGTGCCCCCAACACAGCGCTCTACACGTGCTGTGTCAAGGCGCTCTACACGTGGCTGTGTCAAGGCGATGCATTCCCGGGACCTGGCCGACCTAACCGGACACAAAATGGAGAGACCATTTCTCTCCCCTCATTGCGGCCGCTCCTCAGTGGAAACAAATGTACAAGTCTCTGGGAGCCAAACGCTGCGGTGCCAGGGAGGATCTGCCACACCAATACTTACACTGTCAGTGGCTCAAACCAATGTTCCGCTTTTTGGGGGAAATCTTCAGGAAACTGGGGGTGCACTTCTACAACAGCAGCTTCGTATATGGGGTGGTGCCTTACCTGGCTAACAAGCGCCATGACCTCGCCAACTTCGCCTGTGCTCAGGCGAAGATGGCGGTGTACAGAACGAGAAAAAAGATGCTGGAGGGTGACACTGACGGCTGCTCTGTGCTTCCAGTGTTCATAGGCCGGCTCAAGGCGCGGTTCCGGCTGGAGCACGCAAACCACACACATGTCGGTGATGTGCACGTCTTCTTCGAACGCTGGGGAGCCGGACAAGCCCCTCTCTGCACCAGCGTGGAAGGCACCCTCGTGGTGTTCACCTTCTGAAGCGCTCGCTCGTCACCGTGGTGTGCGCGATGACCACCACCAACCACACGTGACTTTTCTTTCGTGTTGTGCGCGGTGCTTTTAGCGCCACAGCGCGTGGATTTGTAGCGTTAAATTTCATTTGTTTGCTGGTGACTTTGTGTATTTCATATCGAAATCGCCTCCAGTGCTTTTGCTGCTGGCGGCAATAAAAGTTGTTTAAAAGTCAAAAGTCTCGCACTCTCTCTTCTCTCTCTCGTGGCAAGCGTCGCTCGTTGCAGAGAAACCGCCGCTTTACATCTCCACAATCGTACACTCGCTGACGCAGCGATACTGACCACGCCGATAGCTACCCGCCTCTATAGCAAACCCGTCCCTAACACCTATAGCTATCCGTCCCTATCCCCTACAGCTACCCGTCCCTAACCCTATCCCCTATAACTACACGTCCCTAACCCTATAGCAAACCCGTCCCTAACCCCTATAGCTATCCGTCCCTTTCCCCTACAGCTACCCGTCCCTAACCCTATCCCCTATAACTACACGTCCCTAACCCTATAGCAAACCCGTCCCTAACCCCTATAGCTATCCGTCCCTAACTCCTATAGCTACTCGTCTCTAACCCCTATAGCAAACCCATCCCTATCCCCCTATAACTACCCGTCCCTATCCCCTATAACTACGCGCCCCCAACACTCACCCCTATTACCTGCCTATCCATAACCCCAACCCCTATACCCCCCCCCCCCATTCATAACCCTAACTCCTATACTTACCGTACCCCTAATCCTGGCCATCTCTAACCCGATAACTGCCCACCCCTAACCCCAACCTCTGTACCTGTGAACCCCAAATTGGTCAATCCTCACCCCGACGCTGTCGCCGCGTGGCAAAAGCTCCCACCCCCCGCCACCCCCCGCCACCCCAAAACGCCGGATTAGCCGTGCGCGGTTTCACCGATGCGGATCTCTTCTGTCCCCCCAACCCCCCTCGACCACCCCCCACCATCACCATCACCACCACCACCATCACCACCACCATCACCACCACCATCACCACCACCATCACCACCACTACCATCACCACCCACCCACCTCCCACCGCGCGTCTGCTCGAGGCCCCGAGCCCCGGAGGCGCTCAGCACCCAGGGGGTCAAACTCGGCGAGCGAGCGGAGAGGATTCAGAGCGATGTCCGTTACGCGCCGCGGATGGGGGGGGGGGGGGGGGTACGGCATAGCGAGCAGGTAGCGTCGCAGCCTCATCCATCTATGTCATTCCCAAATCAACCACCACCACCCCCAAGTCAACCACCACCCCCAAGTCAACCACCACCACCACCAAGTCAACCACCAACAAGTCAACCACCACCACCACCGCCGCTGCTCAGCATCCCTCGAGAGTCTGCGTGGTCTCTCTCCCCGTGGTCGCGTGGATTTTGTTTTCCCGCGGTCCTCCGGTTTTTCCCTCCACATTTGGAATCAACATTACGCATCTAGCGACGCACGCGTGGGGTCGAGGCGACGCACATCGGGTCGTGGTATTTACAATGACGGGACGGCGTATTTGCGAAACCACGTAAAAGAGAGAGACGCAATCTGGGTATTACAATAATAATTAATTATAGCGTCGTCCATGTGCAACCGCATCTCACAACGCCGACTGGAGTTGGTTTTGAGCCTCGGCTCAGCCACCGTGAGTTTAAAGAGAGGATTAGGGGCGGTGGTGGTGGGCACGTCGAGAACACACACAGACACACACACAGACACACACACACAGCCACACACACAGCCACACACACAGACACACAGACAGACACACACACAACCACACACACAGACACACACACAGACAAAACAAAGATCCCCCGTATAGCCTTAACAGAATGTAGGGACAAGTGCTGTTAGCGAGCACCTATGAAGGCCGGAACGGTACACGAGGGGGTGGGTGGCCAGCACCACGCCCGACCGCCTTTGTCTCCCCAGTGGCGATGTTTACACACCGCACCAGGTACTCATTTAAGGGTGAGTCGACCTAGGGGAGGCCGATGACCGGTTCAGATAATCGTCACTGGTGTTAGCCGTGAGCGGGAATCGAACCCGGGTCGCCAGGTTCATAGCGCAGCGCGCTAACCGCTACACTACCGCTCCCCACATTCGTGGCCAGGTCACACACAGCCACACACACAGACACACAGACACACACACAGACACACACACAGACACACACACAGACACACGCACACAGCCACACACACACAGCCACACACACAGACACACACACAGACACACACAGCCACACACACAGACACGCACACAGCCACACACAGACACACACACACAGCCACGCACACAGACAGACACACAGACAGACACACAGCCAACCCCCCCCCCCCCCCCCACAAACACCCACATCCTTCAGATCTGTGGCGATAACAGAGGTCCCTTGGGGTTCACTTGCCAAGCTTACAGACGGCATGTGCGAAACGCCGTCTCCCCCCCCTCCCGCCACCTGCCCCCCACCTGCGGCCCCCCACGAGAGGGAATCTTTCACCGCGGCTCCCGTGAACTTTCCACGGCCCTGTCAGAGCGAGCCGTGAGGACGAGTCGGGCGATCCTCCAATATCCGTGGCCCCAACGATCGAAGCGGGACTCAGGTCCCACCCCGGCGCCGATAGTCTTCTGCGCTGACTATCCGGGTGACAAAATAACAGATAGCATCATCAGCATCATCATCAGCATCATCAGCAGCATCATCATCAGCATCATCAGCAGCAGCATCATTATCATCAGCATCATCAGCATCATCAGCATCATCATCATCAGCATCATCAGCATCATCATCATCAGCATCATCATCAGCATCATCATCAGCATCAGCAGCATCATCATCATCAGCAGCATCATCATCAGCAGCATCATCATCAGCATCATCATCAGCATCATCAGCATCATCATCAGCATCATCAACAGCAGCATCATCATCAGCATCAGCAGCAACATCACCAGCAGCAGCAGCAGATGCTCGCTAACAGCACTTGCCCCAACAGCCTGTTACAGGCTTTACGGGATAACTTTGTCTTTTTTAAAATTACGTGGATGAACACCACAACAGCATGTGTGTGCTATAAAGAAGGCCCATTGCCCGAAACGTTCACCAAAGCGAGGGGGGATCTTGGGCCGGACGCGTCGCGAGAAGGGGCAATGACGAAGTAGTGCGTATGTAACTGTATACATGTTGACCTTCTTTCGCACCGTACACAGCCAATCACGCTAATCAGAGGTGCGTGGTCAAGACAGCCGATGGAGACGATCGATGTCCAGTGTGCTCTCTCTCTCCCTCAATCATTGAAGGTTGAAAAAAAAAACATTCCAAAATTGTTATCATTATTATCATTAAATAAGAGCGGCTGTGTTTTGATTTTGGCAAAGTTGCAATTTGGATAGTGGACACTTTTTCATTTTGGTTCTGGCACGGCTTTTGCCGTTTAGCTCATCCTAGTGCTGTCCTCCCTCTCGGGGGTCAGGGAGTCACGCACCACGTGCGTGGCACACGCGCAAGATCCGACGGGAGAAGCCCCCCGTTCCATAAATCTTGTTTCGGATGGGGATGATGGGCACCATGGAACTAAAACTTAACTTTTGATTCAAAGCTTTCGTGACTGCAGGGATTCATATTGTTGGTTCTTTCGGTAAAGTTACTTAGAAGGGAAACAGTACAATTTTCTTTCTGTGGTTTTCACGCCTGATGATGATTGCTTGTGTTGCAATCGAAACGTTGTGAGAATTGTATTGTTTTATATTTTTATTATTTTATTGTTTCCCTTCTACGTGACTTTACCGAAAGAACCAAGAATATAAAACTTAATTATTATTATTATTTTAACCAGGTAAGGCCCACTGAGATATATAGATGTGTTTTTTCAGAAGCGACCTGGCCACAAATGATAGCTCAACGAAGTGTCTCATCACGTGGACATTTATAGCAGTAGCCAAATACTCTAAACGCATATTGATTCTAAATGTGGAGGGAACAACCGGAGGACCCGGAGAAAAATCCACGCGACCACGGGGAGAGAAAGAGAGGCACGCAAACTCCAACTATACAGCAGCAGGCGTCAGGGTCGGGATCGAACCCACGCCCTCCGGCATACCAGGCGAGGTAGTTAACTAAATGAAGCGAGCCTTCTCCGAGGATGCATCCATGGACATCGGCCACGGTAATGCATCCCCGCCCATCTAAAATAAAAGCAAAGCGTGTTTATCTTTCAAGGCGAGATGGGTCTGCAAATATTGCCCGTTCCGACAACATAAGATTTGTTGTGAGTGGGGTAAGGCAACTGACCCTTGCGACCCCCAGTGGGGATTGCATGAGAAGTCTGGGGACTGGGGGGAGGTGGGGGGGTCGATGGGGGTTCAGTGGTCAGATGCATTACACGTCTTGAGTGATATTTTCCCCGTAAGCTTGCGATGTAAATCCGCGTTGAACTAAGATACACTTTCACTGAAGTCCTTTTTGTTACGTAAAAAAAAACTTGCCACTGGCCCCCTGATACACAGCAGAGCGAGATCCTCAGGGTGACTGCGGAAGGAATCAAAGTCAAGGTCACGAAGAGGTCACCGCACACTGTCATCGCTTCCTTCCTTCTGCCAGAACCCGCAGCAGTATCAGCAGCTGCACAGCCGACGTATCGTGACCTGCAATCACTTTTGGGTTTTCCTTTTCCCTCCACAGTTTGCTGAGAAGAGGCACACAACGTGAGGCGGCCAGCAACAAAAGGCACCGTCAAAGTTGTAATCGAGGAGATTGTAGCACGCGTCTTGAATTGAGCGAGGTTCATCTTCTTGGTTCTTTCGGTAAAGTCACGTAGAAGGGAAGTAATAAAATAATACAAATAAAACATAATAAAATACAATTCTCACGACTGTTTCGGCCACAACGCAAGCAGCCGTCCTCAGGTGAAGAACAGGGCTGTCGGAACTGTCTTTCCGACAGCCCTGTTCTTCACCTGTCTTTCCGACAGCCCTGTTCTTCACCTGAGGACAGCCCTGTTCTTCACCTGAGGACGGCTGCTTGCGTTGTGGCCGAACGTCTTGAGAATTGTATTTTATTATGTTTAATTTGTATTATTTTATTATTTCCTTTCTACGTGACTTTACCGAAAGAACCAAGAAGATGAATCCCTGCAGTCACGAAAGCTTTAAATCGAAATTTGAGCGAGGTTATTATTCATTACACTGGTCAATAACAAAAAAAAACTGGCCTGGACTTTTGCTTATTGCTTATTCCAAATCTGATCTCAGATTTGCTCTATCACATCTCATTTTTATGCTATCGGCATACCTCATTTTCATTGATTTGACCCGAAATTGACTCTGTCACTTATGATTGCAAGTTGTTGCGAGTCAGTGACTGCTTTAGTGTTCAAATATGGTGCTGTATTTTTAGGATAGTGTGTTTATAATATCATTTTATGTAGATATCCACATTTATTTAATATTTTTCTTCTGCAGTTTTTATTTAAAATGCAATATTTGATAACGGAACTTTCGTATCAAGTTGCTACGAGGGACTATTCGGGTGACGCGGCTTTTGCCACTGTGCAGCTCCCAGACGGTGGAACAACGTTCTGCGCCGTTGGTAAAAAGTCAATCAGAGTCGTTGAAGCTGTTGAAGCCGTCTTTTCGTTGAGTGGGTGAGTTAGTGGGTTAGTGGGTGGGTGAGTGAGTTCGTGGGTGAGTGAGTGAGTGGGTGGGTGAGTGAGTGGGTGTAGTAGGTGGGTGAGTGGGTGGGTAACTGAGTGAGTGGGTGTGTGAGTTAGTGGGTGAGTGAGTTAGTGGGTGAGTGAGTTAGTGGATGAGTGAGTGAGTTAGTGGATGAGTAAGTGGTTGAGTGAGTTAGTGGGTGAGTGAATTAGTGGGTGAGTCATTTAGTGGGTGGGTGAGTGAGTTAGTGGGTGGATGAGTAGGTGAGTGAGTTAGTGAATGAGTGAGTGGGTGAGTGAGTTAGTGGGTGAGTGAGCAGGCTTTTGCCACGGTGTAGCTCCAAGACTATGGAACAACGCGTTGCCCTTCCTCATAAATCAATCGGAGTCGTTAGATTATTTAAGTCTGTTTTAAAAACTCAACTCTTTAAATATCCTTCACCCCATGGCTAGTAATGACCGTGCACCCTGCAGGCTTCTGTTGATTTCCAGGCTTCCCATACACGGCGGGAGGCGCATTGGTGAGGAATCTACAGCTGAAAAATTGCGCCACTTTACAAATGCAAATTGTAATCATCATCGTTAATGAATTATAATTCACGATACAGAGGAGCGGCCACATCGGTCAGGGATGGGCGACCGTGGGCCCCATCGCGGCCTCATGGGGAGCCAACTGCCCCCCCCCCCCAAAAACTTCTAAGAACATAAACAGACAACGCACTTCGGAACGAACGCCTTACAAGAATCCCCAGTAAGACACGGGGACGCTGAGGCCAACGTAGCCCTCACCTCCCACCCCCCCCCCCCCGTCGTTTACAACCAAGTGGAGACGACTTTGTGCTCCAGACGGCTTTGCGGGGCTTTGCCGGGTCCGTGGGCGCGGGTCGGAGGCATTTTCTTTTATTTGCATCTCGCCTCGACCGCGTCCTGGAATCGCCACTGCCTGACGCGACCTTCACCCCTACCCCCCCCGTCTTAAAAACACCGCGTCAATTACAGGGGATAAGAACCTGAGCTCCCCGCTCTCTTAAGCTCATAAGCGCTGCCCTTAAGACTCCACAAAACGAAGACAACGATCCCCCGTGTAGCCTTAACAGACTGTTGGGGCAAGTGCTGTTAGCGAGCACCTATGAAGGCCGGCACGGCACGACAAGACGGTGGGTGGCCAGCACCACGCCCAGCCACCTTTGTCTCCCTAGTGGCGATGTTTACACAAAGCACCAGGGAGTCATTTGAGGCTGCGTAGACCTAGAGGAGGCCAGAACCGGTTCAGATAATCGTCACTGGCGTTGACCGTGAGCGGGAATGGAACTCGGGTTGCCGGGTTCGTAGCGCAGCGTAGCGCTAACAGCTACACTACCGCTCCATGCTAAACTCTCTCACACACACACACACGCATCCACACACACACACATCCACACTCTCACACACACACATCCACACTCTCACACACACACACATCCACACTCTCACACACACACACATCCACACACTCTCACACACACACATTCACACACTCTCACACACACACACATCCACACTTTATCACACACACACATATCCACACTCACACACACGCATCCACACTCTCACACACAAGACAAAGATCCGCCGTAGGTCCATAGAGACTGTAGAGGGCAGGTGCTGATATACATACTCGCGTGTAACTCACAAAGACACGCACACCACGCACGTACACGCACAACTCACGTACAAAAAACAAAGACACACACACACGCACAACACTCTCACACACACACAAAAAAGATAAAGATCCCCCGTATAGCCTTAACAGACTGTAGGGGCAAGTGTTGTTAGCGAGCACCTATGAAGGCCGGCACGGCACACGAGGGGGTGGGTGGCCAACACCACGCCAGACCGCCTTTGTCTCCCCAGTGGCGATGTTTACACACCGCACTAGGTACTCATTTAAGGCTGAGTCGACCTAGGGGAGGCCCAGGACCGGTTCAGATAATCGTCACTGGTGTTAGCCGTGAGCGGGAATCGAACCCGGGTCGCCAGGTTCATAGCGCAGCGCGCTAACCGCTACATTACCGCTCCCCATACACACACACACAACGCACACGTGTGTGCTGAGCCCAGGAATGTGAGCTCTTCACCCGCGCCGCCTGCTGCCCTTGGCGTTCGCCCACCTCCCCTCCCTCTCGCGCAGCGGCAATCGCAGCCCCAAAGATCGAACAGCGGAGTGGAGCGACGTCACTCGCCGGTCAACGCTGCGAGCGAAACGCCAAAGAGCGAACCACGAGTTCAGAATTTGATCGAGTGGCGTGCCAGACATGGGGCTCGTGAGGTTTGGGGGTCGAGCAATAGTGGTGAGGTCTGTTTGCATTGTGTGGTTATTAGGGGTCTAGCAATAGTGGTGCGGTGTGGTTGGATTGTGTGTATACTGCGGTGTGTACTGTGCTGTGTAATGCGGCGTGTACTTGTATGCTGCTCGGCGGGCAGCAGTTGTCGCACACAGCGAGACATACAGAGATACAAACACAGCTATATACAGAGAGAGAGAACGCAGATACATACACAGATACACACATATACATGCAGAGACACACACACACAGATATAGAGATACACACAGAGAGATACACAGAGACAGCATTGTGTGTACTGTGTGTACTGTGTGTGCTGTGAGCGCTGTGTGCGCTGTGTATACTGTGTGCGCTGTGTGTACTGTGTGCGCTGTGTGTACTGTGTGCGCTACTCGGCAGGCAGCTATTTCCCGGTGCGGTGACATTGTGAGATGAGGGACCGTGCGGTCCACGCTGCGCGATGTCGCTTCGTGCGCTTCCCCTCGGTTTCTTTTTTTTGGAACGCATCTACTACCGCATACAGCGAGGGTGCTGGGGGTACCTGTACAGGTAGTGCGTACAAGCCGGGCGGTGGGTGGGGAAGGCTTGATAACTCAGAGTAAATGTGCATGCTTCGCCACTCTTCGTCTTCTTTCGTACGGCGGCCGCCTGATGTGGGATGTCAGAGCCACGACTGCAATTTCACATTGAAGGTGGCCAAGCCACAGATGACCTGCGTCAGGAGCAAGCGGAGTGGGGTCGCTGTGATCTTCGCAGTTGTGGATCGGGGCATGATTGCGTCGTCACGCGTTGTGTTACGGTCTGTTCTGCATGGCCACAGTCGCACACTGCTCCTGGAGAGGTGATTTATTTATTGATTTCCCATGTGTGCATCGGGTAACCCGCATCTGCCGACACGGTTTGTGCAGTGGATGCGATTTAGGGTGGGACTTGAGCAGTTTCGTGAATGAGTCTCTATGTGAAGAGTTTATATGTGGGTCTGTGGTTCTCTATGTGAGTGTATCGGTCTCTATGTGAGTCAGTGGGTCTCTGTGTGAGTCTGTGGTTCTCTATGTGAGTTTATCGGTCTATATGTAGGTCAGTGGGTCAATATGTGAGTCTGTGGTTCTCTATGTGAGTTTATCGGTCTCTATGTGAGTCAGTGGGTCTCTGTGTGAGTCTGTGGTTCTCTATGTGAGTTTATCGGTCTCTATGTGAGTCAGTGGGTCTCTATGTGAGTCTGTGGTTCTCTGTGTGAGTTTATCGGTCTCTATGTGAGTCAGTGGGTCTCTATGTGAGTCTGTGGTTCTCTATGTGAGTTTATCGGTCTCTATGTGAGTCAGTGGGTCTCTATGTGAGTCTGTGGTTCTCTATGTGAGTTTATCGGTCTCTATGTGAGTCAGTGGGTCTCTATGTGAGTCTGTGGTCTGTGCTTGGCCAGATCCAGCCAGGGACGGCGGGAGCGTGCGGTCTGTGTCGGGGTGAAATCGGGGGGGGGGGGGGGGTCGAGAGCGGGGATCTCCACGGTTGGATTACGGGACCCGTCGTTTGGGACACGTGGGGGTGGGGGGAGGGGAGTGGAGGGTCACGCTGGTGCCAAGCCCCGTGCGCATGGCACGGAAGGCAAGGGCATGTGACCGGCACACAAGCCCCGGGCTTCTCAAAGAATGTGTCAGATGTGGGCTGGGTGGCTCGTAATGGCCCTGTTGGCGGCACTAAGCCGACGCAGCTGATGTATCCGCGGTTCGAATGCGGATTTAGCCGCCGGTAGATTAAAGCGGGTGTTGTCGAGTGCGACCAGTTGATTGGTTTCAGGGTCGTTCACCGATTAACTACATCGATACCCATATACTCACATAGAGACCCACGTAGAGACCTACAGACCCACATAGAGACCCACAGACTCACATAGAGACCCACGTAGAGACTCACGGACTCACATAGAGACCCACAGACTCACATAAACAACCCACGTAAAGACCCACTGACTCACATAGAGACCCATAGACTCACGTAGAGACCCACATACTCACATAAAGACCCACGTAAAGACCTACAGACCCACGTAGAGACTCGCGGACTCACATAGAGACCCACAGACTCACATAGACAACCCACATAGAGACCCACAGACTCACATAAACAACCCACATAGAGACCCACAGACTCACATAAAGACCCACGTAGAGACCTACAGACCCACATAGAGACCCACGTAGAGACGACTCACGGACTCACATAGAGACCCACAGACTCACATAAACAACCCACGTAGAGACCCACTGACTCACATAGAGACCGATAAACTCACATAGAGAACCATAGGCCCACACAGAGACTCAAGAACGCGCATAGAGACCCACACGCTCGCATATATTGAGCTGTGATTAAACTCGGTTCTCCAGTCCAGAGAGAGAGGATGGGCCTCAGCCCCGTCACTGGTGACTGCATGAAAACTCCATCGCATTATTGCATTGATTTTGTTTGTCACTCGAGTCAGACGAATTGCAGCTCTGAGGATTCAACTATTTGGTGCGCTGCCACGCGCTGAGCGATCCCATTGTCGGGATAATAAACACGGGACGCGCTTTGCGGATTAGATGTGCCGAGGTCAACTTTCCAGACTGCGACTTTTGCGTTCCATGATCATACATCCCTTGGTCGATCCACTGCTGGATGAAGGCTTCTCCCCCAATCCCCCCCCCCGTCACCCACACCCCTCCACACGCACCAATGCAGTCACAGGGTGCGTCGTGCCGTGCTTCAACACGCCGGTCTACGCGGGATTGACGCCTTCGAGGGTTCGAAGATCGATCCGAAGGGACCCACGCATCGCCGACGCAGGCTTTCGTGGTCGGTAATCGAACCAGGGTGGGCGGGGTTTAGAACCCACTGCGCGCTAACCACTGCGCCACCGCTCCACTCACAGCGGCAGCACCCGACGGAAACGCGTGGGGGTGGGGGGAGGGGGTCGAAGTGGGGGGGGGGGGGTGTCGGATCGGGGGGAGGGGCTAATGAGACGCCGCAGGCATCTGGAGTGTCGAAAGCCCCTGTTCACGTCGGCCGCGCTGGCAAGCGCTCGGTCGTGAATCAACATCCCGGGCGCGCGGATGCTTCTGCGCCCAACAGCGTTCAGCACAGGATCTCAGGACCACACACACCCAGCCATCGTGATGGGGAATCGAACTCTAGCGCACTAGCGCTTCGTGTTGTGTCATCGCCCCCCACTCATTTACCCACCCGCTCATTCCTCACCTCCCCCCCATTCACCCACGCACCCACCCGGTCACCCACCCACCCGGTCACCCACTCGAGGGCGGGTGAGCTCCTCGATGATGAAAGCGTCTCCGCACCGCTTTCATAAACTTGTCATCTCACGGGAGAAGAAAGCGCAGAGAGGGACGCCAAAGGGGGGAAACTGCAGCCAACGAACGTTCAAATACGACGCCCAAATATTTACAAAGGGGACCTTCAAAATGTCTCGCCCGAGCAGAACAGCGCTGCTCCGTCACTCTGGGTTTTTGTTTTGTTCCTGCGCCAAAAAAAAAATAGAACGCATCTCTCTTTGATACACCGATATTCGGACGGGACTTACACCAGGGACGTACATCTCGCGAGTTGGATCAAGGTGGGGGACAGATTTCAGTGGCGTCAAGATTCCTGCAGATGGTAAAATTCATATCGGTGCTAAGATTGATGATGATTGTAACGATGGTGATAATGATCATGTTGTAGATGGTGATGATGTCGATTGTGATTTTAATTTTGATGGTGATCTTGTTGCAGATGAAACGTTGTACCCGTGGTTATACCAAGGGAAGCGGAGTAGTCAAGGATGTAATGAATAGAGAATGAGAAAGGAATGGGAGAGAGAAGAGAGAAAAGGAAAATGGGAAATTAGAGAGCCAGCAGAGTTGGAAATTCCACAATTAGCTGTCAGCGGCTAGTTTATCCACAGGGCAACCTTTATCGACATCCCACAAAGAGGTACTAATTTTATCGACCCCGGAATGATGATGGGTTGGGTCAACCCCTCCCAAAGCATTTGACCTCCCACACGTGAAAATTAAAGTAGCATCAGCACCGTGCCAATCCGCATTGGAGTACTTGTAAGGTTTATGGACCAAAAAAATCGTCAAAGGCAAAAACACTTCCCTATTTATAACGGTGAACATTACTCGCAGCAGCAATGCCAACCCAAATTGTCCAATATTTTGTTTTCATAAATATGATTTAAAAAAATATATATAGCATGTACTTATTAACAGTGCATGCACTTCATAATTGTATTCTGCCAGGTCTTGGAGAGGCGAGGGGGAGCTATTGTTCCGCATGGCATGAAATACAGGGCTCATTATCGAGGCACACGTGCGCGCACTCACTCACTCGCTTGGCAGCGCCATAAACAGGGCGCTGTGTAAACCACCGCTGAATTTATCATCGCCAGCTGAGTTATGAACGGCGTGCGCGCGTGGAGAGTTTATGTGGCGTGCGCCGAAATATGTCACTGGGTCGTGCACGAGTGAATCACCGCGGCCCAGGTGCGCTCCTCGAGCCGTGGAGCCAGACGGGCTCGGAGTCTCAAGGGTTGTGAGTTAAATTCCCGGTTGGGGGGTTGACTCAGCCCATCATCCTCTCACAGGTCGATAAAATGACTGCTACCAATTTTTAGGGGAATTGTCGGCAATGGTTGTCTTATCAATTAGGTTCGCCCCCCGCCATAAGAATGTGGAATTTACACCCACCGGCAGAGCAGGGCTGTAAATCAGAGATGAGCAATCAATGGTTCAATGCTCATTTAAGTAGCAAACTACTTCGATTTAAAGCTTTAGTGACTGCGGGGATTCATATTATTGGTTCTTTCGGTAAAGTCTATTATTTCCCTTCTACGCGAAACTGATAATACACAGGTTTATGATTTCCCTTCTACGTGACTTTACCGAAAGAACCAAGAATAGCAAACTACTGTTTTGTTTTACTTTCGCCAGTAGCGAACCCGTTGTTACTCTGCAACAGGAAACAGCGAGACAGCAGCTGTCATGTCCATACTCTGCTCACAACTCTCATGGACACGGAGCACTAAAAGTAATCTGCCAGTGGCGTCACGAGCGGGGGGTGGGGACCGCACCAGGTGACACCATCAGAGGGGGTGACAACAAAATGGCTGCCGATAACAATTTTTGTCGCAGTGTTTCTGCAGAAATTTATAATTTTTCATAAAAATATCTCTGTAGTTATAACAACAACAATTTTTTATCGTAAGCCCAGCTTATTTGTATTGTATAAATATACCTACAAAGCTAAAACTCTATGCTAATTTACCTTTTGAACCTTCTAATGCGCTCCGGTCAGAGCTGTCATTGTTACCCAATCACAGTGACGCTTCGAGTCACGTGGTCTTGTCTGCACGAACTGTCGTGTTCGTTGCTGCTCGCGTTTTTATAGTCGCTGGTTTTGTCAAATTTTCTGGTGTTTTAGCTACAATATTGTGGTAATTAGTATTTGTAAACCTATAATCAATAACTTTTTGAGAATGCAGTAGAGAAAAAGGCTTCTCCTCAGTTACTAATAATGTTGTAACTAATAATGTTGTAATTCAATGTAGAAAGATTTTACAAAACTATTTTGTTGTTAGTATTCATATAATCTAAGAAATATTATCTTTAAGCAATTTACAACTATATTACTTATTATTCCATGATTAAAATTGATAATAAACTTACATGTACAGCACTTTTTTTATTATATAACCCTGATAACTAAAGAGAGAAATTGACAATTTAAAACATGAAGTTGTAGGAAATGCTATGTTTCTTGATACATGTTTAGAAATATAACTTAAATCTTAAATTCAGTTATTTTAATTTTATTCACTCTCTTGCAAATATATATCTGATTTAATGGGGTTCTTAAATGTTTTTACGTTTTATTTACTTCGAATTCTATTGTTTTCTTACCGAATCTTCACTTTAACCACAGTAAACTATGAAAAAGTACATTTAGGCTGTATGATATTGTAATTCAAAAGGTGTAATTGTAATTTTGCTCGTTGTTTTTGTCACTACTATGGCTATTACATTCAGTGATATACGGGAATAACGATTTACGAGTAACATTAGTCCAAGAAACATTACTAAGGATTCTCTATGGTCTGGTACGGGAGGAGGTCCTGCAAATTTGCGCGCGTTACAAATTGAACTATTATTATATTATTATTACCGCACTGGGTGACAACAACCCCAGTGACGCCACTGTAATCTGCTTAGTAGTGTCAAAATAATACGTCTTGTGAGCGTTCCTTTTTATGATCGCGAGAATGTAAAGAACATTCTGGCAAAATAATAATATTCATAGGAGCATACTCTGAAAAGTGAGAGCAATTTTAGATGAACGGTGGTCAAGCGTACTCCTACCTCTGCAGTGTTGCTATCTTTATTGATGCAGGGAGATCATTACAGTGGTTGTACTGAACTTCAATGCTCCCGCGTCTGTGCTACCCGCTTCACCAACCCCCGGCCCTAACCAGCGTGGTGAAGAATCGTCAAATTAACTCCCTCCCTACGAATGGGAAGGGGGGGGGGGGTGATAGGCCTTTATCCAGGAATGGAAAGCTCAGAAACCGCGTTATAACGGGCGCGTTCCGCGTTTTGCGAAAAGTATCCTCGAACGGAAGGACCGCGTTGCAGTACGTAGAGCGAGAAAACGCACTGTGTGAACTCGCGTTAAGAGAGGACTCGACGTACACCGGGAGACGCAATGGGGGGTATCTCGCCGCCTCGCGGTCACATCTCGGTATTGCGCGTAGCGCGAGCACGTGCAGAGGTCACGTGAGCACATGCGGCCATCGTTTACCATGAGCACTCCGGGCAGCCTGGCTGGTATCCGATACGTCATACGGGCGACGAGTTTACATTGTTAAGATGCTCGTGCAGGTGATGGAGAGCTGAAACGTGGCACAAAATATCGCCGAGTCTACCCTTAAATTTAGGAAAGTATTAATTAGGAAAACACACATTTCTTGGTTTCTTGACTGACTGACTGACCGTGCCGTGCAGGTCGTGGGGGTTATTCACCACCCTGGTTACTGCTTTATTTATGTCTATATTTACATATTGAAACAATCATAGCAGGTAAAGCCCACTGAGCTGTTTTTCAGAGGCGAACCGGCCACACATGATAGATCATCGAAGTGGCTTATCATCACACGTGGGGATTCATAGCAGCAGACACATAATGAAAGCGCGTGTTGTTTCTAAATGTGGGGGAGGAGGATGAGGGCAGAACCGGAGGAACCCGGATACAAATCCACACTGCGACCACCACGGAGAGAGAGAGGGAACACACGGACTCCAGATATAACGTGCTTCAAAAACATGTTAACACTTCTGAGAATTTGCAACAATACCACGAGAAATGTCCTCTGGAGACCACCTGGAGAAGATTCCAGGCACGTGTTGACAATGCTGGCGAACAAGTGGAGACTCCTTGACTTTTTGAAGCTATTAATATTACATTTGTTATCATGTTGGCCTATCATTATATTTTGCCACTGGTAAAGGAGGTCTCTTAGAGTGTATTATCCGTTTCTTTTTCTATTAAAAACGACAGTCCCATGTAAGTGTTAAACATTTTTTAAGCACGCTGTATACAACACCAGGCATCGCCAGGGTCTGGAAATAATCGAACCCACGTCCCTCCTGCGCTCCAGGCGAGGGAGATTACATCTCCATGTCGCTTGTGGGTTGCTGGAAGGGGTTGGTGTGGGGGTGGCAAGAAGGGAGCTTTAGTTGATCGATGTTTTGGTCGTTCCCAGACATGTGGCAGCTGTGGGGCTTGGGTTGATTTCACTGGAAGTGCGGCAGGGCCAGCCTCAGGTGCCAACGTCGTTACCAAGTGATCGTGCTGTAGATTTGAATGGAAAAAAAGCTTGAAAACTCACCACACTCGTCTCTAATATCGCCCGAACAGAATATATAATCATGAGATTTAATAGACGACGCTTCGGGCATTGCACCTAAGAGAGGCCAGAAAGTTGGCATATTGTGCCTATATATTTACAGGCGCAATAAGCAACGCTTTTGTTAATACTCCCTTTAAGCACGATACGATCCCATCACTGGGTGGACCGAGTACTTTGCCTGGCGTGCAGTGTGACGTTGAAGCCAGAAAAAAGCGCGAGGCGACCAATCAGCGCCGTAGTTGCCTTACGGTGGGGGGGGGGGGGGGGTTTCTGGACTGGAGGGGACTCTCCACCACCCCTACACCCCCAATATCAACACTCCCCAAATCGCCACTAAGCGACGGCGACGTCACCACGGCGCCCGTGCCAGGCCAGGTGCACTTTGAGGCCACGTGAAGCGTCGAAGGCTTCGCTGGCAGGAGGAGGTCTCGGGACAGACCCAGCAGGTGCCACGGGTTGGCTGACTGAGATGACCGGTAGATGCACCGTCAGCTGTACCCCCATACTGTGCCAACTTGCTGTATAAAATAATAAATTAAATAGTAGCATACTACGACATTTCGATTGCAACACAAGCAATCATCAGGTATAAAAGAAATAGCAACAAAAATCTAACCAGAAAACTATAGACAGACATATAAGCAGACAGATATCACAAAGATACACAGAGAGAGAACACGTATCGGCACAAAGAGAGAGATCGTCTCTGTGACGAGGCCTTAAATAGAGAGAGGGGGGCGGGGGCGGAGAGAGGGAGGGGGCAAAGAAAAAATTAGCATGTCAATGAGTACGACGATGTGTGGTACGGTACGCAAGCTTGAAAATTACGAAGACGACGCATGGTACGGTACGCAAGCTTGAAAATTAGGTGAACGGGAGAGAGACACACTAAAATTAAATAACCTAGCAAAATATCGAAATGTAATGTAATGCAACACAGAGAGTCGGTCAACACACAATTAACGCATATGCGTTAATTGTGTGTTGACCGACTCTCTTTACCGAAAGAACCAAAGAGTAATCCCTGCAGTCACGAAAGCTCCAAATTAAGACTGTCGTCGATTGTTAAACGGTGACCGTGCCTCGTGGCCTTAGTTGTCGTCGAGTGTAAATGGTGACCGTGCCTCGTGGTCTTAGTTGTCGTCGAGTGTAAACGGTGACCGTGCCACGTGGCCGTAGTTGTCGTCGAGTGTAAACGGTGACCGTGCCTCGTGGCCTTAGTTGTCGTCGAGTGTAAACGGTGACCGTGCCTCGTGGCCTTAGTTGTCGTCGAGTGTAAACGGTGACTGTGCCACGTGGCCTTAGTTGTCGTCGAGTGTAAACGGTGACCGTGCCTCGTGGCCTTAGTTGTCGTCGAGTGTAAACGGTGACCGTGCCTCGTGGCCTTAGTTGTCGTCGAGTGTAAACGGTGACCGTGCCTCGTGGTCTTAGTTGTCGTCGAGTGTAAATGGTGACCGTGCCACGTGGCCTTAGTTGTCGTCGATTGTAAACGGTGACCGTGCCACGTGGCCTTAGTTGTCGTCGATTGTAAACGGTGACCGTGCCACGTGGCCTTAGCTGTCGTCGAGTGTGCAGGCGGTGCGACTGCTCTGAGGCCCGCGGTTTGATATGGGCCCAGGCGCTGGGCTACGCAAAAGAGGGGTGGGTGAATTAGATGGAGGGCAGAAGTTAGGGGGTGTTTCATTTCATGCACCGGACCAGGGCCAATGCCAACCACGTGACGCCAATGGTTCCCATGGCGACTTCCTCGCACCGCCATTGATCTGTTTTCCTTTGTCGCCTTCGTTTTCCTCTTGTCCAGAATAAGTCGAGCAACTTTCACCCTTTTCCAAAACGGAACGATGTCTCTGTAGCGGCCACCGGTGGAGTCTTGCGCTGTGAGGTATGACGTTTTTTGTGTGTGTCTACCACATAGCCGTACTTAGTACCGCTTGCGATTCAACTAAATCTGTCACACGTGGTTGAATTGCCACACCCCCTTCACTTAGTGACGTAGATTATCAGTGAATGGAAGTCTGTCCGCGATTGGATGGAATCACACGAGGGAGCACGTGGAGATCGCGTACCCGTAAAACTCACTCACGACGCCCTAGTTACGTTCAACAGCGTATGAGGGGCGTGCACGTGGTTGCCTTATTTTGTTTGTTGCGGTTGCACCCGACTTAAGAGCCGCATGGCTCACAGGGCTACACCTAATAGATGAAACTTAAAAACTTACCTTTAACCCGTCCACCGAGAAGGGCACGTGTTTTTGTTTAAATGGATTTTTCATTCGTATCATCGACTTTCATGAGCCTCGGCCGTAAACGAGAAACCCGCTACTGTCTTTATTAAATATAAGTACGGTGTGTAAAACATCAGCACGAGGGAAGACAAAGGCGGCCGGGGGTGGTTGTGGCCACGGTGGTTGTGGCCACGACCACGGGCTGATGCGCCGTGCCGGCCTAAACAATGTCTTCGCACACAGCACTTGCCCCAAAAATCATATGGAGGCTACACGGGTTATCTTTGTCGTGGAATATATATAGTAAACTTATATATGTGTTGGGGGGGGGGGACACGTTATTTAGCACAGCTGTGAGCCAGTTGAATGTACACACACTCCCGTCTCCATCACAACCACGAGTCAGTCATCCAAGTCACGACACGGACCCATTGCCACCCCCCCCCCCCGCATGTACACATTGAGAGCGTAGAAGCGCAGTGGAATTCAGTTACCGTATTCTCTTGATTACGGAGTACTCCGGAAAGTAAGACGCGCCCAAAGCTCGTGCACTGTGTCAATAGAGTTGCAGTAGAAACATTGATTCACACACACACACCTCCTCCACCCCGCACCTACGATTAACACGGTTGGCTACGTACGGCGTCGAACGAAGAAATTCAACATACATACGTGCCTACCGGAGTATAAGACGCAGCCTCCATATTTTGCTATCGCTATTCCTCTTCCCTGCCGAAATTTGTACATTTGCATCTTACGGGCAAACCAAAGAATGTTTTCCAAAATCTCGTAAAACTATTCCCGGTTCCAAAAAAAAAAAGAGTAACTCAGATAAAGTTTAGAGCTTGCAAAAATCCCAGTTGGATCGGCGTGATGGCGAGACCGTGTTGTTTTTTCTCTCTCTCTCACTCTAAATTGTTTTTTTTTGTAGCCGCTGGCTCAAACGGCTGTAGACGACTGCGTCACGCTCGCGAGAGAGAGATCGAGAAACAAAACGCACAACTACTCGGGTTGTTTTGCTTTTTTGTTGTCATTTTGTTGTCGTCTTCCAAACGTCGCCTTTGCTTCATTCCCAATCGCGCTACCGGCGTGCCACGCTTCGTTAACAATCTCCGAGCTCGGCCAGAGACAGCCGCATCACCGCCTGTTCGAGAAACGGTCCGCGGAAGCAGATAGCACCGAACAGCTTCTGAGATCCAAAACCCCACTCCTCCCTTCCCCCAATCCATCACGTTACCCCCAAACGCCTCCCTCCCTCCGCCACCCCTCCCCCGAGCCCTCTCCTCCCAACGCAGCCATAAATCGCGCTGCGTGTCAGCCCGTTTCGTCTCGCTGCTTTAGGCTTACTAACGAATTAATGGAGACTAAGCGGGAACAATGTCTCCGTCCTGTATCTGTCTCTCCACTTTAGTAGCGGTCATGGGGGGGGGGGGGTCGTAGTGGGGAGCGGTGGCGCAGTGGGTTAGCGCACTGCGCTACAACAACAAAAATCGATCACCCGATTTCAATTCCCGCTCACTGCCAACATCCGTGGCGATAATTTGAATCCGTCCTGAGCCTCGCCTTTCTCGATTCATCCTCAAATGAGTACCTGGTGCAGTGTGTCAACGTCGCCACTGGGGAGACAAAGACGGCCCTGCGTGGTGCTGGTCACACATCCCCCTCGTGTGCCGTGCCGACCTTTATAGTTGCTGCTAGCTAACAGCACTTGCCCCAACAGTCTGTTAAAGGCTGTACGGGGGATCTTTGTCTTTGGGGTGGTGGTGGGGAGGGGAGAAAAAGGTGGTAGAGGCAGGGGGGGTTGGGTGGGTGTGCACGTGACGTCACGGTGTGGGGGGGGGGGGTGGAGGTTTCTTATCCAAGCCACTCTCGCGTTCCACTCTCATCCCGGGTGCGCGCTGTTGGTGCGCGTGCGTGCGCGTGTGTGTGTGTGTGTGCGCGCGCGGGGCTCCACGTGACACCTTCTCCCGCGATTGAAATCGGCGTGGGAAAAGTTTAATTGTCGAACAGATAAGAAGTTCACCATCGTCGTCACCGTCATCGTCTACGACAGCCTCATCGATAGCATCTACACCAGCATCATCTTCTCTCGCGACATCTACAAATAATAACATCGACATCATCTGCATCATCATCATCCACATCGCCTCTAGCGAAATCTGCATCGTCTGCACAAACGAACATCCTCATCTTCATCCATATGCATATCGAGCGTATTTAGAATGCCATTAACTTCAGTTGCAACATCGACATCATCTGCACTTAATCGTATCGACATATCAATCGCAACGTCTACATCATCTACGTAATCTGCAAATTCCATCGACATCATCGACAGAAAACATTGACACAGTCTACGTCGTCTCCATTAAACCAGTAGCCACATCATCTACAAACATAATCGAGGCGACACAGACCATCTGCAAGGCCATATACATAAACGTCATCTGCATACCACCAACATCACCATCCCCAACATCTGTAACAACATCATTTCCGATTAATGTTGAGAACATTCAATTCAAAGGCCATCTGCAACAACATCGTCATCATCGTCGACATCATCTACAACATCGTCTCCGGCAACATCTACAACCTCGACATCTACAGCAGCAGCATCTACATCAACGTCTGCAGCAGCATCTAGATCAGCGACAACAGCAACACCATCGCCATCAATATCATCAGCAGCAACGATGGAACGTTCAATATGAAGTTCATATACACACTGTAAGCACATGGACATTGTGCTGCGGTCGTGTGTGTGTCTGTACAAGTTTGACTGTTGTCAAATGACACGACGATTTGTCAACACGATCGACTTCCCGGGATATAATTGATTACATCCACTCCGGATCGCCAGGAGATCTTCCTCGAGCCGACCGCCAGCGAGAGAGAGCGAGAGCAACGATTACCATGGTGGTCATCTTACACGCGTTGTTATCCTGCCGAGAACGACGGTGATGGTGATGATGATCAGGAAGATGATGGTTGTGGTAGTGCCGAAGACGCCGGAGTTGATGATGGCGATGCCATAGATCCAGAAGACAGCGTGGACGATCACCTCCAGAGTTGTCAACCCTCAATCCTTCTAGTCATCCATCCGTCTATCCATTAGTCCATTCACCCAATAACTTCCTGCACCTGTCAATTCTGCTCGATCGTGTGTTCGCCCATCCTTCAAGCTAGCCACACACCGACCTATTCACGCGTCCGTATAGTCGTCATCTATTTATCTAGTCACCCAATCGTCTATGCGTCCACCTATTCACCCGACCAACGGCTCAAAAATCAGCGTATATTGACACACCCATAGAGTCACTCACTCACCCATCCATCTATTCATTCGATAAGCACAGCGTCGATTCAACTCTTCACCCATCGAACTATTCGTTGCTCTATTCAGCCGCCAGTATTTTTCTTGACACACTCGCGTGTCCACCCCATCCGTTAGGTCGCCTATATCCACTACCACCACCACTACATCTATCCACCACTCATCAATTCGTCTCCGAAAAAAACTCAACCCCCCTCGTTCGCTCATCTGATCACCAACTTTCGCGCGTCAACTCATTCAATCGCCTATCCATCCATTCGCCTGCCTATTCGTTCACCTCACACCAACACCTCCTCCTCCTTCCACTCTCATCGGTAGCAGGGTAGCAGAGTCATAGCTCGGCTCGTAGCCCGCCGGCCCGCCCGCGATGTCTTCTCTGGGCGCGCTGTGTCTCCTCTGTGGCGCGTTGTGGTCCTCGGCTGGCCTCACGTCGGCCAAGGGCACGTTCCAGCCCCTGGGATACAACCTCTACTCGTGGGGCTCCGGGCCCTCGCACCCTCCCGGAGTTGGATTTCGACCCCACAACAAACACAAGTAAATTTGTTTTGTTGTTGTTGTTTTCTTTGCACGTTCGTAATAGCCTCAACGAGATTGTTGGGGCGAGTGCTGTTCCGCGAGTGAGCAGCCTACGAAGGCTGACACGGCACGCTAAGGGTGGGTGGGGGTGGCAGGCACCACGCCCGGCCGCCTTTGTCTCCCTAGTGGCGATGTTTACACACCGTGCCAGGTGTTCATGCTGAGGCTGAGTCGACCTTAGGGGGAGGCCCAGGACCGGTTCAGATAATCGTCAATAGTGTTGACCGTGAGCGGGAATCGAACTCGGGTTGTCGGGTTCGTAGCGCTAACCGCTACACCACCGCTCCCCAAGCTCGTGCAGTCACACACTGCGGTGAGATGGGGGGCGAGCTAATATCAGACTCGGATGTAATCTCTCCCACGGTTAGGACAACGTGAATGATCTCGGGCCAACAATCTGTGTCGTAAGACCCAGGCCCTCCGCCACCCCGACGAGGTCGCCGCACATTGGCGGAGGGAGCTCTTACGGCGCACATTTGGGCAGCTCGTTACGTTCGCCTGACTCACGGAGAACGATTGCAAATCGTGAACACTGCCCGCGATAAATAAAAAAAACCAAAGGTGCTATAAACCAGATATCCGCCCGTTTGGCTCAGCGGCGAAGCAAGAGGCTCGCAATCGTAAAAGGGTCGCTAGTTCACATCTTGGCTGGGGTGGTTTCACTCAGCCCATCGTCCCTTCGGAGTTGATTAAATCGGTAGCACTTTGCAGGGGAGTCAACGGTGGTTGCCCTATGGATATACCCGCCCCCTCGCCACGGGAACGTGGAATTTCCACCACGGGTTCGGCACTGCCAACGGTAACTTGAACTCCCTCGGCAATTCTCATTTGAGCAGGAGATCACTTTGGAGTGTGCGGTGCTGTGCGGTTGCGTTGTGGTTACCGAACTGAGCAGTTCAATTCCCGGCCAGGGCTAACATCAAGTGGTGATTAATCTGAACAAGCCATGGGCCTCCCTTAGGTCGACTCAGCCTTAAGTTCGTACTCGGTGCAAAATATCAGTACGTCGGACGTGTGCGTTATGCAGTATTGTATAAACGGTACGTATTCATAATTGATTCATGAGTTATAGGCCACATAATGATCTGGTTAAAGATGTGTCTCCATCACCCTACGGAGCCACAGGTGGACAGACACAGGTGAAAGTCACCATTGGGTTCAACACAGATAAACTAGTTGTATTATCAGTGTGCACGTGTGTCTTAGGTTGGGGAGACAAAGGCGGCCGGGCCACCCACTCCCTCTGTTGGCCTTTATGGATTATAATAGGTGTTAACAGCCAGCAACCACGCCGAGCCGCCTTTGTCTCCCTAGTGGCGATGTGTTAACACACCGCACCAGGGGCGTATTTGAGGCTGAGTCGACCTAGGGGATGCCCGGGACCGGCGCAAACAATCGTCACTGATGTTGGTGGCTGTGAGCGGGAATCGAACTCGATCCCCACACACAGAGAAAGATCCCCCGTATAGCCTTAGCAGACTGTTGGGGCAAGTGCTGTTAGCGAGTAGCACCTATGAAGGCCGGCACGGCACACGAGGGGGTGGGTGGCCAACACCGCGCCCGGCCGCCTTTGTCTCCCCAGTGACAATGTATTTCTTTTTTACACACAGCACCAGATACTCAATTGAGGCTGAGTCGACCTAGCGGAGGCCCAGGACCGGTTCAGATAATCGTCACACAGACACACGCTGACACACACACACAGACACACACTAACTTACACACACACGCAACACGCGAGCACGTGTCGGAGTTGAGTGAAGGCGGAGGAGGCGCGTCCAGGGATGATGAGGAGGAGAAGGAGGAGGAGGAGGGATGAAGAGGCCGTGTCCGCACGGACCCGAGGAGACTGCGATCCCGGACTGACCCACGTGTAGCTCCCCCCTCTTCATTAACGTCTCTCGCGGCGTAACCACTACCACATGTGCCCGTTCCTCTGTGTGTGTGTGTGCCTGCGTGGGGAGCGGTGGCGCAGCGGTTAGCGCGCTGCGCTGCGCTACGAACCCCGGCGATCTGGGTACGTATCGCGCTCGTAGCCAACATCAGTGACCATTATCGAAACCGGTCCTGATCCTCCCGTAGGTCGACTTAGCCTCAAATGAGTACCTGATGCGGTGGGCAAATATCGCCACTGGGGAGACAAAGGCGGCCGGGCGTGGTGCTGGCCACCCACCCCGTCGCGTGCCGTGCCGGCCTTCATAGGTGTTCGTTAACAGCACTTGCCCCAGCAGTCTGTAATGCCTATACAGGGGATCTTTGTCTTTGTGTAAGAGGGTATACGTTTGAACTGGCTTGGGTGCTCCATCATTGATCCTGACGGGCCATCACCCCCCCCCCAATCCCCCTCCTTCCTCTCCCTCCCTCTCCTCCTCCACCACTCCCCCAGACGTAATCACCAATCAGGCAGTCAGTCTGAGGTTACGCAGCCACGCATTCTAGGTCGCACACACACGCAGTGCTGCATGCGTACCTGTACACTAAACGCGGGTCCTTTTTATTATTATTTCATTACACGCGTTTATTTAACTCACTCTGTCTGTTGTCGTATCCTCAAAACATCTTGTGACTTAATTTTTACCCACTTCCCAATGTGCTATCGACTGCAAACTTGGTATACTTATGTCATACTGATGACAAGACTATATTATATCATTAAACTACAATTTAAGCAATCTTTTGTATGACTTATGTTTCGGCTTGGGACTAATTGTCCACACTCAACTGACGTTGGCTGTAAATCACCACGGCCCCTGAAGTTATGGCAAGCCTCGGGGCCACTTTCTGGAGTCGTGGAGTTCTGCCATTACTCGTACGGTACATTTAATTAAAGCGTGTTTTTAAGAAAGTATTTTTTTAAATATTACTTATTCTGTTGCTGTCAATCCACCGCTGGATGAGGGCCCTATACCACACGCCGTGCCTGGTCGTGTTGGGGAGTATTTTTGACCATACTTCACCACGCTGGTCGGTGCGGGTGTGCCCGATGGCACAGCTGTGCGCCTCGATGTGTACAGAGCGTGCCAGCAATGTCGTGAACACGTGGACGATGGGACAGCGAGCGGAACAAAAGTTTGCGCAGGGCAGCCGTGTGTGGGGTGGAAAGGGGGATCAGGAGCACGATGATAACCCGAGGCGGGGGAGAGAGCTACGCGTGAGGATTTATAATAATCACTCACATTTGTAAAGTGGCGCATTTCATCCGCCGTCTATTGGAAGCCAGAAAATAAACAGAAGCCTGCGGGGTGCCCGACCAGAGCGAGACGGGCGGTGAAGGCAGGACCCCCCCCTCACCCCCACCCCCTCACCCCCACCCGTCACCACCCACCACCTCACCCCTACCCGTCAACCCCCACCACCTCACCCCACCCCCTCCACCCCCACACCCACCCCCTCACCCCCACCCCCAACCCCTCACACCCTCACCCCCTGCCCCTCATCCACTCCCCCACACCCCCTCACCCCCACCCGTCACCCCACACCCCCACCCTCTTACCCCTCACCTCCTCACCCCCTGCCCCTCACCCCCTCACCCCTCACCCCCACCCCCCACCCCTCACCCCCCAGGACCCCCTCGTCGTGGGCAAGCCCTCATCCAGCAGCGGGCGAGCAGAGGGCACGTGGCACGCGCCATCTCTGTGTGATGGTGACGCGTTGGTGTGATGTCATGTTTTCGTATGATGATGATGATTGAATTACGTGATGGTGTAATGCTGCGATATTGTTATCACTCACCCACCCACCCTTTCCTGCGCCTTATATAGGAACGACGCTGTGATGGTGAAGTGGCGATTGGTGTTTGTATGGAGTGATGTGATGCTGTGGGCGGTGTGATGCCGTGGTAGCGTAATGATGTAACGGTGTTATGGTGTAGTGTGATGCTATTATTAGTACATGACGACATGACGCTGTGATATTACTGTAAGAACCGGTGTGATGATGTGATGATGTAATGCTCCGTTGGTATGATGCCGTGACGGTCTAACACTGTGGTGGTGCGACTACGATTAGCTTCCCGGCACCTCCGATTAGCGCGGCTGGCTACGTACGGTGCGAAAGAAGTTCAACACACGCGATGTGATGCTAGGATGGTGTGACGCTGCGGCGTTGTGAGTATAGGAACTGGTGCGAGCGTGCAATGAAGACGTGATGGTACGAAGCCGTGAGGCTGTGACGCTGCGGCGGTGGTGGTGGTGGTGTGACTCCAGGAACTGGTGCGCCTTCGTGGTGACCAAGAGCGTCACGTGCGTCATACAAAACGGCAGCGATGCCCACGTGAAGGCCGAGTACCAGCCCTGCACGTGGGGACTCTCCAAGTGCTCGCGAACTCTCACGTGGGTCAACGACGACGATGATGACGATGATATTGACGACGATGACGACGTCGATGATGACGACGACGACGATGATGACGACGACGATGACGAATATGACGACGTCGATGATGACGACGACGATGACGATGATGACGACGACGATGATGACGATGACGACGATGATGACGACGACGCTTCTCCACACCGCCCCGTGCACTGTTTTATAACGGACGAGTAACGCGTTATAACGGAGCGCTCTGTGTGATAACGGATGCGTACCGCGTTATAACGGGCGCGTTTCGCGAAAAGTTATTCCTAGCAGGGAAACCGTGTTATAGCTAAAATGTGTTATGTGAACAGGCGTTAATCGAGGACTTGCCGTTTATAACAGGCGACGTTTCGGGCGATGAGCGGGAATCAAACTTGGGTCGGCAGGTTCAAAGTGCAGTGCCCCAACCCCTCTGCCACCGCTCCCCGCACGAACACACAAACACAACTGCCACGTGTGTCACTGCAAGAGGCCGCTCTTAGTGACATAATTGACTGAGCACCTTAATGATTTGAATATTAAAAACACGGCTGTTGTTTCCCGGTGGAATCTCCCTATCCCCTCCCCCTCTAGTACCTGATTAGTGCAGCCGAGATGACGAACGTCGTAGCGATGTTGTTTTTTTAACAAATCGCGCCCTCTGCTCACGTGATCCGGCAGATACCGCGTGTACCAGCGGCCCACATACCGCGTGGGCTACAAGTCGGTGACCGAGCTCGAGTGGCGCTGCTGCCCTGGCTACCACGGGGTCAACTGCCAGGACGAGACGGGCGGCCCCGGGGTGGGCACCGGTGGGGTGCCCAGCGGGGTGCCTGGTGGGGGTACTGGAGGTGGGCCCGGTGGGTACACCGATGAGGTCCCGGGGGGCTCCGTGGACGGAGTGCCTGGAAGACCGCACACAGGCGATGGAGGAGGTCGCCAAGTTCCCAGCCAGAAGATCGACGGACCTGGTGAGACGAGGGCGGAGGTGGCGCTGTCTTCTGCCGTGTGGCAGGAGGGAGAGGCGATGGTCATCAGCAGTTTGTTCGGCCCAATCCTTCGGGGGTCAGAAACCTGTGGCTCCTGAGCCGAATGCGGCTCTTTGCCTGCTGCGATGTTCGTGTGCACGTGGCTCTGCGTGTTTAGTGGCTCTGGGAATATTTTGGGAAAGGGCAGAACAACGAAACAATGGCTCTGCTTCCTCTTCTTCTCTGAAAGGTTGTCCACCTCAGCACCAATCCACCTAGAGGCTGTTATTATATATTATTACAAAAGTTGTTATTCTGTTACACTGTTGTTGTTGTTGTTGAAATCACATCTCATGGTGGTCGTCAAGGGGGCCCCAACTCGTAGCTCTTGCCACCAGAGGTGCCCCCACACTCGTTACGCGACCGCCACACCAACCACCATCACCACCATCACCACCACCACCATCATCGCCACCACCACCACCATCGCCACCACCACCATCATCGTCGCCGCCGTTTATCTCCACCCAGGCGGCAGGGCCCCCTCCGACCTGCTGGGCGAGCGCGTGTCCCGGCTGGAGGAGGACAACCGGCGCCTCACCTCGTCGCTCGAGACGCTGCGAGTCTCCCTGGCCGGCATGGCCGATCGCCTCCGTGCGGCCGCACAGGAGGACGCGAGCCGCCTGCTGCTGGGCCTGCTAGAGAGCGGCGCCAACACGCGCCTGCCCGAAGGCACGGCGATCCGGGACCCCGAAGGCCTCCTGCCCGACCTGCGCGCCTCCGGCCTTCGGCTGGGGCCCAACGGGCAGCTGGTGGCGCCGGGCCTCCAGGAGGTGGCCTCCAAGGTCACACACGTGACCGACGTGCTCAAGGTGGGTTGGACGGGGGCGGACGGGTGCCGGTTTAAAAAAAAAACTACAGGAAAAAACTAAAATAATGTTTTTTTTCTTCTTGGTTCTTTTGGTAAAGTTGTGGCCGAAACGTCGTGAGAATTATTTTATTATGTTTTACTTTTATTATTTTATTATTTCCATTCTACGTGACTTTACCGAAAGAACCAAGAAGATGAATCCATGCAGTCACGAAAGCTTTAAATCGAAATTTAATGTTTTTTTTGTCGTAATAAAGGTTTTTGGGTTAGATATGAATGTGTTGTAACTCTCCACCACCCGACGCAGCCAATCGCCTGATGATGCTGGATGTAATTACCAGCGGAACGTCGTACTACTCAAGTTGTAAATGTTGTGGATTTACTCTCCAACGCACCGGTGGGCTGAAGTAGTGACTAAATTGCGTTTTGTTTACGTGACAAATCCCTTACTAATTGGCCGTGTCAGGTGGTGGAGGGTTACGACACATTTATACTTACGCGATCTAACCCAATTACGTTTATGATGAATAATATTGATCGCGAAAGTCTAAGTGTAAAATAAGGCCCCACTGAACTGTATAGCTTTTTTTTCAGAAGCGACCCGAAAAATCACAAATGACAGCTCAACGAAGTGGGCTTATCATCACGTGGAAATTCATAGCAACCAAATACTCTAAACGCGTGATGTTGATTCTAAATGTGGAGGGAAAAACCGGTGGACCCAGAGAAAAATTCACGCCACCACGGGGTGAGAGAGACACGCAAACTCCAAATATACAGCAGGCATCAAGGTCGGGATCAAACCCACAACCTCCTGCATACCAGGCGAGGTAGTTAACATCTCGCCACCGTGGCTAAATGTAACGATTGTAGTAACTGAATACCGATTCGAGTTTTTTTTTTTGTCGGGGCGTCTTAGAGCTCTGTACACGCACACGTGCCCCCCCCCCCCCCCCGTGGATTGTTATCCCCTCCCCTCGCCTCTCCTTCCCGTGTCTCCCCTCCCCCTCTCGTGATCCCCAAGTGCCCCTCTATCGCTGCTGTCACTCATTCCTCAATATCGCGCACGCCCCTCGGCGTCTAAACCGACTCGTTGTGGATCACCGTTTTTTACACGTTGGCAAGCGCTTTGGGCGAAGGCGCTCTGTAAATATAAAATTAGGTTAGATAATTCTGACTTCCTCGATTTTTGCTTGACGATGCTTGGCACGGTTCCAAACCCATCGGCGCGTGTGTAATCGGCGTGTGTGTAACCGGCACGTGTGCAATCGGCGTGTGTGTAATCCGCGTGTGTGTAATCGGCGCAAAACTTAACTGTGAGAATGATTCCGTCAAACTCAACGGTGAGTAAGCTGGATGAACGATAATGATCGGTGCGTTCAAAAACGCTCGTCCGCGTGACGATTTAATTCGTTCGTGTTGTGTTGGGTGGTGGGGGGGGGGGTGACTTGACGACACAAATGTGGTCAGATCGTGGCGTGACCTCACGTAAAAAAAAAAATCTAGCTGCGAATCACCATCACGACCTATCGCCATCATCGTCACCGTCATCGTCGTCGTGACGAATCGTCCCCCTTCTCTCCTCTCGTCCCAAAACAATGCAGACGAAGAGCGAGGCTCTGGACGAGCTGCAGGGCCTGGTGCTCGACCACACGCACAAGATCCAGCAGCTCATGGACATCAGCAGGAACGGCGCCGACTCGGCGGCGGGCCACGACCTCTCGTCCATCGACGCGCACCTCCAGAAACGCATCGACGACGCCAGGGCGCAGATCCTGTCTGGCGTCGAGCAGAAGACGTCGGCGCTCAAGTGCAGCTGCGACACGCAGCTGGTGGTGCTGCAGCAGCAGGAGCAGCGCGACCAGCGCGTTCAGGACGCCCTCGACGGATTCTCGGGTCAGCTGGACACCCTCCGAGCGCGCCTCGACGCGCCAACCGGGTCGGTCGGCGGCCCCGCGGCCGGTGGCGCCGGCGGCGCGGACGTCGGCGGCGACTGCTGCCGGGACCTCGCGTCTCGCCTCGGCGAGCTCGAGTCGCGAGTGTCGCTCGTGGGCGACGCTCACGACACGCTCAACGCTCGCCTCGACAGCGAGGTGGAGCGCCTGGGCGGCGTGGCGGGCGGCGCGCTGCCCGAGGACGTGGACGCTCTGCTCCGGGAGCGCTTCGACGACCTGGAGGCGCGCATCAATGCGAGCGAGAAGAACGCCGAGGTGCACTGCCAGTACGTGCAGGATGTGCTGCGGGGCCAGTTCGCGGCCGACATCGACGGCATCCAGACGGGCCTCGACAGCAAGCTGCAGGGCTTCGAGGACAAGTTCGTGAACATCATCACGGAGATCGGCGGCCAGGGAGGAGGAGGAGCGGGAGGCGACGGGGCTGACGGCGCGGGCCTCCTGGGCGCCGAGCTGGGCGACCTGCGGGCCCTCCTCGCCGGCTTCGCGGCGAACTCGTCGGGCGCGGCCGCGCACCTCGACGGCATCGAGGGTCGCCTGCGGGACTTGGAGGAGGTGTGCAGCAGCAAGTGCGTGGTGAGCGAGCCCGAGCTGGAGAGCATCAGGGCGAGCATCGCCGACTGCGGCGCCAAGCACGAGCTGACGCTGCTGCGCCTGGAGCGGCAGAGCCACGCGCTGCGCGTCGTCAACCGCAGCGTCCACGAGCTGCAGGCCCGGCGGCCCGACGGGGGAGGAGGTGGAGGAGGAGAAGGAGGAGGTGACGGGGACGTGGGCTCCCTGCAGGGCGAGCTCACCATCCTCAAGGTGAACTTCAACGCCTTCAACCGCACACTCAAGGGGCTGCGCGACGCGGCCGCGCGCCGCGAACACGACGAGCGGCCGTCCGAGACGTCATCGTCGTCATCGATGACGACGACGGTGCTGGAGGAGAGCGAGCGGCAGCTCGTGCACGAGGTGGCGCAGATGCAGCGGCTGCTCAGCGACCACGGCTCGCGCATCTCGCTCGGGGACCGGCGCGCCCGGGGGCTCCGCGCCGAGCTGGGGAAGCTCGCGGGGCAGATCGTGGCGGAGGTCGGGCGGTGCAAGCTGTCGGCCAAGGCCGCGCACGAGGAGGTGGGGGCTCGCGCTCGCCGCTCTCGCGGTGGCGGCGGTGGTGCTGTTGAGAGTGGTGGTGTTGATGATGGTGGTGGTGTTGATGACGGTGGTGGTGCTGATGGCGGCGGTGGTGGTGTTGATGGGGGTGGTGGTGTTGATGATGGTGGTGTTGATGATGATGGTGGTGGTGGTAGTGGTGGTGGTGGTAGTGGTGTTGATGGTGGTGTTGATGATGACGGTGGTGGCGGCGGTGGTGTTGATGATGACGGTGGTGGTGTTGATGACGATAGTGTTGATGATGACGGTGGTGGTGTTGATGACGGTGGTGTTGATGATGACGGTGGTGGTGTTGATGACGATAGTGTTGATGATGACGGTGGTGGTGTTGATGACGGTGGTGTTGATGATGATGACGATGGTGGTGGTAGTGTTGTTGACGACGGTCGTGGTGGTGTTGGTGGCGGCGGTGGTTTTGACGACGATAACGACGGCGGCGGCCGGCGGTAGCTCCTTGCGACGACACGCGACACGTGACGACGTGACACGTGACCACGTGCTGCCACGTGCTCCGCCGCGCCGGTCACCGACCGTGACGAGTCTCCCGCAGGTGCACGGCTTCGACGGCCGCGTGGCGCACGTGGAGGACGCCTGCCACAAGCTGCACGCCTTCTCGCAGAGCCTGGACCGCGTGCGCGACGCCACGGAACGTGCCGCGCACGACGCCCGCTCTGATATCGCCCGCCTCGAGCGCGCCGCCGTCTCCCAGCAGCGCGACGTGGCCGAGCTCAAGGGGGCCATTGACGGTGTGGAGGGCCGCCTCCGAGAGGTGGCGGCCGCGGCGAAGTCGGCGTCGTCGTCGTCGCTTGCGCCCGGGGCCCCGTCCGGTGACTGGCGCGGCACGATCTGTCGGTCTCAGATCTTTCGCGTGTGTGCGTGGATCTTTGTGTGAGACTCTGCGTGGATCTCTGTGTGAGACTCTGGGTCTCCGTGTGTGTGCATGGATCTCCGTGTGAGACTCTGGGTCTCTGCGTGTGTGTGGATCTCTGTGTGAGACTCTGGGTGTCTGCGTGTGTGGATCTCTGTGTGAGACTCTGGGTGTCTGCGCGTGCGTGGATCTCCGTGTGAGACTCTGGGTGTCTGCGTGTGTGTGTGGATCTCTGTGTGAGACTCTGGGTCTCTGTGTGTGTGCGTGGATCTCTGTTTTAGTTTGTTGTGGTGGTGGCACACTGCGCTTAGAACCCGGCGACCAGAGTTCGATTCCCGCTTGCGGTGCGTGACGGTGCGTGAAAGTGCGTGACTGTGCGTGACGATCCGTGATGATGCGTGACTGTGTGTGGCTGTGTGTGTGACTGTGTGTGACTGTGTGGCTGTGTGTGTGACTGTGTGTGTGACTGTGCGTGTGCACAGGGGCACTTGCTCCCCACGCCCCCAAGGCGGCGGCGTTCTCCGTGTTTCTGTCTTCGCGCTCCGCGGGAGACGTCGTGAGGTTCGACCGCCTCCTCCTCAACGACGGAGACAACTACGAGCCCACGACAGGTGCAGGTCCACCCCGCTGCATCCACCCCGCCGCGTCCACCCCGCTGCGTCCACCCCACGGTGTCCACCCCTCTGTGTCAACCCCGCCGTGTCCACTCACCCGCTCACTGTGGTTTGGAGCTCATAGCCGCAGTCGCACACGGGAGAGACTCCCCGATTCTCCACTTGTGGTCATGACGATGATGGTGACGATGATGGTGAGGATTGTGATGATAGTGGTGACGGTGATGTTGGTGATGACGGTGAAGTTGGTGATTATTGTGATGATTGTGATGATGGTGATGTTGGTGATGATGGTGAGGATGGTGATGATTGTGATGATTGTGATGATCGTGTTGACGGTGAAGATGGTGACGATGGCGATGATTGTGATGATCGTGGTGATGGTGAAGTTGATGATGGTGAGGATGGTGACGATGGTGACGATTGTGATGATAGTGGTGATCGTGGTGACGGTGACGTTGGTGATGATGGTGAGGATGGCGATGATCGTGGTGACGGTGACGTTGGTGATGATGGTGAGGATGGCGATGATCGTGGTGACGGTGACGTTGGTGATGATGGTGAGGATGGCGATGAGTGTGATCCGCAAGGTGCACGCTTGCAACAGCAGTGGCATTGGCGGTGATGATAACGACAACAACAACAGAAACATCAACAATCGCAACGATGACCGCCGCCTCGACCCGGCGTTCCCCTTCTCTCCCCAGGCATCTTCCGCGTGCCCTACACGGGCCGCTACCTCGTGAGCGTCGCCCTCCCGGCTCGCACCGGACCCTCGGCGTCTCGCGCGACCCTCGTGGTGTCCGGCGAACCCGTGGGGCGGATCTCAACGGCGGGGGAAGGAGAAGGAGGAGGGGGAGGAGGAGGGTCGTGGCTCAACCTCGGCGGAGAGCAGAAGGAGGTTGAGGAGGAGGAGGCAGCCGCGTCCTCCTCCTCTTTCCTGGCGGTGCTGGGTCTCCACGCGGGCGACACCCTCTACGTGGCCAGCTCGCTCGGGCACGTGGGGCCCGGCGCGACGTTCAGCGCCGCGATGCTCTACGAGACGCAGGAGGGGATGCTGTGAGCGCGCGCGGTGTGACCGCGTGCGTGCGCGCATGTGTGTGTGGATGTGCGTGTGTGTATGTGCGTGTGTGGATGTGCGTGCGTGTGTGTGCGTGTGTGTGTGTGGACGTGTGTGCGTGTGTGTGTGCGTGTGTGGATGTGCATGCGTGTGTGTGTGTGGACGTGCGCGTGTGTGTGGATGTGCGTGCGTGTGTATGTGGATGTGCGTGTGTGTGTCCGTGTGTGTGTTGATGTGTGCGCATGTGTGCGCGTGTGTGGATGTGCGTGTGTGTGTGGATGTGTGCTCGTGTGTGCGTGTGGATGTGCGTATGTGTGTGGATGTGTGTGTGCGTGCACGTGCGTGTGTGTGTGTGGATGTGCGTTTGTCTTTGCGGGGGGGGGGGGGGGTTAGCGCGCTGCGCTGCGAAGCCAGCGACCCGAGTTCGATTCCCGCTCATGGCCAACATCGGTGACGGTTTTCTGAACCGGTCCTGGGCTTCCCCTCGGTCGACTCAGCCTCAAATGAGTACCTTGTGCAGTGCGTAAAAAATCGCCACTGGGGAGACAAAGGTGGCTGGGCGTGGTGCTGGCCACCCACCTTCTTGTGTGCCGTTCTGGCCTTTATAGGTGCTCGCTAACAGCACTTGCCCCAACAGTCTGTTGAGGCTATGGAGTGTGCAGGGCTCTTTTGTCGTTGTTGTATCTGTATGTCTGAGTGCCGTGACGGCTTTCATAGGTGCTGCTCGCTCACAGCACTTGCCCCTACAGTCCTTTAAGGCTATACGGGGGATCTTTGTCTTTGTCGTTGCGTTAGTGTGTGTCTGTGTGTGTATGTCAGCGTGTGTCTGTGTGACGATTATCTGAACCGGTCCTGGGCCTCCGCTAGGTCGACTCAGCCTCAATTGAGTACCTGGTGCTGTGTGTAAAAAAATTACAACGCCACTGGGGAGACAAAGGCGGCCGGGCGCGGTGTTGGCCACCCACCCCCTCGTGTGCCGTGTCGGCCTTCATAGGTGCTACTCGCTAACAGCACTTGCCCCAACAGTCTGTTAAGGCTATACGGGGGATGTTTGTCTTTGTGTAGTGAGTTCAACTGAGTCGCATACGTACACTTGGAGGAATTTATTTAACTCCAACACACGGGGTAACTGCCCCTTAACAGAATAACAACCTTTGGTGGTGATCACCAGGCTAAGGGTCCATAAATAAATGACGTCACGCACCTAGGGGGGGGGGGGGTCAGACATTTGTGACGATGTGTGACGAAGGGGGGGAGGTTGAGAAATGTGACGTCACATCAAAATGCGCAACTTTAAATAAATATAGACAACACGTTCTACTTAATTAAATAGACGTTTTAATAAATGTTTTCTCCTACAACATCAGAATGCAGCGCCACATTAAATACTGTACGCACTACAATGACAATAGTTTAAAGCGATTTGCCGCATGTTTAAATTTTCAAAATGGAAATATGGTTTTGGGGGGGGGGGCAGAGCTTTGTGACGTCATATTTGAGGGGGGAGTCTGACTTTTTGTGACGCCGTGTGACGAGGGGGGGTAAAAAATCGTCCAAAATCGCGTGACGTCATTTATGGATCTGGACCCCGTGACCACCCCTATCCCCCTTTGTAGACTTAACTGGTCACGTGTCCTCTCGGGTCAAACAGAGTGCCACGACCTTTAGTAACCTCGTGCCTACGGCCGGCACTCCCACACCTTGTCCTGTAGGGGCTGGCACTGCACGCCTAGGGCGTGCAGTGCCATCCAGCACGATCCATCAGCGCTCACCGGGCCCCTCTAGGGCCGGTACTACACCCACGTGTAGTACCGGCCCTATGTCGCTACATTTGTATAAGTGTCAGTGTATGTTAATGCACGCTTGCGTGTGTGTGTGCGCATCTGTATATATGTCGTGCGTAAGCGTGCGTACGGGGAGCGGCAGTGCGCCACGAACCCGGCGAGCCGAGCTCGATTTGCCACTCGTCTGAACCGGTGCTGGGTCTCCCCTAGGTCGACTCAGCCTTAAAAAATGAGTGCTGCGGTGCGTAAACGCCGGAAACGGAGCGTGGGGGGGGGAAGCAGCCGGCCGGGCATGGTGACGGCCACACCACCCCCTGGTGCGCCGTGCCGGCCTTAATAGGTGCTCGCTAACAGCACTTGCCCCAACAGCCTGTTAAAGGCGATAGGGGGGGTTGTCTTTGTGTAAGGGCTGTACATGTGTGTGTAGTGTAGCGGTTAGCGCGCTGCGCTACGAACCTGGCGACCCGAGTTCGATTCCCGCTCACGGCCAACGCCGGTGACGATTATCTGAACCAGTCCCGGGCCTCCCCTAGGTCGACTCAGCCTCAAATGAGTACCTGGTGCGGTGTGTAAACATCGCCACTGGGGAGACAAAGGTGGCCGGGCGTGGTGTTGGCCACCCCACCCCCTCGTGTGCCGTGCCGGCCTTAATAGGTGCTCGCTAACAGCACTTGCCCCTACAGTCCTTTAAGGCTATACGGGGGATATTTTGTATCTATCTATCTATATTCCCGCTGGGTCTCCTGGTATTTGTATGACTTCGCCAAGCACGTGTCACCTGCACCACCCCGCGCGCGCCCCATCACCAAAAAGCAATCCGGACTCCGCTGGGCCTCGGAGGCGTCGCTCGCGAACGGGCGCGGGGCAATTCGCAAGAAGCTGCCCGGCCACGCGCACAGGGTTTAGGAGTCCAGCAAAAGCCCGACGTCGGTGCGACGTTATCCCGACGTTGATGCAACGTCGGGGTAACGTTTCCACGCGTTGACGGGGCGTATGCACGTGTAGCACGCGCTGACCGAAGATGGGTGAGAGGGCCCTTCTGTTTCCGCGTTTGTTCGTGGAGCGCTTGAATTGCGTTGGATTATAATTATTATCAAGGCAAGAGCCGCTTTCGTGGCTTAATGAGTCGTCCATTTAAGTAACAGCAACAGTAGTAATTTGACATAAAAATCGAGACTCTCAACACGAAACGTTGTCATCGTATGGTGCTATCACTCGCAACGTCGCGGTTCACCGGCGAGATGCTGTACAAAGTTGGGGGGGTGGGGATGGGAGGGGGGTTTCACCTATTTACCTATATCAGTAAGTCATCTATAAGACGCAGATTTAAATTGTCTAACCCTCGCGCTGAGAGCGGTCGCCAAATATACGACGATGGTGGTGTAAGGGTGGCCACGATGTCCACGAGACTGTTTTGCGTGGTTTTTTCTTTTTTACAAAGGGTTTGTTTTTCGTGGAGCTGAAATAATTGTTATATTTTAAACGCAATGGTTTATATATAGCATATTGTTATATATGCATCTTTGAAGCTGTATTTAAGAATAGACCAGATAACAAAAAAAAACTTCTTTTGTATCGCCGAACTTTTGTGTTTTTATACAACAAATAAACATCGATTACAACTTTGGTGGGTGGAGAATCGTCAATTTGTCAACTGGACCTCCGCCATCCGCACATCTCAACATCTTCCTGGCTCCCATCATCTTCTGCCCAGCTTCAACTCATTTCTTCAGAACGGCTTTGTGTGTTGAGTGTTGGTACATTTGGGTGTGGAATTGTCCCGGTCACCCCTCCACCCGTATTGTGTCGCTCGGACGTCCACTTACAGGGCCATCATGGACCAGTTCCTGTGACATACGCCGACACAAAGGGGATTGTGCGATGCCCTGCGAAACATCCGAATGGATTCTTCACTTCATGAACACAGCACGCAGATAGCACAATCGCGATACAATTGGAGAAAAGGGGGACGATTGGAAACATAAAAAAAATAAAAATAGGCAAGAGAGGTAAGGGGCCGTCCATAAATGACGTCACGCACCTGGGGGGGGGGGTCAGACATTTGTGACGATGTGTGACGAGGGGGGAGGGGTTGAGAAATGTGACGTCACATCAAAATGCGCAACTTTAAATAAATATAGACAACACGTTCTGCTTAATTAAATAGACTTTTTAATAAATGTTTTCTCCTACATCAGAGTGCAGCGCCACATTAAATACGCACTACAATGACAATAGTTTAACGCGATTTGAAGCATGTTTATTTTTTATTTTGGGGGGGGGCAGCTTTGTGACGTCATATTTGAGGGGGGTCTGACTTTTTGTGACGCCGTGTGACGAGGGGGAGGGGGTCAAAACTCGTCCAAAATCGCGTGACGTAATTTATGGACGGCCCCTAAACGCAACTGGATCATAATTTCTTTGGAACGCTTTTTGGGGTTGAGTTTGTCCTTCCGACCGCACCTCCGATAAGCACGGTTGGCTACGTACGGTGCGAAAGAAGTTCAACGTCGACACACAACTACTGTGGGGGACACGAGTGCCTTCATCAGCCACCACCGACTCGACAGCTGCCACTTTGCCCCACGAACTCCCCCCACTTCGCTCGCTTCCCAGCCGCAGGGGATCCGAAATGCCTCTGCCACACTTCTCACCCACACCTCGACATGAGACCACATCGCCCCGATCCCTCCACTGGCTCAAGATCCAATCCCGGATCAATGTCAAGATCGCACTCTGTAAAATCCTCACCTTACTCTAATCCCCTCCACGCACTCTCCTACCTGTCCCCTCTCATCTCACTCTACCCCCCTCCACGCACTCTCCTACCTCTCCCCTCCCATCTCACTCTACTCCCCTCCGCGCACTCTCCTACCTCTCCCCTCTCATCTCCTCCACGCACTCTCCTACCTCTCCCCTATCATTTCACTCTCCTCCCTTCCACGCACTCCCCTACCTCTATCCTCTCATCTCACTCTACTCCCCTCCACACACTCTCCTACCTCTCCCCTATCTCACTCTCCTCCCTTCCACGCACTCTCCTACCTCTTCCCTCACCTCACTCTATTCCCTTCCACACACTCTCCAACCTCTCCCCTTTCTTCTCACTCCACTCCACACTCGCTCCACTCCAGCAGCCAAGGCGTTCTGTCGAAGTTCCCGGTCAACCTCCGCTCAGTGGGAGGTCGCTCCTTCTTCTCTGCTGCCCCCCATCGCCTGGAACTCCCTACCTCCACCGACCGTGCTGTTGACTCCCTGCCCTTGTTGAAGTCCATCTCCTCTGCCTCTCACCGTTGCTCTGCAGCGTCTCTCGCTACACGCACGGCAAATCTACGTTGTCAAGTGCACCGAATGCCACGGCCACTGATGGGAGGAGCCAATGAAAATGAACACACGCTACATGGCTACAGAGCAGCCTTAAACTTTATTCGTGATATCATGGCACATTAATGATTATTTTAATACAGTATTTCCCTTTTCCCCATCTTTCACAGAAAGAATGTGGACATAATACAACTCTCAAGGTAGTTTTTGTTATTCACAATAGCTGTGTTTATACATACACCGTAGATAATGTGTATATATATACTACACGACCGATATATGTTTTGCAATTATGCACAAAGCACCCGATTCAAAGATCTGTGCGTGTGCCGGCTAAAGCGATTCGGTCTTCGGAGCGACGAATCCAGCACCACACACGAGCGTCGCTCCGCTTTGGCGGCCAACCAGACGCCAAAGAAATCAGCGCGGTGCCCCTCAACCACGCAGCAGCAGCGGCAGCAGCGACGCCAGAGAGAATTAATCCGGCAGAGTTCACCTCTCTCTCTCCGGGGAAGTTATCGGCAATAAGCACTTCGAGTACCGTAAACAACACGGGCGTGTGCCGCCGATTCCCTTCGATTCACATCTTGTCCACTCCCGTCGTGTCCCGCCCGCCCCACCTCGACTCGCATCGTTTCATGTGCAGGCGCAAGAGACTCCTCGGTGAGTGCGGCGGTCGTGAGGTCCCTGAGTCGACGGTGTCTCGACCGGGGGGGGAGGGGGAAGAAGCGGCCGGGGTTTTAGAGAAACAGCTCTCACACGGCGTCTTCCGGTCGCCGCGTAGTCTGGAAGGATGTCCGACGTTTCATTCCGTGTGGGTGGGGCGTACGACGAAAATCCGCGCGGTCGGGGTTAGCAAGCGAGTTCGTCTCGGTGTACACCGATTCTAGGCAGCGGCCGTCGCGCGGTTCCAGTCGTCGTAGGCCTCCGCGACCTGCCACCCCGGCTCAGAAGGTACGACGACGACAGCGAGCGTCGTCGCCCAACGCGAAGACTTAGAGCCGCGCGCGCGTCTCTCTTGCTCAGCCAGGCCACAACTTCACCGCAAGTGCCGCCTGAGCGACACCGCTGGGAGGAGGAGGAGGAACGCAGCGCACGCACGAAGCCTTCTCCCCGTCGCGGCGTCCGTCGCTCGGGTTCCAGCGGAAAACTCACGAGCGGAGTTCACATCGCGCAAAAGGGGTTTTAAATCCTTGAGCAACATTCAGAGTACAACTGGTTTTATTACCCCCCACCCCCCCACCCAGCCGCCCCCCATTTAAAACAAGACGGAAATCCAAGCGGCTGTGAAACCCACGTGTTCCGCGGAGGCAACAGGAAATTATTTTCGCCTTCCATATATTTTTTTGTTCAACATTCTCCCCCCCGACTCGCGACGCGGGGAAATTGGCCGGTAGAGACAAAAGTCTCTTTTCCAAGTGCGACTTAGGCAGCTCTCATATCCGTCTGAGGCGGCGACAAGCCAGCTGTACACCACGTTCATCCTCCCGCTCTCCGCTTGGGTCTGGTCCGCTCCATGCCACTCTGCTCCACATCCCAGCCTCGTGCGGTGTTCCCATCTCCGCCCCTCCCACCCCTCCTCCACAGAGGCCGCAATCCATCGGTCCCGCCGGTCTGTCCGTCTGTCACAGCGGCTCGAGGTCGACGCTGGGCATCGGGCTGCGCCAGTAGGTGAACTGGCTGAACTCCTCCGAGCAGGGGAACGCCGCGGCATTTTCTCTCATCATCAGGGGGAACATGTGCTCCACCAGCTCGCTCAGCTTCACGTAGCTGTGGCCGCAGCACGCAGCAGCAGCAGCAGCGTCGCGTGGCAGGCACGGGGGAGGAGAGGAGGACAACGTGCGGATGGGGGGAGAGGAGGAGGATTTGAGGGTGGGTGAACAGGATGGGAGGGAGAGCGGAGGAGGAGGATGGGAAGAAAGAAACATTACACTCAGGTGCAATGCCACGTCTAGAAGCATTTTCTCACTCGAGGTATTTCAATTAATTGATTTAAGTTAATATTCACAACCCACCACACCGTCCCACAATGTCTGTGTGTGCGACTGCACAGTCACGTTGTAAACCCAAGCTGTGCAACGGATGCGATAAGCTAGGGGGCAACACTCAACCCCCCGTACAGATGGACACAGATGGCGATTAGTCCACTCGTCGTAGCGCCTTCCGCTGGCGAGCCAGGGTACGGCTCGACTCCTCGACGCCCACGCGAAGGGAGTTTCACACCATGTCTGCGGTGATCCAACAAGCCTAGCTGCTGCCTCTACAGTGCTGGACTACAGAGCGTCACCACCACCGCCAGGCAGTGTACACTGGTGTGTATGTTGGTGTGTACGCTGGTGTGTAGGTTGGTGTGTATGTTGGTGTGTATGTTGGTGTGTAGGTTGGTGAGTACATTGGTGCGTACGCTGGTGTGTAGGTTGGTGAGTACATTGGTGCGTACGAGTGCTGGCATCACTCACGAGGACTTGCAGCTCTTGGTCGGCTCCTGGATGAGCTCCCCGCGTGGGTTCACGGTGAAGATGCGGCTCTCCTGAACCCCCACCTGCCTGTAGGCGTACACATCCTGCCGCCCGACGAGACAGCGTCAGCACCACGGCCAGCACCAAGCACCCGCAACTGAACTCTCGCGTAGACTTAAACAGGATTCGCAGGCTTGCATCGGACCAATTAGATTTCCGTGGGGTTTATCGAGTGTGTCAGTTGTACGCGCACGGCTCGGAGCGCTGTCGCGCTGCACTTTAGGCGAGTCCTTACATTGGGGCGGTTTCCGAAGGCGGCGTAGAACGGATGCGAGTCGGCAGGGAAAAGTCGTCCGATGTCACTCAGACACGCGATCTTGAACTTCTCCGGCTTCTTCTCGATCACCTCCCTGTTGTGGACGACAGAGGCACTTCAGGTCGTCATCGGACCGCTCTACAGCGCGGTCACTCTCCCTCCCGGGCGTCCATTCATCCGCTCCATAACCGCGTGCCGGGCCGACTCCACAAATCCCGGTCTCAATCGTAGCACGCAAACTGAATAATTTAATGCGCGCGGTTGGCTACGTACAGGTGCAAAAGAAGATTCGACATACACACACATACATACGACGCTAAAAGAAGACGTGCTCTTGGGCTCAATTATCTATTTGCTGTACGTGCATAGTTACTGTCGGAGTAAACGCTGAGTGAGTCCTCACAAGCAACGCACACCAAACAGTACACATGTCTGTACTGCCACCTGCTGGTCGCTCCTGAATGTTTGCCTCGACGCACAGAGCCGCGGGGAAAAGAAGATTGTGAGAACCGTGGAGAAAATCTCCCACCCACGATCCCACTCTCTGTGCTGCCATCACCTGACTACCTAACATCTCGAGTGTGTTTGGAGCCTTGCGAACCCCGTTACCATCCCCTTAGCTCCAAAACACCACATCACAGGTGCGCTACTAGTCGTGGTACGAAAGGTACTAGTACTGGTATTATAGGTAATACTACTACGTGTATTATAGGTTGTACTACTAGTAATAGTATTATAGGTACTAGTAGTAGTGGTATTATAGGTACTAGTAATAGCATGGGTATTATAGGTACTAGTGGTAGGAGTGTTATTAAAGGGACTCGTCGTAGTAGTAGTAGTGGTATTATAGGTACGAGTAGTAATAGCAGTTTCGACTTAAAGCTTTCGTGACTGCAGGGATTCATCTTCTTGGTTCTTTCGGTAAAGTCACGTAGAAGGGAAATAATAAAATAATAAAAATAAAACATAATAAAATAATTCTCACGACGTTTCGGCCACAACGCAAGCAATTCTCACGACGAAACGTCGTGAGAATTATTTTATTATGTTTTATTTTTATTATTTTATTATTTCCCTTCTACTTGACTTTATAGTAATAGCAGTATTACTATAGGCACTAGTAGTAGTTAAAGGGACTCGTCGTAGTAGTAGTGTTATTATAGGTACGAGTAGTAATAGCAGTATTATTATAAGCACAAGTAGTAGTATCACAGGTACTCGTCATAGGCACTCGTAGAAGTAGTCGTACTAGTATAGGTAGGAGACGGCTTACCTGTGGAAGGCTCTGAAGAGGCTGCTGGGGGAAAGCAGTAGTGGGCCCTTGGGCAGCATCACGCCCTGCTCGTTCACCCACTCGAGGTAGCTGCGGGTCAGGTCCGCCATGCCGATAGCACGCGCCGAGCAGTACAGGAACTTGTAACCGTTCCTGAGGACAAAGCGTGCGCACGCACGCAAGACGGAGATCATCCTCCCGCACGCGTCGCCTTTAACGGGCCGCCGGGGCAAGCACTGTTCAGCGAGGAGGGCCTACACGCAGGCCTGCGTGGCACACGAGGAGGTGGTGTGGCCGGCGCCACGCCCGGTCGGCTTTGTCCCACCAAGTGCTGAAGTTTAGACACCGCACCGGGTACTGGTGTTATTAAGGCCGAGTCGACCTAGGAGAGGCCTAGGACCGGTTATGATATTCGGCAATGTTATTGGTCGCGAGCGGGAATCGAACTCTGGTCGCCGGGTTCGTAGCGCGTAACAACCGCCGATCGCCACTAAGTGACGGTGACGTCATCCCAGCGCTTGTGCCACGCTAGGTACACTTTTGAGGCCACATGAAATGTCGTCGCGTAACAGACCCAGGTGCCATGGCGTGACTCAAAGAGATGACTGGCAGATGCAACAACTGTGCTCCCCACCGCACACACACAAGCAAACAATACACAAACGGGCGAAGATACGCGACAAACAGGAGAGACTCACTCGTGGATTTTGTGGTAGAGCTTGGCGATGCCCTCGTGCGTCCAGTCCTTGCCAAACTGCGGCAAGATGTGGCCCAGCGTGTCCGACCTACGGGACGCGCAAACATTCATCGTTTGTCAAGAAGCGTTTCACTATTCACCTCCAGCAACCACGTTCAGTTCACCGAACGTGGTTGATCGACATCGCCGATTAAAAATAATTACGGCGTCACGAGACGCGGCGCGCACGCCCGGCGAACGCGGTCGTCAAGGGGGTCAGAGTTCAGGGGGGAGTAGCGGAGGGAGGGAGGGGCCCGAACGTCGGCCGAGCGGTGTGCGCGCACTTGGTGATGGTGCCGTCGATGTCGGATATGATGACGCGGTCGTTCCAGTTCCACAGGTAGATGGTGCCCTCGCAGCGCGTCGTGCCCTGGAACTGCGTCGTGATGCTGAACGTCGCGCTGTTGGGTCCCTCACGGAGGTTCAGCCTCGCCTGCTCGCCCACGAAGGGGGGAAACGTCGTGTTGGACGTACGCACGCGTGCTGAAGTTCTTTCGCCACCGTACGTGGCCAACCGTGCGAATCGGAGGTGGTGATGTGATGCTGTGATGGTATTACGCTGTAATGGCATGACGCTGGGCTGGCGCGACTCTAGAAACTAGCGCGATCATGTGATGATGACAATGTGATGCTGGGATGGTTATGACGCTGCAGTGGTGCGATCGGAGGCACGTTGGATTCGATTCCCCAGCGATCAAGCTCCACCGCTGAGAATCAACAACGGCGGTTCGTCACGTGGTGATCACGGTGGCAGGGAAATTGCATGGACTACCGGGGAATGCGTTCTGGCTTCCTGGATCTCGAGTCCTGAAGATGCTCGGCACGAGTTTCAAGCGAAATGTCGCGCATCTCATCGCTGGTAAATTTGGGTGAGGATTTGTCTCAGTCACCCCTCCACCCGTAATGTGCAGATCGGACGTCTACTTGCAGAGCTCTCAAAGAGCGGTTCCTGTGAAATCCGCTAACAGAAAGGGATTGTGCGATGCCCTGCGAAATATCCGAATGGATTCTTCGCTTCATGACAACACAGGACGCCGACAGCATAATCGCGATTGAATTGGGGTAAAGAGGGACAATTGTATAATAACAATTAAATAAAAAATGGCAACGGAGGTAAACACAACTGGAGCGTAATTTCTTTTGAACACTTTTGTGTTTAGTTTGTTGTCCTTCCCACCACACCTCCGATTAGCACAGTTGGCTACATACGGTGCGAAAGAAGAACACACAAATAGTGCAGTTATTGAATTGTACATTCGGCGTCTGCCCAAATCTGTGATAACCCTCAAATGCTTTCACGATGGCCCTCCTAATGAGAGTGGGGATGGGCACGTACTATTTGCTCCGACGAGAGACGCAGAGACTTCTTGAAGGAAATGCAGGTCAAGGCCTCCTCCAGCGAGTCGGACGCCACCACCCGCTTGGCGTCGCACTCCACGAGTGCCAGCGGCTCGGCAGAGATCACCACCTCATCCACCAGCCTGCAGGGCAGCAGGGGCAGCAGGGGCAGCAGCAGCAGCACGGGCAGCAGCAGCAGTGTCAACAACTAGAGAGAGGAGTGCATTTTATCAAAATGGAAAGACGGAGTGTGGTGGGTCCACGAGGACTGGAGTTTGGGAAAACCAAAACCCTGGACCAGGAGCAGCAAAAGACCTCGCCGGTCTCCGCAGGCTTCCCGTCGCACGAAGCTAAACTCACACTTTACGCGGTGGGCTGTTTCATGGGAACGCCGTGCGCGATGACGTGGGCGCCACGAATCGGCGTTCATGATGACTCGAGAATGAACGAGCCCTGAATCTAATCAGTGCGACGATTGCGACGTGGAAACGACCTACGGCCACCACCCCCCCCCCCCCCCCCCATGTCAATTTCCTGCCAGCCAGCGGGCGGCATTTTTTATTTGAGAGTCAACAAAACGGCCGCTCAAAGTTCACATGCGCATCCCGCGCGCGCAACACCCCCCCCCGCCCCCCACCGCCGCCCCCTCTTCGTTACACAACGGATCACGAAGCCGCGAGCGTCCCAAGGTTTTATCGAGTGGGCAGATAACAACGTGGCGGGCAGATAACAACATGGTGGGCGGAAACGGGCAACGCGACCCCCCCCCCCCCCCACCTGCTGCCGGCGTCCACCTTCTCGGCTGGCGTCGGCGAATCCGGCGAAACGTTCCCGTTGGCTGCCGTCCCGCCGGCCTTGATTTCCTGCGGCACGGCGAACAGCCGGGGGGGGGGGGAGGCGAGGGTTAGAGGTGCAGCCCCGCAACGTCTCGCCCGTGCGCCACGCACTGGAAAGAAGGGGCCTCCTCCCTCCTCCAGCGGTGGGCGTTCTACAGCGGTGTTCTTTACTCTTTTTCAGAGGGTAGGAGGGGGGCGGCCTACACTTTCGGCGATAAAACATCGTCTGTATATTTACTACACAGGGGGCTTCAAAAAAATGTTAACACTATCTAAAAACTATCGTTCTTAATGGAAAAAGAATGGATAATGATTGATACACTGTAACATGATAACAAACGTGATGTTAATAGCTTCAAAAAATCAAAGAGTCTCCACTTGTTCGCCATCATTGTCAACACATGGCCTGGAATCTTCTCCAGGTGGTCTCCAGAGCCCAGAGGCACATTTCTTGTGGCGTTGTTGCAAATTATCAGAAGTGTTAACATTGTTTTGAAGTGCCCCGTACTGCATCTGTTTTGCCAGGTAAGGCCCCACTGAGCTATGTAGCTCTTTTTCAGAAGCGACCTGGCCACAAATGATAGTTCAACGAAGTGGCTTGTTGCGTGGAAATTTATAGCGGCCAAACACTCTAAACGCATGGCGATTCTAAATGTGGAGGGAAAAACCGGAAGACCCGGACAAAAATCTACGTAACCACCGGGAGAGCGAACATGCAAACTTAAAATATACAGCAGCAGGCGTCAGGATCAAACCGACGACCTCCAGTGTACCAGGCGAGGTAGCTAACATCTCGCCACCGTGGCCGCCAAACATTTTAAACCATTGGGATTTGACAGCAGCATGACGACGATGATGATGATGGGTTTTTTTTCACTCTTTGTATATCGTCAAGGGGCAGCACATCTGGGGCCGCACTAAAGGCCAACAAGGGCCGACCAAGTGACCCGCAGGCCTTGCAATGAAGTATTTTCTTAGGTTTTTTTCGGTAAAGTCACGTAGGTAAGTCAACCATTCTACACAACAAAGACTCATTTTCTGGCAGCGATTTCAGCCGCATCATCTCTACATAACAAAAGGGTCAGTCCCTTTCACGCGCACATTTACATCAGCCGCACCTAGTTTACACAACAAAGGCTCATTTCTAACAGCGTGCTTCAGCCGCACCGAACCTCACAAAAATAATATTCAGGGCCTACCTTGGCTCCTCCCACCCTCAACCAGTATATATACAAATACTGTGTTCTTGGAATTTCTCTCACTTGATACAGCTATCGTGCTGTGACGGTTCCACCTGAAGACGGAAGCTTGTGTTGCCTCCGAAACGTCGTGATTTTTATTTTATTTTTATTTTACTTTTATTAATTTAATTTTTTACCTACGTGACTTTACCGAAAAAAACTAATAATATGAATCCTTGCAGTCACGAAAGCTTCAAATCTAGACTTGCAATGAAGGTTGGTCTAAGAGAGCCCCTCACGAGGACATCGCTGTGGCCTGCTCGTGCACACCGGCCACAACGTCTCGGAAGAGATGGGAGCAACCCCATTCGTGCCGCTGGGCGGGCAGAGGCGGTGGGATTTTAAGAAACTCGCCCCGTTGTTTCAACTGCCGCGCCGGGAGATTTAACCGGCGACCCGCTGGGTTGCGAGTGACCACGGCCACCGCGGCGACAACCTGAGTGACACGAGGGGGCGGGAGGTAGCGAAACTAACGAGGAAGTGGCTGGGCGGCTGGTTTATTTTTAGCAGTTCCTAACTCGTGCGGAGATAAGACTGGGGTGTCCATGTGACCGCAAACTCGTCGCCAATGTGTCTATGCATGTTGAGCTTCTTTCGCACCGTACGTAGCCAACCGCGCTAATCGGAGGTGCGGGGGAAGGACAACAAACCGAACAGAAAAATTCAGTCAAGGAAAGCAAAACTGATACGTTCAAAAAGCAACACGGACAAGACGGCTACGAAGGCAACCAACACATGCGTGCACGCACGACCGCGTGCGCGAACCCCCCACCGTGGTGTCCTTCCGGCTCCAGAACCACCACCCGCGTCCGGGCTTCTTGGGCATCTTGTCCTTGACCAGCTTGTCCACGGTGGTCTGCGCGCCACACAAAACGCCGCCTCCGTCAACGCCGGCAACAACGGATGCTGCTGCTGCCGCCACCGCCGTCGCCTGTGCCGACTGAGGCCTCTCTCTCCCTCTCTCTCGCAGAGCGCCGACGGCCATCAAAGGAAACTAACGCCGAAAGGAAGCGAACCCGAACCCCCTTGATCTCTTAGCCACCCCCTACCACCTGACATTCGATCGCACTCTTAGGCCCGGTAATGGGCAGCAGTGGATTGATCATTGCTGGCCCGATACGGATGATGTAAACTCATTTCTTTAAAACTGCTTTATGTGTTTAGTTTGTTGTCCTTCCCCCGTACCTTCAATTAGCGTGCGAAAGAAGTTCGAGATACATACATGATGACGAATAAATACTAATGTACTGAAAGCATCGACTTCTTCGTCATGATCATCATCATCATCAATGTCATCGAAGTCCCAAGGTCTTTCATCGCCAAAACAGCTCGTTCAAACAGCACAACGTTATTTAGTTTTGTCGATGAATAAACCGCTCTCCACCCCCCCCCCCCTGCACACGATCTTAGATATGTACACAAGGGGCGGAGGAAATACCTTGGGCAGGCCTTTGTGAAACGCCTGCATCGCCAGGATCATGGGTGCTGCCACTGCCCAGTTGTAATACCTGCACGGGGACAAGAACATCCGCTCACGATCGGAAGGTCGCGAGTTCAAAATCGCGGTTGGCAAGCTGTCTCAGTCCACGATGAGATGAAAAAATTGTTAAGTTTTATTTCTATATTTTTTTGTTTAAAGCGATTTGTTTACCTTCCCGATACTTTTCACTCCTGTCGTGTGTTTTGTATTGTTTGTTGTTGTAACATTCTGACCCGCCCACTACTGGACATGTGATAAAAGAGCTTTACGACAGCTCATCAGATTCCTCCGGTATAAATATTCCGATTCTGATCATCCTTCCGAGTTCGATAAAACGGGAACAACTTTGTTGCCATTTCAGTTGCCATGCGCTTGTCCGATGGGCTGACTCCCCGCCCCCCCCCCCCCCCCCGCGCCCCCCACCCAGCCATAGGAAAGAATTCGGGGGGCGATGGCAGTGAGCAAGACACGAGTGCCAACTCGCGGACACGTTCACCCTGGGCTCGCCTCGTGCTGCCCGTCGGCGGCGCGCTCCGATCGATAATGGCCGTGGCCTGCAAGGGAGGGGGCCCCGAGTCACTCACGCCAATCACGGCTCCCGCCCGGGGGTCGCCCGCTGACCGCGAGCGCCCGTCGGCGGGCGCTGACGAGCGGACGCCAAATCGATGGGCTCTGAAGTGATTTACTGAAAGGGGCTCAGGCGAGGCGCACGAGGGGCTGCCGTAAGGGCGGGCGATGCCGACTCCCTACAACGCTCCTCGTCACGAGTGAATTACGCGGCACTTTGAGACGAGTGTTAATCGCATTCCAACATGAGAAATATTGTTACCACCTCCACCCGCCTCGCTACCTCCCCCCCCCACCACCACCACTACCACGCCCCCCTCCCGCCGCCGCCCACCATGAATTCCAATTGTGCCACCTGCACCGCAAGATGACGATTCCATTCAGGGAGAGGCATCGCGCTCGCTCGACCGAGGAACATCCCGCGCCGTCCACGCATCTCTCACTTGTTCTGTATTCTGATGACGAGGTTGGGGTCGTCCAGGAGGGCTGGGTTTTGGGTGAGGTCCGTGTACTGGATCACCCGCTCTTGGAACTTCTCTGTTGCGAGGATGAGGTTGGGTTTTGCGAAAGACAACGACGATAACAAGGAACAAAAAATCAGAGGCTATTAAACGATGCCCATGTCGCAAAATAGACCAGCGTCCCGGCGGACTCTGGCCTGGTCGTGGTCACACGGGGACCTACGTAATGTACAAGTGTGCAAGGATAGTACGATCTTCGCGAGTTTTGCGCACAATACACAAGTTATTACATACTATTATTAATAGTGTGATTCACATGCTAGATGCATTACACATATGCATGTATGCATGTGTGTGTTGAACTTCTTTCGCACCGTACGCAGCCAACCGTGCTAATCGTAGGTGCGGGGGAAGGACAACAAACAAAACATAAAAAAGCAGTGGTTGGCTACGTCACGGTGCAAAGGAAGTTCAACACACACATATATATAATTAACCTCCACGGGCCCCAGCGGCACCGGTAGGCGGCCAGCTGACAAGAACAGCTGTCGCGCGGCTATAACGGGCGGCGCGGGCGGGCGGACATCCGCACCTTCGGACACCTCGGCGTTGTGGCACAGCCCCCCGCACAGCGAGAGGCCCACGGAGAGGGCGTCTGAGTCGGAGTCGAACTGGCACTCCGTGCCGCTGTCAACGGCGCCGCCACCACCGCCGCCGCCGACGCCGACGGCTGTGACGGTGGAGGGGGGCGAGGGGCGGTCGGAGCGCTCGCTTCTCACGTCCGACCCGCTGACGCTCCAGCGCCGGCCCAGCTCTCCCTCCCTGGGAGACGGCGGGCAGGAAGAGCGGCGGGCGTGGTTTAGTTTCAGTTTTTAGTTTTATTTATTAGGTAGAGCCCTGTGAGCCATGCGGCTCTTGACTCGGGTGCAACCGCAACAAACAGAGACGTGAACAGAAAAATCCAGGAAAAAACAGCAAAGTCTTCCAGAAAAAAGCACCGCATGTCAACGCTACGTGCAAAACTGCCAGTGGGATGCAAGTCAAACAATAACAACCATGAGACAATGTAGATTAGATTTATCAGGCTAACTCTGTACTACAACAAACAAACATGGCTAAACCATACGTTTTGGAAATCACCAAAATAAAGTTATAAAAACAATGTAACAGTGATCATAGGAACTGTGATTCAAATTTAACAATAAACGATATACATAACATGGCGGGGTGGGGGGGTGTGCAAGGGTGGAGAGGGGTTGGGAGGGGTTACAAAGTATGGTGATCGGAGGGGAGGGAAGGAGGAGGTGGGGACCAGTAGGGTGGTGATAGGTAGTGAAAGTCGCGAGAGTCATCACACCAATTGCGAAATTACAAAAAAAAAACACAAACACACGATGCGCAAAAGGTGGCAACGCATCACGAGTGGCACTAACCTCTTTGGGAAGTAGAGTTTGGCGACCTCGGGGTCAAGGGCGGTGAGGTCGTCGAGGTAGATGTCCGAGGGGCCCTGGTGTCTGCTCCGCTTGGAGGCGTCTGCACAGGGGTGGGTGGCAGCAGCGCTCGATCATCGTTACGATCACAGCGGCGTCGTCAGCCGACGCCATTCACTGCGGCCCCCCCACGGGCTCCCGCGAGCGCTAGTGAAATGAGGCTCACCTTTCTTCTTCGACGACGACCCATTTTGGTCTCCGTCTTTCGCAGAAGACGGAGCCTTGGGCTCCTGGCAGGAGGCGGCGGCCGCTGCGGCAGGCGGAACGACGCTTTCAACAGACTCGCACGCGGGTGACTTGCCTCCCGCTGTCGCCTTTCGCGTCGTCCGACGACGTCGCGGGCGCCGTGGGGGGCACCGTCGACGTCGCGGGCTGCGATGGGCGCCGTGGGCGCTGTGGGTGTCGCGGGTTCCGTGGGCTCCGCGGGCTCTGCGGGCGCTGCGGGCATCGTGGGCTCCGCGGGGGGCGCCGTGGCGGGAGTCTTCCGTGCGACCGCCGTCGTCGTCCTCCCTGCCGTCCATCCCGTCCTCCTCCTCCTCCTCCTCCTCGTCGTCGTCCTCGTCGTCGGCGGGCAGGGGAGAGGCGCAGGAGGCATGGGCCGGAGACTCGGAGCCCGAGGCCGCGTGGCTTCAGGTCGTCGGAGCCGACGAGGCCCGAGTCGCCGGGGTCGGAGGGGCACGGAGACGGGGAGTCGGCGGGGAAGGAGCGCTCAGCCCGCCGGCACATCGACGGACGCCGCCGGCGGCGAGTCCACCGACTTCTCGCTCTTCTTGTACTGCCGAGGTCGCACAGCGTGGCGGGGGAAAACACAACGAGCAAAGGTTGTTTTTTCTTTTTGAGGGTCGACGGCTAATACTAAAAACTTTTTTTTTTTAACCAGGTAAGGCGCACAGAGCTATGTAGCTCTTTTTCAGAAGCAACCTGGCCTCAATGGATAGCTCAACAAAAAGCGGGTTATCATCACGTGGACATTTATAGCAGCCAAGTACTCTAAATGCACGGTGATTCTGAATGTGGAGTGAAAAACTGGAGGACCCGAAGAAACATCCACGCAACCATGGGGTGAGAGACACCGGAAACTCCAAATATACAGCAGGCGTCAGGGTCGGAATCGAACCCACAACCCCCTGCATACGAGGCGACGCAGTTAACACCTCGCCACCAGAATCCGCAGGTGCTTGCTGTCGAATCCATACGGGCCAGCCGAGCGGCTCAGCGGGAGAGCGAGAGGCTCGCAATCGGAACGCCACGTGCCCATCATCTCTCCGGTGGGGGTGGGTAAAATTGAGTACCACTCGGTAGGGGAAGTCTACAGCGGTTGGGTCTTTTGGAGAGACTCGCCACCAGCAGAGGAATGTGGAATTACCGCCACTGGCTCAGCGCTGTACAGGAATTCACTTTCATCTAAAACCGCCTTCACATTGGAGCATTTTTATTGCAAGAGTTGTAATGCGCCGCTGCCCATTGCAGACGGACTGACGGACAGAGCCAACACATTAACGCTCTCTCTATCTCACGAGTACTTCTTTAAGTGACCGGTTCACCACCACACCTCGCCTCACTACTCCCGTCCTTGCACCGAAGCTCAGGGTAGAACCCTAGGCAGCAGCGCCACTCAAAATCTGCTTCGGACAATCAAAGGTCTAGAATTGTTACAGCCTCACGTCACTATACACTGCACTACAATATACTATACACCGCACTACAATATACTACACTACAATACACTATACTGTTACAGCCTCATGTCAGTGCTCTGCTATCGCCCCATCGGTGTGGAACTCTCTCGAATCCCTTTGCACATCAGCAATCATCGAATGCACTCCAAAGGCCCTCTATCGGTCTGGGTCAGGCTTTCGAGTAGCCCTCGGCTTGGCTCCGTGCCTCCAGAGTGTTGATTTGCCTGCAGCATCTGGCGCAGTATAAATGTCATTATTATTAAGAGGCGTCGCCGGTCAATCGTTGCAGCAGCACCATGTTACCTTCGCGGCCTCTGGGAACTCGCCCCAAGTCCACTGCATGGGCAGCTCCGGGCGCATGGCGGCCTCCGAGGGCCGTGTCACCAGCTCCGAGTCGCTCTTCGGCGACGGCGGTCGGCACTCGTCGGGGCTGGAGGAACGGGGCGAGGCGGAAAGTGGGGGGGGGGAACGCATGTCAACAAAGCGCGTTCCAAACACGGACATGTTTGACTTGAGATGAGATGCAGCGACGCTAAGGGGCCTCCGAGTTGCAGGGGGCATTCAAGCGCCGCGTAAACACAGAGATGATCATCATGATAATTATTTATCAGCGTTGTCAAACGGGTAGGACAAACAGCAGTGCTGACCCCACGGTTGTGCTCCACTCGCCGTCAGAGAAGGGGTGGATGGTGTCGCTGGAGTACGACGCGGCCACCGCGGTCACTTCCGGCCTGGACACCTCCAGGCTCGTCGGCCTGACATGCAGGCCCAAACAGAAGATGGTGAGAATTCACCTAACGAACGTCAGTCCCCCAACCAGTGCCGATGCGCTTCTTAAAATCGATTTCGGCGTCGGGCCAAGTGACGGTCTCGGCAAAGTATCTGTCGCCAAGCCCCTCAACCGCCCCGACACACAGCCAAGACAAAAACGAAACCGTCGCCACGCGCGACGAGCGCTTAACGCCTTGACCTCTGACACCCAACACAAATCCAGGAAGCCATTCCGACTTTTTGGATCTTCCTAACGACAGCTTTGGCATCCTTCGGCCGAAACAACAATCGGAATCGGATGTTTATTTAACGAGGGAAGCCCACTGAGAGCTGAGAGGCTCTTCTTCAAGGGTGGAACGGCCGGCAGACAACACGAAACAATAATTCGGCGGGTCGTTAAACGCTCGTGCGCGTGAAGATTTAATTAAGTTTGGCTAATGTCGGGTGGTGGTGGTGGAGGAGGCTCTTGCGACAGAAATTTGAGCAGATAATAGCACGGGCTAGCCCAAAAAAAAGACAATTACAATTTGTAATACTTGCTGGCAAAATGTATGCGTTTAGTGTTAAATATAGTCAGAATGTCACATTTCATACATAGTCTTAGCACTAGTCAAAGACAACCCTGTGCAACTGTAATCGAGGCTTGATCGAGGGGGTTTTCACATTCAGTTACAAACCCTTAGGGATCCAAAGGTTGCTTTAGTGAGCATCTCAGTAATTTGGTGAGAATTTTGTTTACTTTTAATCGACAAAATGTTCTTCTTTTGTACACGGGGGGAAGGGGACCAATACAAACTTGATCTTTTTAAATGTTTTTACATCGTGCCCCAGAAGATCAACAACACCACAAACGCGCACGTTCACACCAAAGCACACGTGTGGGCTTTTTAACGATAATCTCATAAGCTCGAACATACTCTCCTAGGGTTGACATCTTCCCCTCGATGACGCCCAAAAACATGCGGCGGTCATAGGCGGCCGTTTTGGCAGCCAAGGTGCCTGCTATAAATTCTCCCTCGTAAGCACCTTCAGCAGTTAATCCCAGGCATCACACACATGCATATGTAAAAATAAAACTATTAACTAATTTTATTTTACCAGGTAAGGCCCACTGAGCTATACAGCTCTTTTTCAGAAGCGATAGCTCAACGAAGCGGGTTATCGTGTATACATTTACAACAGCAGTCAAATATTGTAAGACCAATGTTTCGAAATGTGGAGAAAAAAACTGTAGGACCCGGAGAAACATCCACGCGACCCCGGGAAGAACAATGCAACCTCCAAATATACAGGCGTCAAAGTTCGGGATCGAACCCACGACCTCCCGTATACCACGCGAGACAGTTAACATATCGCCACCGTGGCGCCCATTAATCCGATGTTAATTCAGGCGCTCGCCACATCCAGAGCTGGGCTTATCCCGATTGTACAAAATCGATTACTCGACGAGATCATCGCAAGTTCTAGACACAGGTAGGACGGCCACCCTGTTCCCAGGTCGCGCGGCCCACCTCTGAGCGATCTGCCTCGGGGCCTCCTCGTCGGTGCTCATCTCCATCTCGAAGATCTCCCCGTCGGACGGCTGCTGCTCGCCGAGCTTCTTCATCTGCCCCCCCATCTCCGACCGCTTCCGCCGCTTCCTCCTCCTCTTGGGGGCCGAGCCAGGGCGGCGCAGCGAAGCCGGAGACGGATCCTGGATCGGCCAGCGGAAGACACGGCGAGGGAGGAAGTTCCGCCTCCTCGCGGTCGGCACCTTCACCGGCAGCCTGCCGGGGAAACAGCAGCAGCAGCGAGGACAACGATGGACACCGAGATCACGACCCTCTTCTTCTCCCGTGGACAGGAATCCAACTCACAGTCGCGGATCACCACTATGCTACCACTGTCCCCACACGTACACACACACAGACAAACAACAAAGACAGCAAAGACAACAAAAACACCCCCCTCCCCTCCTCCCCCCTAAAGCCTGTAACAGACTGTTGGGGCGAGTGCTGTTAGCGAGCACCTATGAAGGCCGGCACGGCACACGGGGTGGGTGGCCAGCACAACGCCGGACCGCCTTTGTCTCCCCAGTAGGTGAAGTTTACTATACACTGCCCCAGGTACTCATTTGAGGCTGAGTGGAGCTAGGGGAGGGCCTGAAAACCGGTTCGGATATTCATCGCTGATGCGGGCCGTGAGCGGGAATCGAACCCGGGTCGCCGGCTTCATAGAATGGTACACTATCCCCACCTTGAGTTAGGGTGGTTTATTGTTAATTTATTGTTAATTAAAAAAACTAAACTCATTGTGCATCAAGGGCGCTGTCCAATCGGTAGCACTGAATCTGAATCATCTTTCCAGTTTAAAAGAACGATCTGACGGTCTGCCCCTGCGTTGCAGTCATCGATTCACCTCCCGCTCTCAATGTGCCGCTACAGTGATCACTCTGTGTGCGTGTAAATCATCGTCATCAACATTTTCTTCCTCTTGGCATTCTCCCCACTCGTGCGGGGGTGGGGGGTCTACCATCCTGACGATTCTCTTTCTCCACTCATTCCCGCCCCCTGGGCTCCACTCGTTCCGCCTCCATGGTCCTTCGTATCATCATGGACCACCTCCATTCTATGCGGGCGCCGAGACGCGCCGACTGTTACCGTTTCGCATCTCCAACTCGGCCGCAAGCCGGAAAAAAAAAAAAAAACTGGCGCGTGACAAATTCGACTCGTCCAGCCATGCCGGACGGAGAAGGGCGGTTTCGCGGCGTACGTTTGCCGGACGATCACGCGTGTGGCCTTAACACACGAGACCTAATGCTGGCCGCGGAAACCCGGCGTGTTTGCGCGTAACGGCAGCGCTGCAGGGAAGGCCGCCGTGCGGTCACCTTGCCGAGGTGTGCGGCCATGAGAGCGGCGCCTTCCGTGTTGATGGGCGACGTGGCCAGGTGGGCAGGAACCACCTCCTACGTGACCAACACCAGCAGCAGTGGCATCGTCGTCGTCATCATCATCATCAACAGCAACAGCAGCAGCATCATCTTTAGCAGCGGAAGCAGCATTACCCATCATCATCGTCATCGTGGTTCAATTCAGCAACAGGAGTGGCATCATCATCATTAGCATCGGCAATTGTCATCATCAGAATCAGCAGCAGCAACAATAGCAGCATCGTCATCACGATCGGCAGCAAAAACGGTGGCATCAAAAGCAGAAGAAAGAATAGGAACAGAAAGATCACCAACATCATCATCAGCAACAACAACAACAGTGCAACTAAACATTAACTGAAGCTCATAACAGGAGCATCAGCAGCAGAGCCACGAGTTTCTGTGCGCCTGCCTAACTGCGTGACATGCACCGTTTTTACAGCCCTGAGGCACAAACACGCGGCGGGCCACGCCCGGCTAGGCGCGGGTGACATGCCGTGGGTTTTATCGCGCCGTGGCCATGTTCATTGGCAGCCGCCAAACCAAGCAGGTGTGGCGGACCCACGCCTGTGAGCCAGACATTTGGCGGCAGTGGGTCGGAGGGTGTCGTTTTCGGAATCGGAATCGTTTATTTATCCTGGAGGAATCCGATGAGCTAGAAAGCTTTTTTTCACAGATGGCCAGTCGGGTCGGGTAAGAACGTCACAACAACAAACAGTACAACAACACGATAGGAGTACAAGGTAATCAAATCACCCCAAACACATACAAATACAACTCCCCATCATACCAGACAAAGCCCACTGAGGCATAAACTTATTTTTCAAAAGCGACCTGGCCACAAGTGATCGATCTACAAAGTTGCTTATCATTTACACATTTATAGCAGCGAAATAATCTGAATAGTCTGAACGTACATTGCTAAATGTGGAGGGAAAAACCGGAAATACACGGCCAACTCGCACATTAAGTCGCTGGTTTAGATGCGAACATGAATCTGCATTGCGTCATCACTGCCGTCCCAGCGTGGATGAAAAAACGTCGAGTCTGTCCCGAGTACGTCCGACACCAAACTCCGGTTATTGTACGAGCTATTCTCTCCAATTAAGAAATGCGGACAATGTATTTGTACCTGAATGACAATCCCAATAGGCTGACAGTAAAAAAAATAACTTATCAATTATTATTATTACATGAATGATTACCCAGATCTTAAAAAGTCTGTAATGTACACCCGAGATCATTAAATGTCCCGTCTGTGTCATCACTAAAGAATACAGGAGAACCCCTTTTAACGACCACCCCTGTTAACGACTAATCGCTTAACGACAGGCCTCCATAGAGCCCAAAGTGGTTCGCTTACCGACCATTCCCCTGTTAACGACGGGCTTACGACGAGCACGCGACCGTCAATTTCGGCCAATCGGTGAGCTCAAAAATAGTCTGACCAGTCCTCCCCCAATCAGCGACGTCCATTCATGAGCGTTGGGGCATTGTTTACATTCGATGCTATCGGAATTAATTAAGCCTTTAACGTGTAATTCCTATACTCGCTGAACAACCTAATCACTCAACGACTAGTTTTGTCGAATCAACTACCGTCGTTAAAGAGGGGTTCTACTGTAAAATTTCAGCTTTAGGTCCGTCAGGCCAAGATATGTTCTGGAGCGACGTTTCCCAGCGGCATTGGTTCGCGCTGAAAAACAAACGGGCTGGTTTCGACTTCTCTGAGTCGCATCAGCAGGGAGTGGGGGCCAGGTAAAGAAATGCCACAGGGGGTGACGTGGCGCCGTCCGTGAAAACACCACGGAGGGACTGCTCATCAAAGTTCGGGGGAAAATTCATTCTTGTGGTCTTGGCAGACAGTGAGTAATTCAAATTAATTATTGTGGTCTTGGCAGACTGCGGGTAATAAAAAAAAGTGAAAGACCAGACATGTGGTGTCTGTGTCACTGCCAGGAAAATATAGAAGGAAATACAAATTTTGGCCGCTAGCTAACAGGCTTTCTGAGCCAACGCTTTCCAGCAGCAATTAAATAAGCAGTAAACCGTGGGCTGGTTTCGACTTGTATGTGTCTCGTCAGCGGCCTTCAACAAATGCGTCCAGGTTGCCCGGTGCTACAAGCAACAGCTGTCCCCACAAGCAATGACAATTATTGGAAAATCGCCGCTTGGTCAATATCCAAGTGCCATTGATTTAAAATATATAAAATGACTGAAATCCTGATTCCTATTAAAATTATAATTATCTGTCGCTTTGTATTGCTAATTGTTTTGAAGCTATTGAAGGTGTTTTTGGTTTTCATTGACGTTTTATACGACATTGATATTTTTTCACCTCGTCACAATTAATAATTAAATATCGACATATATATACTTTTTTTGCCCAACAGATGGCAAGTATCATTGAACCGTCACGTGCTCATGGAGATAAAGGAGAGTAATTAATTAACAAGTTAATGAAAGAGACAGGCAGCGTCAATGTGCCCCCAAATGAGTAATAACTAAAGTATAACGGTGAGTGAATTAATGACTAAACAATTGGCTCTCTCAATCATAAAGTGCCATGTTCAATCCGCTGCTGGATAAAGGCTTCCCCAAAATGCGCCGCCATCTCTCGCGACATCACGATGCGAATGGTGTTCTCACCCGGCTATAAACAAAGTGCACGAATGAACGCGCACATTATGTCCCAACGAACTCTCGCCTGGCCGCGTATAAAAGACACCGACGAATTCATTAAGAAATTAATGAACGAGCGTTCGAACAGCGTGGAGGCCGAACGGCAAAAGTCCGTTCCCCTGCACGGCCCTACGCGGTGGGGGGCGAGAGGTGCCCAAGTCCCATCCCTGGGCCTTCAAAACGACACTTTTGCAATCGCGACCGGGACGGCTTCCAAGCCTTCCGCTTACAATCCCTCCCTTTGTTCCCCGTGCCAGTCACCGGCAAAGGAATTCATCAGCGCTGGGAAAAACTGGCTCCCTGTTGGGTGGGTTATTCGTGGTCGCGAGAGGCAGGTGATTAGCGCTGTGCGGCGCGCCCCCCGCAACGATGACTGGACCACCTGTGAAAAAGAGCTTCATGGCTCATCGGATTTCTCCGGTGTAAGCAAATATTCTGATTCTGACGACGACAGCCCCCGCGACGCAGCCTTCGCGTCGATGCCTCGAGCGCCAAGGCCGCGTCGGTAGGCGCATTAACGACTCCGCAAATTCATGTCCTAAAAATTATGCCACTTTATATAACCGCTGTTGAGACTCGTATATATTTTAGCGAATGTGATATCGGCGCAGCTGTGGCTCAGCGGTAGAGAGAGTGGCTGGCAAGGGGGAGATTGCGAGTTCTGTGGGGGAGACCCTGTCAAAGGTCACGGTTACAAGCAGAAGTTGAGCACATTCAGTGGAATGCATTTGTTAAAATGACGTAAAAATATTCTTCGAAAGTGTCCACGCATGAGACTGTTTCCTTCTTTCATACGGCTCATGTAGATGCAGAGCAGCAACTACAATTTCACATGCAGGTGTCAGGAGCAGCGTAGTATATCGCTGTGATGTCTCCTTCTTCGTATTTGTGGATCGGGGCATGATTGCGTCGTTAGACGTTGTTACGGTCTGTTCTGGATGACCACAGTCGCAGCACTACTACTGGAGGGTTTTTAATTTTCCATTTGTGCATCAGATATCCGCATCTACCGCCATGGTTTACTGCAGTGGGATGCGGTTCAGGGTGGACTATGAACTTTATGGAAGATCAAACCCAGGGAATTTTCGGGTTGGGTCTTTCACAAAGTGTCTGTTTGCGAGTTCAATTTAACTCCAATCAGCTCTCCAGGCTCCACCAGGGGGTTGAATCCGCATTGCTTAAGGTTAAGCGCATCGGTCCAAAAGGGGCTTGCGTGACTTATAATGTCACGTGCGTCGTCTAAGAGGCCGATGCGGATCAAGATTCCCCGGGGCATGTGTCGCCCGTACGTGCCGAGCCGTGGGAAGGTGTTTTAATGCGGCTCTCACCCCATCGTCGTCCGCCTCCTGCACGAAGAAAGCCTCTCCGTTGTCCCCCAGCTTCATGTGCAAATCCACCGGCTCGCCATTGATCTCTATGTCAACCTGCGCACACAATGCAACGGGGGGGGGGGGGGGGGGGGGGTGGGGCGAGGTTTAAACTGAAATAACTGAAACAAAACAAACCATGCAAGAAGCGTCCACTGAGTAAGCTGTGTATCTCTTGTGCAGAAGCGACCTGACCGTCACAAATGGAAGCTCAACCAAGTGGCGGCTTATCGTCGTCGTGGAAATTTAGAGCAGCCAAATGCTCTAAAATGCGTGACGTTTATTCTAAATGTGGAGGGGAAAAAAAGCGGAGGAACTCGGAGAAAAATCCTACGTGACCACAGGGAGAGAAAGAAAAACACGCAGACGCCAAATATACAGCAGGCGTCAGGGTCGGGATCGAACCCACGACCTCCTGCATACCAGGCGAGGTATTTCACATCTCGCCCACCGTGATTTGTCTAAAACAGAGTCAATGACTGACTGTGTTACGGCTTTTCGCCTTCTGCCAGTGGAATTTCCCTAACGTGGTGTTTCACATCAAGAAAAAATGTGGTCGTATTGATCAAGCGACTGATTAATCTCACGGATTTCCTTGCAGGGAACCGAGACGCTGTATGAATCATTTCTTACGAAATACGGGGTTTTTGGTACTTTGGTTGAGGCCCAGTTCTCACGGGTGGTTTCCCGGAGTGAAATGTCCCCCCCCCTCCACTCCGATTTGCTAGAGAGCAGTTCAGCTTTTAGAGAGCTGTAAACAATCTCGCGACGTAAGCAACGGCGATCATTTGCGATGCGTTTTAAGCAAAAGCAGAACCGAAAAAGCAGAAGTTCCGGAAAGAGGAGTGGGAGGTGAGTGGAAGGTGAGCGACGTCGCAATGACACTTAAAGAATTTCTGATCGAGGAGGATATTCTAAAAGCAATGAGGGATTCTTTTTTTTTTGTAAACAATTTTGTTGTCATTCAACTGCCCTGACGTTGGCCAATTGAACTGGCATGCACCCCACAACCTCGTCGGATCTCAGAAGCTAATCGGGTAGCAAGCCTGGATAGCTGCTTGTATGGGCATTGTGGGCAGGCAATGCACCAACATCCTTTGTTGAACTGAACTTCTATGCTCCCGTATTTATGCTGTCCACATTCACAAACCTGCATTGACCAGCGTGGTGCTGAAGGCTGGTCCAACAGGCCACGTGATCTGCTGCCAGGTCACAGTAATCTATCTGGCAGCTACACACGTGAGCTAGATTCATCGCTCCATCTCCACAACCCACGTGCTCTTCGGGGTGTTCTCTTCTTTGGCTGCCACTCCACCACCATCACCGTCACCGCCGCCGCCACCACAACCATGACCACACCACTGTCAGCACTACCACCCCAACGCTGCCACCACCACCACACCACTATCACATCACCACAACTACCACATCCGCTACTGCCACCACCACTTTCACGACACCACTCGACATGCAACCACTACCGCCACACCACTACCGTGACCACCACCACGATCATATCATCAACACCACCACCACCACCAACAACAACAACCATTCTTCACCAAGTGGTGGTGATGTAACCACGGCGCTTGTGCCAGGCTAGCGCACTTTGAGGTGCACTTTGAGAAACACTTCAAAGTCCACCACCACTATCACACCACTATCACCACCACAGCCATCACCACGCCTCCACCGCGCACGCCACCACCCCCCCCCCACCCCCCTCGCGGACGCAGCGTACGTACGACTTTCTCCCGCGAGCGAAGCACGCCGAGCTTGCCGAAGCGCACGTGGATCGGGGAGCACTGGAACGAGCCGTCGGCGTGGCGCACCACCACGGCGTCGATGCAGCCGGTCAGCGTGGCCGGGTTGAGCTCCTTGTAGAGCTCGCGCGCCGTCACCACAACCTGCCCCGCCAGCTGCCCGATGTAGTTCATGGTCTGCGCCTGTAGCACGCGCAGAGGTGGGGGGTAGGGGGGGGGGGCGTGTTAGGGGAACGGCCAGGCGTAGCTCGCGATCCAAAGGGGATCGCGCGGGGGTTCAAATCCCGGGTGGAGTTGGTAGACTCGGCCGATCATCCCGCCCTCCGGGGTCCAAAGCAAAGACTCGAGTCGCCCGCCCCCCCAACCCCAACATGGGAACGTGGAAATTCCACCACTGGCTCAGGGCTCAGGAGACGAGCAACGCCTGCACCGCCTTCTCAGTGCTGTTCGTTTGAGCAGGGGAGCAAGTTTGACGATAGCTGTAATAAGTGGCCCACGGGCTCCTGTACAAATTCTATCTTCTATTTTACCAGGTAAGGCCCACTGAGCTCTATAGAGCTTTCTTCAGAAGCGACCTGGCCGTCACAAATGATAGCTCAACGAAGCGGCTTATCGTCGCGTGGAAATATATATAGCAGCAGCCAAATACTCGAAACGCACATTGATTATGAAAGTGAAGGGAAAAACTGGAGGACCCGGAGAAAAATCCACGCGACCACGGGGAGACACGCAATTACAAATATACAGGCATCAGTCGGGATCGAACTCACAATGTTTTATACACAAGGCGAGGCAGTTAACATCTCACCACCGCATTCGGCCTGCGAACATGCGCACGCAGCCATCGCAAGCAGCTGGGCTAAATACGTGTGCGGGATTACAGCGCCTGTAAAACCGCTACTTTTACCACCATGCTGCCCTAGACATTACCGGGGACACAAAGCAGTGGGGGGGGGGGGGGGGCCACGGGGCTGGGGGGGGGCATGGGAAGGTGGGGGACAAGCTTTGGCAGCCAACGCCAAGGGCTTTTACCGGGGCGAGCGTGACGGGACAGACACCGGCCCGGCAGCGCGGACTCGCAACTAACTGCCAGATGAACTTCGGCACGGATGCGGAGCGCGCTGTTTCATAACCGCTGCCCTCGCAGTCAACTTCTAGAAATAAACCACAGTGTGGGACCACTGAGCAACCACGCCACGTGCCACTACCATGTTTCCCTGCCGGGAAAATTCCATTTGCTGTGTTTGTTTGGCTTTTCCGTGGTCGTTATGTCGTCGCGGTTGCGAAAATCGTGCCACTGCCGGCGGGCTTGCAGTCCATCTACAGACGGAGTCGAGAAACGAACCTTTGCGAATTGGAGCAGAGAGCGGTGCATCACCCTTTGTCGGGATGGGCCCTCCCACCCTCCCACCCCCCCCCTTATCCCCGTAGGATGAATCTCATCCCACAAGATTAGCACAATACTCTTTGGTTCTTTCGGTAAAGTCACGTAGGTATAAAAATAAAATGAAATAAATCACGACGTTTGATTTTCTGTGCTCCGACTTTCAGGTAGAGAAGCTGCAAATGAGTGACAATTCCTTTGTGTTGTTCATCCCAAGAGAGCTATGATAATAATACTTATGAATTCAGCGGCTAAACATTCAAGGCGATTTGTTTTTACGCAGCCATTGAGAAGCAGGCTGAGATCATCAACCTGCACACACTCGACAACCAGATTTTTAAACACGGCCAGATGAAATCTGGATTCACGCGCCAGAATCTCCACGGTGCAGGCTCAGTGTCTCCAACGCAGCACTAAGTGGCCGAAATGAGCGATCATTCGGTTCATTTCGCGGCCATATGCCTGGGGAAACGATGCCTTAAAACCAATCAAAGCATCGATTCGTTGAGGATTTCAAATGGGACGAGCGTGGCTAATACGACGACACAAGCCGCACGTGGGTTTTCACGTTTATCCCGAACATCCATAAAAATCGTGACCTACACAAGTGTGCGGCAGACGAGCTTGCATGTCGCCGAGCTTCCGATTCCCAAGCCCGAGCGTACAACGGGCTCACCCGCAACCTGACAGCAGCCTCGGCCAAAAATAAAACTGCATATATACACACGCGACACCAAATCCGACTGCCACCGTTTCAAAGATGTAAAATAAAACGCTCGAAAGGAGCTACAGTAATTAGCCCCCCCCCTCCCCCGGCTAAATTGACGTCACGCGATCGCTCGTTACACAAACCGCACACCGCCAGCAGCATCCTCCTCCCCCGCCACCCACAACCGCCCCCCCCCCCCCCCCGGAAGATGTGGCTGTCCATCAGGGGCTGAACTTTAGAGGGAAACAACACGGGGTCACAAGTGTCCCCTTTTGGCGCGTGCAAGATGGGTAGACGTGCACCGGCGTGCAGCAGTCGCTCTGCAAATCTCGGTTTGAAGGGGGCAACGAAAACACTGGGAAAATAAAGGGAGATACGACGCAAAATGTGTTAACGTATATAGCGTTAATTATTAAGTTAATAATTGTGTAAATAATACGAGTAATAATATTAACGCGGGGGTTCATTTGTAGAGCAAGAGATGTGAAAAAAAAGCTATTGGGTCAATGAGGAATGATGTAGCTGCCTTTGGCTTCATCATCATCAGAATCTCCATCAGTAGCAGCAGTATAGTCACCAGCAATAGAAGCAATGCAATACAGTTTGCATCGCTGTGGCGAATATAAATAACCAATGTAAATAAACATTTACTCTAGAACTTATATTCAGGACGATGGGAAATAGTTTTGTGACAAACTTAGGCCTGCATCTAGCAGACAGTGTCCTTGCCTCCGGACGGCTGGCAGTTCCACTTGAATTGTGATTTGGAATGACCTCAAATTGCCAACTCCAGAGGCGATGCCACATTGGCAGTGGCGCACAACCACAAGCAACAAACAACTCAACCGCTCTTCTCTTGCACTTGAGAAGAAAGGCTATTGCCTAAAGTATACTTCAGCATTATTGACAAATGCGTTGAGTTGTATTTATGTCACTACGCAGACACGCTGCGTGTTCCATTCCTTGTGGTACGGGTTGGGGGGGCGGGTTTATTGCTGTCAGCGCGTTTTTTTATTGCAACAAAAGCCAGCGGGTGACTTTGACCAAAATCACACGGAATGCGTCCGATCTCGTCCGATCTCCAGCGCCAAGGAGATTCAAACCTCCGACAGCGCACGGACGGGTGGCCGCCAGGCACAACAGGTGCTCAGCAAAGTCACAAAACGGCCCCGAAGGCATCCACCACCACCAACCACCACCACCACCGATCCTTACCTGCACCACGAGGGCAAACAAACACGACATGTCCGTGAAAATGGAAACATGCCAAGGCATTGTTGATTTATTGCGTCTCTCTCGACCATTTTCATCAATGTCCCCAGGCGTGAAAACACCGTCTACATCAGCGACATGCCGTCATTACTGCTAATCTCTCGTCCCAGCAGCGGAAGGAAATTCCTCATTCCTATGGCAGGTGCGAGTTAGTAGATAAGAGGAGCGCGCTGCTTATAAACGTTTGTAGAGACGTACGAATTAGCGTGTGGCGCGGTGCGCCCGGAGACCTGGGTTCTAACCCCGGCCCACGGCTAACATCAGTGGCGAGAGAAATGCAAAAACCAGACCTGGCAAAATGCTCGCCAACCCACACTGACAAAAGCGATGAAGTATGGTCAAACAACAGCCATAGCTGACGCGGCGTGGTGAAGTATGGTCAAACAACAGCCATAGCTGACACAGCATGGAGGGGCCGAAGGCCTTACTAAGCAGTGGATTGGCCAAACAGCTGAAAGCGATAACACACATTGTTCATAAGTAACCGTGCGTGTACTTTTTGTTGTTGCACTCTGGGCTTTTCAGCTGTCGGCGTTGTCGTTATTTAGATTCCAGCACTGTACCAAATTACGACACACGCAGGGCAGCCCCTTTAACCCACGCTTTAAGAGGCGCAAATGGTTATTACAACACACGGCTGGGCTGTCTGGCCAGACGTTCTTCCGTCACGCGACATTTGAGCAATAATTTCTGCGGGGTGGCAGCATAAGTCAGCGTGACATCCCTTAGACAGTGGCGACTCGCAAAAAAAAATTATCTTCGTAAACTCGATAAGGGATGCACGTTGCACACACACGCCTGCTGTATACTTGGAGTCTGCACGTCTCTCTCGCCGTGCGGGTCCTCGGGTTTTTCCCTCTACATTTAGAATAAACGTCACGCGTTTAGAGTATTTTGGCTGCTGCTTTAAAGGCCGACGTGATAAGCCACTTCGTTGAGCCAGGTCGCTTCTAAAATAGAGCTACATAGCTCAGTGGGCCTTGCCTGGTAAGATTACAAAAAAAATGTAACAATTGTCGCCTAAGCTGTGAGCCAGACATTCAAAAAAGTCTGAAGTGATTGTTCTGCTCAAATGAGCATTGGGCCATTGATGTTCATCTCCTGTTTACAGCCCTGAGCCACTGGTGGAAATTCCACATTCCTATGGCGGGTGTGATAGCATCCGTAGGACAACCACTGTTGACTTCCCCACAAATTGGTACTAATCGGAGGTGCAGGGGAAGGACAACAAATTAAACACAAAACGCAGTTCTAAGGAAATTACTTTTCAATCTAGATGATGGTTTAAAAGTCCATAGCTTCAGAGGCTTCCTAATATCGGAAGGAAGAGCATTCCAGACGGCCGCAGAAGCGCATCCGTTTAAGGAGCACAGAATAGTGGTTTACTATACGGTCAATACTTTGGGTTGCAAAGCCACACACGCACTACTGTGGCTTGCCTTTAAAATGTGTCTTTTGGATAAAAACATTTCTTATTGCATTATATGCATCAAAAACATCATAGGTAGTAGGGAACATCATGTTCAATTAATATGTATCGCTCATTTTTGATAAACTAATCCCAAACTGTAAAAAAATGGTGAGCAAATTTAGAAGTAGCTGTATATAAAAGAAAATCCAAAAAATTTACGTGGCAAAAATGTTTGCTTGTGGTTTGTTGACTTAGGCGAAAGGTTAAAGGCCATATAGAGCTCATTACTGATACCATAGGTCACATGGTTCCTTACCACAGGTCATAGGTCAGAATGAGCTCTCACTTGGTCTCTGTACAATGTATAGTTATGATGAACTTCTTGGCACTGTACGTAGCCAACCAAATGAGAATACTATACTCCAGTACTATGACGGACAGCCTTGCAGAGCGACAATGGAATTTCTCACAACTTGGAAATAAAATAGACTGCACTCGTTAAGAACAATCATCTTTACGTGGGTTATAATTATAAAAAAATTCTGAAATAAATCTGTATGATTTCGTCAAATCATTTGCTTGAATAATTTTAATTGCCTCATCTAAAACGAGTGCAATGTATTTATATCGTGTGAGTCAAAAGTGGGGTGCGTTTGTCATTAAATGATTTGTAATTTCTAGGGTGCGTGGAGCTATGGTTAGCAGTGGTTAGCACACTGCGCTACGAACCCGGTCGACCCGAATTCGATTTCTGGCCACTACCAAACAAAAGAGTGGCGAGCGAGATCTGAACCGGTCCTGGGTATCCCACCTTCACCAACCTCCACTGACCAACGTGTTGAAGTGGCCGACACGGGAGTGGGGGAGGCAATCCATAAATTCGCGTTCTTGCATCGCGATGCTACGAGGGATGGTGAAAACTACTGGAGGCCTTCACATCCAGCAGTGGACAGATCATGGCTGCTGATAATAAGGGTGCAATGGTGAATAGCGCTTGGAGGCAAGGGTTGATGGATCACATGGTGAACTGTAACCACCTAGAATGCCTGCTGGGCTGCGAGGTGAAACTAAAACCAAAACCACACTAAATTTATTTTACCAGGTAAGGACCGCTGAGCAAAAAATTGCTCTTTTTTTCAAAACCGACCCTGGCTATCACAAATGTTAGCTCAACAAAGTGGCTTATCATGTGGAAATGTATATCAGCCCAAATGCTCTGAACGCACGTTGATTCTGAATGTGGAGGGAAAAGCCGGAGGACCCGGAGAAAAATCCACGCGACCACGGGAAGAAAGAAACGCAAACTCCAAAAGGCGTCAGGGTCGGGATCGAACCCACGACCTCCTGTATACCAGGTGAGGTAGTTAACATGTCATCACCGTGGCCAGAGATGGCGGTAGAGCAAGTGGGCCCATGAACATATCTGTGTTGCAACGTCCATGCTATCCTGCAGAAGGCCTGATGGGTATTCTCTGAGCCCTCTGGTTTCCTCCCACAAACCATTAACGCGACTTAATACAGAATTCAATAATCATCTCGGCGCAGGACCCTCCTAAAAAAAGAGCCCCGAGACTCATTGAAGCTCTTCCTGCTAAAATAAAATACATGATTACTTAACAGTCCACGTTTCAGCTGACACACATTCAAGAACAACAACCGCCATTCGTCACAAAGTGGCGGTGACGTCCCCACGGCGCTTGTGCCAGGCTACGTGCACTTTAAGGCCAGGTGAAGTGTCGAATGGCGCACTGGGCAGGAGGCTACGCGACAGATCCAGGTGCTCACCGACCGAGATGACTGGCCGTTGCACCACCTGTGCCCACTACTGTGTCAACTTGCTGCTGTGTTGTTTCGCAGCCCAGCGCTTCGCTCGTTGTTGTGAGCGTCGCTCCCCTGCCATCCGTTGTTGTTGGAGGGCAGAGGAGGACACAATTGCAACGACCCCCCCACCCCCCATATATTACTGTAGGCTGTTGTTGGTACGAATGCTGTTATCGACCACATTATTCAGGCTGGCGCATTGCACGAATTGGCAAGTTCTGGTTTGCACCATCCCTAGTCGTGTCTGCCCCCCCCCTCTCCCCCGAGTGCTGACGTTTATAAGCTGCATCAAGTACTAATTTAAGGCTGAGTCGACCTAGGAGAGGCCTAGGACAAGTTTCGATTTGCGTGTTGCACTTATGTTACCAAATGGCTGGGTGTCAAACCCAGGTCACAGTGCGCAAACCATTGCACCTAGTGCTCTAACAACAAACCACCGTTCGTCACTAAGTGATGGGGACGTCACCACGGGGCTTGTGGCAGGCTAGGGGCGCTTTCAGGCCACATGAAGTGTCAAAAGTTCACTGACAAGGCTTCCCAAACACGCACACACGCACACACAGAGCAACGATTCACACCCTAAGCAATTCCATCAACTATCTCGATTCAGGGTCACAATTGAATTCTAGAAAAAAATTCTTGTTTTAACAATTTGGTTCGCAATGTTAATCAGGATGTTTTTTTTTGTTTACACACTGCTTGCACAGTTTTGCCTAAACGTTGCACAAGCATCTCGTTTGCATGTCATTTGCAACAGACCGTAAATACATCGACTGGCCATCTGTGAACAAAAATGGCATTAGAGCATCATTGTATTCCTCCAGTATAAAAAAAACACATTCTGATTCTGACTCGATCAGGGAGGCATCGGGAGCGATACGAATCGACGCTCGATCAACGCACTGATTGAGTAGCCGATATCTCTCGCGGCCACGCGATTAATACCACCATGAACAACACAATCGCCACGTTTGTTCACACCGGCACAGACACTGCATTCAGCAACATACGAGGGGTGGGGAAGGGGGACCCTTTAAATTACCGTGGGCCCCCGTGTGGCCACTTAAATCACATCGCCCTGGCACGCAACACAAAGGCCCACCACAGTAAAACATGTTTACGATTCCCGTATTTACCCGGCCTCCGAAGCTGTAAATGAAGTCGCCTCCCTCCGTGGCTTCACAGACAAACGAGTTACGGGCACCGAATGCTGCTAAAACAAAAACCTTCCTAGACTCGCCTTGAAGCAAAGAAGCAATTTCTATGGCCGCGACAGTACACGCGTGTGTGTGTGTCTGTGTGCATGTGCGTGTGCGTCTGTGTGTGTGTGCGCGTCTGTGTGTGTGCGTCTATGTGTGTGCATGTGTGTGTGTGCATGTGTGTGTGCATGTGTGTGTGTGCGTGTGTGTGTGCATGTGTGTGTGTGCATGTGTGTGTGCGTCTATGTGTGTGCATGTGTGTGTGTGCATGTGTGTGTGCATGTGTGTGTGTGCATGTGTGTGTGTGCGTGTGTGTGTGCATGTGTGTGTGTGCATGTGTGTGTGCGTCTATGTGTGTGCATGTGTGTGTGCATGTGTGTGTGTGCATGTGCGTGTGCGTCTGTGTGTGTGTGCGCGTCTGTGTGTGTGCGTCTATGTGTGTGCATGTGTGTATGTGCGTGTGTGTGTGCATGTGTGTGTGTGCGTGTGTGTGTGCGTGTGTGTGTGCATGTGTGTGTGTGCGTCTGTGTGTGTGTGTCTATGTGTCTGTGTGTGTCTATGTGTCTGTGTGTGTCTATGGGGAGCGGTGGTGCAGCGGTTAGCGCGCTGCACTACGAACCTGGCGACCCGGGTTCGATCCCCGCTCACGGCAAACAGCAGTGACGATTATCTGAACCGGTCCTGGGCCTCCCCTAGGTCGACTCAGCCTCACATGAGTACCTGGTGCGATGTGTAAACATCGCCGCTAGGGAGACAAAGGCGGCCGGGCGTGGTGTTGGCCACCCACCCCCTCGTGTGCCGTTCCGGCCTTCATAGGTGCTCGCTAACAGCACTTGCCCCTACAGTCTGTGAAGGCTATACGGGGGATCTTTGTGTGTGTGTGCGCGTCTGTGCGTCTGTGTGTGTCTCTGTGTGTGTGTGTGTCTGTGTGTCTGTGCGTCTGTGTGTGCCGCTCAAATCACGAAGCCGGCTCGCTTCGGGTAGCACGACGGAATTTCCTGCTTCGCCCAGAACGGCGCCGTTTGCCGTGCTGACGTCTTCACCCACTCACCCACTCACCCATTCACTCACTCACTCATTCACCCACTCACTCACTCACTCACCCATTCACTCACTCACTCATTCACTCACCCACTCACCCATTCACTCATTCACCCACTCACCCATTCACTCACTCATTCACCCACCCACTCACCCATTCACTCACCCACTCACCCACTCACTTATTCACCCATTCACTCATTCACTCATTCACCCACCCACTCACTCACGCCATCGTGCGGCGTGTCCTAGACGGCGGCGATGACGCTACGAGCCATCGCATCGCATCCTCCCCCCCGGGAGAGTTCCCGACTTTGCTTAGAGAGCCGCCGCCGGCAGCTTTGGGGCCCCATCCATTTAGGGGCCATCCATTTAGGGGCCATCCATTCAATGCATACGCATGAAGGAGGGAGGGGGGGTTAACCCAAACACGTGGGGGTCTACTGACAATGTACGCTTAGGAATCGGAGGGGGTGTGAAGCCTCGACAAATGAGTTAGATAGCCCGGCGGTGGACTATATGTTTGCTTCAACACGTTAATAGTATTAATCCTTGATCGTTTATAGGATTCAGGGGGGGGGGTATAAAAAAGTCCGCGTGCCTACCTATTACATGGATGGTTTCTAGTAGCTACGTACGTAAATGCTTTCAAGCTATCAATTCCGGTTCAGTGATTCTGCACTTGCTCTATTACTGTAGTACTATACCGCCTTCAAATTTTATGAAAGTTTATTTATTTGGTATAGCCCTGTGATGCAACCGCAACAAACAAAAAAACAAAAACTATGAACAAGAAAACATCTTAAAGTGACTGTGTGCAAACAGAAAATCTAAGAAAAGACAGCAAAATATTGCAGAAAAATCACCGTACACCAACCCTGTGCAAATATCCCAGTGGGATGCAAGGTTAGCGATTTGTCTAATTATCTGGCTGTATAGCAAATGAAATACAATTACTTTACTATGCAAGTTAAAAAATGTTTGTTTTAATTTGTGTTTTTATTTTATTTCGGGCGCCTTAATAACAGATGCTACATGCCCCGTACTAGCTTCATCCAGCACTGACTCGACCCTCTAAATTAATCATCATCATGATCATCACGATCATGATCAATCATCATGATCACCATCATCAATCATCATGATCACCATCATGATCATCATGATCACCATCATGATCATCATGATCACCATCATGATCATCATGATCACCATCATGATCATCATGATCACCATCACGATCATCATCACGATCATCACCATGATCATGATCACCATCATGATCATCATGATCACCATCATCAATCATCATGATCACCATCATCAATCATCATGATCACCATCACGATCATCATGATCACCATCACGATCATCATCATCATCACGATCATCACCATGATCATGATCACCATCATGATCATCATCACCATCATCACGATCATCATCATCATCACGATCATCATCATCACGATCATCACCATGATCATGATCACCATCATGATCACCATCACGATCATCATCATCACGATCATCACCATGATCACGATCACCATCATCACGATCATCATCATCACGATCATCATCATCACGATCATCATCATGATTATGATGAATAAAACCTCGCCAGCCCCTGCGTTGGACAACAAGTCGCCAGGCCCCAGCGTGTGGTGGGGGTTGGGGGGCAACCCGTGCCCCCCACTGAAGACGCAGTTTGTGTTCGCCACGCGGCAGACAAGATGCGATGTTAGCAGTCATCGTCTCGAGCGCTCCAAACGCAACCAACCACCACGACCACCCTCAGTCTCTCTCGCGTTAGTCAACAAAGTTAGCGGAGAGAACCAACAAGAAAGGCTGGGGAGGAGGGAGAGATGGATGGAGGGGGTCAAGTGAGAAGAAACGCCGGAACGAATCTGCAACAGCGAGACGTCGTCACGGTCGTGGTGATCCTTACCTTGGGCTCTTCGCACTGTGGCTGCTGCTGCTGTAGCTGCTGCTGCTGTGGTTGTTGTTGCTGTTGTTGTTGTTGTGGTTGTTGTGTCCGCGAGAGAGCAAAGGGGAGACCCGCACAGCCGCAATGAATGAAGTGAGCGGGCGTGCGAGCTTTGCCCTAGTTTACGTGGAGCGACTGCTGAGCCAGTGGGCTGCTCGGAAGCAAGTTAAGTAGGCGAAAGAGCAAACACATGGGGGGGGGGGGTGGTGGGTGGTGGTGGGTGGGTGGTGGTGGTGGTGGTGGGTGGTGGTGGTGGGTGGTGGTAGGGGGTGGGTGGTGGTTGAACGCGAGAACGATTTACAAAACACGCACGGACGTAGCAAGAGCGAGGGAAGTTGGCAAATCGTACAAAGTTCTTGTCAGGACATCGCCGCCCGGGTTCGTTTCTCTCTCTCTCTCACCCACACACACACCGACACACACCCCCACACACACTGAAACACCCCCACACACAGCCCCGACACACACACACACAGTCCCGAGACACACACACACCCCGAGACACACCCCCACACACCGAGACACACCCCCACACACCGAGACACACACACACACACCGAGACACACACACACACCGAGACACACACACACAGAGACACACACACACACACCGAGACACACCCCCACACACAGCCCCGACACACACACACAGCCCCGAGACACACACACCGAGACACACACACACCGAGACACACACACACCGAGACACACACACACACACCGAGACACACACACACAGCCCCGAGACACACACACAGCCCCGAGACACACACACACAGCCCCGAGACACACACACACAGCCCCGAGACACACACACAGCCCCGACACACACACACAGCCCCGAGACACACACACACAGCCCCGAGACACACACACACAGCCCCGAGACACACACACACAGCCCCGAGACACACACACACAGCCCCGAGACACACACACACAGCCCCGAGACAACACACACAGCCCCGAGACACACACACGCCCCAGCACACCCCACACACCGAGACACACACACACAGCCCCGAGACACACCCCCACACACCGAGACACACACACACAGCCCCGAGGACACACCCCACACACCGAGACACACACACAGCCCGAGACACACCCCCACACACCGAGACACACACACACCGAGACACACACACACACACCGAGACACACACACACCGAGACACACACACACCGAGACACACACACACACACCGAGACACACACACACCGAGACACACACACAGCCCCGAGACACACCCCCACACACCGAGACACACACACACCGAGACACACACACACACACCGAGACACACACACACCGAGACACACACACAGCCCCGAGACACACCCCCACACACGAGACACACACACACCGAGACACACACACACACACACGAGACACACACACACCGAGACACACACCACAGCCCCGAGACACCACCCCCACACACCGAGACACACACCACACCGAGACACACACACACACACCGAGGACACCACACACACCGAGACACACACACAGCCCCGAGACACACCCCACACACCGAGACACACACACACCGAGACACACCCCCCACACACACCGAGGACACACACACACACACCGAGACACACACACAACACCGAGACACCACACACCACGCAGACACACACACACACCGAGACACACACACACCGAGACACACACACACCGAGACACACACACACACCGAGACACACACACACACACCGAGACACACACACACCGAGACAGGAGCCACGCGTGTTGCTCCTCAACTTGCCCCGTCGCACGCTGAGTCGAGGGAGGGAGGGGGGACGACACCGGGAGGCGTGGCCAGAGCTAAACCACGTGACCCGCCCGCCGGATGACATCACGGCGGCCCGCGACAGCCGCGGACACATCAGCTGATCGCGCCACCCGAACGGCGATTGGTGGATGGGGTGGGGTGGGGGGAGGCTCGCGAGAGCAGGAGGGGGGTGGGTTGGGCTTTTGTGGGGGGGGGGGGGAAGCTCGTGAGAACAGGGGGGGGGGGGGGTTGGTGGGGTTGGGCTTTTGTGGGTGGGGTGGGGGGAGGCTCGTTAGAGCGGGGGGAAGTAAGGCTCGCTAGCGAGCAGAGGGGGGGCCTGGTGCGGGGTGGGGGGAGGGCTCGAGAGAAGCAGGGGGGGGGCTTTTGTGGGGGGGTGGGGGGATGCTCGCGAGAGCAGAGGGGGCTTTTGTGGGGGGTGGGCTCGCGAACGAGCAGAGGGCTTTTGTGGGGGGGTTGTGGGTGGGGTGGGGGAGGCTCGCGAGGCAGAGGGGGCGGCTTTTGTGGGGGGGGGAGGTCGCGAGAGCAGAGGGGCTTTTGTGGGGGGGGGGATCTTTTGTGGGTGGGGGGGGGAAGGCTTCGCTGATGAGCAGAGGGGGCTTTTTGTGGGGGGCGGGGGGGCTTTTGTGGGTGGGGTGGGGGGAGGCTCGCGAGAGCCGAGGGGCTTTTGTGGGGGGGGGTGCTTTGGTGGGTGGGGGGCTTTGGTGGGTGGGGGCCTTTGGTGGTTTCCCAGGTGCAGCACGTGGTGTTGTCGGGAGCCGGTGAGACCTCCAGAGGCATGGGGGGGGGGGGGGGTGGTCTCGTTTGTCGGAGTGACCTGGGGGCATCGTTGTGCCAGTAGGGGGCGATTGTCGCTCCCGTGTGTGCGTGTGTGTGTGTGATCCACATTGAGTGTTCGTTTGTGGATAATTAAAAACATAAATGGCACACGTGGGTCCTGACGCCGGCACACAACGGCCTCCTCTTCTCTAATGGGTTTAATTTGGATGTTTTTGAACGATGTGCACGACTATCGCGTGTTTGTGTTGCTTGTTGTTGTAACGTCCTTACCCATCTGGCTGCTCCAGTATAAAAACAAAATATTCTAATGACGTAAAGGGGATCTTTTAGCTCCACTGTGAAGCGAACGATGCTACGGTTAATAAACTAAATAATGTTTTGTTATTTTACCAGGTAAGGCCCACTGAGCTATACAGTTTTTTCTTCAGAAGACACCAACCAAGAACGACAGCTCAACCCGAAGTGTCTCATCGTCGCGTGGGCAATCCATGGCAGGCAAAAATGACTCGCGGCGAAACGCACGGCCGCGGTATTAACTAGGGTGGCCGCTGGGATCGAACCCGCGGTGGCTGTGGGAGGAGTGGCCGAGCGCGCTCCTGGTAAGATCGTGCGTCACTGTCGCCACCCCCTGAAGGTGAATGACCTCTGATAGCACGGCGAAAAAAACAAGCATCTACCCAGTCGTGGTACAGGTTAAGTTTTTTTTTTTGGGGGGGGGGTGAGTCTCATTGTTATACAACAATGACTGCAAGTAAAAATATATAAATATACATTATTATATTTATTTTGTGTACAATGGTTTCAAGATCCTCTTTTAAAAAAAAAATGCACGAATTTAATGTGCGGTGGTTTTTTTCGTTGCATTGCGATATGAAGCTGGCAATGTTTTTTTTGTTTGTCCCCGCACATCCGATGAGCACGGTTTGGCGACGTACGGTACGAAAGAAGTGCAACATACATCGTACATAACAACCTGGCCATGGCTAATATCAATGGGCGAGCGAGCGGCATCTAAACCACGTAAGGCTTTCGCGACCAACATTATCCACATTGATCCCTCTATTTGGGACGGAAACAGGAGGATTTCTCCACAAATATGTCCGTCGGCTGATGATGGTGGTTGTAAGTACTGGCGAAACGTCGTACTCGAATTGTAAAGGTTGTGGGTTTACTCTCCAACACACCGGTGTGCTGTACTCGTAACGAATTGGCTCGTTCTGTTTACGTGACAAACCCCTTAATTCATTCACCTTCAATTGGCTGTGTCGGGTGGTGGCGGGTTTACCGACACATTTATATTTACGCGATCTAACCCAAAAAACTCTCTTATGGGTGTCTTAACCAGCCCTGCGCACACACCATCAGCCCCCCCCCCCCCCCTTCAATCAACAGCGCAGACGGAGTGGTGAAGTATGGTCGAACAACCGTCACGACCGACAAAGCTGCGAGGGTTGTGCACATTATGACTTATCGAAAGGTTTTTAAATAACTTGCTCAAAACGTGTTCCACTTGCCATTTAAACGCGGGACAAATTTCGATGCATTTCTGTTTGCCACATGTGCCGTTTTTTTCCTCTTGCTTTACTGAAAACACATACGAGTTTAAAAGGCCCTTTAGGATAGCGCTCTGCAGTTACGACAGGCTACTGTCGTTGTTGCGTTTGCAGGCGTGCGAGCGGCCGTTGTGAAACCGAGCGTCGCATGACAAATTACATAAAATTACAGATTTGCAAACAGCATCGCACCCTGTGTGTGTGTGTGTGGACCATGCGTACGTACGTACTTACGCTCACGTGTGCGCGTACCTACGTATTTACGCACGCACGCACGTGAGCGGACGTTCATCGGGTGAAACCAAACTCCGGTGAGTGACCAGGCCAGCTCGTATTCCTTCCCGCTGTCCCACTGCGCATCGTCGTAATCATAAACGACACTTGTAAAGTGGTGCATTTCATCCGTGGATCCCAATGCTCCACCGTGTATGGAAAGCCAGGGTATAAAGAGAACCTGAAGGGTGAACGGGCAGCAACTAGCGGCGGTGTAAAGGCCAGTGTAAAGAGATGAGTTTTCAAGACGAGACTTTTTCGCTCAAACGACTCCCGATTGGCTCATGAGCAAAGGCACAAAGCGTTTCATAGTCTGGGAGCTGCACTTTGGCAACAGCCCGATCACCCCAGGAACATAGCCTTGACCTCGCTGTCCTTGGAAGAAGGCAATCCAAAAATCTTAGCGACCCCGTATGGAGAGTAAACAGGGTCATATCCTCAAATCTTGTAACTCAATTTAAACCCACTTCCAAATGTGGTATCGACTGCAAACCTTATATACTTATGTCTTACTGATGACAATACTATATTCTATCATAAAAAAATATTATTAAACAATCTTTTTACGCGCTTTCTATTAACTATGTTGTTGTTGTCGCATCTTCAAATCTTGTAACTCAATTTTAACCCACTTCCCAATGTGGTATCGACTGCAAACTTGGTATACTTATGTCATACTGATGACAATACTATTTTCTATCATTAAAAATAAAAAAATTAAACCATATTTTTTATAAGTTATGTTTCGCCTTGGGTCTAATTGTCCACGCTCAACTCAAGTTGGCTGTAAATCACCACGGTCCCCTTACGTTATAGCAAGCCTCGGGGCCACTTCCTGGAGTCGTGGAGTTCTGCCATTACTCGTACGATACATTTCATTACAGCGTGTTTTAAAAAAGTTTTTTTTATTTATAATCAAAATATATATTTTTTATACTCGAGGAACCCAATAAGCTATACAGCTCTTTTTCACAGATGTCCAGTTACAACAACTACAAAAACACAGTTGTAGTGCAAAGTACGAGGTAAACTAATTACCCAAAAACATACCTGCAATACTAAACCATCCTCATCCTACCAGGCAAAAACCCACTGTGTTATTAACTTGTTTTTCAGAAGCGACCTGGCCACAGATGATGGCTCAACAAAGTGGCCCATCATTTGGAAATTTGTCGCAGCAAAATCATCTAACCGTGAGCATCCATCCTTTGTTGACAGCGCTGCCCTCCTTGCTATACATCAGGACACGGACTTTGTTTTATATCAACTTTATAATGAACTCTCGGATCTTCGGCTCCAGCACATCTGCGCGTTCCGAGAAGCACGCATCCGATTACAATTAAGCGGGAGATGCCATTGCCGCTGTAACGCGAGAGGCAAGGAGCCCTTGTAATATTACACCACCGAACGTTCTGCACTGGAATGTTGATAAATCCATTGGGTGGATGGGGGGGGGGCGATGTACGTCCACAAATTCAACTGGTTTACATTATTGTGTTTTATTTATGAACATCAATTCCCAATGGTATAAAGTGCATTATCCAGTCGCGATGTACGTGTCACGAAGGAGGGCCATTGCCCAAAACGTCGCCTATTCCCCCGCCCCCCACCCCCTCCTTTAAAGGCCACACACAGAGCGTTGTTATTCACAGCGTGTGAGATATTTGCCATGGAGTGCACACACAGAGATGCATGCATGCACGCTGAACTTGTTTCGCTCACCGTACGTAGCCTGCCGTGCTCATCGAATGTGCGTGGGTGGAGAGACGTGGGGGGGGGGGGGACAATAAACTTAAACACAAAAATAACTTATAAAATAAATGAGTTGTTTTCAATCAGGATGTATAAGTGCACAGCTCCAGTGGCACAGAAGACGACTGTGCTGGCAGTCAACTTTGAAACTGAAACTCCTTGTGCTGCATGCTTCCTTTTTTCCGCATCAGTGAACAGGAAGGGGTGGGGGGGGGCTCCTAAGGGCCCTTGGGACGATGGGGGGGGGGGGGGTTACACCGTGAAGTGTTCGTGGCGGTAATTGGCACCCTGTTTGGCGTGGTGGTGACGGTGGTCTGTGTGTGTGCGCGTGGGGGCATTCACCCTCTGAGTCACTGTGAGTCGTGAGCGAGTTGGGAAGGAATTAAGTGGCGCCGAGACTGCAGTACGTGTGTCTGTGTGTGTGCGTGTGTCTGTGTGCCACTAACACACGCACACACTGCAGTACGTGTGTGTGCGTGTGTGCGTGTGTCTGTGCGCCACTAAACACACACACACTGCAGTACGTGTGTATGCGTGTGTGTGTGCGTGTGTGTGTGTGCCACTAACACACACACACTGCAGTACGTGTGTGTGCGTGTGTCACTAAACACACACACACGCTGCAGTACGTGTGTGTGTGCGTGTGTCTGTGTGCCACTAAACACACACACACAATGCAGTACGTGTGTGTGTGCGTGTGCCACTAACATACACACTGCAGTACGTGTGTGTGTCGTGTGTGTGTGCCGTGTGCCACTACACACACACACCGTGTAGCCTTCACAGACTGTAGGGGCAAGTGCTGTTAGCGAGCACCTATGAAGGCCGGCACGGCGCACGAGGGGGTGGGAGGCCAGCACCATGCCCGGCCGCCTTTGTCTCTCCAGTTGTCTGGATGTTTACACACCGCGCGAGGTACTTATTTTAGGCCAAGTCGACCTAGGGGAGGCTCATGACCGGTTCAGATATTTGTCACCGATGTTGGCCGTGCGCGGGAATCGAACTCGAGTCGCCGCGTTCTTAACGTAGTGCGCTGACTACTACAGTACCGTTCCCCGAAAACACAACACACGCACGCAGACACACTCACCGCACGCAGACACACACTCACACCGCACGCAGACACACACACCGCACGCAGACACACACCCACACCGCACGCAGACACACACTCTCACCGTCTCCATAGCACGGCACTGCATTAGCAGTCAATTCAAAAGCTGCGAAGTGCAAATTTGACAAATGACTCACAAAACACACACGCAACAGATAATGCATGCCTTCTGTCCACCCCCATCACCGTCCTTATAAATAATAACAGGACGTTACCCGCATTTAAAAAAAAATTCAGCCGAGTGGCCCTCGGATCACTCTGCGTGCACGAAACGCATAAACAACAACGACAACCACGTGGTTCTCTCGAGGGCAACACACGGGCCCTCCTCCCTACCTGCCTCCCTCCTCCACGGGGTTCAGAGTCGGGTCACTAACGCGAACACCGCTGCAGTGTTGCCAGATCGCAGTTTATGATCTCAATGGACCTTGCTCCGGCGTGAGATTACGGCACGGGTGCGGTTTTTCCTCCGGCGGGATTAATCCGCCACTGCATGCACATTGTTGCAACGCTCGCGCCGTGAAAGCAGGTAGCCGAGATTGGGGATTCAGAGTTTGACTCGAATACCCAGGACGATTGACCACTCACTTCGCCACGGCAACAGAGAGTTCATGGGATATGCTACGATTCAGATGAAGATTCTGGTCGGAATTCACGTAATGGGTCTTATCCGTCTCGTCTCGTCCGCGTTGTTTGTCGCGTTGTTCCATTTTAGTTTATTGTTTTAGTGTCATTCGGCCCATTTAGGCGATATGTATCACACAGATCACGTGTGGAATCCGAACAGATCTTTTGAATCTAGATGGAAAAGTCATTTTTTAAAATTGATTTGTGTTTAGTTTGTTGTCCTTTCCCTGCGCACCTCCGATGAGGTTAGAAGTGTACGGTGCGAAAGAAGTTCAACATACAGGGACTCCTCTGCTTACGGACATTCGACTTAGGAACTTTCAGAGGTACGAACAAACCTGTCCGTATGTCCAGGTTGCCCGTTCGGACCGAGACGGTGGTGGCATCTACATCTGCAGAACGTGAAGAACCAGTGGCATCTACATCTGCAGAACGTGAAGAACCGGTGGCATCTACATCTGCAGAACGTGAAGAACCAGTGGCATCTACATCTGCAGAACGTGAAGAACCAGTGGCATCTACATCTGCAGAACGTGAAGAACCAGTGGCATCTACATCTGCAGAACGTGAAGAACCAGTGGCATCTACATCTGCAGAACACAAAGAACCAGTGGCATCTACATCTGCAGAACGTGAAGAACCAGCGGCATCTACATCTGCAGAACGTGAAGAACCAGTGGCATCTACAATCTGCAGAACGTGAAGAACCAGCGGCATCTACATCTGCAGAACGTGAATAACCAGTGGCATCTAGAATCTGCAGAACGTGAAGAACCAGTGGCATCTACAATCTGCAGAACGTGAAGAACCAGTGGCATCTACATCTGCAGAACATGAAGAACCAGCGGCATCTACAATCTGCAGATCGTGATGAACCAGTGGCATCTACATATGCAGAACATGAAGGACCAGTGGAATCTACATTTGCAGAACATTAATCTCTGCGCCGCTGCTAAATATTATCGCCTCGCTTGCACACAATTGTTTACCACATGAGCGTACATATTGGATTGTACTAGGCACTGGGAATCCCTAATTTCGATCGGATCATTGGGGTATATTAGTAATACATCGGCATTTTGCGACCCCCACTGCCACTGTGTAGCATATCATTACGTGCCAGGGACTCTATTAGATGATAGGACAATAGTCTGAGTCCATAATTGGCAAGAACTAACGGCAAAGCGGTTATAAGTTACTCAGAATTGTGCACAGTTGCGTATACAGCACACAACTTCCCTGAAGGCATCAACAGCTTCAGCGAGCGCGATGCCGATCACACAACGCGGTTAGAATTCGACCCTCGATCGATGGCTGCGCCATCGCAGTCCTTACTTACTAACAACTCCTCTATCATTTTTCATTGCTGGAGGGGTTGCCTCCCTACCTGAAAACCTTGGCTCCGCCATTGCTACTAGGGCAAGCCTTAGCACACCGTTTGGATAACTTTGGATACATTGCAACTAATCGATTCGCAACACGAAAGACGAAGGACAAAGATCACACCACACGCATGCACGAGCAGCAACTGGATCCCAGTAAATGTTCCGCGAGCGGTTCGGATTTAATGGTTACACGCATGCCTATGAACGACACCTCTCCACCCCCCCAACGTTGCTGCCACAGAGTCTGGCTCCGTTGACGCGGCTGCGTGTGATCTTTTGAAGAGTGGCGAATGTTGCGAGCATATTTTTGCGGTGGGTGTTTTGGGGTTGTTTTTGTTGGGGCGGGGGGGGGGTGTTTGGTGACCAAAGGGGGCGTTGTGAAATGCACAACAAGACGGACTGGCGTGCTTGGCCAATGAGCGCCCCGAGAAAACGTGGTGTGTCCCCTGTGCCAACCAATCAAAACGAAAGGTTTTTCTCCACCCCCCCCCCCATCACTCTCCACTCCCGCCCACTCCCCCCCACTACCCCCCCTACTCTCCCTCCCCACTCTCCACCACCACCCACTCTCCCCCCCCCACCATCCCTCCACTCTCCCCACCCACAACCGAGAAAGAGTTACCAAGCAAAAAAAAGCCCAGAGGTCAAAAGGTGAAAAAAACAAGTCCGTCAACTCTATATATGTTTTTTGTTCCCCATCTGTTTTTTCTTTATCTTCTCGCAAACATACAAGCCGTGTGTAATGCTGCATGTGTTGAAGGAATACACTTCCAGGATGATTATTATTATAGGGGTGTAACGCACACTTGTCAAGAATAGCGTACGAGGTCTTACAACCTGCCTTGAATTTCCTCCTCCACTTGACCACCTCGTATATTCCGTCCCTCGAATGCTGTCAATGCTGCTCTTATGTGTTATACATATGCCGTTGTTTTTTTTTTCACGTAATAGTTTCTTTTTTTACTGGTAGGAACCACCTGGTTCCACCAGCCCACAGGGGATTATTGTGTCCGTCCGTACGTCGTGCATCCAAAAATGGGAGGGGTGGGGCTGGGTGGAGAGGGGAGGGTGGGGAGGGGCTGGGTGGGGAGGGTGGGGAGGGGCCGCGTGGGGAGGGGAGGGTGGGGAGGGGCGCGGTGGGGATGGGCTGGTCACCCCGTGGTGCCCTTATAAAACTCAACGTTTAACCTACTCACACCGGCTTGTGCCCACCTTCACAGTCGGCCATATTTGCGGAATACACCACGCCGCCGTTGACCCTGGCCATTGTCCGAGCAACCCAACGTTCCTACCAGCTCCCTCCGCAGGAATGTGTTATAATATTGAACACTTTCTACTGTTCGGTTCTTTGAGCGTGGGAAATGCGTCGTTATTATAATTCAACAAAGCCGCACGATCAAGCATGATCCTGGTGTGTGGATATTACAGAGCTAAGGGATAGATCGGTGCTTGGGCGAGAAAAAAAAAACTCGCTGGATTTAAACTCCACTGCACGTCCGCGGGCTCATTTAAAACACATGGTAGAATCCGTTTCCTGCTATCGAGCAATTATGAGGCAGCAGGCATCTCCTGTTTAAAGCCAGTGGTGGAAATTCCACGTTCATATGTCGGGGATGAGTCACTATGGTGGTGTGGCCTAGCGATAGCACTGTTCGAGGTTCGATTGCAGCCACTGCCCTGGTTAATACTGCGCCGGTGCCCACTCTCGCAAACGAGACGATGCCCTGGTCTCTTGAGTTCGACCACCTTGTTCAACAAAACACCACCGGACTGTTTGTCGACTTGCCACAACGTGGTACGCGTTTAGCCTCCAATGAGGGGATGATAGGCTGAGTCATGACTGTTCGAGGTTCGATTGCAGCCACTGCCCTGGTTAATACTGCGCCGGTGCCCACTCTCGCAAACGAGACGATGCCCTGGTCTCTTGAGTTCGACCACCTTGTTCAACAAAACACCACCGGACTGTTTGTCGACTTGCCACAACGTGGTACGCGTTTAGCCTCCAATGAGGGGATGATAGGCTGAGTCATGACTGTTCGAGGTTCGATTGCAGCCACTGCCCTGGTTAATACTGCGCCGGTGCCCACTCTCGCAAACGAGACGATGCCCTGGTCTCTTGAGTTCGACCACCTTGTTCAACAAAACACCACCGGACTGTTTGTCGACTTGCCACAACGTGGTACGCGTTTAGCCTCCAATGAGGGGATGATAGGCTGAGTCATGACTGTTCGAGGTTCGATTGCAGCCACTGCCCTGGTTAATACTGCGCCGGTGCCCACTCTCGCAAACGAGACGATGCCCTGGTCTCTTGAGTTCGACCACCTTGTTCAACAAAACACCACCGGACTGTTTGTCGACTTGCCACAACGTGGTACGCGTTTAGCCTCCAATGAGGGGATGATAGGCTGAGTCATGGCTGGCTCCGACTTGAACTCGCAACCTTCCGATTGCAAACCACGGCTCTAAACCACCGTGCTACCTGGCCGGAGATTGGCTTCCTGATGCACAACTCAGTGTGTACACCGGTGAGAAAGTGCAGTCGTTGGGTGGCTGACCTCTGCACCTTCCGATCTGCGTGCAATTCCTCCACCACAGTAACAAACAAAAAAGTTTCGAGAGAAAAAATACCTCGACCAATCACAATCACTCCAAACCACAAGAAGACGTACCCAACATGTTCAATGACACCGTCGTTAATCGTGGGGATTGCTTGACCATACTTCCCCACGCTGGTCAGCGTGGACTTCGTGACAGAGGGTGGCCAAGGACAGGATTAAGTTATCGCTCATCACTTTGGGAGTTATCAGTGGCTGGCAGTCGCCCTCTGTCCACAGCCGCCTGTGCCCGTTGCTATTCTGTGGCAAGGAACTGGGAGTGACACGCCAGCGCACATCGCCAGCTACAGGCAAAGTGCGCGGCCCCAAGGTTGAAACGCAGAGAACAGGACACACCGTTCCTTACCGAGGCGAACGCATTATGTTATTATCCGCTGCCGCCGCCGCCGCCGCTGCTGCTGCTGCTGCGTTGGCAGTGGTGCACAAAACAACTCGCTCAACACATTACTGAATAACACCGCGGCGCTGAGAAGGGAAAAAAATATTTAATAGGCGACGTTTCAGGCAACGGCACCTTCATCAGAGCACAGAAAAAGAGGGGTCGTGTGCCACGGTCTCCCGTGACGTCGCGTGTTATTAAAAAACATTTTCCCTTTTCTTAAGCGCCAATGCGCGTAACACCCACGTGGGTCAAGGACAAAAGTGCGCCCTGGCGTGGCTTAGCCGTTTAGCTCCATGACGAGGCAGTGACGGCGATTAAGGCCGCGTCACTGGCCGCAACCCCCGCGTTTGTTTGAACGCTCGCAGCAGCAACGCGATCACCGCAGTCGACGTAGGGTCGGTTGTCATTGCCACGGTGGCGTCCGAACGTTGTGGACGATGCGAAAATCACAACGCGGTCATGCAGAATCGGGATCTGTATTTCTCCTGGAGGAATCCGATGAGCTATGAAGCTCTTTATTTTTTTTGTTTTTGCAGACGTCCAGTAGCGGCGGGTAAGAAAGTTGCGACAACAAGCAATACAAGAAATACGATAGGAGTGCAAAGTATGGGAAAGGTAAACAACTTTACTTAATAAGTAATATTTTAAAAATAAAATAAAAAACACGCTTTTATTAAATGTACTAGTAATGGAAAAACCCCACGACTCCAACGTTAGTTGACCGTGGACAATTAGACCCAAGCCGAAACATAAGATTTAAAAACAATGTTTTAAAATAAAACAAATTTTTATATGATAGAATATAGTATTGTCATCAGTATGACATAAGTATACCAAGTTTGCAGTCGATACCACATTGGGAAGTGGGTTAAAATTGAGTTACAAGATTTGAGGACACAACAACAACAACAGACAGAGTGAGTTAAATAAAAGCGTGTAAAAAAAAGAGACTAATACATTTTTTTAATCTTACCAGGCGGAAACAGACGGGCAGGAGGTGCCCGGTGTGATGCTACACCAAGAATCGCACGCACACCCTCTCGCGGTCAACCACGTCAATCGTTTTGCGTCGAGAAAAACAACAACAACAACAACCCCAAAGTGAGTGTGTGCTCCATGAGCATCACTGGGGCATCGGTGCTCATCGCCTGTTGACAGCCCTGAATCGTAAGTTGGAAAATTCCACATTCCTATGGCACGGACGAAGTCTATCCACAACACAACCAATGTTTACTTGCTCACAAAATTGTATCTATTTTATCAACCCCGGAGACAAATGTACACGGGTTTCATCTTTGTTTGGAATCATGAGTACAGTATTGTCATAATGTATTAGACAGCAGAGACAGCAGCATGACGACGAGACAACTGTGCGTTTATATTCTTGGTTCTTTCGGTAAAGTCACGTAGAAGGGAAATAATATATTTATATTGTTTTATTATTTCCCTTCTACGTGACTTTACCGAAAGAACCAATAATATGAATCCCTGCAGTCACGAAAGCTTTAAATCGAAATTTAAGTTCAACATACCTACACACAGAGTCAACCAGAGGAATTGCCTCGGAATGCGACACACACACACACACTGGTGGGCGGTGGTTGGCTCCCGATCTGCCCCCCAGGGATCACCACCCTACGGTTTCATTGCTGTCTTTTCTTGGATTTTCTGTTTGCACATAGTCACTTTAAGATGTTTTCTTGTTCATGTTTTGGTTTTTTTGTTTGTTGCGGTTGCACCCGATTCAAGAGCCGAATGGCTCACAGGGCTATACCAAATAAATGAAACTTGAAACTTAGGAATCATCAGTACAGCACAGTCAACGCTGCCTGCAGCTGCCGCGTGCTCACCGCCGTGGGGACCGCTTTGCACCGCGCGCTAAGGGCGACAGCGACCCAATCTGAAGCAATTTCCGCGAACGATGAGAAACCCGTCGTAGTGCAGGGTTGCTCAACACGCGGGACGCACGCCCCTGGGATGAAGCCATTAGAATTGCTCGGCGGCGTAACGTTACGCTGAGCGAGCGGCCGTGTGTCAACGCGCCGGCTAAACATAGGCCGGGGAAGAAATTCAGCAGGGCTCTGCACTTCGTGGGGAGCCTCTTCTTACTCGAGTGCCAAATGAGCTAAAGAGGAACCGTCGTGTCGCCTGCATCGGGATTGCGGGGCGGGCGGAGGGCAGTATCCGACGGACGTTCATTTGGGGGTGCTCGGGTTACGGATTGTGAACGCGGCCTTTACCGCAACATCCCCAGAGAAGCATCGGCTGAGCAATTTCTCACTGAAACTACAAACAAAAAATAAACTCTAGATTTTTTTTCGATTTAAAGCTTTCGTGACTGCAGGGATTCATCTTCTTGGTTCTTTCGGTAAAGTCACGTAGAATGGACATCATAAAATAATAAAAATAAAACATAATAAAATAATTCTCACGACGTTTCGGCCACAACGCAAGCAGCCGTCCGCAGGTGAAGACCAGGTCTGACGCTGTCTCCCGACAGACCTGGTTTTCACCTGAGGACGGCTGCTTGCGTTGTGGCCGAAACGTCGTGAGAATTATTTTCTTATGTTTTATTTTTATTATTTTATTATTTCCATTCTATGTGACTTTACCGAAAGAACCAAGAAGATATATATATTTTTTATTATTGTACCAGGTAAAGACCACTCAGCTATTGCAAAGCTATTTTTTCGGAAGCGATCTGGCTATCATAAGTGATAGCCCAACGAAGTGGCTTATCGCGTGGAGAAGCACGTTGATTATAAATGTGGAGGGGAAAACCGGAGGACACGGAGGCAAAGTGCACGCCACCATAGGCGTCAGGGTCGGGATCGAAGCCACAACCTCCTGTACACCAGGCGAGGTGGTTAACATCTCACTGACTGACCACTAGCCCTGGACTTTTTTCTGCTCTAAATGTTCGATTGAAACAAATTATTTGGTGATACTGCACGAGTAACAACACAAAGTTCGTGACATTCGTAAATTATAACACTGTCATTACAGAGACAATGTCTTCGCTACAAAATAAGTGTCACAGCCCTAAATATAATCTATTATATGTGTATGTTTTTCTCTCTGAAAGTTTTTTAAGCAGACTCCTGCATCCAAAAAGACGCCGGCGGGGGAGGTACGTGGAGGTGTTCCTGAAAAGGAATATAAATAAAAAGCAGGTTACGTTTCAAGCACGGCCCCTTCTTCATAACACGCCTTCCGTTTTCAGGATACAGTGTTACTAGACGGGCGTGTTGACTTTGTTGTTGACTTTGTTGTTCAGAATCAGTCTTTATTTAGACGAGTTATGAAGCTCTTTTTTCACAAGTGTCCAAGTAGGGCGGGTCAGCAATAATGCATTGTGTTTGTATGTATAATTATCGTAGAGTCAACCTACTGTGTGAGTGGACTAGTGGCCACGGGAGGTAATGGCAGGGGAGTCAGCTTGCAGTGCGAATGGACTGGTGGCCACGGGAGGTAATGGCAGGGGAGTCAGCCCGCAGTGTGAATGGACTGGTGGCTACGGGAGGTAATGGCAGGGGAGTCAGCCTGCAGTACGAATGGACTAGTGGCCACGGGAGGTAATGACAGGGGTTTCAGCCTGCAGTACGAATGGACTAGTGGCCACGGGAGGTAATGATAGGGGAGTCAGCCGGCAGTACGAGTGGACTGGTGGCCACGGGAGGTAATGACAGGAGAGTCAGCCTGCAGTACGAATGGACTGGTGGCCACGGGAGGTAATGACAGGGGAGTCAGCCTGCAGTACGAATGGACTAGTGGCCACGGGAGGTAATGACAGGGGAGTCAGCCTGCAGTACGAGTGGACTAGTGGCCACGGGAGGTAATGACAGGGGAGTCAGCCTGCAGTACGAATGGACTAGTGGCCACGGGAGGTAATGACAGGGGAGTCAGCCTGCAGTACGAATGGACTAGTGGCCACGGGAGGTAATGACAGGGGAGTCAGCCGGCAGTACGAGTGGACTGGTGGCCACGGGAGGTAATGACAGGAGAGTCAGCCTGCAGTACGAATGGACTGGTGGCCACGGGAGGTAATGACAGGGGAGTCAGCCTGCAGTACGAATGGACTAGTGGCCACGGGAGGTAATGACAGGGGAGTCAGCCTGCAGTACGAATGGACTAGTGGCCACGGGAGGTAATGACAGGGGAGTCAGCCTGCAGTATGAGTGGACTGGTGGCTACGGGAATGATCGAGAATAGGAGCGTGGCCAGGTGACGGAAGAGGACGGTGGAGTCTGCTGGTGGAGCGAGCGCTCTAGAACCAGCGAGAATGTTCGGGAATGGGGGCGTTGGCCTCGGACCGTATATCAGGGAGATGCGCGGGAGACTCGGCGCTGTTGCCGTGGGGTCTCCGCCTGTCCGAGTGTGAGTACGTGGCTTCTTAATAAAGAAAATCTTCCCAGGACTGGTGCGTCAAAGTCGTCTTTACATATATATGTTGAACTTCTTTTGCACTGTACTTAGCGAACTGTGCAGATCGGAGGTGTGGGGTAAAGACAACAAACCAAACACAAGAAGCAGTTTGTGCACCTATTGCTGTGAATGCAGTAGCAGCAGCACCGCCAAATCACGTGTCATTGTCTTAATTATTGCTATAAAGAGGATGTCGTCCCGAGTGTGATTGTGCATATAATTATTGTACGGCATTGTGAGATGCAAGTGCATGACTGGCACTGAAACATAAACTATTATTATTACTGCATTATTAGTGTGTTCACTTTAAGCGGTATTTTCCCATCGACCAGCCCCTAAAGCGCTCATCAGCGTCCAATGCTCCGCTGTGCACGTCAAGCCCTGGAATGTGCAGGGAAAGACTGCAGGGCAGTTTCCCCGTCACGTCGATTGGCTGGGGTCAATAGATTCGGGTCACTATTCTTTTTTTTAGTGAAAAAAACTAAAGACACAAAAAATATTGAATGAGAAAAAGCATTAATCAGCCAGCGGGCAAGGCTGATAAGGGCAGAGGGTAAGGTTCATGTCTTCATAAACCAACATTTTTTTTACATGTTTGCCGATAACACAGTGACCATATAAAAGGAAGAAGATATTAAGTAAATATTTCAGCAGTGGCCGTTCTTCATAACACACGAGAGAGAGAGAGGGAAGAGGTAGAGAGTGATAAGGGTTGGAGAGTCCGCACTTAACACCATGGGGCCTGATGAGAATTACATCGTAAAAATGGTTCGTGATAAACGGATTAAAAATCGGCATGCGAGTACTTATCTATGAGGAGCAATCGATTAACAGACAAACCCTTAAATGATAAAACCAATAATGAGTATTACTTAATACATTACTTGGTATTGAACGTCAAATTAAAAAAATGTTGCTGGCACGTGGCATTGCAGGGAGATGGTTGTCTTGCATATTAACTTTCCATCAGCTAGTCGGGTGAATAACTGAGCCTGTGTACAGAACTTGGTCAATCCACTGCTGGATGAGGGCTTCCCCATACCGTGCGGTTCACGGTGATCAAGCGACTACACTGCAGGTTTGCAGGAGGAGAGCATAGACACAAATAAGAGTATTGTACAATAATGGATGTGCTCCACTGCCCTCTGATAACGTATCTGCGCAGCAGCCCACGTCGCCTGTTTCGTGCGCGGTGGTCACTCATTCAAGAACTATCCAGACTCAACCTCGCCTGGTCCACAGGAGGTCGTGGGTTCGATCCCGACCCTGACGCCTGCTGTATATTTGGAGTGTGCGTGTCTCCATAGCTCCCCGTGGTGAGATGTTGACTTCCTCGCCTGGTATACAGGAGGTCGTGGGTTTGATCCCGACCCAGGCGCCTGCTGTATATTTGGAGTGTGCGTGTCTCTTCTCTATCGCTCCCCGTGGTCAGATGTTGACTTCCTCGCCTGGTACACAGGAGGTCGTGGGTTTGATCCCGACCCTGACGCCTGCTGTATATTTGGAGTGTGCGTGTCTCTATCGCTCACCGTGGTTAATGTTGACTCGCCTGGTATACAGGAGGTCGTGGGTTTGATCCCGACCCTGACGCCTGCTGTATATTTGGAGTGTGCGTATCTCTCTCCCTGTCGTCGTGTGGTTATTTCTTCGGGGTCTTTCGGGGTTTTCCCCTCCACATTTATAAACGTGCGTTTCGAGTATTTGGCTGCTGTACGTTTACACGTGATAAGCCACTTCGTTGAGCTACCATTTGTGGCCAGGTCGCTTCTGAACAAGACCTATATGGCTCAGTGGGCCTTACCTGGTATAATACAACAAAAATATAGTTCGTTAGTTGCTTAGCTTCTGAGCCCTGACAAGATCGGGAGCATTCGAGGTGATTTTGTCATCGCCCCCATCATCATCAACCCTCCCTCCCACTCCAACCCCCGTCGGATCCACCCTTAGATCCCAGCTAAAAGTGCCGGAGGGCCTCCAAGCGACGCGCCAGCCCGTGCCTGGAATGTGCCCGGAGTGCTTCGAGGCGTCCTGCCGCTCGTCAACCCGCATGCCCCGCGTCGTTGTCAAAGAGCCGCGCGTGCTCGGAGCTGCCTGATATCCAGGGTGGTGCACGAGGCAGCGGGTTTTTATTTTTTTAGACGCAAAAGTTACTGAAGTCGAGAAGCATTTTTTTTCCGTTCCTGAGTGATAATGTCTCGTGTTGGGCAAACACCCACGTGACTCACCCGTCCCGTGCCCGATAGTGCCGAACTGCGCACAAGAGGCATTCCTATTGATCGATCCTTGTTAATATTTAAAACAAATTGCCCGTGCTTCGTTCACAGAACATTGCCACGGCGACCGAGTACAAGGTCAAACGTTGCCTAACGCAGCAGTTTTGTACCAGCGCCCCTCTCTCCTGGAAGCATCCACGACTCGAACCGCCTCAGCTACACCACGTGGCGCAGCACCCACTGCAATTGGCATTCAGCTCGGGGTTTTTATTTTTTTGCACCGCTGCCCTTTGCTAACGAAGCGATACATTTCCTCTACTGCCCCCTCCAGATTGGAACCCTCAACCCCCTACCCAGCCATTCGTGCTGTTGATTCCCTGACCCTGTTCACATCCAGGCTCGAAACTTTCAGCCTCACTCTACTCTCCCATCACTCCACCGCCCTCCACGCACTCTCTCGCCTCTCCACTCTCCTTTATCTACTCCACTCCACACACTCTCCTATCACTCCACTCACCTCCACAAACTCTCCCATCTCTGCAGCCCCCTCCACTCTACTCCCCTCCACGCACTCTCTCGCCTCTCCACTCCCCTTTCTCTACTCCACTCCACACACTCTCCCATCACTCCACTCACCTCCACAAACTCTCCCACCTCACCACCACCCTCCACTCTACTCCACGCACTCTCCCGCCTCTCCACTCCTCTCCACTCTCCCCCCCTCTCCACACCTTCCCCAGTCCACCGTGCTGTTGACTCCCTGCCCCTGCTCAAATCCATGCTCACTACCTCGATGTTTATCCTCCGCCTACGACTGTCTGCCCCTCTATGGATGTCTCATACATGTCTGTGTACAGCATCCGGATATATGGTCGCATTTAGATCCGATATACAATAAATATACAGCACATTGTCAATCCACATTGTGTGTTGAATATGAAGCAAATCACGTGAACATATCTAGCCTGCTGATAAGTGGACTGGCCCTGCTCGAAGACTGTAAACTATTTTAGTTTTTTTTTTACCAGGTAAGGCCCACTCAGCTATGTAGCTTTATTTCAGATGCCACCTGGCCACAAATGATAGCTCAACGAAGTTGGCTCATCACGTGGAAATGTATAGCAGCCAAATACTCTGAAACGCACGTCGATTCTAAATGTGGAGGGGAAAACCAGAGGACCTGGAGAAAAATCCCCCGCGACCATGCGGAGAGAGACACGCTAACTTCAAAAATATACAACAGGCGTCAGGGTCGGGATCGAACCCACGACCTTCCTGTATACCAGGCGAGGTAGTTAACATCTCGCCACAGTGGCCAGAGATGGCAGTACAGCAAGTGGGCCCGTGAACATATCTGTGTTGCAACGTCCATGCTATCCTGCAGAAGGCCTGATGGGTTTTCTCTGAGCCCTCTGGTTTCCTCCCACAAACCATTAACGCGACTTAATACGGAATTCAATAATCATCTCGGCGCAGGACCCTCCTGAAAGAAGAGCCCCGAGACTCGTTGAAGTTTTTCCTGCTAAAATAAAATACATGATTACTTAACAGTGCACGTTTCAGCTGACACACATTCAACAACAACAACAACCGCCATTCGTCACCAAGTGGCGGTGACGTCACCACGGCGCCCAAAGGAACTAAGGATGCAATGAAAGCTCATGGCATGAAGAGCTCGCTTCTCACTCGAGACTCTGCACTGTGGAGTGGACAGCGAAAACCCCAGCGACCAAAGCAACGATGAACAAACACGCCCACGGAGGTTCCAGAGATGTTGGCTTCGCGCTCAAGCGCAATGGTATTCGTTTAACAAGGGTGAGAACGATGTACGCAAACGTACATCCGAAACACCTGGCCAACTTCAGTTCCACGGCCACACTTAAATGCAATCGGCTGTTCAAATGGTTGCGTGTTGACGTTTTTTTTTAATGCCATCATTTTGATACGTGGGCTTTCGCAACCAAACTTATCCATAAGAAAGGTTTTTTGGGTTAGATTATTCTGGATTATTCTAACCCAAAAAATAATGCTGGCTTTAATCGCCAGCGAAACGTCACAGTACTCGAATTATAAAAGTTGTAGGTTTACTCTCCGACGCACCGGTGTGCTAAAGTGGTAACGAATTTGCACGTTTTGATTACGTGACAAGCCTTACTAATTGGCTGCGTCGCGAGGTGGCAGCTTTGACGACGCATTTATATTTACGCGTTCGAACCCAAAATAACCCGCACATGATTATGAATGCTATCATTGTTGACCGAGATGAGACGATAATCTTCAGAAGCCGATTTCGGGCAAATTTAAAGAGTCTCAAACGCATGTTCGAACCGCGGATCTTGGCATCGCTGGCTCAACACGCTCTGACTTCTGAGCGAGGCGGCCAACTCAGAACGTGCCAAGACATCTGCCAACAAATGCCACGAAGAGAGAGAAGTTAAAAAAATCATCCAAGCGCTACAGAAGCAAATCCATGGGAAAATAATCTGACGATGATCTGCAAAATTACCGGCTTACTTGTTACTGGCAGTCGCCGACTTACGAACGGGGTTACGTTCACGAGAGGAAGTCGTTTTGTTCTTATCTCGGAACAAAACGTTTAATTGCACATACGGTCAGTGTTATAAAGTGTTATGGGTCAACAAAAAAAGGGAAGCATTTTTTTTACTCATAAATAAAAAAGTGTGAATTTGTATTTAAAACTGTACTAAATACCGTACAGTAAATACAACATAAAATAAAGTACAGTAAAACCTCATTATTTCAGTATTTTATAACTCGTAAATGGGGATAATTCGGCACGGCTGCGCTTTCGGAATATATAGAGTATTAGTAATTCTCGATTTAAAGCTTCCGTCACTGCACTGATTCATATTCTTGGTTCTTTCGGTAAAGTCATGTAGAAGGGAAATAAAATAATAATAAAAAAAGAAAAAATAATTAAATACAATTCTCATAAAACATAATAAAAAAGCTCTGTTTCTTCACCTGAGGACGGCTGCTTGCGTTGTGGCCGAAACGTCGTGAGAATTTTATTTTATTGTTTTATTTTATATTATTTTATTATTTGCCTTCTACGCGACTTTACCGTAAGAACTAAAAATATTAGTAATTCCCCATGAGCCGAATTGCCGTACCGAATGGTGAAATTTCGGCATGAACTTGGAGCGACGCCACGCGCCACGACCAAAACAACGTCTCAGTCTCGTGGTGGTGGCGCGCGTGGTGAGCGTGAGTGCAAGACCTGTTGTTGCTTTGGACTTTACCTTGTTTGTGTACTCTGTGCAAGACAGCCCTCTGAGAAACGCCGTCTACACCCACATCAAGAAGTAATAGAATGGGACTGAAGTATAAATACCTTAGTCTGCGAGACAAACCCAAAGATGTAGGTAGAATTGATGCAGGGTGTGTGACAATGCGAATGGTGAAGAGTTTGGAAAACAATTTTTTTGGGGGGGTGCAGGAGGCACTGGGGAGTACCGTTGTACATAATTCGGAATATTGGAAAATTTGCCAAGGCCAGAGCCCCATGTGTGTCGAATGAACAAGGGTTTACTGTAACATCAAAATAAAAAAAACTGTTCTATATTTACTTATCGTAAGTTGCAGGGTTCACTGTCATTGCGCATTACTCGGGATGTTGGGACTCATTACATCTCCTGGAGGATCGCTCCGCTGAACAAAATAGTCCCGCTGGTCGGTACAAAAGTATGACCGAACGAACGTTAACAAGTCGGATGATTAACAATAACAATCCCACGGCGGTTCGTTCGTATCTCGGGGACGGCCTCTATTTACACGGTATTAATTCTGACATAGACCCACATGAAAGAGCTTCACGTGCACATGAAGTGCTCTTCAGTGACCGCCACTGGATATGCAGCGACGAGATCTGTCAATGTGCAGGAGTTGAGACGGATTGTGGCATCACAAGTCTGACAGAAACACTGGATGAGGGGAGGTCCTCATCCAGCAGTGGAATGATTAAAGGGCCGTGCAAGTACGTGTACGGCAGGCCGAAGAATCAGTATCAAGTCCATGTCATTCATCGTTCATTACGGATCTCACATGCAGCCACCAGCAATGAGAAGTTTCTGAACATATGTATCTCGGAAGGTATTCATTCACAAGCAAGTAGTTGTTTTCTTTTTAAGCAGGCCATCCCACGCACTTCGTGCACACGCACACACGCACGCGTCGTCACATGCTAAGGAACCCAATACTCCATGAGACGCGCTCCCTTGACGTGGCACGGCTGTTTGGGATGTGAAGGGAGCCCCCTGAAAGCAGCCTCGTTACAAGCTGCCGATCTTGTAAGGGCCGTTTTGTGTCAACGATGGGCCCTCTGTCAACGGTGGCAGTCGCGAATCGCTGTTGGCACCGCAACGCGGAAGAACTGACGCGACCCCGGAATGGTCACGGCAGAATCGTCACGGTTTACAAGGAAAATGCGGTCCCCAAAACATAAATGAGCATACTCTTTGGTTCTTTCGGTAAACTCACGTAGGTAGAAATAAAATAAAATGAAACGAATCACGACGTTTCGGTCGCAACACAAGCGATCTTCATCAGGTGGAACAACCACAGCAAGAAACATGCTGAAGTGGGCGAGAGAGCTTCCGTAGGTAAGAAACGTCGTTATTTGTTTCATTTTATTGTATTTCTACCTACGTGACCTTTACCGAAAGAACCAAAGAGTATGGATTCCTTGCAGTCACGAAAGCGTCAAATCAAGATAAAATCACGTGTCACCTTGGAGGCGGACAGGCATTGCAAGCCTGTAACAGACTGTTGGGGCAAGTGCTGTTAGCGAGTAGCACCTATGAAGGCCGGCACGGCACACGAGGGGGTGGGTGGCCAGCACCACGCCCGGCCGCCTCTGTCTCCTCAGTGGCGATTTTATACATCGCACGAGGTACTCATTTGAGGCTGAGTCGACCTAGGAGAGAGAGGCCCAGGACCGGTTCAGATAATCGTCACTGGTGTTGGCCGTGAGCGGGAATCGAACTCGGGTCGCCGGGTTTGTTGCGCAGAGCGCTAACCACTACACCACCGCTCCCCAGTTACCTCGTCTAACCAACATGTTACGATTTGATAGTCACAATTGGGTGCTGGGGTTTTATATGATTTGACTCTCTTTGCGTCGATGTCGCTGTCTCGTTTGTATTGTTTCGCGTTTGTTCCGTCTCGTTCATCCCCATTGGACAAATGTGAATTAGTATTCGGGTATGGGCATGAGAAGCCTCAATCGTAAATAAATAAGAGACACGAAGCGATACACGTTACGAACAGCCAGCAACTCATGATCACCATCATCACCACCGTCACCATCATCGCCATCGTCACTAATTGTATGATACAAAGCAATGGGCAAATCATAACGTGCGTTACAATCCGTCACCTTATCCACAATCATTAAAACAATGACATCATACCCCTCGCGACTCTCTTCAAGTCCTCTGCACTGTCAAATACACTACACACAATACCAAACAACACGTTTGGTACTGTGTGTGACATATCACGTGGCGGTAAGATCAGTTGGTGTGATAAGAGAATACTGTAAACATTGAAGGCATTTGTTTTCGTGTATTTAGTTTGTTGTCTTTACCCCGCACCTCCGATTAGCACGGTTGGCTAGGTACGGTGCTAACGAAGTTCAATATACGTACTTAGATTTCGCTCTCTGTCACATGCCAGCAGGTTCTTTCATTCCACTCAATTGTTTCAAAGCGGTACCCGATAAGCATCCCGCTGCCTGATACGACCGATGCTTTGGTATTCATCGGGCCATACGCGAGGACGATTGTGTCTGAGATTTATCAAAGATCATCACTGGCCAAAGCGTAAAACAACTGAAACATTTCAGAAAGTGCTTCCTTATCCTGAACAATACACACAAAAAAACCTGCATTCACAAGTTGATTCAGACACAGCATGGGTTACGCTAAAACGGTGAATTTCAACGCTCCGGTCATCCATCTCTGCCGTGAAATGAATTAGGCCGTCGCTCGGAAGTTAAACGCTCTCTCTTCACAAGCCGTCAAACGCATTTCGGCGATCCCAATTAAAACCAGCGCATGTGATTGCCATGAATTAGTCCTTACCAAAGACCAGGGCTGTTCCTCCTCTGGCGGCTTCAGCATCTCGTGCACCTCCTCCCCAACCTCAAGCGGGTCCACTGACATGTTCAGACCGCTTCTGACGAGTGGCCCTCTCGATCCGACCCGTCTTTATTTTTCCACCACCACCTTCTTGATCCATCCAACGACCCGGCCCGGCAGCGCGATTCCTCGGCGCGTCTCCGACGGAGTGTCACAAGGCGACTTGCGTCGAGAACATTTTTTATTTATTTGCGTTCCGCGGCCCGGAACTAAATTTAAACCTGGCCGGCAACACGAGCAGCTCGCAGCAAATCTTGGGGAAATCGGAGAGCTCGGGGTTTAAAGTCCCCGTGCACTGGCACCGGCTAAAGTACGCACTGGAAAAAAAACTCACACCGGGGGGGGGGGTAGGGGGGGTACAGAGAGCTATGGACACGCGCTCGATGGCTTGATGACACAGCATCTGGTGGCTCCCGTGCCACCACGCTTGCAGGAACGGAGCTCGACAAACAACACGCAAAATAGGAAGTGCCTCATTTATTACCGAAATCACAGCCTCAGCAGAGTTGATGTTTGGCCCTGACCTCTGTAAACAGTACGTGACACTGCTGATAGCGAACACTTAAAAGAGCGGATTCCGGTTTTTTTTGTTATCTGAGCTTCACAATGAACTCATGTCAAGCGAAACACGTTGTACTAGGCAACCTTTGATGCTTGTATTCGTTAAATAATTGAAAAACACGCGCCCACATGTGACAGCCCACATTTAACCTGACGTTAGCAGTGGGTTATTGATGTTTTTTCCCCGTCTAGGTATACGAGTTATTGCTTCCACGCCACGATGTTTTTTTTTAATACTCGCGAGGCTTTTCAGTTCCAGAAATGTAACATTTTGACTTGGATTTTAATAAGTGACGATCATGCGATGCAACACATCACAGAGAAAACCTTCCGCTCAGACGAGATCCTATCGATGCCAGTCCCCAACTCTTTATGCATGGATGACAGACCCCGTGATTATCCTTCCGTTCATGTTTACTTACAACGATAGGAGGCTGTGCTTTGAACCCACCAACATATGTTTCAATCGTTGGCAACGACTAACAAGATGGTATCTGAACCAGCCTGTGCATTGTCGGTAACCATACTTCACCTTACTGGCCAGTGGAGGTTGGTGGGATCCAGGGACCCAGCCGGCTTGGGTTCAGATCACACTTGCTACTTATCCTCGACAGTGCGAGGATTCCAACTCAGGTTGCCGAGTTGATAGCACAGTGCTTTTGGTGCTGATGAGTTGATGAGTTAATGATGACGTCACCCTGCTGCTGCTCTATATAAGAACGGGAGCCAGAGCAGAGCCTCACCATTCTGGCGAATTGCCCGATGATGCTGCATGCAATTACCAGCGAAACGTCGTACTAAAAAAAAATGTATATGTTGTGGTTTCACGCTTCAACACACCGGTGGGCTAAAGCAGTGAACTATTTGTCTTTTGTCAACGTGACACTTTTTACTGATTGGCCGTGTCGGGTGGTGGAGGGTTACGACACATTTATAAATAACGCGATCTAAACACAAAAACGTTGATTATGAAGCACAGTGCTGTTGCGCCAAAGCTGGGAATGTTTATGGTTACAAACTCCGTTTACATTTTCCCTGCTAACTGCCAATCCCCCTCCTTGTTTACAATGTTTCAATGCCAGGGACGGCATTACATAACGGACGGCACTGCTGTCTACATACACTAGATTTCGCACTTCCATCGGGTTTGTTTTTTCTTGTGTGTTGTTTGTCGCTGTTAACTTGCTGAGCCGCCTCTACTGGACATGGATGAAAGAATAGCTTCATAGCTCTCTAGGATTTCTTGAGGATAAATTAAGATTGTGATCCTGACAGCAACATTTCACATCAAACGTCAAACAACAAAACGGTAAAACATTTTACCAGTAGGTTTCTTTTCTATTGCTGTTTTTTAAAGCTAGAGGGACCAATAAAAAAAAAACCTAACGTCAGCGAGTGGAAATTCCCCTCGACTTCACGTTTGACTCATAAGTATCTCCTCGGTTCCGTTCTAAAGAATAATAATAAAAAGCCATCAAGCTTCAAGACCCCCCGCGCCCGCCTACGACAGCTTAGGGGGTCTCCATACAAACCCCTGAGAGACCATTCACGAGCCGTGGAGGCTGGCAAACACTTTGCACAGCTCTCACACCACGATGATGAACGACACGAATCCCATCGGCGAGAACACACATCACGCTGTTTACCTGCTCACCCCGCCGCTATTCAACCGCACCGTGCGTTCCACGGTCACGCGAGTGACGCCGCCGTCCAAGTGGGACTGTGCCCTATGTCACTCATCTCGTGACGATGACTGTGCGATGATGACGGTGCAACTGTGCTGGTGTCAGCAGTAGCAGTAGCAATAACAACAAAATCCCACGAAAGGTGCTGACCGCTGCCTCACCATGCACATGGTCACGGAGCCAGCAGCTGCTGCTTCTGCTGCTACCACCTCGTGGCTTCGGACGATAATTGCATTGAAAAAATCAGAAGCGGTTTTTACCCTTTCTGGCAATAAAAACAAATACAGGAGGCGTTCAGATGTCGAAAACACCAAATAGAAACCCTTTGCAGGGAATCAAGTTCGCATTGGTTTTTTCGGTGAAGTCACGTAGGTTACATTTTTTTTAATTACGACGTTTCGGAGGCAACACTGTATCAAGTGAAGAGAGCTCTAAGAGACATGACCTTATATATACTGGTTAGAGCTCTCTTCACTTGATACAGTTATTTTGCTGTGACGGTTCCACCTGAAGACGGAAGCTTGTGTTGCCTCCGAAACGTCGTGATTTTTTTTTTACCTACGTGACTTTACTGAAAAAAACAAGGAGCATGTATGGATCCTTGCAGTCACGAAAACTTCAAATCTAGAATCAAGTTCGCATTAGCCGTACACGGCCCTTGTTGTGAACATGGAAACAAACATTGCTCTGATAACAAATGGGCACTGTCTTTGAAACTGATTGGCCTACACAAGAGACAGCAGCCTTCTTTAGGGCCGTCCATAAATGACGTCACGCATCTAGGTGGGGGGGGGGGGGGTCAGACATTTGTGACGATGTGTGATGAGGGGGGGGGGGTTGAGAAATGTGACATCACATCAAAATGCGCAACTTTAAATAAGTATAGACAACACGTTCTACTTAGTGAATAGACGTTTTAATAAATGTTTTCTCCTACAACATCAGAGTGCAGCGCCACATTAAATACGCACTACAATGACAATAGTTTAAAGCGATTTGCAGCATGTTTTATTTTTTTGGGGGGGGCAGAGCGTTGTGACGTCATTTTTGAAGGGGGGGTCTGACTTTTTGTGACGCCGTGTGACGAAGGGGGGGGGGGGGAATCGTCCAAAATCGCGTGACGTCATTTATGAACGGCCCATTAGAGCCCTGTCACACCACCGGTGTCACATCAGATGACGCCAAAAGCAACTTTCGTTTTTATTTTTGACACTGTGCGGAGGGCGCACTGTGAGCGTACGCAGGCGGACAGCCTGCGACGAGCAGCTACACGCAAAACATCAAAGGCAAAGATCCCCCGTATAGCCTTAACAGACTGTTGGGGCAAGTGCTGTTAGCGAGTAGCACCGATGAAGGCCGGCACGGCACACGAGGGGGTGGGTGGCCAACACCACGCCCGGCCGCCTTTGTCTTCCGAGTGGGGATGTTTACACGCCGCACCAGGTACTCATCTGAGGCTGAGTCCATCTAGGGGAGGCCCAGTATCGGTTCAGGGATTCGTCACTGGTGTTGGCCGTGAGCGGGAATCAAATTCGGGTCGCCGGGTTCGTGGCGCACTGCACTAAGCACTGCAGCACGGCCGCTCACCCAATTCAGATTTATGGGGCATCTATATCGGTACAACATCATCTCAAGACCCGCTACATAAACATTGGGCAGAGTTATTTTATAGATAGAGGGAAGCCAAGTCATGGGCTTCAACAGAAGCAGGGAGCTGACAGCATGGACGGCTCTGTGAAATTAATTCCAAAAATATTCAACCCACAAAAAACAATACTTGAGAAACTTATTTTATCTGTGGCCCTATTATGCTTGACAGCCTTTTACCGTCACGAAATCCATCTTTCAAAGCGTATCAATCGATATATGCAGGCATTGCGTCGCCACATAAAACTACTTCTGAGAAAAATGAGGATATTGATTAATGTGAATCGAATGGCCATGGAAAGATGGGAGAAATTGTATTCTAAGAACCTGTAGGCGAAATAAGTTCGTTGAAATAGCCGAGGCGTGCAATCATACGTCTATTTTGTTTATTTTTTATATGGCGGGATATTAACGGTGGTATTTAATATGTTCGTAAAAATTGTAAATGTGTAGGGAAAAACCCAAAAACGAACCCGCTGAAATTGGATGATAACTTAAACTAATTAAAATAAATCCACTCAAGGATGAAGGCCTCACCACACCGTTGGCCATGGGGGTTGGTTGACCACGAACACCATGTGTTGGTCAGTGGGGGTCTGTGTGGGCCGAAAACCGATCCAGATATAGCCCCCGACCAATGTTAGCAGGAGACGGTAACCGATCTATGGTTGCCGTGCGTTGACGGCTGCACAACTTAATATCCCACGGAAAATTAAACAAAAGCCAAACCATGAGACGTTTTGATCGAACCATAGAACCCATACCGACTTACAGACAGCCAAAGTCTTAAAAGGTGATTTTACAACAATTCGTAAGCTCAAGAGGTGCTTCAAAGCCCTGGGAGGTCAAACCCATCGCCGGACACTTTAAGAGGACCTGGGAGTGTGTAAGAAGCTGTAAAGTGGGCCCAGAAGGACTTTCAAAGATGTGTGAGCACGAGAGTCTCCATTGGCAAGCATCTCTGGAGCCCATAAATGAAAGCCCCTGAAAGAGCCTTGCAAGAAACGATGAAAGAGTGAACTCTGCATGCCACCGTCCCTGCACTTCGAGACAGCAGTGGATGATGGGGAACAGCGGTAGCGCGTTCGCGATTTGTTGCAGGGGTTTGCTGGTTGGTATCCATCCGGCAGGCCGCCCTGGTTAGAATACTGTGGACATGCAGTATGTATGTTGGACTTCTTTCCCACCGTACGTAGCCAGCCGTGCTGATCGGAAGTGCAAAAAAACTAAACGCAAAACGCAGGGTATGCTTTGTCTGCTTCACCACTGCACGTTAAAGATCCCGTGACGTGATTCGAAGACGAGCAGGCCGAGGTCACGCTCCAAATTGGACACGTATTGAAAGGTATGAGCAAATGACTTATATTGGGGGAGACACTGCTTTGAAAACCTAGCAAGAGTCTTGATATTCTATGAGGCATCCCTGGGTAAACAAGCGTAATGCCAAGGCCTTGACATTTACTCAATCCACACATTCCACACAATTTCCGGCAACCAGACCGAGTCATTCAATGGACAATCGTGGATTGTCAACATGACAGTAAATGTTTGTATTTAAAGGGCTGGCAGACATTCAAACTGTCGGGGAATTGTTTGGACAATACAAATACAACTGGTCTTGAACCATGTCTCATTTAAAAGCATCTCACTGGAATTCAAAGCTACATTTTAGAGTTCTCATCATCAGCGGCCGTGACCTATCCCCCACTTCTGGATGAAGACAGCGTGTGTCGCGATACAGTAACACACGCGGGCTCCTGCGCACGAGCTAATCTCATCGCTCCCGTCTCTGAAAGTGGATCATTCTCTCGAGCACGTTTTTTTTTCTTCCCCCCCTTAAGCTGACCTAAAAAGTCACACCGAGAGAGACACACGCGGATTAGAGACGCGTACGCGAGTTAAATGACACCATCGAAACTATTCAGAAAGGTAAGTTGGCACGGGGCAGGGCACCACGTGACCAGCTCGAAGGGATGACGGACAGTTGTCTCGAACAGCAGTGGCGTTTCCCGAGTCGCCTTTGGCTCTTTAATCCACCACAAGCGGCTACATCGAAGGGGCGCAACGTAGAACGCACTACCACAGTGGCAAAGCAAAATTAATGTCTCCCGTGCTGTGCCGAAAACTGTCAACATCCATATACACATATATACATACACACGGGGCTCTTTGTCAGAACTCATGCGTACCGTACTTTGTTGGCTCTTGGTGTGTTGCAAGTTGGCCACCCCTGGTCCAGAGTAATGAGAAAGTGGCGGAGCAACGGAGCAAGGATTGGAACGCGCCCGAGAGAGGACGTACACAGAGGAGACGGAGCGAGTAAACGAGTGTGTTTGCAGGGTTGTTGGTGGTTCATTCCATCGCAGGAGAGGTGGCAGTAGCTTGGGGAGGCCTACATTCAGCAGTGGGTTGATCGTGGCCGATGATAACGAAACGCTGTATACTTGTGCACTGTTTTATCCCTTCTGAACCGCGCATTAATTCGACCTTGCTCGCTGTTGCTTTGCCCTCGTATCACGCGAGTTCTCAATCGCGTTGGGGCCCCTTGAACACAAAAGCAACATGCTCTGATAGTTTATGATGCATCGTCTTTGTAACGGATTGCATGTTCACCACAAGTACGTGTGTGTGGTTATAATGCAGACATTATCGCTTGCAAAGAGCTTTCTGTTTGGTGTTTTAACCTCTTCACACAACTGTTTTATTGTCAGAGAGGGTAAAATCTAGTCTTATATTTCAACATACTTGTAAACCCCCTTAGTGCCCTACCTTATTGCAGACCAACTCATACCTTATTGGTCACCCCGTGCGCTTATACATCTCAGCGTTCATCTTACAAAGTCCCCATCACAAGGGAGAAACGCAAACAAATAGACAAACACAATTTTTGCTGCCTGTATTCAAACGGCTGTACGCCGTATGGACCTGAAAACTCAATTTCCCTGTACAAGAATACGGGGTAAACAGTGTGGTTTGACAGCTATGATTATATAACCGCTTAATCTCCGAGGAATGCAAAACTAATTGCGGTAATATAATCCGACGTTGCAATCCTTAATGCATCGAGATTCGTTTCCGTGTGAATCACGCGAACTTTCACGCGCTCTGCCGGACATCTGTGAACACAAAATGAAAGAGCTTAGCAGCTCTTCGGATTTTTTCCCCAGGATAAATAATGATTCGGGAATAAAATGTCGTGATATTTGTTTGCTTTAAAGGTGCTCCGCAACGCAATGTTGACAATATCGCTACGTTGTGGTGAATGCAACGAGACGAAACACGCAGTGCATGGACACATGTGTCTCTCCACGTCAAACCAAAATCCCATCGAGCCACGCGGCCCCGTGTGTGTTTGTTTGGCCAGTGATGATCGTTGATAAATCCCAGACACAATCGTCCTCGCGTATGACTCGATGAATACCAACGCATCGGTCGTATCAGGCAGCGGGATGCTTATAGGGTATCGCTTTGAAACAATTGAGTGGAATGAAAGAATCTGCTGTTATGTGTCAGAGAGCGAAATCTATAAATATGTATCTATATTTGACTTCATTAGCCCTGTGCGTAGCCAACCGCGCTAATTGGAGGCGCGGGGGAAGGACAACAAGCACGAAACACACAAAAATAGTTCTAAAGAAATGAATACATCTCATCAGCAGCATTGTTGGTTCTAAACAAGCAAAACTCTGCACCCGTTTCAACATTCAACGTCTCATCAGCAGAGTCAGGGCTTACTCTGAGTCGCTGGTTCAATACAAGTTGATGCTGGATCGGTTTCAACATTCAGTGGCTCATCAGCAATCAGCTTTGAGTCAGGTAGCGAGATGTTATCTCTCTCGCCAGGTACGCAGGAGGTCGGAGGTTCGATTCCAGATCCTGATGATTCCTGTAGCTCAGTGGGCTTTACCTGGTAACAGTAAAGAGTTGACTTTAGGATGCAAGGCCGTAGCCATGGAGTCAACATTGGGGAGGGCCAAATCTTTCAGGGGGTCCCCTCCAGAAAAAAAAAAAAAATCTAAATTTGAAAACTAATTTCCTGACATTTCCTGCCTAAAATATTAAAAAATTCACGAACACATGGGATGGACTTTTTATAGATTGTTTACAATAATGTCTAATAGTGTATTGTATTACATTGGACTGTTTCTACTTTTTTACCTTTTCTTGTCTCATTGATTGTGATGGCAGAGATTAGGGATTCATAAAGTACAATCATAGCCACAATCATATAAACAAAATCTATGCATTGTTATATGAAGACAAGTCCAGATATTGTGGCCAAGGTTTAGCAAATTGTGGTTTTTATTTACATAGCATCGCAATTATTACTATTTTTGAATATTTTGATAGCAATATATATTGGAGGGGGGACATTTTGAGCATATTTGAATATATATTATAATTACGACCTTGTTAGGATGAAGACCTCCCCAAACCTTTCCCATATCTCTCGCTCCTGCAATTTTAACAATCCACAAAGCACCTGCAGATGAACTCACTTCATAACTCCATCTCATCTGATGTGTTCTGTCTTCCCTTGGCTACCTGCTGCGGTGTGTAAACATCGCCACTCGGGAGACAAAGGCGGCCGGGCGTGGTGCTGGCCACCTACCCCCTCGTGTGACGTGCCGGCCTTCATAGGTGCTCGCCAACTTGACCCAAACAGTGTCTTAAGACGAGAACGAGTGATATTTGGTTTTATATATAATCGCTGTTACTTGCAATATTAAAAGGTTCCGCCAGGTGGGGATATATGTCTAAAAGTGCGATGTAAATTGTCGCGTATGTACACGCAACGATTAAATTAGACCCCTTACACACATCCGATAACATGCACATCATCATTGCGAGACAGAATCGATGGTTGACTTATTAACGCGCGTCTTATGCAGTGCATACAACGCGCAAAAATTGACCATCGGGCCTAACGGAAGGAACGAGACGAAGAGAGAGCGAGAGTAAGATGCAGACAATAGGCAGCGAGACGGACAATAGACATCGAGACGGACAATAGGCAGCGAGACGGACAATAGACAGCGAGACAGACAATAGACAGCGAGACAGACAATAGGCAGCGAGACAGACAATAGGCAGCGAGACAGACAATAGGCAGCGAGACAGACAATAGGCATCGAGACGGACAATAGACAGCGAGACAGACAATAGGCAGCGGAGTAACATCACAAACAAGAGTGAACGTTCGAGACTGCGGGTGCAAAGCGAGTGAGCAAGACGACCCAACAATACAAACGAGACAGACTTTTAATGCAAAACAAAAAACGAGGCAGAAAACAATAACCAAAATTGAACAAACGCCATAGAATCCGGGGGTCGGTAACCACAAATTAACGAGCGGAGATTTTTTTTTCGTATTCGATAAAAAAAAACTATTTAAAACAAATACCCTCAATATTGCAAGAGCCGCAATTGCCATGTGAATAACATACATACACTACGTCATACACTACGTCACGAAGCAGTTCGTATAGAGCCGCGTACCGGCTCTGGAGCATGCAGGAATCCGAGCCCCCGGCGTAGGCGACACAAACAAGCAGAGCCAATGCCACCGCGTCAATAATCATAATAACAATCATCATAGATTATTTAATTGCATCGATGAATTGACCGGCTGGGTTTCTGGATCATTAGCTAACCCCCTACCGCTGCAGTGGGCACACAGTCCCGTTAAATGCACGCCACGTGTCATTAATGCCCTTCAATTACCGATACAACACGCGCGCGTGCCGTGCATCTCAATGGGTCCCCTCGCGTAACCCCTTGTCCCACCCACCCCGAGACCGGGGATCACTGGAGACTCGTGGCGTCCCGAGGGTGGTGATACCTGGGGGGCAGATCGGGAGCCAACCACCGCCCACCAGTGTGTGTGTGTGTGTCGCATTTCGAGGCAATTCCTCTGGTTGACTCTGTGTGTAGGTATGTTGAACTTAAATTTCGATTTAAAGATTTCGTGACTGCAGGGATTCATCTTCTTGGTTCTTTCGGTAAAGTCACGTAGAAGGGAAGTAATAAAATAATAAAAATAAAACATAATTAAATAATTCTCACGACGTTTCGGCCACAACGCAAGCAGCCGTCCTCAGGTGGAGAGCAGGTCTGTCGAGAAGACAGAGTCTGTTGAACTTCTTCCGTACCATACGTAGCCGACCGTGCTAATCGGAGGTGCTGGCGAGTAAGGACATCGAACACTAAACACGAAACGCGCTTCTCAAAAAATTAGTTTTTTTAAATCTTCATTTAAAAGCGCATAGCTTCCAGTGGCGTCCTCATATCGGAAGGAAGAGAGCGTTCCAGACGGCCGCAGGAGCGCATCTGAAAGTGCCGCAGAAAAAAGCCTTTGTCGCCGCGAGGATTCCCCGAGATGGCGTGATGATGGTTGATGCTCCTTGATGCGAGATCAGCGAGGTATCGTGGTTCTGTTTGTGGCAACCACTTTGTGTGTGATGAGCGCAACGAGGGATGCGATCATCGTCACAACGACCCCTCATCACTCGAAGAGCCCTGAATGCAATTCCCGTGAACTTGACCGGTGAGGAAATTTAACAAAAGCATTGGGTGATGTCGCTGCACACGCGTAAGTAAACTACACACAGACTCAACACATTCCGTCAATAACACCGCCTTTCAAAAAAAAGTGCTACGAAGAAGGGTCGTTGCCCGAAACGTCGCCTATCATATGTTTGTTTTTTTTTCAGTCTAAAGTGTTATTGACGAACGTGTGAAGTTTTTTTTATATCTCTATCAGGAGGTCGGTATCTATTTCCTGGCGTTGTGTTGGCATTGATCTTAATGGTTTCTCGGCCTCTGCCGGTTTAGTGCCACCACCCCCCTGACCCCTCCCTCACCGTCCTGTCCATGGCTATTGTATCCCAGGATATCCACTCCTTGTTGGGGAGGAGGAGGGGGGGCACCGACAGATGTACGCATTCATTAATTGGCAAAGGGAAGCGACATTGCACGAGTCGGGGCGGTCGCTTTGACAGTGAGGAGATCAATCGCAGTGGTCTGCACGGTCTGGAGAGCAGGCGGTGGCTATTTTTAGCATGGCACGTGTTGCCCGTGAGGGTGGCAAGTGATCCGATATGCTCGTGTTCTCTGTGTGCGTGCGTGTGAGGTGGAGGGAGCGGTGGGGGAGCGGTTAGCGCGGTGCGATACAAACACGGTCGACCCGGGTTCGATTTCCGTATCACGGCCAACGCCAGTGACGATTATCAGAACCGGTCCTGGGCCTCCCCTAGGTCGACTCAGCCTCAAATGAGTAGCTGGTGCGATGTGTAAAGACATCGCCACTGGGGAGACGAAGGCGGTCGGGCGTGGTGCTGGCCATCCACCCCCCTCGCGCGCCATGCCGGCCTTCATAGGTGCTCGCTAACAGCACTTGCCCCTACAGTCTGTTAAGGCGATAGAGGGCTATTCGTATTATCCTTTGTGTGCTGTGAAATGCCAGCATGTATGCGTGTAAATATGATTGTTTTTTTATATATATAGTGTTTAATGTCATATATCGCCGTCCGTGCAAATCGCATCTCACAAGCCCTGTCGAATGTTGTAAGATGCGGACATTTCCCCACGGGAAACCAGGAAGGAGCGAGGAAGAGCAGCCATAATTGATTAAGACCAACAATTTCACAAGCTCTGCGGGCCTATAGTGGGGTGTTTTCCAGCTCTCTCCAAAGACAAAGATCCCCCGTATAGCCTCAACAGACTGTGTAGGGCAAGTGCTGTGAGTGAACACCTACCCTCCCTTCGCACACACACACACACACACTGCCCACGTGTCGTCTCGGACTTGTGATTTGTGGAGACTTCGCAGATACCGAACCCTGTAAATTTCACACCCCCCACCACCACCACCACCACAACCTCTTCGGGGGATAATTTACTGCGGGCCCCGAGGTGGCCGATGCCATTCAAAGAGCACTTTGCCATCATTAAAATCTTCCTCAATCTACGCGCACGCGGCGCCGCGCACGCAAACAGACATTTAATCACGCCGAAGGGAAGGCTCGAAGAACGGGGTTTGCCACCAGAGCTGGCAATGGCTCAACGCGAATGGGCTCGCGGCGGGTTTAGCTGGGCGCCACCTGCGCCCAGTTGCGCGCAGCAAATCCTCTGCGACGTGTCAGCACATCACGCGGCGCAGGTGATGTGCTGATCGCCGTGCTTAGACATTCGTAGTGTTCGTGGCGGCGAGCGGTGGCGATCGAACTCGGGTGGCCGGCGTCTTCTTAGCAGAGAGCCCATTGAGCCAGGCACGTCGCCTGTTTACATGCCGCTGTGTGCTTGCAATTGTGGCCTCGTCGTGGAAGCGGCTCGTAGCCGCACGGATGATGAGTCACTGCGTTCATAGGCATTGCCCAGAGAGGCATTGCCTCAAGAGGATAATATCTATCGCCACCGTCCGTAGACAAACGAATCAAAATGCCCATAGCCATCTCGCTATGCGCATTTGGCTGCATTGGGCAGCAGTAGCATACCATGTGCACACGTGTCAGGTTTAACATTGATATTGTGTAGCCAGGTGAGAACGAACCTCAAGGATGAGTCCCATTTGCAAGAGTGACCTGGGTAGTGATGATGACGACGATGCTGCGGTGATGACTTATGATGGTGATGGTAGGCGTAAGAGTGCAGCTTAGGTGCAGCAGTGAGAGGCAGATCATGGCATCGCAGGGTAGTTAGTTCCGAGATTCGATGCGATTTTGTTGAACCACAAGTTGCGAATTCAAGGGATCAGGATTAGTCTCCATGACAACGCTCACCTGGGTTACCAAGGCGACAAAAGCAATGCAGCGTATATACAAGGAGTGCTTCAAAAAAATGTTGAACACTTCTGAGAATTTGCAACAACGCCACTAGAAATGTGACGCCTCCGGTCTCTGGAGACCACCTGGAGAAGATTCCATGCACGCGTTGACAACGATGGCGAACAAGTGGAGACTCTTTGACATTTTGAAGCTGTTAACATCACATTTTTGATTTAAAGCTTTCGTGACTGCAGGGATTCATATTCTTGGTTCTTTCGGTAAAGTCACGTAGAAGGGAAATAATAAAAGAAATTACTTGTATTATTTTATTATTTACCTTCTACGTGACTTTACCGAAAGAATATAACATTACATTTGTTATTACGTTCCAGTGTATTATCCGTAATTTTTTTCCATCAAAAACGATAGTCCCATGTAAGTGTAAACATTTTTTTGAAGCACGCTGCATATAGCTGGGCGCTGCTGGCTCTGCACGTGTCCTATAATCCAGCATCGAGGGTTGACGGATCACCACACAGATGCTTTTGCGAAACTCCCGTCCCGTGAGAAGGCGGTTCAGCAAAGTGTGGGCTAATCTCCATCTGTGCCTTCGGTAGAGGATAGAGCGTTGCCCCCTCGCATGCGTGGGTTTCCTCCGGGTTTCCTGCCACACGTATGAATAACAAACGCTTGACTGACATCATCTTAATATATGGAGAGGACTGGGAAGCTTGGGCAATCGTTCGTAGGGTGCCGGCTCATCGCCTCCTGGTGCTGCTGCTGCTGCCTCCCGCTTGTCCGTAGTTCCGCAGAGATTGTGAGAGATGGAACTTAAACGAAAGTAAATATTTTATTTTACCAGGTAAGGCTCACTGAGCTATGTAGCTCTTTTTCAGAAGGGACTTGGCCACAAATGATAGCTCAACGAAGTGGCTTAGCATGCGTAAATGTATAGCAGCCAATGACTCTTAACGAGCGTTGCTAAACGTGGAAGGGATAAACCGGAGGACCCGGAGAAAAATCCACGCCACCACGGGGAGAACATCCACACTCCAAATATACAGCAGCAGGCGTCGTCAGGGTCGGGATCGAACCCACGACCTCCAGCATACCAGGCGAGGCAGTTAACATCTCTCTACCGTGGCTTAATCTTGCATGAAGGACGACGCGATATATAAAACTACGCGTGATCATTTTAATTATTTTTATTTAGATGATTGTTATATAGGACACGCCTCGCTTGAGCTTCGCGGAATACATCTGGAGCTTGGATTTTTCATAAGCCCTGGGGAAGATGGCAGGAAGAGGCATTTATTCATGACGGGGTTTTTTTTTTTGCAACGAAGACTGCATCAGGGAAGGGAGCTATCATGCCTCGGAGGGAGGCCTCACGCCTCACTCACTCACCGCGTCGCAGAGAAATGTCAGTGCGCTTCAGCGTGTGCGTGTAAGCGAGCGCGCGTGTGTGTGTGTGTGTGAGTGTTTTGTGTGTCGCGCGCGTCTGAGTGTTTTGTGTGTCGCGCGCGCGTGAGTGTGAGTACGTGCGGTGAGCGGTACCGTAGCGCTGCGCACACCCGCGTTCGATTCCCGCTCACGGCCAACACCAGTGACGATCATATGAACCGGTGCTGGGCCTCCCCTAGGTCGACTCAGGCAAAAAAATTAGTACCTGGTGCAGTGTATAAACATCGTGGTGCTGACCATCTACCCCTTTCGTGTGCCGTGCAGGACCTTCATAGTTGCTGCTCGCTAACAGCACTTGCTCCAACGGCCTCTTCAGACTATACGGGGGATCTTTGTCTTCGTCTGTGTGTGTGTGGAGCGGTAGACGCTGCTCCGTGCAGCTCCCTTCTGCTCGCTCCGTCTCTCTTCGCTTCTCCTCCTCGCAATCGCGGGTTTATTCCACGTGCTCATCATCATCATCACCCTCTCATCTCATCCTACCCGGCGCTTCTCCTCCCCCTCTCTCCCTGGCGCTCATCTTGAGCCGTGCTCACCTCTTTGTCCGTCTTGTGGACTCCCGTACCTCGCCTCTCTTCCCCATTCCGTGTTATTTGCCCATTCATTACACCCTTGACTCTGCTCCCCCTTCGCGTGATGTAGCCACGGTTCAAAAGATGTCATTGCAATCATTTCATCTCGGCAGTTTTCTCTCTCTCTCTCTCCCGTCTTGCAGTTCCTATTCACCGATTCATTAATTGGCACGAGTAGAAGCGAAGTAGACGATCATTATGAGATGCAGCTGCTCAATTAACGGCGCGTGTCGCAGTAGACAGGCAGCGCAACATTTTTTACGGACAAATTTCAGATGTGGGGGGGGGGGGGTATAGGATGGGGGGGGGGGGGTGAGCCAATTATGTTAATTTATTGACGCTTAATCAATTTATTCGCGGGAATTAATTGACGTTCTCTCGCTTGGTTGGTGGCTTTGTTGTTGATGTTGAATATATCTAGTTAGCTATGGCTTGTGTGTGTGTCTTGTGTGTGTGGCACAAGAGATGCTTAAACATCGCCACTAGAGAGACAAAGGCGACCGGGCGTGGTGTTGGCCACCCATCCCCTCGTGTGTCGTGCCGGCCTTTATAGGTGCTACTCGCTAACAGCACTTGCCCCGACAGCCTGTGTAGGCTACACGGGGGATCTTTGTCTTCGTGTGTTGGGCTGTCAGCGGGGAGCGGTGGCGCACCCACCTCGTGTGCCGTGCCGGCCTTCATAGGTGCTACTCGTTAACAGCACTTGTCCCGACAGCCTGTGTAAGCTACACGGGGGATCTTTGTCTTTGTGCGAGTTCACTAAAATATAACCATGGGCGTCGTTATTGTAGGGAAATGTATATATATTTCTAATTAATGAACATTTGGATGCGACTGAGACGAGTGACCAATGCAAAGAGCTCAATGGAAGAGAGACCACGATCACCAACATCTTTGACGTGGCTCAGTATCAGAGTGAATGTTTTCATTAGGGCGGAATCCGATGAACTATGAAGCTCTTTTGACAGATGTCAAGTGGGGGCAGGTCAGAACGTTATAATAACAACAACAAAGTTTAACACGTAGGCTTTCGCGACCAATGTTATTCATAATCAACGTTTTTGGGTTTAGATCGCGTTTATTTATAAATGTGTCGTAACCCTCCACCACCCGACACGGCCAATCAGTAAAAATGTGTCACGTTGACAAAGACAAATAGTTCACTGCTTTAGCCCACCGGTGTGTTGAAGCCACAACATTTACAATTTGAGTACGACGTTTCGCTGGTAATTGCAACCAGCATCATCGGGCAATTCGCCAGAATGATGCTGGTTGCAATTACCAGCGAAACGTCGTACTCAAATTGTAAATGTTGTGGCTTCAACACACCGGTGGGCTAAAGCAGTGAACTATTTGTCTTTGTCAACGTGACACATTTTTACTGATTGGCCGTGTCGGGTGGTGGAGGGTTACGACACATTTATAAATAAACGCGATCTAAACCCAAAAACGTTGATTATGAATAACAACAACAAACAATACACAAAGCACGATGGCGGTGCAAAGTATAGGAATGGTAAACAAATCACTTTAAAATAAATGTTTTCAAATAAAACTCAACCATTATTACCCTTTTATCTGGCAACAAAACTGACACCTTTTTTACAAGGAGTCATGTTTGCATAGACCACAATACCTGCAGTCGGAATGCAAACAAAAAACATAACTCTGATAATGTATGCACTGTCCTGAATACATTAGCAAAACATAACTCTGATAATGTATGCACTGTCCTGCATACATTATCAGAGTTATGTTTTTTGTTTGCATTCCGACTGCAGGTATTGTGGTCTATGCAAACATGACTCCTTGTAAAAAAGGTGTCAGTTTTGTTGCCAGATAAAAGGGTATAAAAACAATTATCAACCATTTTTGTTCATCCTTCCAGGTAAGGGCCCACTGAGCCATGAGCTTCTTGTTTCAGAAGCGACATGGCCACAAACTAGAGCTCAATGAAGTTGGCTTCTCGCGTGTTAAAACAGAGCAGCAAAACGATCCTAGAAGCATGTTTCTCAATAAATATAGGGAGAATATAAATACGAAAATAAATCAACAGATGATACGTCTCCTTCATACATATCCGCCTCTCCGCACGGGGGTAAAACTCAACGGTATTACACAGCCATCGAACGCAGCTCCAGATAGTTCATGATCCTGAGCTGAAATCGATGTCACCTCCCGTAGCAAAGACCTCCTCCGCCCGTGGCCACTTATTTACACGACCAATACGGGTGAATGGCTTTGAGAGCCCAGTCATACCACGCGGTCACCACATCGTGCACTTATTGAATTATATGAAACAGGCTTTACTCCTTCTGAAGTCAATACAACAGTGAAGATGTTTAAACAAATAAAATATATTCTACCAAGTAAGGCCCCACTGAGTTAAGTAGCTATTTTGCGGAAGCGACCTGGCCACAAACGATAGCTCAACGAAGTGGCTTATCACGTGGATATTTATAGCAGCCAAATACTCTCAACGCATGTTTCTAAATGCGGAGGGAAAACCCGGAGGAGCAGGAGAAAAATCCACGCGACCACGGGGAGACTTTGACTTTTAAACAACTTTTATTGCCGCCAGCAGCAGCAAAATCACTGGAGGCGATTTCGATATGAAACACACAAAGTCACCAGCAAACAAATGAAAATAAACGCTATAAATCCACGCGCTGTGGCACTAAAAGCACCGCGCACAACACGAAAGAAAAGTCACGTGGTTGTGGTGGTGGTCATCGCGCACGCCACGGTGACGAGCGAGCGATTCAGAAGGTGAACACCACGAGGGTGCCGTCCACGCTGGTACAGATAGGGGCTTGTCCGGCTCCCCAGCATTCGAAGAAGACGTGCACATCACCGACATGTGTGTGGAAGCACAGAGCAGCCGTCAGTGTCACGTTCCAGCATATTTTTTCTTGTTTTGTACACCACGGGGAGAGAGACATGCAAACTCCAAATATACAGCAGGCGTCAGGGTTGGGATCGAACCCACGTCCTCCTGTATACCAGGCGAGGTAGTTAACATCTCGCCACCATGGTGCCCAGCACCAAATTCACATCAATCGCCACGCATCAAGTCCGTATTCACCACGCACCAGAGAGGGCCTGGTGGTGCAGGCTGTATCCCACCCGTGCTATTGACCAAAGGGCCGCCGAAAGGCGACAAGCCCAAGGACAATGCACACACCATAACGTGAGTATCTGGGGTTACGCAGTTAAAGCTCTCTTGGCGAACGGCTCCCGCGGGCTACATACAGTTCATCATTGTCGAGCATGTGCATGAAGTGGACTTTGCTAAAGCGATGTCACCCCTGGTGGCTGCCCACGAGGGAGGCACGGGCCGTGGGCTCAGAGACGAAGGCGTCGGTCTCGAATATTGGCCCTCTAAGCGGCTCTCAGCTCTTGCGCCTCCTCCCTGCCATCTCCAAACACCCTCGCAACCCTCCAGACACTCACACCCCCACCACTTAGCATCCGACTCCTCCTCTGCAGACACCTCGTCAACCCACTACATTAACCCAACTCTGGCCCTACCTCGGTCGATCCCTTTGCCTGTCTCTCTCTGTGTGTGTGCGTGCGTCTCGCTCCGTGTATCTCTCTCTCATCAACTCGCTCCCTGTCCATCACAAGATCCCTCCACAAATCCCTCACCCCTCTCCTTCACCCCCAACCCCCCCTCTCTAGTCTATTCCACCTCCCCTCGTCCCACTCTGCTGCGGTGGTGGTGGTGCTGTGTGGTGGTGGTGCTGTGTGGTGGTGCTGTGTGGTGGTACTCTGTGGTGGTGCTGTGTCGATACGGTGGTGCAGCGGTTAGCGCGCTGCACTACGAACCCGGCCACCCGAGTTCGATTCCCGCTCACGGCCAACGCCAGTGACGATTATCTGAACCGGACCTCCCAGGAACATCGTCGCTTAAAAGACAAAGACGGCCGGGGTGGTGCTGGCCACCCACCCCCTCGTGTACCGTTTCCGCCTTCACAGGTGACACTCGCTAACAGCACTTGCCCCAACAGCTTGTTAGGGCTATACGGGGGATCTTTGATGTGGGATGTGGGGGCAGAAAGGACACAGACGAGATAGAGAGGGCAGACGCAGGGGGTCGTTTCTGTGCTGCCGAATCTTCTCACACCAACCCACCAATCCACCCACCCACCAATCCACCCACCAACCTACTATCCCACCCACCAGCACGCCCATCCACCAACACGCCCACCCACCAATCCGCTAGCCGGCTCACCCAGGCAGCCATTAGCGACGTGGGTGAAAATCACGTGTAATTGATTGCTTTTGCTGCTGCTGTAGATGTAGCAGACATTAGCAGCCAGTAAACATGCCAGGGCTATTATGGGATGGGCGAGAAGCAGCCAAATAGAAACTACGATTTGCCTGCCATCGTTCAGGGGTTGTTGTTTTTTTTGGTGTGTGTGTGTGTGCGTGACAGATATTTTTTTTTATCTTGCGAGCAAATTCAACCCGGAGTGATCCTGCAAGCTAAGCAGCATTTCGCCTGGTCGCGTGATTTGTCAATGATGGATCGCCTCGTTGTCGGTCCTTGTGCCTCTGTGCTCGGCGTTCTTGCTGCGCGTGAAGCGAAACGTCGGACAACGCGCGCTACAACCCATAAACACACGTCAGAGAGAGAGATAGAGAGAGCTAAACTCCGTAAGTGTTCAAACGTAGGTTTCCGGAGCCAATACAATGCACGATCTGTATCCGTATGTTTTTTTTATTGTATGTGCTGTGAAGAAGGGCCATTGTTCGAAACGTCGCCTATTCTGTATACAGTATATATATAGTCCTTTTAAGGTCACACACAGACACGGTGTTATTGAAGTTTGTTGTTGATGTCAATAATACATGTGTACATGCTCTTTGGGTGAGGCCCACGTCAGTAGCCGTCGAACCCAACACGAAAGGCGCCTCTCGGCGTGAGCGCTTGGAATTCGGGCCACGCGTGGACTCCGTTCCGCTCCAAAGGTGCGCAGAGGACAATGCGATTTGTCCGTCTCTGTGCGCACCTCTCTCTCTCTCTGTGTGCGCCTATGTGTGTGCGCCTCTGTGTGTGTGTGTGCGCGCCTCTGTGTGTGTGTGCCTCTGTGTGTGTGCGCCTCTGTGTGTGTGCCTCTGTGTGCCCCTGTGTGTGTGTGTGCCTCTGTGTGTGTGTGTGTGTGCCTCTGTGTGTGTGCACATATGTGTGTGTGTGTGCCTCTGTGTGTGTGTGTGCGCCCCTGTGTGTGCGAGCCTCTGTGTGTGTGTGCGCCTCTGCGTGTGTGTGCCCCTCTGTGTGTGTGCGCCTCTGCGTGTGTGTGTGCGCCTCAGTGTGTTTGTGTGTGTGCGTGCGCCTCTGTGTGTGCGTGTGCCTCTGTGTGTGTGTGTGTGCCTCTGTGTGTGTGTGTGCCCCTCTGTGTGTGTGTGCCTCTGCGTGCGTGTGTGTGCGCCTCAGTGTGTGTGTGTGCGTGCGCCTCTGTGTGTGTGTGTGCCCCTCTGTGTGTGTGTGCCCCTCTGTGTGTGTGTGCGCCTCTGCGTGTGTGTGGGTGCGCCTCCATGTGTGTGTGCGCGGCGCTGTTTGTGTGTGCGCCTCTGTGTGTGGTCTCCTGTGTGTGTGTGCCTGTGTGTGTGTGCGCGGGCGTGGTGCTGGTCACCCACCCCCTGCAACCGTCATAGTTGCTCGTTAACAGCACTTGCACCAACAGTCTGTGAAGGCTACGTGGGGAATCCCTGTGTTTGTTTGTGCGTGTGTGCCCATCTGTGTGTGTGTCTGTGCACACAACGGCTTTGCTTTGCTATCATTTTTCATACGTAGCAAATATCACTATAAGCACCACCACTACAACCACCACCATCACCACCACCACCACCATTCTCTCAAGGTCAAAACCGGGGTCTCATTTTGCTCGCTGTTCATTTACACCGAGAAGAGCCAGCGAACTCCCCGGTCGCTTTGTCATGAGACAAATTGTAGGGGTTGAGGCTGACTGGCTGCTGGATGGATGGGTGGATGAGTGGAGTCCACGATGCCCAAGTCAGAAACACGACCCCCCCCAACCCCCCCCCCCACCCCCCAGGTCCACCAGTAATGAGACGCATTGACTCACATCGAGACCTCGTAGACTGACAGAGAGACCGATACACTGACGCCGAGACCCACAGACGCACATAGAGACCTGTAGACTCAAATAGAGACCCACCGACTCACATAGAGACCTATAGACTCACATTTAGACCCATAGACTCACATAGAGAGCCATAGACTCACATAGAGACCTGTAGACTCACATAGAGACCCACAGACTCACATACTGTAGAAACCTATAGACTCACATAGAGATCAATAGACTCACATAGAGACCTGTTGGTTCACATTGAGACCCATAGACTCACATAGAGACCCATAGACTCACTTAGAGACCCATATACTTTTAGACAGTTCATCGCATAGACATCAAACCCATGTTTAATCCTCCACACAGCTGGAATTTAGCCAAAATTAATTAAATATAATTTGATTGTTGCGCGTGTGTGTGCTTAAAGTCATTAGGTGACCAGGCTGAGATGCATCAGCCCCCGAAGTCTTTGTAATTCTGTGGGTCTTTGTGTGAGTCTATGGGTCTCTATGCCAGCCTATGGGTCTTTATGTGAGTCTATGGATGTCTATGTGAGTATATGGGTCTCTATGTCACTTTATGCGTCTCATTGTGAGTCTATGCGTCTGTATGTGACTCTATGGGTATCTATGTGAGCCTATATGTTTCTATGTGACTCTATGGGTCTTTATGTGAGTCTGTGGGTCTCTATGTGAGCCTGTGGGTCTCTATGCGAGTCTGTGGGTCTCTATGTGAGTCTGTGCGTCTCTATGTGAGTCTACGAGTCTCTCTGTTAGTCTGTAGGCCTCTACACGGCAACCCGGTTTATTCACATTTGGGCGCTGGCTGGCTATCATAACGTTTCGAAACCCTGGGTCTCGGGAGTGTCGCCCTCTTGACATGTACGTATGTATGTTGAACTTCTTTCGCACCGTACATGGCCAACCATGCTTATCAGAGGTGCGACAATGGCCATTATTAACACCCCGCCCCCCTCCTGAGCCAGCGTGCTGTATGTATCAGGGCAGTCGTTCAAGATGTACCGCGGGAGACGCGTGGTTGCAGACGAATGGTGCCAGGGCCCTATCTCCGTGCTCATTAGTATGATCGCGACACGCCGTGGGGCCCTTCTGTAAAGCACCAGGACGCTCGTGTTTTCTGTCTTGCACGCGATAACAAAGAGCGAGGATATGAATAGGTAGAAATCCGCTCGCCGACGGCTGGTTATTAAACTATTTTATTCCATCCATAATATATTGCGTAAAGATACGGATGTGTCGTTAAATCTGCCACCACCCGACACAGCCAACTAGTAAGGGGTTTGTCACGTAAACGGAACGTGGCCAATTCGTCACTAACACAGCACCACCGGTGTGTTGGAGAGCAAATCCACAACATCAACAATCTGAGTACGACGTTTCGCTAGTAACTAGAGCTAGCATCATCAGGCAGACAGCCAGACTTGTGGAGAACTCCTCCTCCTGTTTCGTTCCTTAAATAGAGGGATAGATGCGGTGGCGTTCACGTGTGAGAAGGGAAATCAATTTAAACGATGCATTATTTGATGATTCTCTTTCGTCTTCATTCCACTTGTTGTTGTGTCCCCCGCCCCTAGGAAAGCCTCCAGCGTCTGGTGACTTTCATCAGCAGGATCGTGAGCAGAGTTTCCTACCGGATCGCTACATCGCAGCTGTCTCGTGAGAGATGGCGGTCCGCGCCGGCGGCGGCTCGGGAAGGCCTTCATCCAGCAGTCGATTGACCATGGCCGATGATGATGGCGCACGTGCAATAATCCCAGCAACTGCCGCTGGCAGCGATTTAGGTCAAAATAAATGAACACATAAAAACGCAACAACCTTTTCATGCCATTTCACTCTTCATTGCAATCGCCAAGCACGCTGTAATTGGCTCATTAACCAACTGTGGTGCAATGCACTGTGCGCGCGCATCTACGAGCGCAGTGTAACATGCGCGCTTGTGAGTGTGTGTATATATATAGATATGTTGGGAAGCGATGGCGCAGTCGTTAGCGCGCTGCGTTACGCAGAATTCGATTCCAGCTCACGAACAACGTCAGTGGAGAATATCTGAGCCGGTCCTGGGCCTCATCCGGGGCGACTCTGGCCTTGAATGAGTAGCTGGTACGATGTGCAAACATCCACGTTTGGGGGGAGACTGAGGCAGCGGGACGTGGTGCTGGCCACCCAACCCCCTCGTGTGCCGTACCGGGCTTAATAGGTGCTCGCTAACAGCACTTGCTAGGCGACACGGGGGAGAGGGGAGGGGGGTGCTTCATTGTCGTTGTGCCTGCTAATGGATGTGCAGCGCATTAGGTGGCGATGAATAACTGAGGCTACCACGGGGCATTGTTGCAAATGGTTTTGCAATCACGACGTAACGCAGGGTGCGATGCGCCACCGGCACATCGAGTGTCGTGCCTTTGGGAGCGGCTGCCTCGGTAATGTGAACCTGGCAGCCAAAGGGCATCGAGAAGTGCTTTTAACAACGAGGGGTCACACTCGGAGAGCTGGGACATGCCCTAATAGACAAAGCGCGCTAAGGTACGAAGGTAATTATGTTGTACATCTAAATATTTCATCATCATCCACCAGCAGCAGCATCAGTGGCAGTAAGTTCATTATTAATAATGCGCGCTTATCAAAAGCAGTAGCACCTTCGTCATTATACTGTATGGCTAATTAAAAAAAAAAGTTTTGCTAATTGGCTGGAGGGAGGGACGGACGGTACGTCCGAAGGACATGCGCGTCATTCGTTCTTATTAGTATCATCATCATCATAATCTCTTTGTATGCTATCATCATCACCGCCATCGTCATAATTATTCGCAACTGCAGGAGCAGCGCGCGAGGCTTTGAGACGTTCGCTTCTAAACGACCTCTCGCATGGAGCGAATCCAAAGTGGGGCAGAGGGGGGCGGGGAGAGGCGATAGGGGGACAGCACGAACCCCCCCCCACCCACCCCCATCCTTGAGACCCCGAAAATTGGTACGTGACTGATATTAAAGAGGGAAAAAATATTTAAATATTTGTGGTATTATTATGAATGTTGGGTTCTAATTAAAAGCTTCAGCTCACCCCCCACACCGTCGCCCCCTCTGGGTGGTTTGTAGATCCGCCTCGCATCAACGAGGGCGTTTGTTAGCGGTAGGGAAATGAAGCCCTTATTTTGTTTAATCTTCTTTATTTGAGGATCCTCCTTACTGATTCGTAGTCCCCTGCAGACAGGCAGTGTGCTTCTCCGTGCAGAAAAAAAAACCAGTGAAATGACTGTGAAAAGATAAGAAGAGGTTTTATCCTTTCTGTCAATAAAACAGGTGTTAAGATATATATTCTTGGTTCTTTCGGTAAAGTCACGTAGAAGGAAAACAATAAAATAATAAAAATATCAAACAATAAAATTATCACGACGTTTCGACTGCAATACAAACAATAATCATCAGGTGTAAAAACCACAGCAAGAAAAATAGAAAAAAACGCCACTTTTTTCAAAGTATGCCAAAATAAGAATAGGTTTTACCCTTTCTGGCAAATAAAATGACTGTCAGCAGACGCAAGACAAAAGGATCACACTGCAGTTCCTCAGGAACTACTGACGGGGATTAGTTTGCATAATGCACAAAGGCTGAGCCTTTTTTCTCATACACTTTGTGCGTGTGAGCGTTGCACGAGTTGGATTCCCGCTCACGGCAAACAGAAGTGACGATTATCTGAACCGGTGCTGGGCCTCCCCTAGGTCAACTCAGCCTCAAATGAGTACCTGGTGCGGTGTGTAAACATCGCCGCTGGGGAGACAAAGGCGGCCGAGCGTGGTGTTGGCCACCCACCCTCTCGTGTGCCGTTCGGGCCTTCATAGGTGCTACTCCCTAACAGCACTTGCCCCTGCAGTCTGTTGAAGGCTATACGGGGGATCTTTGTCTTTATTGTGCTGCAAAAGACATGCGTAGCATCGGCAATTTAAATTCTACGAGCGCGGTCGGTGGGCAGTGTCTGCTCCGTTGTGGGTGGTCAAGTGATGGGCCAGAATAATTAATGTAGTTTGTTTAAATTTAATGAAATGAAGGGGAGGGAGGCGGTGGAACCGCAGGATACTCTCTCAGCACAGTTTCTCGAAGCATTCTGGCTGAGCGCAGAGTGCAATCCAATTCATTGGAACAGATTCAAGTGCCCATGGTGGTGGCTGTAACCGTAACGCTCATGATGGATGGTGATGGTGTTTAATTCTAGATTTGAAGCTTTCGTGACTGCAAGGATTCATATTCTTAGGTTGTTTCGGTAAATATTCTTAGGTTTTTTTTCGGTAAAGTCACGTAGGTAAAACATCAAAATTAATAAAAAAATAAAATAAAAATCACGACGTTTCGGAGGCAACACAAGTCTCCGTCATCAGGTGGAACCGTCACAGTCGGATTAGCTGTTTCGGTAAAGTCACGTAGGTAAAAAAATTAAAAGTAAAATAAAATAAAAATCACGACGTTTCGGAAGCAACACAAGCTATCGTGCTGTGACTATTCCACCTGAAGACGGAAGCTTGTGTTGCTTCCGAAACGTCGTGATTTTTATTTTATTTTTATTTTACTTTTAATTTTTACCTATGTTTCTTTACCGAAAAAAACCTAAGAATATGTGATGGTGTTTGTTGTTCATTACAGCGGGGGGGGGGGGGGGGGGGTGAAGGGGGTTCGTGCGCTGCGCTATGAAGCCGGCGAGCCGAGTTCGATTCCCGCTCACGGCCACCAACACCAGCGAGTGATTATCTGAACCGGCCCTAGGCCTCCCCAAGGTTAACTCGGCCTCAATTGAGTACCTGGCGCGATGGGTAAACATCGCCACCAGGGAGACAAAGGCGAACCGGGCGTAGTGCTGACCACTCACCCCCTCGTGTGCCACAGTGCCGGCCTTCATAAGGTGCTACTCGCGAACAGCACTTGCCCCATAAAATGACAAGGCTATACGGGTCATCTTTGTCTTTGTTGTGGGTGTCTGGTCAACACTGACCCACACCACCTGACGTTCACCCGGGTCAGCGCGCACCAAACAAAAATAACGATCGCATCCCAGCGGGATAAAAAAAAAAACCCACAATAGATGATTTAACAATGCCCGGCTTGTTCCCCCATTGTTCACGTGGGCGGGCTGCGATCTACACAATCAAAATAAATCTATCCAGCGCCGCGTGAATGAGCGATGATCAAACACGGGGGGAGGGGTCGATGGCCGAACGAGCGAAACACGAGGCACGCACATCGCCTCTGTGGGTCGCCTGCTGATGATGATGCTGATGATGATGCTGCTGCTGATGATCGGTGTAGTTTCGATAAATAACTCGTCGCTGTTTTGTCCGTGTGGTTTCATTTTTTTTTGGAGGAGTGGTGATGGGGGGAGGGGGGGTCAGAGTTGCAATGGAAATGTGTCTACAAAATAATGAATACATCTAAATAAAGTCACGTCGGTAGGAATAATTAATAATAAATTACAACGTTTCGATCGTAACACAAGCAATTAATTTAACCTGCTGAACAAGCAGTGCTACGGCTGTATCTTTCTACCTGATGACGATTGCTTGTGTTGCGATCGAAACGGCGTCATTTATTATTTATTTTTCCTACCTACGTGACTTTACCGAAATAACCAACGAGTATGAATTACTGCAGTCACGAAAACTTCAAATCACGATCGACATCTAAATAAATTCCTCATACATTGGAGAGCTCTCGCTGTGAACGCTCACAGATGGTCCGAAGTCGACTCAGCGCGAATAGAATCAGCTCCTGTGATGCGGCTGCAGAATTAAAATTAAACATAATAAAATACAATTCTCACAGAATTGTATTTTATGATGTTTTATTTTTATTATTTTATTATTTCCCTTCTACGTGACTTTACCGAAAGAACCAAGAAGATGAATCCCTGCAGTCACGAAAGCTTTACATCGACATGTTGAACTTCTTTCGCACCGTACGTAGCCCACTGTGCTAATCAGGAGGTGCGGATATTTCAACCACCGCCCCCCGTCCAAAAAAAATCACACCAGCAGTGGAGAGATCTGACTCTGGCTGCACATACATTTTGTGGCTGTTGTTACAAACAACACATCATCATCATTATTATCATCAGCCATGGTTAATCCGCTGCTGTATAAGGCCTTCTCAAGGCTCCACGATCTCTTGCAATCCCGCGATGTAAGTCCACACATTTCTACGTGAACCCAAGGGTCTCTGTGTGCAAGCGAATGTTGTGTTAGTCTGTGGACGTCTATGAAAGTGTGCGGGTCCCAATGCCAATGTTGTGGGCTTACTCTGCAAACCCCCGGTGTGCTGGACTAGTAACGAATTGGCATGTTTTATTTACGTGACAAACCTTACTAATTGGCTGTGTCGGGTGATGGCGGGTTTAACGAGGCATTTATATTGACCAGAAACCTATATTAGGGATATTATTGGTCGCCAACGCTTACGTGTTAAACTGCTCTTCATGTTTGTTTACGGGTCTCTATGTCAGCTAAATCATTCTTTATGTGCGTCTTGTGAATCTTTATGTCGCTCTACGGGTCTCTATGTATGCGTGGTTGTCTCCGCACGGTGCAAAGGAATTCAAACACACGTACGCCATCTTCTTGGTTCTTTCGGTAAAGCCACGTAGAAAGGAAATAATAAAATAATAAAAATACAACCTAACAAAATAATTATATTATGTTTTATTTTTATAAGTGAGAATTATTTTATTATGTTTTATTTTTATTATTTTATTATTTCCTTTCTATGTGACTTTACCGAAAGAACCAAAAAGATGAATCCCTGCAGTCACGAAAGCTTTAATTCGAAATACCTACGCCAATGCATCCCTGTGTGCAAGTCCACGCTTCTGTACGTCAGGCCTATGATTGTTCTTGCGATAATGAAACACATCGGAATAAACGTTGCAATCATTTAACAATCACATTCTGAGTGGGGGAGCGGCAGCGTAGCGGTTAGCGCACCATCCTACCAATCCGGTCGACCCGAGTTCGATTCCCGCTCACGGCCACCAACATCGGTGACGTTTATCTGAACAGGTCCTGGGATTCTCCAAGGTCGACTCAGCCTCAAAAGAACATCGGCACCGGGGAGACAAAGGCGGCCGGGCGTGGTTCTGGACACCCACCCCCTCGTGTGCCGTGCCGGCTTTCATATTAGGTGCTCGCTAATAGCACTTGCCCCAAGATTATGCAAAGGCATTGTGGAGGGGGTGGAGGGGGGGGCGTATTTGTCTTTGTGTGTGGGCGCGCTGTGTGCACTGTGACACGTGCGTGATGAGTAACGTGGGCGAGGATCACACGCGCCGATTGCATCGCCGAGTCTCTCGGGGAATTGTTTTTCTTTATCTCAGTAGGGCCCTCCTGGCTTTTGGCTGATTGGCCAAATTTCTCGTCGATAACGGGAATCGGAGCGTTGCCAGTGTCGCTCAAAGCACAAACAACATCGACCTTAACACAGTCATCAACAACAACAACGACAACGACGATGACGACACTGTGTCTGTGTGGCCTTTAAAGGGAAAATATACAATAGGCGACGTTTCAGGTAACGGCCCTTTTTTACAGCACACGTCGAGACGCCAGAAAGGAAGCAACTTTGGGGCCTCTCCCAACGCGCGCGTGCTCTGAGACAGGATCACGAGACGACTTCGACAAAGTGTTGCTGACGAAAGTGTTGAGTCAATGAAGTTACCTCGTAAACGAACAAAAAAGGACAAATCTGTAAGTGTCGAGACGTCTTTTTATATTAATATGATGAAGAGGATCTTCCACCGCCATATTTGGGCGATATTTCCCAGGCATCATAAATGACGGTGACTCGGAGGCACGGAGCCAGGCCACAGACCCGCGGCCTCTGGGGGTCGGTGCGGAGTGAACGCAGCTGCTGCTGCTGCTGCTGCTGCTGTTCCTGCTGCTGCTACTGCGGCTCCTGCTGCTGCTGCTCCTGCTGCTGCTGCTCCTGCTGCTGCTCCTGCTGCTGCTGCTCCTGCTGCTGCTGCTCCTGCTGCTGCTGCTGCTCCTGCTGCTGCTCCTGCTGCTGCTCCTGCTCCTGCTGCTGCTCCTGCTGCTGCTGCTCTTGCTGCTGCTGCTGCTCCTGCTGCAGCAGCTGCTGCGAATGACAGAGGCAAGGCTGTGTTTTCTGCCACAAGATTGAGACGATCTTTCATCAGTCTTGAGGATCACTCAAGCGGAATCCATGCATCATGTTGACACCCGCGCGCGCAGCGTAAGTGTGTTGTAAAAATGAATACCTTGTATGAATTAATCAATACGCACTCAGATGAGGAATTCTGTGTCACATAGCTTTGCACTTTTTTTTTCTTTCAAATCCCTGCAACGTAATTGCATTCGCGTCATCGTGTTTTGGCCCGGGAATTTTTATTTTATTTTATTTTTTTTCCGTTTGATGGTTATATTCACTGACCAGAGTGAAAGCAACTGCTCCTGCGTGTGTCGCCTGCGGCCGATATGTACATTCATGCAATTGTTTACGACGAGATAATTAAAAATACGGCGAGTTGACTTTGGAGGATTCTGACGAGCCTGCCATGCATGCACTCAACGTTCCAACTGGCTGACACGTAAATTGCATAACCGGCAGGACGAGCATTTACTCCACCGGGTAATCGACCATTCAATCAACTACCACCCATCAAAACAAACTAATAATTACACCAGGCAACCAACGATCCACTCAACCATCCACTCATTCAACCGACCAACGATTCACTCAACCAACTATCCATTCACTCGAAAAACTATGCATTAAACCAACCACAATCTCAACCACTGACTCAACCATTCACTCAATTAGGAAATGTACCATTCACTCAACTTGCGCCTCATTCAACCAACGAACCACGAACGCAACCATTCGCTCAACCAACTACCACCCATTAAAACCAGCGAATCATTCAACCAGGCAATCAACTCTCCACTCAACCAACCATTCACTCAATCAACCAACCAACCATTCGCTCAACCAACTACCACCCATTAAAACCAGCGAATCATTCAACCAGGCAATCAACTCTCCACTCAACCAACCATTCACTCAATCAACTATCCACTCAACCAACCATTCACTCAACCAACCAACCATTCACTCAACCATCAATTTACTCAACGAGTCAGCCAAGCAGCTAAAAAACAACAACAACAAGCAGTGATATAGATGTATTAATAAATAAATGACGTTATTTATAGCCGAGAGAGGGCCATGTGAGACGTGCTACCCCTTATACAAGAGGCGGACTGCAGATATAAACAGATAAGGGCACAAATCATTGCGTGAATGAAAAAAAATCAATGCAACCCAGAAACAAAACAAACGAAGCGTGCGTAATGCTGAAGCATTGCGTAGCGTGTCGGCAGGGTATGGAACAACAACAGTTGATCGTTGTCGCCATCAGTCATTATTCTTTGGTTCTTTCGGTTAAGTCACGTCTAAAGATAAAATAATAAATTAAAATAATAGCATATTACGACGTTTCGATTGCAACACAAGCAATCATCATCAGGCATAAAAGAAATAGCAACAAAATCTAACTAGAAATCTATAGACAGACATACAAGCAGACAGACATCACAAGGACACACAGAGAGAGGACACATATCGGCACAAAGAGAGGGGTCGTTTCTGTGACGGTCCCTTGTATGTCTGTCTATAGTTTTCTAGTAAAATTTTTGTTGCTATTTCTTTTATGCCTGATGATGATTGCTTGTGTTGCAATCGAAACGTCGTAATGTGCTATTATTTTAATTTATTATTTCATCTTTAGACGTGACTTAACCGAAATAATCAAATAATAATTCCTGCAGTCACGAAAGCTCCAAAATTAAGATTGAGCCATCAGTCATGATCTATCCACTGCTGAATAGAGCAAGCTGTTGTCACCTCGCATGGCCCAAGCGAGACGACGATTCGTCTGCACGCGTGCTGACTTCATTGGCGCTGGAACCGCGAATATTCGAGTCGCTTCTGTGTTTCTTGACCGTCCATCATTAATACGCTCTTCGTCGCAACTGTTGTTATGATAATACTAATAATGAATTTAGATTTAAAGCTTTCGTGACTGCAGGGATTCATCTTCTTGGTTCTTTCGGTAAAGTCACGTAGAAGAAAAATAATTAAATAATAAAAATAAAACATAATAAAATAATTCTCACGACGTTTCGGCCACAACGCAAGCAGCCGTCTTCAGGTGGAGAACGTTCAGACTCTGCCTTCTCGACAGACCTGTTCTCCACCTGAAGACGGCTGCTTGCGTTGTGGCCGAAACGTCGTGAGAATTATTTATTATGTTTCATTATTATTATTTTATTATTTTCCTTATACGTGACTTTACCGTTAAAACCAAGAAGATAAATTTAGATTTGTAAAGTGGCGCATTTCATCCGTACATCTCCAGCGCCCTCACCGTGCATGGGAAACCAGGAAATGAACAGAAGCCTGCAGGGTGCACGGTCACAACGAGGCGATTTAAAGAGGGGAGTGTTCAACAGAGACTTAAATATTCATAACGACTCGGATTGACTGGTTAGCTAAGGCACAGCTTTCCAAAGTTTGGGAGACTGCTCTGACAAAATCCCGATCACCCCAGGAACAGAGCCTTGACCTCGGGAGTAGAGATGATTTCGTGGGTTCGATTCCAACCCTGACGCCTGTACATGTGGAGTCTGCGTGTCTCTCTCCCCGTGGATTCGTGGATCTTTCTCTGGGTCCTCCGGTTTTTCCCTTCGCGTTTAGATTATTTGTTCCGCGATGCATTTCCACGTGATAAGCCACTTCGAAGAGCGATTATTTGTGGCCAGGTCGCTTCTGAAAAAGAGCTACATAACTCAGTGGGTTAAATTTCGATTTAAAGCTTTCGTGACGACAGGGATTCATCTTCTTGGTTCTTTCGGTAAAGTCACGTAGAAGGGAAGTAATAAAATAATAAATATAAAACATAATAAAATAATTCTCACGACGTTACGGCCACAACGCAAGCAGCCGTTCTGGCCGAAACGTCGTGAGAATTTTTTTTATGTTTTATTTTTATTCTTTTATTATTTCCCTTCTACGTGACTTTACCGAAAGAACCAAGAAGAAGAACTCAGTGGGTCTTATCTAAAAAAAAATAAAAAATTAGATCAGATTAAATAGCTGAAGAAATTGTTCAGACTCCAACCGGCAAAGAGACACGGCGGCGATAAGCGAGTGTGCGCCACGTTTTTATCGACTTACGTCGGGAATGCGTTCCTGAATGTGTGACGACGCATATCGAAACGACGTCAATCGAAGCGACTTGCGGGGTTGTGTGGTGGTGGTGGAGGCGACGGCTGAGAGGCGACGGATAACGAGAACGGACGGACGACGCTGTCAGCGACGCACGTGTGGGGATGAGGCGATACAAATCGGGTCATCGTATTAATAATAAAACGACGACGTAGTTGCGAAATGACTTGTGTTCTCTATCTTCAGCCGGAACTGAGAATGATAGAGGTTTAGATTTTTTTTTTCATAATAAAAGCATGTTATTCTTCATAAAGCCAGACTCGAACATTGCGTGCGTAAGAGACGCATCGATGGGCTCTGAGTGCTGGAGGATGTGGAAGATGCGAGGGGACTCCATTGATGGCAGAGAGCTTTCAGCTCGTCACATTTTCCCCTGGATCACAGAACAAAGACAAAGGCTCCCCCCCCACCCCCTCCCTCCGTGTAGCCTACATAGCCTGTTGGGGCAGCGGAACTGAATGTGCGGCGGGCACCACGTGGGTGGCATCACACCCGGCCGTCTTTGTCTTCCCGGCGCTTATTTGAGGCTGAACCCATCGAGGGAAAATTCCCAGGAGCGGTGCATGACTCATTTTCCACCACCGATGTTAGCTGTGGCTTAGAATCTAACTTTTGTGGACACACAAAGAACAAATATTTACCGTACAGCCTTTACAGATTGCCGGGGCAAGTGCCGTTAGTGAGCACCTATGCAGGTCGGCACGGCAGACGAGGGGGTGGGTGGCCAGCTCCACGCTCGGCCGCCTTTGTCTCCCCAGTGGCGATGTTTACTCACCCCACCAGGTACTCGTTTGAGGCCGAGTCGACCGAGGGGATGCCCAGGACGAGTTCAGATATTCGTCACTGCTACAGTCTCGAGAGCGGGAATCGAACGCGGCTCTCTGCACGCTTCGTAAGCGCGGTGTGCGCTAACCGCTGCACCACCGCTCGCTCCGCACAGCACAACGCACATACACAACGCACACACACAACGCACACACACAATGCACACACAACGCACACACACAACGCACATACACAACGCACACACAACGCACACACACAACACACACACAACACACACACAACGCGCACACACAACACAAACACAACACAAACACAACACACACACACAACGCGCACACACAACGCACACACGACGCACACACAACACACACACGGTCGAGGGAAGAGAGTGGCTGCTCTCTGCTTGTGGTGATGGGGCGAGGGGGGGGTGGGATGGACCCCCCCGCCCCCACCTGTTGTGAGTGTGGAGCGTACTGCGCGGAGCTGCGGCTCATCAGCATTCAGAGGCGCTCTCACGGACGGCGTCGTAGTCGCGACACGCGCTGCACAGTAAACCGCGGGGAGAGAGAGAGTGAGAGAGTGTGAGAGAGAGAGAGTGATAGAGTGAGAGAGAGAGTGAAAGAGAGAGTGAGAGAGTGAGAGAATGAGAGAGAGAGTGAGAGCGTGTGATAGAGTGAGAGTGTGAGAGAGTGTGAGAGTGAGAGAGTGAGAGAGGGAGATGATTGTTCGACTGTGTGCGCGTGTGCGCGCGCTTGTCAAACGAGTGCCTGGTGCGATGCGTAAATATCGCCACCCGCGAGACAAAGGCGGCCCCCTCGTGTGCCGTGCCGGCCTTCATAGGTGCTCGCTAACAGCACTTGCCCCTACAGTCTCTTAAGGCCATACGGGGGTAGATCTTTGTCTTTGTGCTTGTGTGGGGCAGTGACGCAGCCAACTGCTCCCAGGGCAGACGTATCCGAGTTAAAACCCCGCTCAGGGCCAACGCCGGTGATGGTTATCTGAACCGGTCCTGGGCCTTCCTCAAGGTCGGCTCGGCCTAAAAAAAATGAATAACTGCGCCGTGTCCAACAAGGGTCGCGTGGAGGCAAACGGCGGCCCGGCGTGGCTCTAGCCACCCACCCGATGCCGGCCTTAATAGGCGCTCGCTAACAGCACTCGCCCCAGCAATCCCTGAAGGTTTTTGCGGGGAGGGTGGGATCTTCGTGTTTGTGTGCGCGTGGGTTTTGATTGTTGTTTAGAACGTGGGGCACTGGGGCATTGAGAGGCAGGAGCGAGGAGGGATAAGGTGAGGTGGTGGGGGGGGCATTGTGGTGGTGGTGGAGCGCAGTGGGCCACGTAAATAATCGATTGCCCCCCCCCTTCCCGCACGCGCCGCGCGTGGCCGCGATGCTCGCTGATTCACTGCGGCAGGGCTCCGCGGGGGGAGGGGGGGGCTGCGTCTGTGCGGGAATGCTGCTGATGATTATTATTATTCTTCTTCCCTGCAGTCACGAAAGCTTTCTATCGAAAATTATTATTATTGTTAGAGTGGCGCATCACACGTGGTATTTTTTTTATTTTATTTTTCATTCTGCGAGATTGTCCGACCGCTTGATGTATTGTTGTTCGCCGTCGATGTCACAATATCAAATGCATTCCCCCCCCCCCTCCCAAAAGGCAAAAGATCCCCTCCCCGTGAAGCCTTAAGAGACTGTTGGGGCAAGTGCTGTTAGCGAGTGGCAACACATGAAGGCCGGAACGGCACACGTGGGGATTTTGGTGGCCAACACCACGCACGGCCGCCTTTGTCTCCCCATCGGTGATGTTTACACACCGCACCAGGTAGTCATTTGAGGCTGAGTCGACCTAGGGGAGGCCCAATACCGATTCAGATAATCGTCACCGGTGTAGGTGGCCGTGAGCGGGGATCGAATTCGCGTCGCCGGGTTCATAGCGCAGCGTAGCGCTAACCCCCAAGGCTCTTCCACCACCATCACGGCACCCCCCACACCCCCACGCCACTTCCTCCTCCTCCCCCCATTGTCTCCAACTGCGAGGACCGCTCGCACATCCGTGCTGCTCCGATTTTTTCCATCCTCAATAATCCTCATCGGCCATGATCTATCCGCAGCTGGATGATGATCTCCGTAAGCCGGAGCCGTTTCTCGCGGCCGCTCGAACGATGCCGGGTGGATTCACACAGCGGCTGCGCGCGAGCTGATGTCATCGCTCCATCTCCGTGGTTGTTGTTCTGTCCTCCCTCAGACGTGTTCCCTCTGCCACGAGAGGGTCGGTGGATCGCACAAATGTTGTGAAACTCCCTTGCCGCAATGCGTCGAGGAGGAGGCACCACGCCGTGGCTTGCCAGGCGGAGGCGGCAGAGTTAACGTGGGACTCTCCACCTGTTCCACCTGCATGGGATAGAGTGTTTCCCCCTCGCACAAGTGTTTTTTTTTTCATGAACGCTCCGGTTTTTCTCCCACATGGAAACACTCGTTAATTGCCCGATAACACCTTAATATATAGAGGAACGCAGAGCTTGGGCAATAGCATTATCATACTATATTAGAAAACAACACTACGTTTTACTGGCTGGCTTTCACGTCCGGAGGGACATAGGGACGGACGGACACGTCCGAAGGGCGTGCAGCTCGCAAGTAATTATCGAAATCATCGTGTAGGACGACACGCGCTACAACCCGACAGCGAATTAGAGATCCATAGAGCAGCAGCGGCGGCGGCGGCGGCGGCGGCGGCGGCGGCGGCGGCGGCGGCGGCGGCGGCGGCGGCGGCGGCGGCGGCGGCGGCGGCGGCGGCGGCAGTACAACCACGTGGAACGCGGCGGTGTCAGGGCCGTCACCGCCGTGCATTGTCAACACTCCGCACAGCGATGCATCAAGCGTTGACGCTTCGAACCGAGCAGCGGCCCGAGCCAGGCTTGTGGGCAAATTAATACGAACGCGGTCCGAGGCGCTGGAGGCTGAACAAATAATACTGGGGGGGCCTATTTCTCACTTCACCGTTTCATCGCCTGCTCGTGCCACTTCAGCCCCCCCTCCCTCCCATCTCGCAGCCCCCCCAAACACCACCCGCCCATAAAAAAATAAACCATTCTTATTTCCATTGGAACCTCATTTGCCAGTAAAGAATATGATAATTGGTTTTTTACCCTTCTATCTGGCAACAAAACTGACACCTTTTTTTTCTTAATTCGCCAAACCGGCCCCAAAATTACAAATCCAAGCGGGGAGCTCCTTAAATTCGACATCGCAAACAGCAGGCACACGGGTTTTTTCGGTCAAGTCACGTAGGTAAAAATAAAAAAAACGGTCCCACCTGATGACGAAGACTTGTGTTGCCTCCGAAACGTCGTGATTTATAATTGTATTTCTATTATTATTTCTATTATATATATTTTATTATTTATTTTCCCTACGTGACTTTACCGAAAAAAACCTAAGCGTATGAATCCTTGCAGTCACGAAAGCTTCAAATCTAGAATCGCAAACAGCAGGCACGCGGGCGGCTACAACTCGCATTCTAAAGCCCGAGTCGTAGTAATGACGGGGGGGGGGGGGTAGATGTGCAGCCACCGCAATGTCCTGCTCACGACACTGCCGGCGGAATAGAGCGAGACGATGTGCCGTGGCCTTCTCTTCCACGCCGGCCAGACGTCTCGGGGAAGAAAAAGAAGAATAAAAGAAGAAGCAAGCTGGAAGTCCCCACACTTTACCCCACCGCGCGTGTAACCTACCAGTGCATGGTGAACCCATTCATATACCGCTCTGTGGTAGAGGGGTGGCGAGGTGGATGGCGATAGGGGGCAGCCTGGTTCGATCCCCGTCCCGCAGCCGACACCAGTGAGGATTTTCCTGAACCGGTCCTGGGCCTCCCCTAGGTCGACTCAGCCTCAAATGAGTACCCGGTGCGGTGTGTAGCAGTAAACACCAGGCAGACAAAGGCGGTCGGGCGTAGTGCTAACCTTCATCGGTGCTACTCGCTAACAGCACTTGCCCCAACAGTTTGTTAAGACGACAGGGGGGTGGTTTGGGGTTGGGGGGGGGGGGCAGGTAGTTAGTGGTGGACATGTGGGGTGGTCGTGGTGTCGATGGGTCGACGAGCCCCCCTTTTTGCCGTGCTGCTTCCTGCCCTCACCGCGGCCCGGCGGGTTGCGCGTGTAATTCATCAACAACAACAACCGCAGCTGCTGTTGGATTTGTGTGAAACTCGCTCATAAAGCAACGGAGTGCGCGACATGAATCATGTCGAGCGCGCGCCTCCGCGGAGGGCTCGAGAGCAGCTGGAGTCTGTGTCGCGGTGCTCGTGAGCTACACACGAGATGTGTGGCGGCGGTGGGGGGCTGTGAGGGGTGTGGGGGGCTCGGGTGGGTGGGTAGGTGGGTGGGTGGGTAGGTGGGTGGGTAGCTGAGTAGGTGGTTGTCGTCACTTCACGCTGCTGTCACACCTGGAGCTCTAGGAGAAGGAACGGGCAGACGCTCATCATCCTCACATGAACATCATCATTATCATCATCCTCACACGAATATCAACATCACACGAACATTACAAACACGCGAACATCATCCTCACGCGAACATCAATGGCACGGTTGGCTGCTTACGGTGCGAAACAATTTCCCCAACATACATAAATCATCATCCCACATCCTCGCCGTCGGATTTGGGATTCATTTCTGGCGAGCCAGGAACAACAAACTAACAACAGCCGCCATTCGCCACTAAGTTGTGGTGATGCCACCACATCGCTTGTGCCAGGCTATGTGCACGTTAAGGCCACGTGAAGTGTCGAACGCCCGCTGGCAGGAGGTCACTGGACAGTCCGTGGTGCCATGGGACGACTGACTGAGATAACTGGCAGATGCACCACCTGTGCCCCCTACTGCAAAATCGCTGCGTTTTATCCGCCCGGCGCTCCGCTCATTGTTGTGAGCGTCGCTTCTCTGCCCTCCGTTGTTGCTGGAGGGCGACTGCCTCCAACCGCCCAATCTTTCACGAGTCTCCTCCACAGAGGCCGATCCTGACACCGCTGGTATCGGTCATTGGCAAGTCAATTCCACTCCATATCATCTCGTACCACATCGTTCCATCTCTTCTCTAGGCCGTGCCGCGTCCGTTTAGTCCCCTATTTCCGACCGAAAAAACCTGTTTGGGGATGCGGTGGCTGGGCATGCGGGGTACATGATCCAGCCAACGCAGCCTTGCCTGCCCGACGAGCTCACCAATGAGATTGTGTCCAGATTCTTTCACGGATTTGTGAGCTTCTCATACACGACTGTGGCCGTGTCTGTAATTGTCTGAACACAACTCGTTATTATCAGCATCATCAACCCCCGATGGCAAATAACGCGTGGGAAGACTTTACCCAGCGGTAGAACGACGAGACGACAGACAATTATCGGTGTAAATATTTACTTTTTCCCTTCTAAAATAAAAAAGTGTGTAAGCCAGTGTTCCCAGAGAAAGCCGTTGCGTTTTATTTGCCACACCGTCAAATGGGTTTCATTTCATTATGCGAGGGCTCTGCGCTACAAGACGTTTGTATAAAAAAAAAATAAACGAATGAATGTAAATTGGTGTGCGTGTCTATTTGCCATGCAGAGAGAGTATATGATGAAACAAGAAAAAAAATTGAGCCAATCTCTTCCAACGGAGAACGATTATGAACCGAACCGTTTAACCTCAGCAAGTCCAAATCCCTCTCCTCGCCCCCCCCCTCCCTGAACGTACACGACAGTGCGATCTCTACAGCTGTGCAGGGTCGAGCTTGGTTCGTAATTGGATGGGCGACTGCCTGAGGATGCCACGTGTCGGAGGCAGGGCCAGATTCACAGTCAGGCTAACACAGGCCTTAGGCACTCGTATTTAATTTGGAGCTTTCGTGACTGCAGGAATGACTCTTTGTTTCTTTCGGTAAAGTGACGTATAAAGAGAAAATAAGTATAACCCGTAAAAACAAAGTTTTTCACTATAAATCCTTTATATGCGTTGCGGCTAGAGTCCTCTCGTCCTCTGGCTTGAGATGGCTGCCACCTATGGGTCAGATGATTGTCTGCCAGTATTAAGCAATTGGTAATTAAATATTTAATTTGTTTTCCCTAAACAGTGTAAAATTTTGGAAAAAAATTTTCACCGAACATTAATTGTCTCGCACAACGAGTATGTGTGCAAAATGTCAGCTCGATTGGATCACGGGAAGTGGGTTAAACAACGACCGAAAGATTTGCACGGTCGTAAGCAAGCAAGCAAGCACGCAAGCACGCAAGCAAGCAAGCGAACTTAATATAAAGGATTTAATAATAAATTAAATACTAGCATACGACGTTTCGATTGCAACACAAGCAATCATCATCAGGTATAAATGAAATAGAAACACAAATCTAGTATACTTAGAAATGTAATGTAATACAACACAGAGAGTCGGATAACATAACAGTCAACACCCTACCTGGTTGATTACGTTCTTCCTGAGAATGCTATTTAAGGCCTCGACACAGAGGCGTGGTTTCTCTATGTGCCTATGTATGTGTCTCTATCTACGTATCTCTGTGATATCTCTCTGCTTATATGTCTGTCTATATGTCTCTGGTTCTGTGTTGTATCTCTCTCTCTAGTAGTGTATAGTGTAGTAGTATATAGTGTAGTGTATAGTAGTGTAGTGTATAGTAGTGTAGTGTTTAGTAGTGTATAGTGTATAGTAGTGTAGTGTATAGTGTAACGGTGTATAGTGTAGTAGTGTAGTAGTGTATAGTGTAGTGTATAGTGTAGTGGTGTATAGTGTAGTAGTGAAGAGTGTAGTAGTGTATAGTGTATAGTAGTGTAGTGTATAGTGTAGTGTATAGTAGTGTAGTGTATAGTGTAGTAGTGTATATTGTATAGTAGTGTATAGTGTCGTGTATAGCAGTATAGTGTATAGTAGTGTATAGTGTATTAGTGTATAGTGTGTAGTAATGTTGTGCTGGAGTCTGTCGCCAGGGGAAGGGAGGTGTGGACCGCCGCTACTCACCACGCTGCCGCCGCGAGCCTCACCAGGACAAGCGGATCGAGAAACGAACAGAACAGATGAAGCATTTATGACTTTGCCGCACAACTAAAGATAGGAAAAAACGTGCATTGCTTTAAATAAATTAGCGTAGCGAGTGATTTATGTGCGATTAATCAACCTTGAGTGTCATACTTTTGTTATTTTTACATATTTTCCTTGGAATATGTAATACATCATTAGAATGTCCATCACTCAATTCTCTCGCCCTGCTAGAGCATCATAAAAATGCCATCACTCAGTTCTCTAGCCCTTCTAAAATATCATTAGAATAACTATCACTCAATTATCTAGCAATTCTAGAGCATCATTTGCATTTACATTAAACTCTCAATCGCTTCTAGAGCATCATTAGAATTTACATCACCCGATCACTCAGAGCCTGATACATACACAGTACTAAACATAACCATGTTCTCTGGTTTATGGGACGCTCCGAAAAGTAAGACATGCCTCAAACCTGTTCCTTGTGCCAATAAAGTTTAAAGGTCACACAGCAGCTACCATTTGCCGCTAAGTGGCATCACCACAGCGCGTGTGCCAGGCCATGTGCACTTTGCGTAAAGTGTCGAAGGCTCTCTGCTGACAGGAGGTCACGGGTCAGACCCAGGCTCCATGAGTTGACTGACTGAGATGACTTCCAGATACATCACCTGTGATACCCACTGTTTTGTTTTCTTCCCAGCACACACACACACTGACTGACACACACACACACGCACACACTGACTAACACACACTGACTAACACACACACACTGACTAACACATACACAAAGATCCCCCGTATAGCCTTAACAGACTGTAAGGGCAAGTGCTGTTAGCGAGCACCTATGAAGGCTGGAACGGCACACGAGAGGGTGGGTGGCCAGCACCACGCCCGACCGCCTTTGTCTCCCCAGTGGCGATGTTTACACACCGCACCAGGTACTCCTTTAAGGCTGAGTCGACCTAGGGGAGGCCCAGGACCGGTTCAGATAATCGTCACTGGTGTTGGCCGTGAGCGGGAATTGAACCCGGGTTGCCATGTGCATATCGCAGCGCGCTAACCGCTACACTACCGCTCCCCACTAACACATACACACTGACTAACACACACACACTGACTTGACAGACACACACAAACGAGACGAACATGATCCATATGGTATTTGACAGACCGTTGGGGCAGGTGCTGTTAGCGAGTAGCTATTTAGGCCGACACTGCACACGAGTGTGGATAGCACCACGCCCGACTGCCTTGATCCAACCAGTATCGATGGTTACACACCGCACCGTGTATTCATTTGAGACTGAGTCGACCTAGGGGATGCCCACGATCGATTCAGATATTCGTCATTGATGTTGGCTGGAAGGGCGAATCCAACTCGGGTCGCTGGGTTGGTAGCGCAATGCGCAAACCACTACACTACAGATCCCCCGTATAGCCATAGCAGACGTTTAGGGCAAGTGCTGTTAGCGGGTACCTGTGAAGGCCGGCACGGTACACGAGGGCGTGGGTGGCCAGCACCACGCCCGACCGCCTTTGTCATCCTGGTGGCGCTGTTTACACACCGCACCAGGTACTAATTTGAGGCCGAGTCGATCTAGAGGAGGCCCAGGAGCGGTTCAGACATCCCTCACTGGTGATGGCCGTGAACGCGAATCGAACACGGGTCACACACACAAATGCACGCACACTACTACCGGATTATAAGACGCACCCCCCCCCCCCCAACTTTCGATTTAACAAAAATTACAATGGTGTGAGAGAGATAGAGACGGGGGCGTCCTGTCATCGGGAGAAGTCGATAAGTCGTGCAGCGTGAGGCAGCATCGGTGGTGCCATTTCATTTCTCACGGTCCGCGCGTCTGACCCTTGTGAGGAATAACAGGCATCACGGCTAACATTGTTACAACAAATACAACAGCCACACGCGCACGCACAAAGAAATATAAACACTGCCATCGCTTGTCGTTTGCTGACCTCTTAAATGTTTCACGACCGCCGTGTATATAAAAAAAAAATAACGTTTTATATATATTTGTACGTTTTTTTTATTTTATTTTCCCCGCTATACAAAATCACCACGGGCAAGCCCGGCGCGTAATGGATTTTAATCTTCGGGGAAAGTCGGGGCGCCAATTGCCCGTGTACGGGGGGGTGCCTGCCCCCCCCCGGCTCGCCTTCCCCGCCTTGGGGGTAGCGGGAGGATGTCGGGGAGGGGGGTTAAAGAGAGAATGAAATTGTAATTGCAGTAACTGCTGTTTCATTGCACAGCGTGTTGTTGTTGTTGCTGTGGCTGCTGCTGTTGTTGTTGTATTCGTGAGACGTTGTGAACACGGTAGCGAGATGTTTACTATCTCGCCTGGTATGCAGGACGTCGTGGGTTCGTTTCGGACCTTGTCGCCTGTATATTTGGAGTTTGCGTGTCTCTCTCTCTCTCCCCGTGGTCGCGTGGATTTTTCTCCGGGTCCTCTGGGTTTTCCCTCAATATTTAAAATCAACATTTGCACGTGATAAGCCACTTCGTACCCTCGGGGCCACCGTCAGAGATTTGTTCACGAAGCCATCCAGATATACACACACAGAGACAACTTTAATCGAGAAAATTTATTCAGATTGAGCAATCATTGGAAGAATGTGAAAAACCAAGTTAAGTCTTAACTGCTATGATTTTCACTCATCCACCCGTATGTCTTGTTGTTCGATTACTACATGTACTACAAGTCCATTTACTTGCTAATTTCTCGAGCCCCACCCGTCCATGCACGCCACAAGCCCTCCCCTCCTCTCCCCTGTGAACTGCGACAGCCAAACTCTTCAGCACCCCCCCCCCCCCGTGCCTATATATAAAGCCACAGCAGCAGATAATTTTTCTCACCTGAAAACGGCCGCTTGTGTTGCGACCGAAACGTCGTGTTTTCTTTTATTATTATTTTCTATCTACGTGACTTTACCGAAAGAACCAGAGAGTACAAAATAATACAAATTAATCATTCATAAATAATAAAAAAAACAAATAGATTCACCAACCAACCGCGATGGGACCCTGGAGATTCCTGTTGCATGTTTGGAGTCCACGTTGTGGTCGCGTTGATGGTTCCCCGAGTTCCTCCGGTTTCACCCTCCTCCTCCTCCACATTCAGAATCAACACGCGTTTACATAATTTGGCTGCCACTAAGCATTCCCACCTGTGATGATTGTGAGCTTTCATCACGTCTGCCCGGGCCGCCTTTGCAAAAGAGCTCCTCGCTCCGTGGGCTTTACCTCCTACAATAAAAGAGTCGTAGTTTATAATAATCTTGCAGTTTACCAGCATTGTTTCAAGTAATTCACAGTTCCAGTAATCCTCACACTTCATGTCGAACCGGGCGCAAGAGTTTGCTTGTACAAAGGCCGGAACGGCACACGAGTGGGTGGGTGGGTGGCTGGGTGGCAAGCACAATGGCCGGCCGCCTTTGTCTCCCCAGTGTTTTACTACACACCAGACCAGGTATTAAATTGAGGCCGAGTAAACCTCGAGGAAGTCCAGTACCGGTTCAGATAAGCCTCGGGTGTCGCCGCGATCATAGATCAGCGCGCGAACCGCTCCGACTACCTCTCCCCTACAACCCAAACGCGCACACACAGACAAAGGTCACACAGCCACTCGCAATCAGTTTAGACCAAGGTCTCCGTACCGGAGGAGTGCAATTGGTAATTGTCACACAGCTACGGGAGGTTGCCACCTCCAGCCGGCAGCGGAGGCGCGTTGACAGTTGGTTTCATGGCATTGTCAAGCCGCGGACAAATTGTGCGTGGAAGTGACACAATAAATGAAAGAATGAAGGAGGGAAGGGACACAGTTGCCTTTTCGCGTGACACCCTCTGTGGCAAGGCGAGGCGTGCACGCGGCGTGTTCTTGCGTTTTCACTCTTCACCGGTGTCGGCAAGAACATCCCAATACTGAACGATGACAAGCAGCTCATTACTCAGTTGGGATTACACAGCAGCAGCAGCAGGAGCAGCAGCTTCACTCCTCCTCCACCGCACTTCTGCGAAAACTTGGCAGGACCCTCCTTGAATAAACTCTAGAGACTCGGTGTGAGTATTTCCTGGATATGCAAACATAATACTGACATTGACAACGAGCAAGGGCGAATGCACGAGTGTGCGGGTGGTGTAACGATGAGCATGTTGGACTTGCGTTCCCAGAGGTCGTCGGTTATATTCGATTTCACGGCGCGGCAGTTGAACAATTTTAACGATTATTTTTTACTTTACCAGATAAGGCACACTAAGCTACATCTTGACTTAAAGCTTTCGTGACTGCAGGAATTCATATTCTTTGGGTCTTTCTTATCTACGTGGCTTTACCGAAAGACCCAATGAATACACACGAAGCTTTCAGCAGTGCTCTTGCTGTGGTTGTCTCACCCGCATGAAGATTGCTTCTGTTGCGATCGAAACGTCGTGATTTGTTTTATTTTATTTCTACCCACGCGATTTTACCGAAAGAACCAAAGGGTATGCGTGCACACGAAGCTATATAGATCTCTTTTACAGAAGCAGCCCGGCTCTCACAAACGATAGCTCAACGAAGTGTCTTATCACGAATTGTCTTATACTGGTAGGAACCTCCTGGTTACACCAGCCCACAGGGGATTATTGTGTCCGTCCGTCGTGTAGGGAGAGGCTGGGTGGGGAGGGTGGAGAGGGTGGGGCTGGGTGGGGAGGGTGGGGCTGGGTGGGGAGGGGAGGGTGGGGAGGGGCTGGGTGGGGAGAGGCTGGGTGGGGAGGGTGGAGAGGGTGGGGCTGGGTGGGGAAGGTGGGCCTGGGTGGCGAGGGGAGGGTGGGGAGGGGCTGGGTGGGGAGGGGCTGGGTGGGGAGGGTGGGGAGGGGTTGGGTGGGGAAGGTATTGTGGGGAGGGGCTGGGTGGGGAGGGTGGGGAGGGGCTGGGTGGGGAGGGTGGGGAGGGGCTGGGTGGGGAGGGTGGGGCTGGGTGGGCGGTGGGAGGGGTGGGGCTGGGTGGGGAGGGGCTGGTCAGCCCGTGGTGCCCTTATACAACTCAACGTTTAACCTACTCACGCCGGCTTGTCCCCTCCCTCACAGTCGGGCAAATTTGCGGAATACACCACGCCGCCGTTGACCCTGGCCATTGACCGAGCAACCCAACGTTCCTACCAGCTCCCTCCGCAGGAATGTGTTCACGTGGAAAAGGTGACAGCATACAAATATTCTAAGCGAGCGATGTTGATTTTAAATGTGGAGGGAAAAAACATCGGACGACCCGGAGAAAAATCCACGCGACCACGGGTAGAGAGAGACGCGCAAACTTCAAGCATACAACAGGGCGTGTGTGTGTGCAACGTGCATCCCTTTTCGAGTTTGCGAAGTTCACACTATGTTTTTGTTGCGAGTCGCCACCGTCTCCGAGATGCCACCGCTGGCTTCTGCTGACACCACCGCAGATGGAGCTGATGCCGAAACGTCTCGTGACGGAGGCGCGGTCGGCACGACAGCCCAGCCGTGCGCTGTATTCACCACTCGCGGCTCTTAAAGCCCGGGTTAAAGGGGCTGCCCTGCGTGTGTCATCACTTGCTACAACACCGACAGATGAACAACAACAACAACATCAACAAATACACAACAACAAATACGGTTACTTAAAAACTATGTGTGTTGTCGCGTTCAGCTGTTTGAACAATCCACTGCTTAGTCAAGGCCTCCAGCGCCCCGTTCTGTGTCAGCTATGGGTGTTGTTTGACCATACTTCATCGCTTTTGTCGGTGTGGGTTCAGTTTTTGCATTTCGCTCGCCACTGATGTTAGCCGTGGGCCGGGGTTAGAACCCAGGTCTCCGGGCGCACCGCGCCACACGCTAACTCGTACGGCTCTACAAACGTTTATAAGCAGCGCGCTACACTTATCAACTAACTCGCACCTGCCATGGAAATGAGGAATTCCCTTCCGCTGCTGGGACGAGAGATGAGCAGTAATGACGGCATTTCGCTGATGAAGACAGACTCGACGCGACTGCGGTATAAGTAACGAATGTCGCAGTTGTCAGCGTGTCAGGTGCAACCGAGTCATTAAGTGTTTGTACGCCTGGGGACATTGATGAAAATTGTCGAGTGAGACGTAACGAATCAACAATGCCTTGGCAAGCTTCCATTGTCACGGCACGTCGTGTTTGTTTGCTCTCGTGGTGCAGGTAAGGATCGGTGGTGGTGATTGGTGGTTGTTGATGTTGGTGGGTGGTGATGGTGGTGGTGGGTGGAGATGGTGGTTGGTGGTGGGTGGTGGTGGTTGGTGGTGGTGATGGTTGGTAGTGGTGGTGGTTGGTGGTGGTGGTTTGTGGTGATGGTGGTTGGTGGTGGTGGTGGTTGTTGATGTTGGTGGGTGGTGATGGTGGTGGTGGGTGGAGATGGTGGTTGGTGGTGGGTGGTGGTGGTTGGTGGTGGTGGTGGTTGGTGGTGGTGGTGGTTGGTGGTGGTGGTGGTGGTTGGTGGTGGTTGGTGGTTGGTGGTGGTGGTTGGTGGTGGTGGTGATTGGTGGTAGGTGGTGGTTGGTGGTGGTGGTTGGTGGTGGTTGGTAGTGGTGGTGGATGGTGGTGGTGGTTGGTGGTGGTTGGTGGTGGTGGTGGTTGGTGGTGGGTGGTGGTGGTGGTGGAGGCCTTCGGGGCCGTTATGTGACTTTGCTGAGCACCTGTTGTACCTGGCGTCCACCTGTCCGCATGCTGTCGGAGGTTTGAATCTCTTCGGCGCTCGAGATGGGACGAGATGGGACGCATTCCGTGTGATTTTGGTCAAAGTCACCCGCTGGATTTTGTTGTAATAAAAAAAAAACGAGTTGACAGCCACACAAAAAAACACAACGCGTACGATGTGGAATGGAACGCGCAGCGTTTCTGTGTAGTGACATAAATACAACTCAACGCATTTGTCCATAACACTGTGGCTTTAAAAAGTACATTTATTCTTACATACTAGAGAGGGCCATTGCCAGAAACGTCGCTTATTTACATATTTGTATTTTAAGGCGACGGTGTTGTTATTTACGGATGCGTTGAGTTTGTTACTTGTGGTTGTGCGACAATGCCAATGCGGCATTGTCTCTGGAGTTGGCAATTTGAGGGCATTCAAAATCACAATTCAAGTGGAACTGCAAGGACACTCTCTGCTAGATGCAGGCCTAAGTTTGTCGCAAAACTATTTCCCATCGTCGTGAATATAAGTTCCGGAGTAAATGTTTAATTATGTTGGTTATTTATGTTCGCTACAGCAACTCAAACTGTATTGCGTTTTAATAATAATGTCAAGTTAAATTGAGCGTTATTCATGCATTTGCCATTCCACAACGCTGCAACATCAAGTAGCCGGTCGTTTACACAGATAGTACAAAAAAACCCAACACTTAGCAATAAAAATTAATTAATACGTAAATAACGAAAAAAAAAACACGTGACAAGAAAAAATCGTCATTAATTGCTTCCATTGATGGTGATGATTATACTGCTGCTACTGATTATGATGAAGATTCTGATGATGATTATGATGATGATTCTGATGATGATGAGACCAAGGCAGCCACATCATTCCTCATTGACCCAATACTTTTTTTTATTTCGCATTAATATTATTATTTACACAATTATTAACTTAATAATTAACGCGATATGCGTCGCAACATTTTGTATCCTATCTCTCTTTGTTTTTCATAATAAAGGTTTTTGGGTTAGATCGCCTAAGTATAAATGTGTCGAAACCCTCCACCACCCGACACGGCCAATCAGTACGGGATTTGTCAAGTAAACAAAATGTTAACTACTTCAGCCCACCGATGTGTTGGAGAGTAAATCCACAACATTTACAATTTGAGTTAGTACGACGTTTCGCTGATAATTACATCCAGCATCATCGGGCGATTTGCCAGAATAGTGAAGCCCTGCCACCTGCTACCGGTCTTAATAGATCAGCAGGGTGACGACGTCATCACTGAACCCATCAGGTGCAGAGATCAGAGGCGGAGGAGAGGGGGGGGGGTATTGTAATTATAAACTACGTTAGCATTCAGTAAATTGGGTGTGTTTCCCCCTGAAAGGAATTGTACTATGTAAGATGTATTACTTAATAATACGCTTTCAGGATGCACAAGCCTGTAGATATCAGAGCGGTTACAATTATTTGTATTTCTCTCAATTTCAATGGATTCTCGAATTAGTCTTGGCCAGTAATAATTAGTTTAACACAACACCTCAACGTAATCGAAATCAATTGAGTTGCCTTATTGGAAAGCATGTTCTGCCACTGCCGACAGTTGTGTTTGAGAGAATTTAATATTTATTTGGCGTTCTTTTAGTCTTACGCTAATGATAATTGTTTTTTTACCCTTCTATCTGGCGACAAAACTGACACCTTTTTACAAGGAGTCATGTTTACATAGACCACAATACCTGCAGTCATAATGCAAAAAAAACACAACTCTGATAATATATGCACTGTCCTTGAAGTTGATTGGTCTACACCCGAGACAGCTTTCCTTAGAGCCTAGTCTCACATGGGTTGAACCAGATGACGCCAAAAGGCGCACAACTCAAAAGCAATGCACCATCAGAGTATGAGAGCTCGGGGTAAGCATTTACACCATTGGAACCTCATTTGCCAGTAAAAAAAATATGATAATTGTTTTTTTACCCTTCTATCTGGCAACAAAACTTACGCTAATGTTACGTCCCGTCTGTCCAATATAGCATTTACCGCATGAGCAATTAATTTTCCCAGTTTGTTGTTGTAGTTGCTGCCCCTTCAAACCGAGATTTGCAGAGCGACGTTGCCGCACGCCGGTGCACGTCTGCCAATCTCGCACGCGCCAAAAGGGGACACTCGTGACCCCGTGTTGTTTCCCTCTAAAGATCAGCCCCTGATAGACAGCCACATCCTCCAGCGGGGGGCGAGGAGGAGGAGAATGTTGCTGGCTGTGTGTGTGGTTTGTGTAACGAGCGATCGCGTGACGTCAATTTAACCGGGGGGGGGGGGGGGGGTTATTTTACATCTTTGAAACGGTGGCAGTCGGATTCGGTGTCGCGTGTGTGTGTATATATATGCGGTTTTATTTTTTTCGCCGATGCTGCTCTCAGGCTGCGGCTGAGTCCGCTGTACGCTCGGGCTCGGATATGCAAGGCCGTCTGCTGCGCGTCACGATTGATGGCATGCGTCTTCTGGCAAAAAAACGTGGAAACCCACGCTGGGCTTGTGCCGTCGCTTTAAGCGTCAGACTGGGCATCGAACCCACGGCCTCCTGTACACCAGGCGAGGAAGTTAGACTCTCGCCATTGTAGGCTCTGTTCCGGCTTCGTCATTGAACGAGACAACTGCTGTCCAGATTCTCAGCAGCAGCAGCAGCAGAAGCATCGTCATCATCGTCATCATTATTAGTAGCACCCTCCACCTGCTCGCACATTCCCACCCACCCTCCTTGCCCTGCAACGTACACCCCATTATCATCGGCATGACTCAAGCAACTGCTGGAACGATCCGGAATTAAATATATAAGTGAAGCATCTGTTCCCCCCTCCTCCCACGCCGATCGTGGATGGAACACGCAGCGACGCGCGTGTGTTCGGATCATTTGCATCTGAGCTGCCCAATCGTCGTTTGATTTGATTATCTGGGTCACAAGACTTGTTTAGAATTCCTATCATCATGGCTCGCTCTTCTGTTTTATTTTCATGGCGAGTGCTTTCAAATTGCCAGAGTTGTCACCGTGGATATTGTCACGCGCATTCCATATCTTCCATCTATAGCCCTGAGCCAGGTGGTGAGACATTCCACGTTCCGACGGCAAGGGCGTCGGCCGCTGTTGACTTTCACCAACAAAGCGGCACTGATTTTATCGACCCTGAAGAGATGGTGGGCTGAGTCAAACACCCCCCAAACGTGAGCCGCTCGCTCTGCCACTGAGCCACGTGACCCGGTAACGCCAACGAAGTTCACAATGGGTCTATATTATATTCTGTGTCTGTCGGGTAACGTCCAACGCGGAGATGGAGCGATTGAAACGATCTCGCGTGCAGGAGCTACATGAGGGGGTTCGACGAATCAAAATAATGAGCAGAGTGCTTTTTCTTTTGTTCGTCGTGAATTCACTGAACAAAATAATTAAGAGCCGAAATGCACCGCGAGAACGAGACGGCGCTCCTTAATGAATAGCGTCTAGAATCAGTCCCTGAAAGAGCGACACATGCGGCTCTGTAGCAGCAGGTTGCCGAGCCCTGAGCTGACTGCATCGGCTTGGGAGACCTTCATCCAGCAGCGGATAGGCTCTGGTCATGATAATGATGATGATGGTAATGATATGTCCACGTTGCAATGAATCAAGAATGAACACACTATTTACAAAGTCGCCCGGTATTCACAGCGGGATTTCATTGATGTTGCGCACGGCACGATGACAAATGGTTTGAATGCCCCAGGGGGTGCATAATGGCCATGCCAGAGTGAGAAAGTGCTCATACGAGAGCGCGTGGAGGGGAGTAGAGTGAGATGAGAGGGCTGAGGTAGGAGAGTGTGTGGAGGGGAGTAGAGTGAGATGGGAGGGGAGAGGTAGGAGAGTGCGTGGATGGGGAGTAGAGTGAGATGAGAGGGGAGAGGTAGGAGAGTGTGTGGAGGGGTTTAGAGTGAGATGGGAGGGGAGAGGTAGGAGAGTGTGTGGAGGGGTTTAGAGTGAGATGGGAGGGGAGAGGTAGGAGAGTGCGTGGAGGGGAGTAGAGTGAGATGAGAGGGGAGAGGTAGGAGAGTGCGTGGAGGGGATTAGAGTGAGATGAGAGGGGAGAGGTAGGAGAGTGTGTGGAGGGGAGTAGAGTGAGATGAGAGGGGAGAGGTAGGAGAGTGTGTGGACGGGAGTAGAGTGAGATGGGAGGGGAGAGGTAGGAGAGTGTGTGGAGGGGATTAGAGTGAGATGGGAGGGGAGAGGTAGGAGAGTGTGTGGAGGGGAGTAGAGTGAGATGAGAGGGGAGAGGTAGGAGAGTGCGTGGAGGGGAGTAAAGTGAGATGAGAGGGGAGAGGTAGGAGAGTGTGTGGAGGGGAGTAGAGTGAGATGAGAGTGGAAAGGTAGGAGAGTGGGTGGTGGTGAGTAGAGTGAGATGAGAGTGGAGAGGTAGGAGAGTGCGTGGAGGGGATTAGAGTGAGATGAGAGGGGAGAGGTAGGAGAGTGTGTGGAGGGGAGTAGAGTGAGATGGGAGGGGAGAGGTAGGAGAGTGTGTGGAGGGGATTAGAGTGAGATGGGAGGGGAGAGGTAGGAGAGTGTGTGGAGGGGATTAGAGTGAGATGGGAGGGGAGAGGTAGGAGAGTGCGTGGAGGGGAGTAGAGTGAGATGAGAGGGGAGAGGTAGGAGATTGCGTGGAGGGGAGTAGAGTGAGATGAGAGGGGAGAGGTAGGAGAGTGCGTGGAGGGGAGTAGAGTGAGATGAGAGGGAAGAGGTAGGAGAGTGTGTGGAGGGGAGTAGAGTGAGATGAGAGGGGAGAGGTAGGAGAGTGCGTGGAGAGGAGTAGAGTGAGATGAGAGGGGAGAGGTGGGAGAGCGCGTGGAGTGAGATGAGAGGCAGAGTCGAGTGCGATGTTGAATAAACTATGTTCGGGCGATTTATCTACACGTCATCTTGCGATGACTCTTGGACAAGGTCTGGTAAGGGTTTTGGTTAAAAGAAAACACACCACTCATCACCTCCCGTCACGAATCTCATTGTATCTCTGGCCTCAACAACACAGGAGGCTCTTGCTTTCAACATAGGGACACAGTCTCGTTACCCTACAAATCATTTTTCATATCCTTTCCCCGATCGCCCAGAAAAAAAAAAACACGACAAAAACAAATATCGGGTGTAAATTCATGGTCTGGATATTGCGAGTGGCTCTGTGACTTAGGGGAAATAAATAAATATATAACCCATCTTGCCAGGTCGGCGGGAACAATGCGGTGAAAAATGTAAATCTCGCTCTCCTTCTGTCGTACGGGGATAGCAATTTGATTGGCAGCGGTAAATCGAGGTCGAGGTTGTAAGCCAGCCTCGCCGAAATCCACGTCACCATCACAGATAGACGCCTCTCTCTCTCCCTCTCTCTCTCTCTTCATAGACAAAGTTCCCCCCCTGCAGCCTCAATAGACTCTGTAGGTTTCGATTTAAAGCTTTCGTGACTGCAGGGATTCATCTTCTTGGTTCTTTCGGTAAAGTCACGTATAAGGGAAATAATAAAATAATAAAATAAAACAATTAATAAAACATAATAAAATAAAGACAGCGTCATTCAGACGCTGTCTTTCCTTCAGACCTGTTCTTCACCTGAGGACGGCTGCTTGCGTTGTGGCCGAAACGTCGTGAGAATTATTTTATTATATTTAATTTTTATTATTTTATTATTTCCCTTCTACGTGACTTTACCGCAAGAACCAAGAAGATTCTGTAGGGGCAATTGATGTTCGTGAGCAGCTGTGAAGGCCAGAGCGACAGACGATGGGGTCAGTTGGAAGCACCACCCCCGGCCGCATTTGTCTCCCCAAGTGAGACCCATAGACTCACACAGAGACCCACAGACTAACACAGAGACCAATAAATTCACACAGAGAGACCCATAAACTCACACAGAGACCCGTAGACTTACATAGATACCCACAGGCTTCCATAGAGACTCGTAGACTCACACATAGAGACCCGTAGACTCACACACAGAGACCCGTAGACTCACGCAGAGACCCGCAGACTAACACAGCGACCAATAAATTCACACAGAGAGACCTATAGACTCACACAGAGATCCGTAGACTCACACAGAGACCCACAGACTCCCATAGAGACCCGTAGACTCACACACAGAGACCCGTAGACTCACACACAGAGACCCGTAGACTCACGCAGAGACCCGCAGACTAACACAGCGACCAATAAATTCACACAGAGAGACCTATAGACTCACACAAAGAGACCCATAGACCCACACAGAGACCCGTAGACTCACACAGAGAGACCCGGAGACTCACGCAGATAGCATTACTCACACACAGAGACCCGCAGACTCACACACAGAGACCCGTAGACTCACAGTCGCCACGTGTTCCAGTGTTTGTCGCGGAGCTCCGGTAAGAGACAAGGGGGGGGAGTTGGAGCAACGGCCAAACTGCGATAATCTCGCCTTATTTTGCATCAGAATTCCCAGGGACCGCTCAGTCAGCGAAGCGGGACGTCACTTTGCGTTCGCGCGCGATTTGATTTGCGATCTTACGCCTCCTCCTCCTCCTATCGCAGCCAGATGCCAAGCGCCGGGCACAGATGTTGTGTAAGGATAGAGGCAGTCTCCCTGCATTTCCTTCCCTCCATTGCAGATCAACATCATCATCATCATTTCACATCATCATCGTCATCACAATCACTGTGAATTCCATCATTCCTTTTATTTTATGTATTAACCATCATAATCACTTTCAAAATCGTCGTTATCTTTCTATTTAAAGCTTTCGTGACTGCAGGGATTCATCTTCTTGGTTCTTACGGCAAAGTCACGTAGAAGGGAAATAATAAAATAATACAAATGAAACTTAATACAATTATTTTATTATGTTTAATTAATATTATTAATAAAAAATAAAACATAATAAAATTATTTTATTACGTTATATTTTTTTTATTTTATTATTTCCATTCTACGTGACTTTACCGAAAGAACCAAGAAGATCGTCGTTAAGCTTTGAGCACCACCAGGCGAGTGATGAATCCAGCGTGGAGAGCGGTGTCCACGTGTCCCCGCCAGCGGCAGGGTGTTCACAGCTTGTTGCAGAGGCTGCGCGGTTGGAAACCTGCAGGACGCCCTGGTAATTACTGCGGTCGACTGCATTAACCATCAACAACAATAACAACAGTTCAATTTGTAACGCGCGCAAATTTGCAGTCGTTGTGGCCGCAACTCAGAGGCGCGGAGCCAAGCTCAGAGTCGCTCGAAAGCACGTGGTTGTAGAGGTGAGTTTTTAAGTGTCTCTTGAAGGAGGCGATTGAGGTGATGCTGCGAATGTGCAGAGGGATATCGTTCCAGAATGTTGGGGCTGCCACCGAGAAGCGGCGCATAGACACGATGACCATCCTGGATCTTGGTATCAAGAGGTCGTGAGTCGCGCTGCGCAGGCATCAGCCGTGTGCTGAGCTGCAAGTTGTCAATAATGAAGAAATGTACGGCGGGCAGGCGGATATGAAGGCGTTGTGGCAGAGGCAGGCGGTCTTGTATGTGACCCTACTGGCGATGGGTAGCCAGCTGAGAGCACGGAGACAAGCAAAAGTAATGATAAACGCGCCGTCTGTGGAGACCGTTCCATGGTTTGTCTCAACCTACGGCCATCGTCGTCATCATCAGCTCAAAAGTCGGACGGATTGTCGAGAGCGTGACAAGGCCTATAGCCAGCAGTGGAGAGATCATGGCTGGTGGTCTATGCAAGTTGTAGAGCGGTGGTGCAATGGTTAGCACACTGCCACTGTAAATTCCTCCATTTAAGTTCAATTCCCGCATGTATATTTAGAGATACATAATTGCATAGGCAAAAAAAAAACACTCAACACGTTAATCAGTGACCTTAAAAGGAAATACATATATATAAAACATGTGACTTTTTGGGCAATGGCCCTTTTTCATGCAATGTAAATAGAGAGGCCAGGTACTCTGAAGTAGCTGGCCTCACGCACACCGTGGTGGTGTTGGATGATGATGATGATGATGAAAGCGATGATGAATTTCGTTGTTCAGTGCTTGTGCACCACTGCCAACGCAGCAGCATCACCAGGATGTATTTTTATATAAATGTATGCAACGATTATCTAGATCGGGAGTCTTAATTGACTAATGAGCATTTTTAAAATATAAAATTTAGCTGAAATAATATTCCTGTTTTGTGTGTCTGTGTTAAAGTATATATATTATCTACAAACCGCAGTATTTCAGATACACCGCATTAGCGTGATGCTAATTGAACATGCCTGACTCGTAGCCAAACTCAAAACAATGTGTCACGTCCACAGCAGGCTAGCTAACACCTTGTCGAAGGCATAGACTATTTTACATAAAAAAATATATAAATGCTATTAATAGCAATTAACCAGCTCGTGAATTTTAAGCTACGATGTTTACACACCGCACCAGTTAGTCAGTTGAGGCTGAGTCAACCTAGGAGAGGCCCAGGACCAATTTAAATAATCGTCATTGGTGTTGGCCGTGAGCGGGAATCGAACTGGGGTAGCCGGATTCATAGCGCAGTGTAGCGCCAACCGCTGCACCACCGCTCTCCATAATATATTACGTGACACACGAACACACACACACACTCACCATCACTTTACCAAACTGTGCACTGTGCCGATAATGTTTTTATTTTCACCGTGGTGAGTGAAAAGCCTTACGGACAGGATTCCTGATATATTTATTTCATTCTGCACTTACGCATTGCCGGCTCGTAATTTTATTCATTTATTTAGCTATGGAGCTAAAGCTGTTTTTTTTCTTACTATTATCACGCCGCTGCACGCTCGCATCACCGCAACGCGGCGAGGATTAGACTCGAGGGAGATCGACCGTGGCATTTACATCCCAGACCAACGAATTCGCGCGTGCGTGGTGGAGGAGACGGTGACGACGGGAAACGATCGTGGGTAGCGGTTCGGGCTACGCTGCGCTACGAACCCGACGAGACGAGTTCGATTCACGGCCACCAACAAACACCGGTGTTGAGCCTCACCTAGGTCGACTCAGCCTCAAATGAGTATCGAGTGCGGTGTGTAAATATCGCCGCTTGGGGAGACAAAGGCGGCCCGGGCGTGGTGCTGGCCGCCTGCCCCCTCGTGTGCCGTGCCGGCCTTCATAAGTGCTCGCGACTAGCATGTGAAGGCTATACGGGGTATCGTTGTATTTGTCTTTGATGACGATAACGACTTTTAACGTTAGAAATTGAATGCTGCATCCTCTTCATCCTCCTCCTCCTCAACCCTATCTACCCGCCTCTCTTGGTCTCCACTGCGGGCGCCTGAGCAAGCCGGCGCTAAGAGCGAGCCCTCCGAAGCGAAGCGTGGACGGCTAATTGCGTGCGTCGGTGTGGTGGTGGTGGGGGAGATATGAATCCGAAAACAAATAAAGCGTACGACGCGTCTCCCTTCAAACACATTCATCTCTCCACGTACAAAATAAAATGAAATATATTTTACACTATGAGACCTCTTTTACCAGTGGCAAAATATAGTAGTAGGTTTTTACCCTTTAAACTGGTACCAAAAGGTGTCAGTTTTTATACCAGTTTAAAGGGTAAAAACCTACTACTACTGAAATATATTTTGTTTTACGCATCGATTCAGCAGCATCGTTTCAAGAGAAGCGACACCGTGGACCGGTTTCGACACGCAGTGTCTCATCGGCGGTGGCACGCTTTGTTCGAAGCAACGCCGCTGAGCTGCCGACATCGCATCTGGCCACCCGGCAGTTGTTAAGGGGTCCGCCGCAGGTGCGTACGAACGTTGAACTTCTTTCGCACCGTATGAAATCCAACCGTGCCGATCGGAGGTGCTTGGGAAGGACATCAGATCGCGTGTGGTGGGAGTACAATGTGGGTAACTCCCTGCCCAGCCTGGACGCTTAGGTCAATGATTCCCTCTGGAGCAACTCCCTAAGAGCTCTCTCCAGGTGGAGGTCGTCCCTCCAGCAGTGGGAGCGAGTGCGCAATTGCAGGGCCGCGCCTTTACCCGGTGGTTGTTGTTGTTGTTGACACGCTCTCCTGTCAAGTTGGACCGTGCGTGCTCTAAACTGTCTGACCTTGGATCTCGACTCATTCGGGGGGGGGGGGGGGGCGGGGGCAGCGGGGGGAGCAGGGGGTTCAACCTCCACTCAGAAGCGTCAGTCCGAGCGACAGAGGCAATTAACGCGCGTTACCGTTCCCAATTAGTCTCGCGGACTTAATGATTCGCTGATTAGCAGATGCAGAATAACAAAACAATGTCATGCGATGGAGGCAAAGCGAGCGGGTGGAGTGGTGGGTGACATGGAGAGAGAGAGGGCTGGTTTGTGCTCTCACGCACAGAGTCTGAGCAAAGCTCCGAAGGTCGAATACGCCACGCGATCAGCAGCAATCAGCACTCACACAGTGGTGCGAAGTTGTTGTTGTCGTTACAAATACTTGGGGGAAAAGGGCCATGGAAAGGAATTTAACAGTAGAGCAGTGCGAGAGGAGAAGCAGTGTGGTGAGTGGGTGATTGAGTGAGTGTGTGGGGGAGTGAGTGAGTGGGTGATCGAGTGTGTGGGGGAGTGAGTGAGTGGGTGGGTGAGTGAGTGGGTGATCGAGTGAGTGTGTGGGGGAGTGAGTGAGTGGGTGATCGAGTGAGTGTGTAGGGGAGTGAGTGAGTGAGTGATTGAGTGAGTGTGTGGGTGGGTGGGTGATTGAGTGAGTGTGTGGGAGATTGAGTGAGTGAGTGGGTGATCGAGTGAGCGTGTGGGGGAGTGAGTGAGTGGGTGGGTGATTGAGTGAGTGTGTGGGAGATTGAGTGAGTGAGTGATCGAGTGAGTGTGTGGGGGAGTGAGTGAGTGGGTGGGTGATCGAGTGAGTGTGTGGGGGAGTGAGTGAGTGATCGAGTGAGTGTGTGGATAAGTGAGTGGGTGATTGAGTGAGTGTGTGGGTGGGTGGGTAACTGGAAGATTGAGTGTGGGGTTGAGTGACTGTGTGGGTGGGTGAGTAGGTGAATGGGTGTGTAGGTGGGTGAATGAATGGATGGGTGAAGGTGTGAGTGAGTGGGTGAGTGGGATTTTGAGTGGTTGAGTGAGTGTGTGGGTGACTGAGTGATTGAGTGTGGGGTTGAGTGAGTGGGTGATTCAGTGAGTGAGTGGGTGTGCGTGTTGTTTTCCCCTGCTGTGTGGTGGTAGTCGTAAAACAAAGTGTGGTTGATGGTATATCGAGTCCTGGACAAGTGAATGTCACTGCAACAGTAATCCTGGTGGTAGTAGTAGGTCCCGCATCCAATGACGACGCGACGCTTAGACAATGTCGGGATCGAGCTCAAGAGGTCAGAGAGTAATTGTATAATGATTTAGTGTTGGGGGGGAGGGGGGGGGGCTAGGGTCACCATTCGTGTTCTGGTCGTATCATTAACGAAGCTCGAAGCGCTGTCAGATTCTGTGTTGTGGTGTGGCGTGCGCGCGTGCGTGTGCGTGCCTATGCGGTTTCTCTAACCACGCGTCATCTTCTGAAGGAATACATCCAGCTCCTCCTTTAAAGAGGGGTGCTCATGTTCATTAATGTTTTCCCCCAAACGCTGTCTTTTCCCAGGGCATTTGATGAATTCGGCCGTGGCGATACACCACTGGGCCACAATGCTGCCCCTATATAATTGTAATTTTACCTTCAATGAGATGGGATACCTTCCCCCTGTCAATCATATACACAAGTACTGTAATTCTAGATTTGAAGCTTTCGTGACTGCAAGGATTAATACTCTTAGTTCTATCGGTAAAGTCACGTAGGTAAAAAATGAAATTAAAATTAATTAAGATAAAAATAAAATAAAAATCAGGACGTTTCGGAAGCAACACAAGTCTCTGTCATCAGGTGAGACCGTCACAGTCAGATTTGCTGCCTCCGAAACTCGTGATTTTTATTTTATTTTTATCTTTATTAATTTTAATTAATTTTTTTACCTACGTGACTTTACCGAAAGAACTAAGAGTAAGTACTGTAATACCCCGATATACGCCTCCACATTTTACGTCGCTTCGCAAATACGTCGCCACTTTGTTACGAACACCACGACCCGAGTTACGTCGCCTCGACCCCACACGTGCGTCGCTGAACGCGTCACGCGTCCCTTCTATCGTTATCCGTCGCCATAGCAACCTTCACCTCCACCACCCTCGACTTCCCCGTAAGTCGCTTCGATGGACGTCGTTTCGATATCCGTCGTCGCACCATTCACGAGCGCACCCCCGACGTGAACCGGCGTGTCGCTGTGCGCGAGTCAAACTCCGCTCTGCGTCTCCACATTTTCAAGAACACAAATAGAGCAAACTCGATTCGTTCCCCATCACCATCATCATCACCGTCGTCAGCAGCAGCAGCAGCAGGGCACAGAGCGCCATCATGATCACATGCGGAAAGCATCTTTGTCATCGTGATTACCATCATCATCACCATCAGCAGCAGCTTCAGCGTAATTAACTATCATCATTGCATACAGAGGACTATCATAATTACATGCAGAACATGACCATCATCAGCTGAACCAGCGTCATCATCATCATGTTTAGATCGCATCAGCATCATCATCATCGCTTCACAAGAGGCAACGTCTCAATGTGCGCGAGCATCATTCATCACCGCGATGGTGCAAATGCATTTCAGATCTAATTACCTCGAAATCTGTTTTCAATTACCCGCGAGTGTTAATAATTAACAGGCAAAAGTCCCTCGGGGCTTGAGACCAATGAGATGCCCCGGGGGGGGGGGGAGGTAGGGAGGAGGGCACGTTAAATTTTCCACCTCCGAGGGTGATATTTTAAAAAATCTATAGCCTCGAGTTTGCTGGCTGGCCGCTGAACGAGACTCCTCTCCACCACCACCTACGACCACAACAACGACAACGATGATAGCTCTCCACCACCAGCACCTCCACCACCAGCACCACCACCACCACCACGACCACAACAACGACAACGATGATAGCTCTCCACGACCACAACAACAACGATAGCTCTCCACCACCACCACGACCACAACAACTACGATAGCTCTCCACCACCACCACCACCACCACCACAACAACAACGATAGCTCTCCACCACCACCACCACCACGACCACAACAACGACTATAGCTCTCCACCACCACCACCACCACAACAACAACAACGATAGCTCTCCACCACCACCACCATCACGACCACAACAACGACGATAGCTCTCCACCACCAACACCACCACGACCACAACAACAACGATAGCTCTCCACCACCACCACGAGCACCACCACGACAACGGCGATGGCTCTCTGTGTGGTCGTGGCTGCCGCGGGGCGTTCGCCACCGAAGCTAGCTGGGTAACTGGCTGCACGGGATTTTCTTCACGTGTGACAAACGAAACGTTCAATTGGCTTGAAGCGGCTCACGCGGACGAGTCGCCCTTTGTGGAGCGCCGCGAGGGATGCGCTCTGACTGCTCTTTCACCTCTACACGGCCGACGTTGCGACACTGCCAGCCAGCCAGCAAGCAAAACTTGATTTTGTTCCAATGTAATGTGAAAGCCGCTGCTTGTGTCGCGTCGTTTAAATCATTCCTTGGCTCGTGCTTTTGACCCAACTGAGCGGTGGATGTCGTCACCACCACCTCGCCTGTCGCTTGCTCTCAACTTGGGCAGGGGAGCGGAGAGGTGTGGTGAAGGGGGAGGTTGAAGACGGATATAGGGGAGAGAGAGGGGAGAGAAGGGAAAAGCGAGAGGGGTTTGGGGGGAACAGAGAGAGGAGGTAGGGGAGATGAGGGAAGAGACTGCGAGAGAGAGATGAAGAGGTAGGGGAGAGAAGAGGAGAGTGAGAAAGAGAGAGAGAGGTAGGTGGAGAGTGAGGGGGAGGGAGCGGCACGACTTGTATCTGTCGCTCCGTGCTTCAGCGGGGATTCACGCTGCCCACGCACATTTATAATTTAGCTTCTTACATCCGTCACAAAAACACGCACAAAGAATCCCCGTATAGCCTCCAACAGGCTGTGGGGACAAGTGCCGTCAGCGAGATCCAATGAAGGCGGACACGGCACACAAAGGAGTGGGTGGCCAGCACCACGCCCGGCCACCTTTGTATCCCTAGTGGCGATGTTTACACACCGCACCAAGCACTCAATTTGAGGCTCAGTCGACCTCGGGGAGGGTTTCAAGACCAGTTCAGATAATAGTCACCGGTGTTGGCCGTGAGCCGGAGTACGAACTCGGGTCGCCGGTTTCGTAGCGCTCACCGCTACAACTACTGCACCCACCGACACACACACACACACACACAAAGGCCCCCCGTATAGCCTCTGACAGGCAGCTGAGACAAGTGCTGTTCGCGAGAACACAGAGCGAGAGACTGCACGGACACACGCACGCACAGCGTTATTGACGCACGTGTTGAGTTTTATTATTTTTCGACGAAGGGTTCAAAGGTCATCACCGTCCCCCGCCACCAGCCCACTTGAGACCAAATCTCCCCCCCATGACCCCATCGTCCGGGACGAAACTCAACGTAAAGCGATGCGCGGTGAGTGTCAGGCGAGTCGCTAACGCACGATGAGGCGGTGGTGGGCTGGTGAATTGATGAGTGGCGAGTGTCAGAATCAGAATCTGTATTCATACTGGAGGAGTCTGATGAGCTATGAAGCTTTTTCTCACAGATGTCCAGAAGGGATGATGAGTGTCTGACGAGGGTCAGGTGGATGAGCTGCCCACTCGCACGTGTGACGATGTCACTGGCTCCACCGCACGTGTGTCGATTGCAGTGTCACTGTCTCCACCGCACGTGTATCGAGTGCAAGTGGCCTCGAATTCTGCAACGCAGCGGACGAACAACCTCGGCAGGTTTATTTTCTTTTTCTTTCTTTCTTGACGCTAATTTTGGCCGCTGGACATTCAAGGGCATGGACTCCAATGCCACTCCCCACCCCTGTCCTCCTGCCCCTCTGCTCTCTGTTGCCCCGTAACCGTACCCCGTGGTTGGTGTTGTCACTCTCGTGCTTGACACCTTAATATAGATCACACAGCAGCAGCAGCAGAAGCGCCGATCCCTTCTCCCCCTCGCGTCACGAGCATTGTCCGAGCGAACGTCATGCGGATCTCATTGACTCGCTCGCATTTTAATGGGACGCGGCAACAGCAGTTAGCGATTTTATTGGGGGAGCGGGGAGGGTGGAGAGGGGAGAGGCTTGGGGGGAGTTTTTCAGCGAATATTCTATTCAGCAAGCGGGCTGCTGGTTCACGAGCTCGATGAAAGATGCCCAAGGTCTAATGCTGATGCTGCTGGACTTTAGCAGAGAGAGAGAGAGGAGGGTTCGTGGCATTTTTTGCTGTTCATCTCCCTCCTCCGTTGAAGGGGCGCAGACTCTACAGGTGTATGTTCCTTAGTCTAGCATTGCCCATAGACTAACATTGCCCATAGACTAACATTGTCATAGACTAACATTGCCCATAGACTAACATTGCGCATAGACTAACATTGTCCATAGACTAACATTGTCATATACTAACATTACCCTTAGACTAACATTGCCCATAGACTAACATTGCCCACAGACTAACATTGCCCATATACTAACATTGCCCATAGACTAACATTGCCCATAGACTAACATTGCCCATATACTAACATTGCCCATACACTAACACTGCCCATAGACTAACATTGCCCATAGACTGACACTGCGAATCTCAGTACGTTCAGAAGCTCGATGCCAATGTCGAGGTCTGTTGTCCACGACGAGACGGCTTCAACAGGGAGAGTCGGTGGAGTTGAAGACGCTCGCACTGCAGTGGCCTACTACGACACGGCACACGAGGGAGTAGGGGTGTCCAGTACCACGCCCGGCCGCCTTTGTCTTCCTATTGCCGGTGTTTACACACCACTGCACCAGGTACTCATTTGAGGCTGAGTCGACCTCGCGGGAGGCCCAGGACCGATTCAGAAATTCGTCACTGGGGTTGGTGGCCGTGAATCGAACCCGGGCCGTCGGGTTCGTAGCGCAGCGTGCTAACCGCTGCACCACCGCCTCCCCATCACCACCACCACGCACACGTGACTTAGTTGGTTCGGGGTGTAAATATCACACTCCATCTCCACTCCACTCTAATCGTCGCGGGGTCGCGGTGAGGCGAGCGTGCGGCAGCCTGATGATAATAATGGGGGAAAAAACAGCATTAGCTCCATGTCTAAATAAATGAAATAACCAGCCGGCAAATGCATAAGTGCAGAAATAAATAGCGGCATCACGAATCCTGTTCGAAAAGATTTTCACCCACGACATGAAAACATTATCGGCCCAGTGCAAAAATTGGTAAAGTGATGGAGTGTGTGTTGGTGCGTAGCGCTCACCGCTACGCTGCGCTACGAACCAGGTGACCCGAGTTCTATTCCCGCTCACGGCCAACACCAGTGACGATTATCTGAACCGGTCCTGGGCCTCCCCTAGGTCGTCTCAGCCTCGAACGAGTACCTGGTGCGGTGTGTAAACATCGCCATTAGGGAGACAAAGGCGGCCAGGCGTGGTGCTGGCCACCCGTTCCGGTCTTCATGGGTGCTCGCTAACAGCACTTGCCCCGAGAGTCTGCTAACAGCTATACGGGGAGTCTTTGTCTTTGTGTGTTAATATGTCTTTGTATGACGTGCACGTGTGTGCGTGGGCACGTGTGGTTATGTGTGTGGGTGCGTGGGTGTATACTTGGATGTGTGTGTAATATATGAAAGTGTATGGTGGTGTGTGTGTGTGTAAAGGTATTGGTATTGCGTACACGTGTGCTTGGGCACATTGTGGTTGCGTGTGGGTGGGCGTGTGGGCATGCGTGATGTCGATAGGGGCGGGGTCATTGTTGTTATCTTTGCGTGTATTGTGTCGACCTCGGGGAGGCCGGGCCAGGTTCAGAGGATTCCCCACACGACGTGGAGGCTCCTTGCTTGCACTGGTTTTGACGGCTTGTTGAAACCGCTCCGCTCCACGGAAGCAGCAGCAGCTTCTTCCACTCGCAATTAACGGCACGCGAATTAATTTGCTCCGGTCTGATTGAAATCGCGGAGCGGCAGCAACGTACCGCAGGCAGTGCTGGACGGGGCTTTTATCTGCACGGGTCGAGAGGGAATGCTTCTCATTCATGGGTGATAGATAAGGAGGTGTGGTGGTGGTGGTGGTGGTGCTGATTAAGTTGGTGGCGTTACGTGCAGTGGTGGGTGGTCTGTTGATTGTGGTCGCGTTCCTGTGCTTATGCTGATGGTATGGCAGGGATGCCGCGCTGGCGAGATGTTAACAACCTCGCCTGATATACAAGAGGTTGTGGGTTCGATACTAACCCGGACGCCTGCTGTATATTTGGAGTTTGCGTGTCTCTCTCTCTCCCCCCGCGTGGATTTTTCTCCGGGTCATCCGGGTTTCTCCTCAACATCACGCGTTTAGAGTATTTGGCTGCTATGAATTTCAACACGGTGATGAGCCACTTTCGTTGAGATAAAACATTTTGGCCGCTTCTGAAAAAAAGCTTCATAGCTCAGTGGGCCTCACCTGGCAAAATTAAATTTAAAGAAAATAGTGAATAGTAATAGTACGTTGACATTTGTTCCCACCGTACTTAGCCAACAGTGCGAATCGGTGGTTATGTTCATGATGCAGGCAAGCTGTTTGCGACGGCCGTAATGTGTACTGGTCGTTTCGCCACAGGTCAAAAATGATACCGATCGTGCCCAAAGTCAAAGTAACATCTTGCTGTGGAATCGGTTCGTGTGCTGGAGGTAGACGGATTGTAGGATCGCTATACCGTGAGATAGCGACTTTCACCCAGCCGTGGACAGATCGTGATTGATGATGATGATGATGACGACGATTGTTAAGAAAGATGTCATGATATTTTGTTACGATGTAATATGCAGCGTTGTGTTATCCTCTTCCTCTTCTTCCGTACGGCTGTTGATGTCGATGCAGAGCTACGACTTCAATTTCACATCGAAGGCGGCCAAGCCCAGATAACCGCTGTGATGTCTCCTTCTGCGTAGTTGTGGCCCGGGGCATTGCGTCGTCACACGCCGTTACGGTCTGTTCTGTATGACCACAGTCGCACCGCTACTACCGGAGGGTTTTACACTTTCCATTCGTGCATCAGGTGTCCGCATCTGCTGCCACGGTCTGTGCACTGGGATGCGATTTAGGGTGGACCGTGAGCTTCGGTGGAAAGATCAAACCCCAGAGGGATGTTTCTGCCTTGTGATAACGGGAGTGTACATCCGACAATCGTCGTGATTATGATGAGAAGCATTAGGATCGTTAACGGTGTAAAGGATACGCACAGGGAGGATGTTCGCGCTTCTGTCGTCGAACTTTTATTGAAAGCTGCTCCTGGAAGCGGCGTCACAACACGCGTCCCGGTCATCGGGATGAGCGCTTGCCGCGAGACGCCATCGTGACGCAATGATGCCGAGACAAACAAAAAGAAATAAGCGGAGACTTTTGATCAAGTCGGAAGACACGGGAGGCGCCATGAGCACGGGGGAGCGGGGTCGAGAATGTGCAGCAGGATAATGAGTTGCAGAAGTTAGCAGTGGAGCAGGAGGATGTGGGGGAAGAGGGAGGAGGAGGGGGGGGAGGATGAGAGGTGGAGGGGGTAGAGGGGGGGAGGAGGATGAGAGAGGAGGATGGAGGAGGACGGGAGAGAGGAGGAGGGAGAGGGTAGGAGGGGGGAGGGGGACCGGATGGAGGGGGGGGAGGAAGGAGGAGGGGTGAGAAGGAGGGGGGAGCAGGAGGGGGGAGGATGGAGGAGGACGGCAGGGAGGAGAAGGGGGAGGAGGAGGAGGGGGGAGGAGGACGAGGAGGGGGAGATGAGGCGAGAGGTGAGAGTAGGAGGAGGTGTTCCAGAATTACGGCAGCACGAGGCGAGCAGTGGAATGAGGTAGAGCGGTTTGTGCTGCGGGCCCGGCGAGATGAGAGACGTGGGGAGCGCGACCAGAGCGGCTCGGGAGAGAGAGAGAGAGAGGATCGACGGGTGGGAGAGTGCGAGGGAGAGCACACACCGTGACATCGAGATGGAGGCGAGAGCCAGGCAGGGGGTGGGTGGGTGGGCTGGCAGAGGAGGAGAGAGAGGAGTCCGATTCACAGCTGCACAAACATTCGAACAACGTTATATCGCTTGTGCTGTTGGTGTTGTGTTCCTTAATTGTCTTCACTGAATGTTCGTGTGTTCGATTGCCATTTGCGCTGTTGATATGTACAATGACAACGACCCCCCCCCCCCGTATATATTTTATCAGGCTGTTGGGGCAAGTGCTGTTAGTGAGCAGCACCTATGGAAGGCCGGAACTTCACAAGAAGGGTTGGGGTGGTCAACATCGCGCCTGGCCGCTGTTGTCTCCCCGCTCCTGATGTTTGCGACACACCGCATGAGGCTACTCTAATGTCCTAAGGTCGAGTCGACCTAGAAGATGCCCAAGACCGGTGTTCAGATATGGGCCAATTGATATTGGTCGCGCAGTTGGTTCGTACCTTAGCGCGCTAACCACTGCGCCACCACTCCTCCATATATATACACATACACGCGCACACACACGAACACACACACACACAACTATCACCGCCGGTCAATTAATTCCACTCTCACGATATCATAAACATCGCGTGACGAAAACCTCGGAAGATGACTAATCATACAGAGTATACAAATGCGATCAACACAAATCGGTGTTTAACACGTGTGCGTGTGTGAGAGAGACTGCTGATTCTGACATTTGAGCTTTCCAACCGGCTCGTGCCATCTAAATATCGTGTCATCCGGCCACACCAACACCGTCACCACCGGCAGCCATTGTCTATCCACTGCTGGATGAAGCCACGCCCCTCTACTTCTGACGCGTTCTCTGATTGGCCGCTGTAGGCCGTGCATCGGCAGAACAATGGTCCGATGGTGAGCAGGAGGAATATATACTCCTAGTTCTTTCGGTAAAGTCACGTAGGTAAAAAATGAAATTAAAATTAATACAAAATAAAAAAATAAAAAATCACGACGTTTCGGAGGCAACACAAGCTTCCGTCTTCAGGTAAAACTGTCACAGCAAAAAATCTGTATCAAGTGGAGAGAAGTCCCAAGATGTACGACCTTATATACTGTGTTGCCTCCCAAACGTCGTTATTTTTTTTATTAATTTTAATTTCATTTTTTACCTACGTGACTTTACCGAAAGAACTAAGAGTATGAATCCTTGCAGTCACGAAAGCTTCAAATCTAGAGCAGGAGGAAGCCAACCCGGCACTGTGGATCCAACTTCCACTTGGGTTTGCGTGCCCCCCTCCCCCCCTCCAATACCCAAAGCTCTGTGGTTCAACAATTGGACAGCCCGGCCACCTCAAAAGCCACCGGCTGTGTGCATCTCCCGCACCCACCGATTCGCACGGTTGGCTACGTACGGTGCGAAAGAAGTTCAACGTACATCGCCCTCCGAACCCGGAGGGACCGACGAAATCATAATCAGCATCGTCATCGTATTCATCATCGTCGTTGTTGTAATTACACGGCTATCATTAATACAAATACGCCCCCATCCCCTGGAAAAAAAGTAACATTATTAATAATAAACACCAACAGAAAATACATTCGACCCCCCAAGAGATTGATCTCCAAACTGCCGAGTGGCACTTCAAATCACGACACTCGCATGAGACTTGGTGGATATCCTCAGCGGTCGTGATGATTTCTCGCTGCTGCTGCTGCTTCTGTGGATCGTGTTATATTTTACTTTGGCACGTCCAGTACCCTGGAAACTCTGAATCGGACACCAGACATGTATCCGTCTCGCCGTAGCGAACAAAACATTCATCGGTGAAGTGTGACGGACGTGTCGGAAGATAAACGAGAGAGAGAGAGAGATGGGTAGAGAGAGAGAGAGAAAGATTAACAGCGAGAGAGAGACTGAGAGACAGCCGATCAGACCTTGTCCATGATCCCGACGTGACACTTCAACATACGTTGCGATTCACGGATCGCTGGTGCTGAGACGGTTTCAGCAGCGGGGTCGACGAGTGAACTTTGCTCACCACTTTACCGCGTACAGAACCACCACCAGCACCACCAGCACCACCACCACCGCACTCTCCCACCGCGTTCATGTTGTCTGGAAAGTTGAGCAGATCTCCCATAGCCATGCGGTCCAGCTGATGTTTGACGGCCGTGTCCAGCACCCTCTGCTTGTTGTAGTAGCGCACAAAGTTGTTGATGATGGGGTGGATGGGCAGGGCTATGGCCAGGATCCCGCACAGGAAGCTGATGGCGGCGTTCAGCTTGCCGAGGTTGGTCTTGGGGTAGATGTCGCCGTAGCCCACCGTGGTCATGGTGATGATGGCCCACCAGAATGAGTGCGGGATGCTGGTGAACAGCGTCTCCGGGTGGTACTGCTCCACCGTGTAGCCCAGCGCCGAGAAGAGAAAGATGCCCACGGCCAGGTAGAAGAGCAGCATGTTGAGCTCGCGGAAACTGCCCTTGAGCGCGTACGTGAGCATCTGCAGTCCGCTCGAGTGGCGCGCGAGCTTGAAGATGCGCGCGATGCGCATGATGCGTAGCGCCTGGATGGCCTGCTGCATGTTGGAGAGGCCGTTGGCGTCCTCGCCCAAGTCGGTGAGCGCCATGCCGATGTAGTAGGGCATCACGGCGAGCACGTCGATGACGTTCATGAAGGAGACGGCGAAGCGCAGCTTGTGCGGAGCGGCGAGCAGGCGCAGCAGGTACTCGAGGGTGAACCATACGATGCACACCGTCTCGATGACGTTGAGCGTCGGGTGCTCCACGTGGCGCCCGGCGGCGTCCACCGTCTGCATCTCGGGGATGGTGCTGAGGCAGAGCACGACGGAGGAGATGACGACGAGGGCGAACGACACGATGGCGAGCAGGCGCGCCAACAGCGACGAGTAGGGCTTCTCCATGAGCATCCAGAGGCCCTTGCGTACGCGCGTGGCGGCGCTCTCGCCCGCGTGGCCCTGGTCCTCGAGGATGAGCTGGACCCGGCGCGCGATCTCGTCGAGTTCCTCCTCCTTCTCGACGCACGAGCTTTTGCAGCAGTCGTCGAGGAAGGCGGCGTCGATCTTCCAGAACTCGAGCTCGCCCTTGAAGCAGAGCGGGCACACGCCCTTGTTCATGTGGATCTCGCCGTCGTAGAAGAGGTCGATGATGGTGCGGAACACCTCGGGGTCGCGGTCGAAGTAGAACTCGCTGCCGTTTGCGCGCGGGTCGAAGTCGTCGCACAGCCGCCGGCGCTCGTCGGCATCCGTCGAGCGCGACAGCTGCGCCAGCCGCGTGTCGGCAAAGCGGTAGAGGAGGTCGCCGTCGAGACTGAAGCGCACGCCGCCGATGTTGAGGCAGACGTCGCGGTAGGCGGAGCGGGGGAACGCCTCGTTGCACTCGGACGGCTCGGCCGAGGGGTTCCCGCCGCCACCGCCGCCGTCACTGCCCGCGTCGCCCGCGTCGACGGCGCCGTTGATGTTCTTGACGCTGCTGCTGCTGCTGCGCCGGCGGCCGCTGCCTCTGCTGCACACGCTCATGGCGGGCGCTGCCTGTGCAACGTCACAATGACGACGACGATGACGACGATGATGACGACAGAGGAGGTGGAGGAACAGTTACGAGGATGTGATTGGACAATCAGATGATGTTAATTCTAAATTTGAAGCTTTCGTGACTGCAAGGATTCATACTCTTAGTTCTTTGGCTGTCGCCACGACAGCCAATCAGATGCTCGAAGTAGAGCTATTGATCACCATGGCAGCCAATCAGATGCTCGTAATTGTGTTAATGTTTAACGCTATAGCCATCCAGATGCTCCAAGTAGCACTGCAGATCATTGGTGCCACGTGAACGCTGAATGGATCTGCGGTCTTGAAAATATGACTACCGTGTAAACGTGGCAACTGTCTGCCAGTGTTGGCGAGCGGTTGGAACCTTTGATGCAACGTTCACCCAACGTGAAATGGTTGCTGGGAATATAAAAACACTTTGCAATCCATAATATATTGTTTGCGAAGACTATAAAACTATATAATGAACGTTTGACTTTTAACTTTGAACACGCGCTAATAAATTATATAGCCACGTAATTTGCTTGCTGCTGCAGTTTACGGAGACACGCGCGTATTTTGGACTCCGCCAAGCGAATTTTTCCATAATGCGCTAAAGGCGAAAAAATGTTGCTGAAACGAAATGAAAAAAGTAATAACGTTGCAAATTTTTTTTTATTAAATATCTTAAGCTGACGAAGGCAAAGGCGCAACCCTGCACTTTCTTTGCTCGCGCCAATGCCCGTGGGGGAAGGGAAGCGATGGAGAGATGCGCTCGCTCCTTCGATGCTGCTCGGCTGACTCTTCCAGCGCTCGTGGCAGAGCGTCTTGGAACGTGTGGAAGCCACCCACACTTCTCCCCACCGCACTGACTTACTGAGCCCATTGAGTAGTAACTAATTGGCACATTTTGTTTACGTGACAGACCTTAATAATTGGCTGTGTCTACTGCTGCGTGGAGCGAGGCGGTGGAGGGGGGGGGCGGTGGGGGGGCTGTTGTCATCGACTGCCGCGCCCAGAGATCGAAACCGGCGACTTCTCTGGATGGCAATTCCAGGGAAGGAATGTTGTGCGTCGTGGCTTTGCTTTCCAGCACACCGGTGGTGCTGAAGTTGCGACCCATTGCCACGTTCTGCTCATGTGACACACCTCACGGATTGGCTGTGTCGGGTGGAGGAGGGTTGTACGAGACGTTTTACATGGAGGCGATCTCACCCCCCAATCAAAACAAACTCTATCGTGAATAACATCGATCGCACCTATGAAGGCCGGCACGCGAAAGCCAGCGGGTTAAAATCCCGGTTAAGTTCATAAGAGCACCGCATTCACAGTCGTGAATAATAACCACCAGCTCATAATCGTATCACTGTATCAATATTAATATAAGATTTGCATGTCGTTATATCGTTTTACAATGTATTATTAATTGGTATTATAGAAGGATTACGTTCCAAGTGCACCCCAGACAGAGATTAAACTTGTGAGCTCTAATCCCTGCGCCCCCTCCCCCACCTTCCCCAGATGACGACGACGATGATTCCACTGCTCAATGAAGCCCTCCACAACGGCGGGTGGCATACATTACACTACCGCTCCCCGCTAACAACGCCTTTCACAGACTGTTGAGGCCAGTGCTGTTAGCGAGCACCTGTGAAGGCCGCCAAGGTACACAAGGGAGTGGGGTGGCCAGCACCGCGCCCGAGCGCCTTTGTCTCCCCAGTGGAGATGTTTTTTACACACCGCACTAGGAACTAATTTGAGGCTGAGTCGACCTAGGGGAGGTCAGATAATCGTCAGTGGTGTTGGCCTTGAGCGGGGTCGCCAGGTTCGTAGCGCGGCGCGCTAACCGCTACACTACCGCTCCCCGCTAACAAAAACAAAAAGATAAAGATCCCCCGTATAGCCTGAACAGAATGTAGGGGCAAGTGCTGTTAGCGAGCTCCTATGAAGGCCGGCACGACACACGAAGGGGTGGGTAGCCAACACCACGCCCGGCCGCATTTGTATCCCTAGTGGCGATGTTTACATATACTCATTAGAGGCTGAGTCGACCTAGGGGAGGCTCAGGAACGGTTCGGAAAATCGTCACCGGTGTTGGCCGTGAGCGGGAATTGAACCCGGTTCGCCAGGTTTGTAATACCAGCACGCTAACCGCACGACCGCTCCCCACTAACAAACTCTCTCTCTCTCACGCGCGCACACAATCTCTCATGTGCACACGCACGCTATCTCAGTCTTCCACACACGCACTCGATATCGCCCATATATACAAAGACTCCCCCCACCCCGTATAGCCTTTAGCAAACTGTTGGGGCAAGTGCTGTTGTCACGGCACTCGAGGGGATGGTATGGGGAGCACCACGCCTGGTCGCCTTTGTCTCCGCAGTGCTGATGTTATACACACCACACCAGAGACTTGTTTAAGGCTGAGTCAACCTAGGAAAGACCCAGGATCGATTCAGATAATCGTCACCGATGTTTGCCGTGCGCGGAATTCGAAGTCGGGTCGCCGGGTTCGTAGCGTAGCGCGCTAAGCTCTCCACTACCGCCCTATCCATACAGACAATCACACACACACTCAGATAGAACCACATACACGTATAGCCACATATCCACACGCACTCACCGATACCCATACACACTCACACGTAACCACGGAGGAGCAAGTGCCGTCCGCCACGAAGTTGCCGCAACGTCACCACGGCGCTTGTGGCAGGCTAAGTGCACTTTGAGGCCACGTGAACTGTCGAAAGCTCGCCAGCAGCAGGTCACGGGACAGACCCAGAAGCCATGGGATAACTCTCGGATATGACTGACAGATGCACCACCTGTGCCTAGCACTGTGCCAACTCTCTAAGCCTTAGCCGTCCTGCGCTCTGCTGCTCGTTGTTGTGAGCGTCGCTCCTCAGCCCTCCGTTGTGGCTGGAGGGCGATTGCCTCCAACTCCCCAGGAGCGTCATTCACGATCCTCCTTCACAGAGGGCGATCTTGACACTGCTGCTACAAGTCATCGGCAAGTCAAATCAGCTCCACATCCTCCTGTACCGCATCAGTCAATCTCTTCCCCCCAGTCCGTGCTGCGCATGATTAGCCCACTTATTTATCCTACCGAACAGAAGCTGCCGCTCCACACACCCATACACTCACAACACATACACCCACATACATCCACACTCACTCATCGTCACGCATGCCCACACGCCCACCCACACTCTCACAACACATACACCCACACACATCCACACTCACACATCGTCACGCATGCCCACACGCCCACCCACACTCTCACAACACATACACCCACACACATCCACACTCACTCATCGTCACGCATGCCCACACGCCCACCCACACTCTCACAACACATACACCCACACACATCCACACTCACACATCGTCACGCATGCCCACACGCCCACCCACACTCTCACAACACATACACCCACACACATACACACTCACTCATCGTCACGCATGCCCACACGCCCACCCACACTCTCACAACACATACACCCACACACATCCACACTCACTCATCGTCACGCATGCCCACACGCCCACCCACACTCTCACAACACATACACCCACACACATCCACACTCACTCATCGTCACGCATGCCCACACGCCCACCCACACTCTCACAACACATACACCCACACACATCCACACTCACTCATCGTCACGCATGCCCACACGCCCACCCACACTCTCACAACACATACACCCACACACATCCACACTCACTCATCGTCACGCATGCCCACACGCCCACCCACACTCTCACAACACATACACCCACACACATCCACACTCACTCATCGTCACGCATGCCCACACGCCCACCCACACTCTCACAACACATACACCCACACACATCCACACTCACTCATCGTCACGCATGCCCACACGCCCACCCACACTCTCACAACACATACACCCACACACATCCACACTCACTCATCGTCACGCATGCCCACACGCCCACCCACACTCTCACAACACATACACCCACACACATCCACACTCACACATCGTCACGCATGCCCACACGCCCACCCACACGCAATCACAATGCGCCCACGCACACGTGCATGCAATACCAATACCTTTTCACACACACACCACCACACACTTTCATATATTACACACACATCCAAGTATACATCCACGCACCCACACACATAAACACACGTGCCCACGCACAAACGTGCACGTCATACAAAGACATATTAACACACAAAGACAAAGACTCCCCATATAGCTGTTAGCAGACTGTTGGGGCAAGAGCTGTTCGCGAGCACCCATGAAGGCCGGCACGGCACACGAGGAGGTGGATGGCCAGCACCACGCCCGGCCGTCTTTGTCTCACTAGTGGCGATGTTTAAACACCGCACCAGGTACTAATTTAAGGCTGATTCGACCTAGACGTGGCCCATGACCGGTTCAAATAATCGGTCACGGAAGCAAACTCGGGGTCGCCGGGTTCGTAGCGCAGCGCGCCACCAGCTGCGTATACACAGCCACACGCACACACACAACTCTCACACACGACGCACACGCGCGAGCCCGCACGTGCCCACACACACGTGCACGCCATACCAATAACGCGCGGCTCGCTGTGGAGAAGGATCCGGACTCGGGTCGTCTCCCACTCGAGTGGCTCTCCTCCCGGCGGCGGCGTCGCCTTCACGCCTCTGCGACGGGGCGGGCAGGTGGACGAGCAGGTGGGCAGGCAGTTGAGTGAACGGCAGTCCTAGGTGGATGGGCAAGGGTAGTTGGGCAGGTAGTTTGGCGGGTGGATGAATTAGTTGGGAGGGAGGGCACTGAGATGGGCTACCGGTTGAGCGGGTGGGCAGACAGGTGGGCAGGTAGGTGGGCAGGTAGGTGGGCAGGTAGGTAGATGGATGGGCGGGTAGGTGGGCAGGAGGCCAGGTAGGTGGTCTGGGTAGTTGGGTGAAATAGGAAGGTTGTTGTTAAGATAGTTGAGCAGGCGGGCAGCAGGTGGGTGGGCAGGCGAGCAGGAATACGCTCAGCCTGGTAGGAATACGGTCAGCCTAGTAGGTATGCGGGTGGGAGGGTGGGTAGCGATGGGCGGGTGGACGGCTGGATAACTGCCCGGGTCTTCTCTTCTCGGTTGAACGTCTTCCCGTGACCGACAGACGCTGCCTCTTCTCGGCGTCTGAACGTCGAGTAATGATGAGCGGCGTGAGCGAGTGTAGCGGAAAGGGAGAGAGAGAGAGGGAGGGATGCGAGAGAGGGGGGAGAGGGGGAGAATAGATGCGGGAGAGTGAGGATATGGGGAGAGGAGGGTGGGAGGGAGAGGAGCGAGAGGACGGGGTGCGCTGAGTGTCTGCGTGGGTGGGATATGATGGCCGAGTGGGTGGAAGATTTTGTTGGTGGGTGGATGCGCGAGCGAGTGCGTGTCTCGCTGCTGGGGCGGCGTTGTATATAGCTGGCTGAGTGAGAGGGTTATATTGATGGCTGCTTGTTGACTAGTCTGATTGGCTGGTCAGCTGGCGTTTTGAAGTTTGACTTGCTCGGTGGACACCTGGATGGCTACCTGATCCACCAGTCGCCTGACTGATTCATTGGCTGGATCGTGGGCTGGCTCACTGGCTGGTTAACAAGTTAGCTGGCTGGTTGAATATCTAGCTGGAGCACTAACTGGCTGCTTGACGAGCCATCTGGCTGGCTATGTGTCTAGATTGCCAATAGGTTAGTGCGCTGGAGATGGGTCCAGTTAGCCGATTGGCTTGCTGGTTAGCTATATGTCTAGTAAGCTGACTACCCAGCTGGCCGACTCTATGTCTAGCTATCTCACTACACAGCTGGCTGGCTCTGTGTCTAGCTATCTCACTACCCAGCTGGCTGGCTCTGTGTCTAGCTATCTCACTACACAGCTGGCTGGCTCTGTGTCTAGCTATCTCACTACACAGCTGGCTGGCTCTGTGTCTAGCTATCTCACTACCCAGCTGGCTGGCTCTGTGTCTAGCTATCTCACTACACAGCTGGCTGGCTCTGTGTCTAGCTATCTCACTACACAGCTGGCTGGCTCTGTGTCTAGCTATCTCACTACCCAGCTGGCTGGCTCTGTGTCTAACTATCTCACTACACAGCTGGCTTGCTCTGTGTCTAGCTATCTCACTACACAGCTGGCTGGCTCTGTGTCTAGCTATCTCACTACCCAGCTGGCTGGCTCTGTGTCTAACTATCTCACTACACAGCTGGCTGGCTCTGTGTCTAGCTATCTCACTACCCAGCTGGCTGGCTCTGTGTCTAACTATCTCACTACACAGCTGGCTGGCTCTGTGTCTAGCTATCTCACTACACAGCTGGCTGGCTCTGTGTCTAGCTATCTCACTACCCAGCTGGCTGGCTCTGTGTCTAGCTATCTCACTACCCAGCTGGCTGGCTCTGTGTCTAGCTATCTCACAACCCAGCTGGCTGGCTCTGTGTCTAGCTATCTCACTACCCAGCTGGCTGGCTCTGTGTCTAGCTATCTCACAACCCAGCAGGCTGGCTCTGTGTCTAGCTATCTCACAACCCAGCTGGCTGGCTCTGTGTCTAGCTATCTCACAACCCAGCAGGCTGGCTCTGTGTCTAACTATCTCACAACCCAGCTGGCTGGCTCTGTGTCTAGCTATCTCACTACCCAGCTGGCTGGCTCTGTGTCTAGCTATCTCACAACCCAGCAGGCTGGCTCTGTGTCTAGCTATCTCACAACCCAGCAGGCTGGCTCTGTGTCTAGCTATCTCACTACACAGCTGGCTGGCTCTGTGTCTAGCTATCTCACTACACAGCTGGCTGGCTCTGTGTCTAGCTATCTCACAACCCAGCTGGCTGGCTCTATGTCTAGCTATCTCACTAGCAAGCTGGTTGGCTCTGTGTCTAGCTATCTCACTACACAGCAGGCTGGCTCTGTGTCTAGCTATCTCACTACACAGCTGGCTGGCTCTGTGTCTAGCTATCTCACTACACAGCTGGCTGGCTCTGTGTCTAGCTATCTCACTACACAGCTGGTTGGCTCTGTGTCTAGCTATCTCACTACACAGCTGGCTGGCTCTGTGTCTAACTATCTCACTACACAGCTGGCTGGCTCTGTGTCTAACTATCTCACTACCCAGCTGGCTGGCTCTGTGTCTAACTATCTCACTACACAGCTGACTGGCTCTGTGTCTAGCTATCTCACTACACAGCTGGCTGGCTCTGTATCTAGCTATCTCACTACACAGCTGACTGGCTCTCTGTCTAGCTATCTCACTACACAGCTGACTGGCTCTCTGTCTAGCTATCTCACTACGCAGCTGACTGGCTCTGTGTCTAGCTATCTCACTACACAGCTGACTGGCTCTCTGTCTAGCTATCTCACTACACAGCTGACTGGCTCTCTGTCTAGCTATCTCACTACGCAGCTGACTGGCTCTGTGTCTAGCTATCTCACTACACAGCTGACTGGCTCTCTGTCTAGCTATCTCACTACGCAGCTGACTGGCTCTGTGTCTAGCTATCTCACTACACAGCTGACTGCTTCTATGTCTAGCTATCTCACTACACAGCAGGCTGGCTCTCTGTCTAGCTATCTCACTACCCAGCTGGCTGGCTCTGTGTCTAGCTATCTCACTACCCAGCTGGCTGGCTCTGTGTCTAGCTATCTCACTACACAGCTGACTGGCTCTGTGTCTAGCTATCTCACAACCCAGCTGGCTGGCTCTGTGTCTAGTTATCTCACTACCCAGCTGGCTGGCTCTGTGTCTAGCTATCTCACTACACAGCTGACTGGCTCTGTGTCTAGCTATCTCACTACACAGCTGACTGGCTCTGTGTCTAGCTATCTCACTACACAGCTGGCTGGCTCTGTGTCTAGCTATCTCACTACCCAGCTGGCTGGCTCTGTGTCTAACTATCTCACTACACAACTGGCTTGCTCTGTGTCTAGCTATCTCACTACACAGCTGGCTGGCTCTGTGTCTAGCTATCTCACTACCCAGCTGGCTGGCTCTGTGTCTAACTATCTCACTACCCAGCTGGCTGGCTCTGTGTCTAGCTATCTCACTACACAGCTGGCTGGCTCTGTGTCTAGCTATCTCACTACCCAGCTGGCTGGCTCTGTGTCTAACTATCTCACTACACAGCTGGCTTGCTCTGTGTCTAGCTATCTCACTACACAGCTGGCTGGCTCTGTGTCTAGCTATCTCACTACCCAGCTGGCTGGCTCTGTGTCTAGCTATCTCACTACCCAGCTGGCTGGCTCTGTGTCTAGCTATCTCACTACACAGCTGGCTGGCTCTGTGTCTAGCTATCTCACTACCCAGCTGGCTGGCTCTGTGTCTAGCTATCTCACTACCCAGCTGGCTGGCTCTGTGTCTAGCTATCTCACTACACAGCTGGCTGGCTTTGTGTCTAGCTATCTCACTACCCAGCTGGCTGGCTCTGTGTCTAGTTATCTCACTACCCAGCTGGCTGGCTCTGTGTCTAACTATCTCACTACCCAGCTGGCTGGCTCTGTGTCTAGCTATCTCACTACACAGCTGGCTGGCTCTGTGTCTAGCTATCTCACTAACCAGCTGGCTGGCTCTGTGTCTAGTTATCTCACTACCCAGCTGGCTGGCTCTGTGTCTAACTATCTCACTACCCAGCTGGCTGGCTCTGTGTCTAGATATCTCACTACCAAGCTGGTTGGCTCTGTGTCTAGCTATCTCACTACACAGCAGGCTGGCTCTGTGTCTAGCTATCTCACTACCCAGCTGGCTGGCTCTGTGTCTAGCTATCTCACTACACAGCTGGCTGGCTCTGTGTCTAGCTATCTCACTACACAGCTGGCTGGCTCTGTGTCTAGCTATCTCACTACACAGCTGGCTGGTTCTGTGTCTAACTATCTCACTACACAGCTGGCTGGCTCTGTGTCTAACTATCTCACTACACAGCTGGCTGGCTCTGTGTCTAACTATCTCACTACCCAGCTGGCTGGCTCTGTGTCTAGCTATCTCACTACACCGCTGACTGGCTCTCTGTCTAGCTATCTCACTACACAGCTGACTGGCTCTCTGTCTAGCTATCTCACTACGCAGCTGACTGGCTCTGTCTCTAGCTATCTCACTACACAGCTGACTGGCTCTCTGTCTAGCTATCTCACTACACAGCTGGCTGGTTCTGTGTCTAGCTATCTCACTACACAGCTGGCTGGCTCTGTGTCTAGCTATCTCACTACACAGCTGGCTGGTTCTGTGTCTAACTATCTCACTACACAGCTGGCTGGCTCTGTGTCTAACTATCTCACTACACAGCTGGCTGGCTCTGTGTCTAACTATCTCACTACACAGCTGACTGGCTCTGTGTCTAGCTATCTCACTACACAGCTGACTGGCTCTCTGTCTAGCTATCTCACTACACAGCTGACTGGCTCTCTGTCTAGCTATCTCACTACGCAGCTGACTGGCTCTGTGTCTAGCTATCTCACTACACAGCTGACTGCTTCTATGTCTAGCTATCTCACAACCCAGCTGGCTGGCTCTGTGTCTAGCTATCTCACTACACAGCTGACTGGCTCTGTGTCTAGCTATCTCACTACACAGCTGACTAGCTTTCTGTCTAGCTATCTCACTACGCAGCTGACTGGCTCTGTGTCTAGCTATCTCACTACACAGCTGACTGGCTCTCTGTCTAGCTATCTCACTACACAGCTGACTGGCTCTCTGTCTAGCTATCTCACTACGCAGCTGACTGGCTCTGTGTCTAGCTATCTCACTACACAGCTGACTGCTTCTATGTCTAGCTATCTCACTACACAGCAGGCTGGCTCTGTGTCTAGCTATCTCACTACACAGCTGGCTGGCTCTGTGTCTAGCTATCTCACTACACAGCTGGCTGGCTCTGTGTCTAGCTATCTCACTACACAGCTGACTGGCTCTGTGTCTAGCTATCTCACTACACAGCTGGCTGGCTCTGTGTCTAGCTATCTCACTACCCAGCTGGCTGGCTCTGTGTCTAGCTATCTCACTACCCAGCTGGCTGGCTCTGTGTCTAGCTATCTCACTACACAGCTGACTGGCTCTGTGTCTAGCTATCTCACTACCCAGCTGGCTGGCTCTGTGTCTAGCTATCTCACTACCCAGCTGGCTGGCTCTGTGTCTAGCTATCTCACTACACAGCTGACTGGCTCTGTGTCTAGCTATCTCACTACACAGCAGGCTGGCTCTGTGTCTAGCTATCTCACTACCCAGCTGACTGGCTCTGTGTCTAGCTATCTCACTACACAGCTGACTGGCTCTGTGTCTAGCTATCTCACTACACAGCTGACTGGCTCTGTGTCTAGCTATCTCACTACACAGCTGACTGGCTCTGTGTCTAGCTATCTCACTACGCAGCTGACTGGCTCTCTGTCTAGCTATCTCACTACGCAGCTGACTGGCTCTGTGTCTAGCTATCTCACTACACAGCAGGCTGGCTCTGTGTCTAGCTATCTCACTACACAGCTGACTGGCTCTGTGTCTAGCTATCTCACTACGCAGCTGACTGGCTCTCTGTCTAGCTATCTCACTACGCAGCTGACTGGCTCTGTGTCTAGCTATCTCACTACGCAGCTGACTGGCTCTCTGTCTAGCTATCTCACTACACAGCTGACTGGCTCTGTGTCTAGCTATCTCACTACACAGCTGGCTGGCTCTGTGTCTAGCTATCTCACTACCCAGCTGGCTGGCTCTGTGTCTAGCTATCTCACTACCCAGCTGGCTGGCTCTGTGTCTAGCTATCTCACTACCCAGCTGGCTGGCTCTGTGTCTAGCTATCTCACTACACAGCTGGCTGGCTCTGTGTCTAGCTATCTCACTACCCAGCTGGCTGGCTCTGTGTCTAGCTATCTCACTACCCAGCTGGCTGGCTCTGTGTCTAGCTATCTCACTACACAGCTGACTGGCTCTCTGTCTAGCTATCTCACTACACAGCTGGCTGGCTCTGTGTCTAGCTATCTCACTACCCAGCTGGCTGGCTCTGTGTCTAGCTATCTCACTACACAGCTGACTGGCTCTGTGTCTAGCTATCTCACTACACAGCTGGCTGGCTCTGTGTCTAGCTATCTCACTACCCAGCTGGCTGGCTCTGTGTCTAGCTATCTCACTACCCAGCTGGCTGGCTCTGTGTCTAGCTATCTCACTACCCAGCTGGCTGGCTCTGTGTCTAGCTATCTCACTACACAGCTGGCTGGCTCTGTGTCTAGCTATCTCACTACCCAGCTGGCTGGCTCTGTGTCTAGCTATCTCACTACCCAGCTGGCTGGCTCTGTGTCTAGCTATCTCACTACACAGCTGACTGGCTCTCTGTCTAGCTATCTCACTACACAGCTGGCTGGCTCTGTGTCTAGCTATCTCACTACACAGCTGACTGGCTCTCTGTCTAGCTATCTCACTACACAGCTGACTGGCTCTGTGTCTAGCTATCTCACTACACAGCTGGCTGGCTCTGTGTCTAGCTATCTCACTACCCAGCTGGCTGGCTCTGTGTCTAGCTATCTCACTACCCAGCTGGCTGGCTCTGTGTCTAGCTATCTCACTACCCAGCTGGCTGGCTCTGTGTCTAGCTATCTCACTACACAGCTGGCTGGCTCTGTGTCTAGCTATCTCACTACCCAGCTGGCTGGCTCTGTGTCTAGCTATCTCACTACCCAGCTGGCTGGCTCTGTGTCTAGCTATCTCACTACACAGCTGACTGGCTCTCTGTCTAGCTATCTCACTACACAGCTGGCTGGCTCTGTGTCTAGCTATCTCACTACCCAGCTGGCTGGCTCTGTGTCTAGCTATCTCACTACACAGCTGACTGGCTCTGTGTCTAGCTATCTCACTACACAGCTGGCTGGCTCTGTGTCTAGCTATCTCACTACCCAGCTGGCTGGCTCTGTGTCTAGCTATCTCACTACCCAGCTGGCTGGCTCTGTGTCTAGCTATCTCACTACCCAGCTGGCTGGCTCTGTGTCTAGCTATCTCACTACACAGCTGGCTGGCTCTGTGTCTAGCTATCTCACTACCCAGCTGGCTGGCTCTGTGTCTAGCTATCTCACTACCCAGCTGGCTGGCTCTGTGTCTAGCTATCTCACTACACAGCTGACTGGCTCTCTGTCTAGCTATCTCACTACACAGCTGGCTGGCTCTGTGTCTAGCTATCTCACTACACAGCTGACTGGCTCTCTGTCTAGCTATCTCACTACACAGCTGACTGGCTCTCTGTCTAGCTATCCGACTGGATAGCTGGCTGGGTACGTGGCCTGTCTCACAGCCCGAGTATCGATCACCAAACCCAAACGTGATGCACGACTGTGTGAGGTGCATGCTGCGTGTGCGGGGGGGGAGGCTACGTCCAGCACCTGAACGTCGTAAATCTCCGCCGCAGGAGTGCCTATGAATAAATAATGAAATAAAAAGCGGAGCTTATTGAACCCCCCCAACAACTCAACGGAGAACAATCAGAATAAATCAGAACATTTACGTTTACTGCAGGAGGAATCCGATGAGCTGTAAAGCTCTTTGTGGCAGATGTCCCGTATGGGAGGGGTCAACACGTTGCAACAAATCGGCCTCCGCAGACCGCGTCAAGTATTCCACTTCGAAGCGACCCGCCACCGGCTAATCATCACGTGGCGATCGATAAACTAGGCCGCTGTAATATTCTAACCACGCAATGGCCCTCCAAATTAGTTTCACGTTTTATACTTTCTCTTCCCCCTAAAAACGGGTTTCACACTCAAATGTCTCGCGGTGGTCGGCGCGCGAATTCCGTGTTTCCGTCGCATTGGCAACTTCGAGTAACAACGCTCGCGTTAGAGAGGCATTTGGATGGAGCGGTGGCGCAGTGCTTAGCGCATCAGACAAACCCGCTCATGGCTAACATCACCCATCAGTGGTGTATGATTTTTCAGCCCCACCCTCCCCCCCACTTCGTATATGGGTCTCTACGTAAGTCTATTGGTCTCTGTGTAATACTGTGGGTCTCTGTCTGCGTCTAGAGGTTTCTATGTCTCTATGTAAGTCTATGGATCTCTGTCTAAGTCTACGGGTCTCTGTGCAAGCCTATGGGTCTCCGTGTAATTCTATGGGTATCTATGTAAGTGTTTGGGTCTCCGTGTAATTATATGGGTCTCTATGTAAGTGTATGGGTTTCTATGTAAGTCTATGGGTCTCTATGTAAGTGTATGGGTATCTATGTAAGTCTATGGGTCTCTATGTAAGTCTATGGGTCTCTATGTAAGTCTATGTGTCTCTATGTAAGTGTATGGGTCTCCATGTAAGTCTATGGGTCTCTATGTAAGTGTATGGGTATCTATGTAAGTGTATGGGTATCTATGTAAGTGTATGGGTTTCTATGTAAGTCTATGGGTCTCTATGTAAGTCTATGGGTCTCTATGTAAGTCTATGGGTCTCTATATAAGTGTATGGGTCTCCATGTAAGTCTATGAGTCTCTATGTAAGTGTATGGGTCTCCATGTAAGTCTACGGGTCTCTATGTAAGTGTATGGGTCTCTATGTAAGTCTATTGGTCTCTGTGTGCCTATATCTTCTTGCCGCACGTTTGCATTGACCCCTAGGAGACGTTTGACTCTCAGTGCCCTCGTACCAGTTGGCACATCCAGGGGGGGAGGCGACGGGGGAAGCCCCCCCCCCTCCCCCCCGCAACCTAGTCCCCCGCCCCCCTCCATCGAGTCCCCAATATTGTTTATGTATTCATACCTACCGGAGAAATCCAATTTTTTGGTCATTTTGTTTTGGGCACTATTTCAAAAAAAGCTTCACATTTCATGAGCGGCGCTGCTGTTGACGCGGGTGTTGCTGCCAATGCCCGAGGCGACAATGGAGCTAATTTGAGGCCTCGACCCCCACCGACGTTCCACTCCTACCCCCCCCCAACCCCCTAGTTCGGAATCGGGGCGTCCGGCGCGTCTTAAATTTCGCTTTCTGAAAACCCGTCCACGCATCGGTCCTGTCGTAGATAGCCCAAGCTGCGATATACTGTAGAGAGGGAGGGAGGGCAGGACAGAGGGGATGGAGGGAGAGGGGGAGGGAGCTTCCTCCCGCCACCTTTGTGCTTTCTTGGGGAGATGTGCTCTTTGTTTAAGAATGTTCACTCGGTGAGAATACAAATGCAGGTAGACGTGGGGAGACTCCACGTGGTAACCACCACCACCACGCATACCACCACCACACTCACTGCCACCACCACACTCTCACCACCACCACCACCACACTCACTGCCACCACCACACTCTCACCACCACCACCACACTCACTGCCACCACCACACTCTCACCAGCACATTCACCACCACGCTCACCACCACACGTCCATGACTCTCACACCACCACTTACCACCACCACTCACCACCGCCGCCATACCCTCACCACTCACCACCACTAAGTAACTAACACAGGTAGTGTCATTTCACTCCACACCGCCGTATCAGTTCGAACAAAACACATTACAATCGTCCGCAATGATTGTAACTAGGCCCAACCACCTCCACCACCCACCACCACCATGCACCATAAACCACCACCACCAACAACCTCCCACCCACCACCACCACCACCACCCACCACCATCACCACCATGCATCATAAACCACCACCAACCACCCACCACCACCACCATGCACCATAAACCACCACCAACAACCACCTCCCACCCACCACCACCACCACCCACCGCCACCCACCAGCAACAGTTGAACAAGCCAATTGACGACAGGGCAATGCTTTGAGTCTCGCATGTCGCGGTAAGCAGCGTGGATGCGACCCCAGGGCGTGTGGCGATCGGATCGAGTCACGGTCGACGAGACGCTCCCGTTATGAATGCCCTGCCACACCGCATCCACCGCCAGTCAGCCATGGTCACTCCACTGCTGGATGACGAAGGCCTTGCCCCCCACTCCCCCCCCCCCCAGATCCAAGCCGCGGCCACCTCTCACGGTGCTGCATTGCAAGAATCCTACCCAGCACTCGGGGCACCATACTTCCAAGTTCGATTCCCGCTCGCGGCCACCAACAGCAATGCCGATTATCTGAAACATTCCTGGGGCTTGCCTAGGTCGACTCGATGTGTAAAGATCAGCACCGGGGAGACAAAGGCGGTCGGGCGTGGTGCTGGCCACCCACACCCTCGTGTGCCGCTCCGGCCTTCACGGCTGCTGCGCGCTTTACAGCACTTGCCCCAACAGTTTGCCGAAGGCTATCCGGGGGACCTTTGTCATTCCATCCGTTTATTATAGAAGTCTTAATGGCGTCAGTGGAAGTGTATTTTTAACCTCCGCTTGCACACCATCAGCCGCTCGTGTGAGATTGAATGATAATGTATGCATCGCGCAGCGACCCGTGCGTGCACTCACGACGAGTCGGAGATTATTAAATTATAACCGCAGCAATGGGTGCTGCAACATTCGCGGCTGTAATTCCACTCCACTTGATTTCACATCCGTCACGCGCAGCTTTGCAAGCGGCCTGTCGCGGTGACGCGCCGGGCCGCCCAGAGGAGGAATGGACGTTTGTGTGTCTGTATGCGTTGTGTTTTCTTGCCTCTTGTGGGTGCGTTTAACTCAACGTCGCAGCTTACGTAGCCAGCCGTGCTACTCGGAGGTGCTGGGGAAGGACAACAAACAAAGCACACACAAAGCAGTTCTAAAGAAATCAGTTCGTCAATCTAGACGATTTAAAAATCGCACCCAGCTCCAGTAGCTCCCTAATATCGCAAGGGAGAACGTTCCAGACGGCCGCAGAAGCGCGTGCGAATTGCGCGCGATGCGGTGACAGCCGTCTTTGTTCGATGGCTGGGCCTCAAGCCGCTGCGAGATTCTGGCAGCGATTGATCGATGATCTAAACGTAGCCTAAACGCAAGCCGGTCAGAACATCGCAGCTTATAAGGAGAGAAAGAGAGATACAACGGGAGCGGGTTCGTAGCGCCTCCTAAAACAACGCCGTTTCATAGGCGGTGCTCGCCGCTCGCTCGTTAATATCTCTGGACTTAACCACCCGCGCATTCAGACGCCAATAAACTAATAAATACACGGGTGCGTTACGGGTAGATCGACACGTTACCCTGACCGCGGGTCACTCAACGTTCAATACGTGCGTCAATAAAACCGTGGTCTTAATAGAAAACATTTCTCTACATAAAGTTTCTGTATATTAAACAGGCGACGTTTCGGGCGACGGTCAGACTACGACACGAGACCAATGACGTTCATCTGAGCCGATGATCGGCCTCGCACTCGGTCGACTCGACCTCAAACGAGCGCCTTATGAGTGAGCACCTGGCGCTGTGCGTAGCGCACATCGTAGTAGCGCACATCGCCACTGGGGAGACAAAGGCGGTCGAGGGCGTGGTGCTGGCCACCCAGCTCCTCGTGCGCCGTGCGGGCCGTCGTCCGCGGTGCTACTCGGCTAGCGGCACTTGCCCCTGACAAGCCCGCAGGCGCTACACGGGGGAACTTTGCCTTTTGTTCGTGCTGCGACATTGCATTTGCTGCTGCGTCAAATAAAATAAAAAAAGCTTTTATTGTAGAAAAAAAACGCCAAACAGATCGCCGGGTTTGTTTCCAATTAACATGCGTTTGAAGGGAACTTCAAAAAGCTTCACCGCATTATCGTTGCCGGCAGGCCGCGGTAGTGTGGCATTGCACGCTGTCCGTGCCAGAGAGCTGTGTTCCGTCTGCTCGTCCCGTTAGACAAATGCCAACATTGACCGTCGGGCTTAAGGGAAGGAACGAGACGGAACGTAACGAGACAAGAGGGAGAGAGAGTAAGATGCAGACAATAGGCAGCGAGACAGACAATAGGCAGTGAGACGAACAATAGACAGCGAGACAGACACTAGGCAGCGAGACAAACAAAAGGCAGTGAGACAGACAATAGACAGCGGAGTAAAATCACAAACGAGAGGGAACGTACGAGACTGCGGATGCAAAGCGAGTGAGCAAGACGACCCAACAATAAAAACGAGGCAGACTTTTAATGCAAAAAACAAACGAGGCAGAAAACAAAACAACCGAGGACAAATACAACGAACATAGAACACAGGGCAATAGACCAGGCAGGGGTCGACAGCCCAAACGACGAATCGAGCAATTTTGTTCGGATTCGGTAAGAATAAAACAAGATCCGCAACGTTCACGAACGCAGCTCCTTCAAGAGCCGAGTGCGGCTCCGAATCTGCAACTTGTCCCCCCCCCCCCGCATTAGCACCTTGCGTATCTTACAGCGGTCCTTTAGCTTCTCCACTGCTGGATAAAGACCGCCTTGCGCACGCCACGCCGCTCAATGGGGGAAGGTGGTGGGGGAGAATGCTTCACCAAGCACGCCGAGTGTGGGGTGGGGGGGGGACGTAGGAGAAGTTGGTGGATGGTGTGGGGGGGGGGCTCAGGGGGTGGGCCTCGGGGTGAGGGGCTTTTGGAGGAAGAGAGAGGCTTAATGCTTGCTTAGACAGAAGGGAGTAAGGCAGAGAGAGAGGAAACGAGAGAGGGGGAGGCACACGGGAGAGAGGGATAGAGGAAGCTGCATTTTACATAATAATTATTGGTCGTCTCTCCATCTGCTCTGAAGAAGGATCATTGCCCGAAACGTCGCCTGTTATCGTGATAATTGAATCGCGGGCAGGGGGATCTGGTTGGCTGAGAGTGTAAGTCGCTCTCATTGGCTGAGCGAATGATGGGGGATGGTGGGGTTTCTCTACAAGTGCTGCTGAGTGTTCGCACTCATAAGCGCTTTGTAGATTTTAACTTTCTCATTTTAATAATGAATAAAAATATGCCAGGAAAAAAGAGCACTATAATGAATCAGCGTTCTACGGGGTCGCGCTAAGCGAGGTCTGCCCGTACGTTTTTTGTCCCCTTCTCTTTGGGAGCGTGTAATGTATCGTGTGGTGTTGCTGCCCTCTGCTGTTGATGAAGACTCTGTAAATCTGGCAAAGGCGCAGCCACTGCAATTGCTTTGCTGTCGCCACCACTGGCCGAAGGGACCTCCACTCGACGGAGTTCTATAGAGCCCCTCTAGAAGAGGGAGTTGGTGATTATTGTTAAATAATTACCTCCACTTGCACCAAGGGGTAATTTCGTGCAAAGTAATCATTACTAATTTGGCTGCATCTTCATCATCAGCAAAATTTGACTACTGTGAATAATCGCTGCCATGTAGCATCATTATGTGCAATTATGTTGTTCTTGTGATTATTCTGCGAATCATCATTATCATCAGCATCATGGCGTCGATCCCGACCCTGACGCCTGCTGTATATTTGGAGTTTCCGTGTCCTCTCTCTCCGCATGATCGAGTGAATCTTTACCCCGGTCCTCCGGTTTTTCCTCGACATTTAGAAGCAACACCACGCATTTAGAGTATTTGGCTGCTATACATTGTCCACACGACAAGCCCACTTCGTTGAGCTATCATTTGTGGCCAGGTCGCTTCTGCAAAACAAAAGACATAGAATAGCTCATTGGGCCTTACCCGGTAAAATAAAAAATAAACAAATATTTAGTGTTTTCATTGTGGAGTACAACACCGCGCCCTTGCTGTGGTTGGGTCAAGAAGCCAAACCGCAAATCGCGAATCCGTCTCTCTGGCGGGGTCCAATTAGCTGGTGACATGCGCCACAGTCGGCAATTGATGGCACGCGTCATTAGGAAGGCAGCATCTGTCGGCGATGCTCTGTATGGAACGCGTCGCGTTCCGGGCTTACACAGCCACCACAACCCTGCTGGCGTGATGTGTCCAAGGAACGTCGATTGGTGTCATCTCGGTGTCATGTTGGTGTCATGTTGGTGTCATGTTGGTGTCATCTTGGTGTCATCTTGGCGAGCACAGCATGCGCGCCAAGAGGGTGATGTGGACTCCGTACGTGTCGAATGGTATCTCCTGCATGGCGTGGCGGGTTGTCGCCGGGTTTGATCCGCTTTCCTCCTCGACGAAACTGGCCACTTCTGCGTCGTAATTAACAGCAACAGCGTTCAACACATTCGTCTGAATAACACGACCTTAAAAGCGCAAATATACAATGGGCGACGTTTCGGGCAATGCCCCTTCTTCATTTGTATTTGCTATGAAGAAAGCCCATTGCCCATGACACACGTACTGTCATGTGTTTGTGTTTCTATTCAAGGCCACCGTGTCATTGGTGAGCGTGTTGAGTTGTTACTGTTTGCTGTGCGTATTCGCCACTGCCAACGCAGCAACATCAGCAGCAGCAGCAGCATCACCGACATAATTTGTCCACTTCTACATCATTACCGCCACCATCATCTCTGGTCAATCCACAGCTGGACAATTTGCTGTTGAAAACAAGAAGTGCCCCGAGCCTTCCACAAGGCGGCGCTATGGACTTGGTCTTCAGTGATATAAATTGTTTTTATTATTATGAATCTACAGGAGCCACGCTGATTCGTCTGACTCTTATTCAGGAGGCTCCTGGGGCTGCTACATTGCATTGTATATGTTAAGATGTTTTCTGCCAATTAACGAACGATGGGTGTATTTGAACGATGGGTTTATTGTATTTTTTTCGTCTAGATTTGAAGCTTTCGTGACTGCAAGGATTCATACTCTTAGTTCTTTCGGTAAAGTCACGTAGGTAAAAAAATTCAATTACATATTTTGTATTTTATTGTCTTTATATCACGTGGTAGAGAGCACCCGGGGAGAAGCAACGCCTTGCGTGAAGGGGCAACACTCGATCCCCGTGCAGATGGAAAATAAAACAGATGGAGATTAAATCTTGACCTAAAGCTTTCGTGACTGCAGGGATTCATATTCTTTGGGTCTTTCGGTAAAGTCACGGAGATAGCTTCAAAGAAAATAACAAAATAACAAAAAAAACTACGAGGTTTCGCTTGCGTTGCGATCGAAACGTAGTAGTTTTTTGTTATTTTCTTTGAACCTATCTACGTGATTCTATATTTGAAGCTTTCGTGACTGCAAGGATTCATACTCTTAGTTTTTTCGGTAAAGTCACGTAGGTTAAAAAATTAAATTAAATTAATTGATGCAGCAAATCTGTTTGTGACGGTCCCACCTGATGACGGAGACTTGTGTTGCCTCCGAAACGTCGTGATTGTATTACCTATCTACGTGACTTTACCGAAAGACCCAAAGCAGATGGAGATGAGTCCACACTTTGCTGCGTCGCCTTCTCCTGGCGAGCCAGGGGGGTGCGACACCTCCCCTCGACATCCACTCACGGGGAGGGAGTTTTACAGCAGCAGCAGCAGCATCCGTGCTGTGATCCCACAACCCTCGGCTACGATGTTTTTTTTATTCGCGCGTATGTTCCCTTGCGACCGCTAAACATCCCGCGTGCTAGTGGTGCAGCATCGCTCAAAGCCGCTGCTGTACTCATTCTCTGAAATATCGACCTGTCTGTTGTTCCAATCTTGATTTGAAGCTTTCGTGACTGCAGGAATCCATACTATTTGGTTCTTTCGGTAAAGTCACGTAGGTATAAAATAAATAAATTACGACGTTTCGAGCGCAACACAAGCGTCCGTCCCACCTGATGACGGGCGCTTGTGTTGCGCCCGAAACGTCATGTGTTATACCTGCTTGTGGTTGTTGTTGTTGTCCCTGCTGCTGTAACTCACGCAGCACCACGATCTCCTCGTGTACAACAACAAAAAAAACAAGCTATGCTACTGGCTAATCGGGATCACAACCATCATCATCATCATCCGTGTAACAATTGAGATAAACTCTCAGTCGACAGTGCTGCTGGGTCACAGTGCCACGTGCGTCGCCATCCAACTTCCCCAGCCAAGATGGGCTCTCGTCATTGCCGTGTCTCAGAGAATAAGAGAAAAGACGCAACGCAAAGTATTATTGTTCTTTTTTTATTAATTTAATGAGTTCAAGGTTGTTGTACAAAAACTACAGGCGAAAGAGAAAATCTAAAATTTATTTGAAAGCACCGCCCCCCCCCTCTCCCGCCCCCTCTCCCGTCCATCCCCCCCTCCCTCTTTACCCCCTCTCCCGCCCCTCCCCTCCCCTCTCCCGCCTCCTCTCCCGCCCCTCCCCTCCCCTCCCCCGCCCCTCCCCTCCCCTCTCCCGCCCGCCCCTCTCCCGCCCCCACCCCTCTCCCCCTCTCCGCCCTCTCTCCGCCCATCCCCCCCCCCGCCCCTCCCCTCCCCTCTCCCGCCCCGCCCCTCTCCCGCCCCCACCCCTCTCCCCCTCCCCGAGATGTGGGGGGGGGGACATCCGGGAAACCAAACACAACAGCAGCGGTGACTTCATTGTGGTGCTTGTGCCAGGCTAGGTGCACCTTGAGGCCACGTGAAGTGTCGAAGGCTGGCTGCTGGCCGGAGGTCGCAGGACAGACCCCAGGTGTCACGGGTTGACTGCTGTGCCACGTTCTGTGCAGGAGGTTACGAGACTGACCCAGGGTATATGTTGACTGACTGAGGTGACTGGCAGATGCACCACCTGTGCTCACCACTGTGCCAACGTGCTGCGTTTTATCTGCCCGGTGCGCCATCCGTTGTTGTGAGCGTCGCTCCTCCGCTGTTGCGGGAGGGCGACTATCCTCCAACTGCCCAGTAGCAGCGTCCTTCACGAGCCTCCTCATCCACAGAGGCCGATCTTGACAAAGCTGAAAATTAAATCCGCTATTACTAAGATAGAGGGGTGTTGTATACTAACCCTTCTTCCAAAATTGAGATTAATAATATTTGATGATTTTTATATATTATCTTTTACTTGTTTTTAATGAATGAAACACACCAAAAGCGCAGCAAACTGCAAAACACCAGGTGTTGTTAAGTAATGAACTGGAGGAGGGCTAGGATGGCAGAATTTGCAACCTTGATTCAAGGAAAGATAAGGCCTGATGAACGGGCACATGTCACCCGTGCAGGCGGCAGAGACAGTGGGAGTGTCAGCCAGACATAGTTAAGGCAAAAAGCCCAACCATCCTGCATGGTTTTAAAGTAACGTCAAAATTCGAAATTCAACAACAGAGTAGGCTAAAGTATCGATCCTCGCGCTCGCTCAAATTGGAGACCAGGCTGCGAGCTACATCAATGAACCATTGCCATTTGCTAATCCAATACTGAATGTTAATATTACTGAAGTCAAAACGAATTCTATGACCTCAGCACATGGGCAAATAATAGGGCAGTGTCGACTCAAAGGCAATGGAAGAAACAGAGGCGCCTTTGTCTAAATCACAACCACAGAAAGCCAGGAATCATCACTGATTGTGTGTTTAGGGATTCCGAGCTAGTTGGAACACGTGCACACAGGGGGGGAGGTAGAAGTACGCCTTGTCCTCCTGCAGCTGAGGGAACGAAAATAAGTGGGTCAGCTCAAGGCTGTGTGCACAGGGGAGGGAGCTGATTTAAACAACCCTGCACGTCTGAACGTGAGGGGGCCTTTGACCTGAAATTAGGAATAACACTCCCAGAGCAGAAGGTTGGGTGGCCACAGTGAGACAAGAATAAGAGTGGTGTATATCTCTCAAGGAGGCAGACCCAGCTGAACAACAAGGCTGCGGGGGTCACCAGAAGTTCGCGTTCGCCTAGTTAAGACAAAAAGCTCAATTATTCTGTATTGCTATTAAAGTAACGTTAAAGTCGGAATTTAACAACAGGGTAGGCTAAAGTTATTGATATTTACACCCACTCCAATTAAACCAGGCCACAAGTTACGCCTACTGAACCATCACCATCATTAAGTCAATATGAAATGTTATTTCCATACTTTAATACTTTCTATACAACTCGACCCGAAGCATATGACAATCAGAACCTTCCTAAGTTAAAATTGAATCACACCCAGACAGGAGCGAATAGTCGATATAAGGTTGAAGAGGGAAGGAAATTAAGAGCACGGCGAACTGCAAACGTAAGCAAAAAGCCGGGAACGACCAGCCCAGCAACAGCGAGTCGGGCTTCGACAGGCCATAAAAGTAGAAATAATAACTTCCGGGGTCAGGGGACACAAGAAGAAGCAGGCAGACAAAAACCAGAACTGACTCCAAGGTTCAACCGCCCTCACACACAAGGAGTGACGGAAATTAATGAGGCCTTGAGTTAACGGCGTCAGCTGGACAGCAACAACCACGGCGAGCAGAGATAGGGTGGGGCAAAGACTGCGGGGCTATGGAATGCAACTTCGTGTCAGTAAAGCCCTGACAAACAAGTTAAGTTAAAGACATCACAATACATAATATCGTACATAACATCAATGTTAACGCTATTCATCGTAAACTATATTCCGCTTATATAACCATGCAGACACCAAGGAATACGAATTCCTAGGATCAAGAAACTTACCCCTTAACCTAAGATATCGGAAATAAATTAATAGTAATAAGCATATGCATGAAAAGACAAAAGTAAAACTTATGGAAAAGCCAGGATAACGGGATGAATCACCACCAGGTCGAAATAAATACATAATAAAAAAAAACGATGTTAAACCCAGGGTCGGAGAGAAAGGGAGATCCCGGCCGTCTTTGTATCCCCGCAGCGCGGGATAGGAGTGTGTATACGCTCGGGGAAACACCTCCACTTGAGTCAAGCACCACGATGGGAAACGACAGACCTTAGGTTACATACAGAATCATAACTGTGAAATAGTAAGGGACAAATGTTAATTTAAAACTTCTTAACCATTTCTTTGTGCGCCGGGTCGGAGAGAGTGTTGCCCCTCCCTCCAGGTTGTGCAACACGAACAAAGACGCCTATGAGACGATTTGTAACGTCTGTGTTTTGGGTTCATGAAGAAGGCCAGACAAGAGATAATATTGCACCCAGACAGAGAGACGACTTCGAGGCAATTTGTAACATCTGATTGTTTGCTCGTGGGTTTTATGGAGGGAGGGTGACAACGGAATATACCGTGAATGATGCACACAAGGACATACGGACGTACGGACACACACATGGACACACCTGCCTACGGACAGATCCTGACACAGCAAAAATCGAAAGAAGCCCCGCCTTGTGGGCGGGATCCAGGGGGATTTTTCGGCATAAAGGAAAGGATCCTGAGCATTGGAAATTAGTGCGACCAGCGGGTCGGCTCACGTGGGGGGTGCGACCAGCGGGTCGGCTCAGGAGCGAGCTCGACCGGGTGGGTCGGCTCAGGAGCGAGTGCGACCAGCGGGTCGGCTCGACTCATCTTCAGCTCGTCTGGGACTCAGCCGAGTTCGATCGGCTTACCAAAGCCGGCTCTCGGGGCTCGACTCAAGCGGCTCCCCATCTCCTCTGCAGGCGGGCAAGACCCGCTTGACAGCTCAACTCGGCCTGCGTGGGTCAACCTCTGCCGAGTCGGAGGTCTCTGCTGCCGCCGGAGTGGTGAGGGTCGCGGTTTGGCGACGAGGCTCCGTGCACACCCTAGTCGACGACAACACTGCACGCTGCGAGCGAGTTGTGGGCGCCACCTACCGACCGGGTTCCGAACTGCGACAGCGTATCAACGGGCATCCGAACCAGTTCCCCACGGTGACAGGGGAGCGACTGATACGTATGACGCGCACCGCCCCCTCACCACACGACCACCAGGCGTCTGTTTGACGTAAAGAATCGACTCCGAACACTGACTATTCAAGACAACTCTTACCACTCAAACACACTCGAACCCATAAGCCATCCGTGGCTGGGAAGGCATCACAACGAGACCGAGTGATGGCCATCCGTCGTTTATAAGAGTATTCGTAATTTTTATCTTTAATATTTAGTGGGCTGTACTCTTAATCGCATAAATTCCCAACAGATCCATCAATACGAACTGATTCTTGGCACCTCCTTCTGCCGAGCCACGCTCACGTGGGGAGTGGTGGCCCACCGGATCCTTATCAGGTGATCTGGTCCCCAATTAGTAAACTTGGTATAAGATAACGATCTTCGGAAAAGGAGCACCGTCGCAGGCCCTTACTCCGAGCCGTTCTGTTGTCAGATAACCTGCCGATGTATCTGTTGAGATTGATGCCTTTAAGAATAATAACTGTTTTTGATTGTGTTTTGTTTATCGCCGTATAATCTTTCAAGTATCTTTCAGTCATAATCGCCGCACGTACTCGCATCCTCTACAGAATATTCAACTGTCCCGTGACCCAAGGTGCTAACAACGTCATAAGGGTTGCGTATGATCAATAAGGAGTGCGGTACTGCGTGAACAATATTGAGTATAATCATTCATTAACGTTAAGGTTTTCTTAGCATAGTGTTTGCATATTTAACGACTCTCTCTCTCACTAACAACCATCGCGTTATGCGGGATCCATGTGCCGTTGTCAAAGTGAAATCAGACAATCGTTGATGATACTGTATTGATGCCGTGTTGACGTTCCGGGATTGAGAGTTCGCATACTATATCATAGTTAAGGTTGAATTAGTAATAAATTGATCAATACAGAAGTGGTTGTGTGATTCTTTCCTGAAATCTATGCATAAGATCTGCTTCTGCGTTGAGATCTGAACTTGGTGACCTTAATAAACACACTAACACATACTCAGTAAATGTTAAAGCGATAACGGGGTGAATCGGGGACCTAAAATATAACCACGAATACACACTCTGGGAATGTTAAAGCGAGAATGAGACGAACCTAGACAACGATGCCGAGTTAATCTAAGTTAATCTTGCATACTTACACCACACCTGCATAACTGCATACGATTAATTGCCTTATTCCGATCGATAACCCACCCTCATCACCGAGGCGGGGTCTGGTTATCATAACGACTTGCATTATCATAATTACACCCACTCGCATAATTAATACGATTACCTCTCGAATTGGCATAATTAAAATGTGCGTAATTACATAAATTAACATATTTCCGGATAATTACACATTTGGCCAAATTTCATTTAATTATTATTATTTTCACTGAATATTCATAACCCACATATACAACATAATAATTTCACCCACGCACGCATACAACATAACAAATTTTGATAACCAACATATACAACAGGGGCATTGCAAATCATTGTGATAGTTGTAAATGGATCACACAGCACTAGCTTACACTTAATTTGAATTAGGAGGTTAATGATTGCCCGGACAGGTGGCAACTCTATCCCAGCAGCGATAAATACACCCATGTACGACGATGACGATGAACCACAACATGCGTGATAACTTCGCTCCACTATGAGACCTCCTTTACCAGTGGTAAGGATGTCTCAGAGTGTAAATGCTTACCCCGAGCTCTCAATACTCTGATAGTGCGCTGTCTCTGAGTTGTACGCCTTTTGGCGTCATCTGGTCCAACACCAATAGAGACTAGGCTCTAAGTAAAAGCTGTCTCGGGTGTGGACCAATCAACTTCAAGGACAGTGCATATCATTATCAGAGTTGTTTCTTTTTGTTTGCATTTTGACTGCTTGTGTTATGGTTATTGCAAACATGATGCCTGGTATAAAGGTGTCAGTTTTTGTACCAGTTGAAAGGGTAAAAACCAACTACTATAACTTCGCTCCACTTGGAAATGAAAGTCCAGCAGGCGCCATCAGAGGGCGACGTGCGCTCACAGATGGCGGTGTCACGAAAGAGCGACGATCTCTGTGAATGGGAGATGATACGGGAGGGGGGGATGTAGAGAGAGAGAGACGGGGGGAGAGAGACAGACAGACACGCACATGCCTACGCGAAGTCGTCGCTGAACGCGGTGGTGTTCACGCTGTAACGCGTTTTCGCGACATCGCAGTTCTTACATTCGCGAACACTTTTCGTATACATTTTGATTTAAAGCTTTCGTGACTGCAGGGATTCATATTCTTGGTTCTTTCGGTAAAGCCACAGCAAGAAAATGTTCTTGCTGTGGATTTCACACCTGATGATGATTGCTTGTGTTGCAGTCGAAACGTCGTGAGATTTTGTATTGTTTTATATTTTTATTATTTTATTATTTCCCTTCTACGTGACTTTAACGAAAGAACCAAAAATACTTTTCGCATAATGCTGGAACGCGCGCGCTACGCACGGTGCGAATACATTCAACATGCTTACGCACATTCGCGTGTGTACATCGTATCTCGCCAAACCTTATCGTCACATCATTTAAGTGAACATTGTTTTCGCTCAACTCGACTTTCGCTTAACGCGACACCTTTCAGGAACGCGTCGATTACCGCGTTAAACAAGGACTCGCCGCTCACAGAGACAAAGGGGGCCACATTTTGGAAGAATACCCCAAGGGCTCTCTGACACACGACACTATTCTCGTCTATCTCACGTGTTGTCATCCGTGTAAAACAACACCGACTTGCAACGCGAAGACACGGAGAGACGCAGCAAAAAAACGGACGACTGCTCGGTGTCACGGCCTTGACTCCGCCCTTTACAGCCCTGACCGCAGAAACTCCAGCGGTGGAAAATCCACGTTCCTATGGCATGGCGGTGGCGAGCCTTTCACGCCCATGGATGCATTTCTGCCATTGATGTTTCACCCAGGAGAACTAAAGCCCGAATATTATTAGGTTTTTTCGGTAAAGTCACGTAGGTAATTTTTTTTTTATAAAAGTAAAATAAAAATAAAATAAAAATCACCACGTTTCGGAGGCAACACAAGCTTCCGTCTTCAGGTGGAACCGTCACAGCACGATAGCTGTATCAAGTGACTTTACCGAAACAACCTAAGAATATGAATCCTTGCAGTCACGAAAGCTTCAAATCTAGAATTAAAGCCCAAATAGAATCTCGCTGCTCAAACGCCTCGCAGCCAGATTGGTTCCAGCAAGACGCATCGTGGTGGAAAGCCCACGAAAGCCAAAGACAAAGATCCCCCGTATAGCCTGAACAGACTGTTGGGGCAAGTAGCGCCTATGAAGGCTGGCACGGCACACGAGGGGGTGGGTGGCTGCACCACGCCCGACCGCCTTTGTCTCCCGAGTGGCGATTTTTGCACACCGCACCAGGTACTCATTTGAGGCCGAGTCGACCTAGGGGATGGAGGCACAGGACCGGTTCAGATAATCGTCACTTGGTGTCGACCGTGAGCGTCGATCAAACTAGGGTCGCCGGGTGCGTAGCGCAGCGCGCTAACCACTGCGCCACCGCTCCCCCACAGTCATACACTCACCCACGCGTAGCTCTTACGGCCCATTATATATTTGTTATTGGCTGTACTTAACCTCAGAGCAGGCTCCTATTAATGTTCTGTAGCGCCGTACGGCGGGAGCCAGACTTATGGCTTCTGAGAAACGTCAATTCGGCCGCCGCTCGGCGCAGTGGATACCATCGCGGTCGTGAAAGGTCAGGTTCTAATCCCGGGTCAAAGTCAAATTCGGGTCACAGGGATTCCATGCACACACACGAGAATCGCATCGTCGAGGCTGATCTCGTCTAAAATTCTCGCGGTGGAAATTTCACGTTACGATGGTTTTTTGTTCATGTTTTTTTTGTTTGTTTGTTGCGGTTGCACCCGATTCAAGAGCCGAATGGCTCACAAGGCTATACCTAATAAATTAACTTGAACTTGAGTGGGAGAGCCTATCCGTACGACAAGCGCATGTTGGCGTAGCCACACATTGGTACTGATTTTACCGACCCCCGGAGTGGGGGTGATGATGATGGGCTGAGCGAGTTAACTTCCAAGCAGGACTTGAACTCGAAAATCTTCCACTCCCGCTGCTGGGACAAAATAACAATAATCATTGTCTTACTGTGAGTTTCTGCTGTTGGATGTAATGTACGGGTACCTGGCCATGGGAGTGTGGACTTTCCACAGGCTGGGATCAGGGCGGGCAATTTATATGAGCGGCGCGCTAGGGTTGTACGAATGGAAACATCCCTTAATGTTTCATCTCTATCATCATCATTATCAAAATCATCAGTAGCAGCCATGTTCAATCCA